>NW_024387375.1:12015468-12615468 GCF_900408965.1 Simochromis diagramma
GGTCTTCATTCATTCACAGAGAAAAAGCTACAGATTCCAAAATCCACTTCTAAAGAATCCAAAAAAGGGATGTACAAAAGGACAAAGGTCTTAACAGGGAGGAGGGGCTGAAAGTGCAGTTTTTGTTTGTGAATGTCTGCATAATTTGTAGCTACAGAGGTCTCCTCCTATTCTCATTCTAATTGGAGCTGCACCCTCTCCCATGGCAGCTCTGGTTCCCAGAGTGAAGACCCAAGCCTCCCAGACTCTCACTCAGGCACAGAGCCACCCAGACAGCCAGGCTGAGAGAGAGCGATGGAGGGAGGAGTCTAGTAGTGGAGCTCTATCCCCTGACAGGGTCTGCTGTGGTAAAGCAACAGAGAGAGAGCGAGAGAGAGAGAGAGAGAGCGGGCAAGTGAGGGCTGAAGGCACTCAGAATGGATGGGCAAAGAGAAACCGTGCGAGCGACAGAGGCAGAGTGAGCGAGTGTGTATTCTCAGAGTCAGCGGCGAAGACACAGAAAGTCTACAAGCTCACACCACAAAGAGAGCGCGCAAAGGCAGAGCTGACAACCGGCTACACTCAAGAGTGACACACAGAGGGAAAAGACACAGAGAGACAGGAGAGGGAGAGAGAAGAAGAAGGACCAGAAGAAGAGGAGGACAGAAGACAGACAACCAGCTTTCCTCTGGTAAAACAAGAATCCACTGAGGGACTGTAGCATCCCCCCACCCCCCACCACCCCCCAGCAGCACAGAGGAGCACTGTCTCATCTCGTGCATGTGTTTGTGCCTGCCAACTTCAATTTCACACTCGCCTACTGTTTTTCGTAGGTTTTGCCCCTCTCCACTCCGCAGTCATGATCCTCTGGGTCCTTCTGCTGCTCCCGTGGATCTCCGGACATAGTAAGTTTTTTTTCACGTTAAAGTTGCTAATTCATCACATCTCTGTTTCTCATGATTGCTGTGTGTGTGTCTGCGTGTGACTGGCTGGCTGAGAACTGTGTCTCTATACCCATGTCTTGCTGCTGCGACGTCTTTCTTGCGCTTGTTGCTGTGCCATCTGCGTGCTTTTCTTTCTTCCTTTTTAAAAAACAAAAAACTGTTTCTGATA
Organism: Simochromis diagramma; assembly: GCF_900408965.1. Lineage (NCBI taxonomy): Eukaryota > Metazoa > Chordata > Actinopteri > Cichliformes > Cichlidae > Simochromis > Simochromis diagramma. Next base: position 12,016,561 of record NW_024387375.1, read on the forward strand.
TAGCGCTCCCGTGTGCGCTGTGATGTCTGATGCAGAATGAGAAAGGAGAAAATTAAGAGCGAGAGAGAAAAAAGAAGAAGAAGGGGGAAAAAAAACAAAGTCTGTATGACTGTAGTGGAGGTTAAATAGTGCAGTTTGCACTTTTCTCCGTCAGTTGCTCATAGCTGTTCAGGCAAGACAAGTTAAATACTTCCTATGTGGGCTTGTTATTCCTGTCACACACGCAGACACACACAAACAAAGCCCCCTAAACCCAGTCCAGTTCAGTCGAGCGTTCACTCCTGAGTCACATTGTTTTGAACTGACAGCCCTTTCCACATTGACTTCAGCTAAAGGGAGGAGGGGGTCTTGGTGAAAAGAATGTAGAGAGAGAGAGGAAAGTTAACGGTAAAGTGCTTCAGAAGGCAGACCCATGTGGATAGCTTGGCAACCCCAGCCCTTTGGACAGTATCTGCTGTTGTTATTTTTATTCCTAGACAGTCTGTTTGTGGACAGAATGAGGATGGATTAGTTGTTTCCCCTGCTTGCCACCAGGTGGTTGTCTTTGGAAAACAATAGAAGTGAGTAAAGTAGTGCACAAGTCTGACTCTGTGTAACACCTCTGTGGCGCTGGGAGACGCAGAGACACACAGAGCTGAATCAGACAGTCAGAGTTCGGCTTGGAAGGTTTGCAGCATCATGCCTCCCCGTTAATGAGCGTGCTGGTTTATACTACAGGGGGCAAGAGCCAATAACTCACCACCTCTTTAAAGTGGTTTGACCCCCGTCACATTGGGCTGTATTCTAAAGAGGCAGTGGCTGAACAAATGCCTGTCTGTGTGCCTTAAGTTGTTTCCCACGGGGAGTTGTAATTGTGACCTTTTTATTATATTTTATTTTTTAAACCACAGCTCAGAAACTGCAAAAAACCCCAATACAAAAAAAAAACAAAAAACTGAGATCTCAGTTTGTTGACACATTGTGTGGAAACTGACAGCTCAAAGTTGGTAACATGCTGATAAAACAGCAGCTGTAAATGAAACTTGGTAAACAAGATCATTTTCTTCTGCACTGAATTCAGCTGTTTCACATTATGATTTATAGTCTATAGCATAGGGGGGCGAAAAAAAAAATGCACTGCTCGTCAAACGCAGCAATTTGCTGTGATTATATTTCTTTTCAGCTGACTTATTTTTCATGTAGAGGCAAATAGAAAATAATGATATCATAACAGACCTATTTGAAACTGACTGATGGAGCAATTAAGCCCCCTCTCGGCTTCTCTCACGCTTTAACAGGGGGTAGAGCTTTTGCAGATGAAGCGTCTTTATGGTTTGTGCTCTTCACGACAGCATATGTCTCGGGATACGGTAGCGCTAGTTGTGTAAATTGAAACAACGGGCAGTTGGAGCAGTGGAAGCGCTCTCTCTCTCTCTGTCTTTGTCTCTCTTGGCTTTGGGAATGGAAAGTTGTGGTCCATCAAACACCGTAGACGATGCTATTCCTGATTGTGCTGCTTTGCTGTATTCTTTTCCCCTGATTCCATAAGTGTTTCTGTGCCATCTGTGCTTATTGTGATGCAGAAATACATGATCGTTCATTAGTATCTCCCACTTTGTTATGCATCTGCTAAGTATTTTATCTGCAGTTGACTTAAGCAGTATATTCTGACTGTACTTGATTTCCATGTCTGGTGTAGATAAAACTAAAGGTGTGGAAGACATTCAACACTGAACATTAGAAGATCTCATTTTGTTTTGTTCCTAAATCTCAACATTTTCATTCCCATCATCGCAGGTTTAGCCCCAGTTGTGGGGAACAACTAGCACCAAATCTCATATATACCAATTGGAATGAGACGATTGCTACAACTGGAATGAGATGGGATTGTGCATTTCAGCACAGTTGGTTATTACCATAATATAAAATACCACTTTCCCTGCCAGGTAAACGGGGGATAACAGCCTACCTTCTCTATTCATGCCTCTTGGGAGAAAAAAGTGCTTCCCTGAAGCTTACTGTTGTTGTACAAATTACGGCTCTGTTTATGTGTCGAGCCGGTGTCAGCAGAAAGCTGCGAAAAACAATCTTGTTTTTATGAACATGGGGGACAGTGGGGAGTTGTGGCCATTGCAGGCATACACTTCGACGCAGCTATCCTGTGAGACAGCGAGAAAGAGAGCAAGAGAGAGAGAGGAGTCAGTCCAAAACGAGTGGCGCTGAGCAGTTTTTCCTTTTCTCTCTCTCTCTCTCTCTCTCTCTCTCTCTCTCAACTTTGAGAAGTAAATGGTCCAAAGCGAACAAGACGGAGAGGGGGAGAATAAGGAGAGAGGGAAAGCTGTTGTGAGCTGCTCTCATTCCTGACTGCACTGTTATCGCATCTAGGGCACCTTTTCTTTCGCTGTCACCTCTTCAGCCAGTGACAGATGACACAGCTCCAGTCAGAAATCTGGGAGACAGTCTCCAGGAACACATTCACCTCAGGCCAAACTCTTCCAGGCCCTAGTCCATCCCTTCATACCACCTCCCCGCTCCTCATTTCTCCTGCCGTCTAATCCACCGTATAGCATCTCTCATATTCTTCAGCCTGTTTGTGATTTCACTCCTCACCTTGCAGTGGCACATTTCCCTGTCATGTACTCACTGACTGTCCTTCTTTGACTCCTTGTGTTTATTTGAATTTTTTCCCTCTTACTTTGGGTGATTGATTGTCTGTGTAGGGCAAAAGCTGAATATGTTGGAAAGGGGCAGTTCCTCCTATTGGATGTGCTAGACTCTGAAGAAAATGACCAAAAGAAAAACTAAACATTGCTAAGTGTACAGCCTTTTTTATATCCCTCTCATTGCCTGTATTTCCCTGCCCTTTTTCATGTAATTTCCTTTCTCTTCACAATGTGACATCAACATACAAAGTGTCTAATCTTTTGTCTTCTGTTAGGGTAAATTTAATGTGGGTTTTAGCCACTAGGGGTGTTGCTGCTGCACAGGAATGAAAATCCCAATCTTAAAATCTCCTTAAAATCTGCTGCCCACCCCCGTCACCTTCATTATCTCCCACCACTTAAATATATCTGGTGTCGGAACTCCTGATTTTGCCACCAAGCCAGACTAAGCCGTTTCTTAGTCCTGGAAAGCACGTCTTAGTACCCCCCCAACAGCCCCCTTTTTCATTTACTACTGTCTATTAACTGCTGTCTGACGACTCTAAATCCGCTTTTCATGGGCGGCAGGCTTTGATACATATTTCTCCACCAAAGTATAATTAAATGTCTTTTCTATGTCATGTTTGGATATGTGGATTTTTTATAGATGGGAAATCACTCTTGCTTCTTCAGAGAGGGGAGGGAAAGAGGGGAAGAAATACAGCTCATGACTCTGCACAACACTACTCAAACAGAAATACCAATTTTCAGCCTCATTATTATGAATAGTTATTTGTAAGCAACACACTCTGCTGTCTAATGCATGGATTATGACTATAATAACTCAGAGGTAATTAATTATTTTACCCCAGTTCTATTGGAATGCTAAAAACGGTGTCAATTTTCCAACATGCTGTTCTAGAAGTCATATGTTCAAGAGTCCCCTGTACTGGTCGTGAGCATTGTCTGTATTTTGAAACGGTACAGGATTACTAAAATGCATGGTATGAGTCGCAAGCACGTCCTTGCCTTGTCCAGGTCATATGACTTTTCCACTAACCGTGACAGTCATGTAGTGAGTGACAGATGATGTCACCAGTTCATGATGGAGCCCAGTGGCATGCAGTCTGTTGCCTTGTTTGTGTTGCATGTCCCATTAAGGCTAGCCAGCTTAAGTCACCTCATCCACTGTGACTCCTGCTCATTTCTATGCCACGATAGATTAAGCCCACTGTAATCCCTCTGAGCCGAGTGCCCTGTTGGATATTTATGGTAATAAGTAAACATATGAATAAATAATCTAAGAGGCTGCTGCTGGACAGCTGGAACTTGTAATGCTTCAATGTTAGGAATTACTTTTGCCATTAAAGAGAGATGCTATTTCTAAGAAAGAAAGAAGGAAAAAAGATTAAAAACAGAGTTTTGTTGATTGTTGTTTGAATAGAGAAATTAAAAAAAAATATTAAGATAATATTATATTGACATACATGTTTACAAATATTAAAATGTGAAACCTAAGTGTCGTTTATCCAGTGAATATGGTCTGGATGAAAACCTCATTTTCAGTCTGCCAGGATTCAGGTCAGCCAGGGAAGGGAAAATGATTAGTTCAGAGCCTTCTTGGAAAACCAGGCAATGATCTGCTCCTCTCATGCCGTCAGTCAGTCTGTCAACAAAATCAAGCTGTTTACTGTTGGGCCTCATTATCTATCTAGACGCTCTTCCCAGTTTTCTTTAGTACCAACCAATCAAAACCCCAAGGCCCTCATCTCCCCTCTTTCCGAGTCTCCGCTGCTGGATCCCATTCCTCTGGGATGAATTTATCCAGATTGGAGCACTCAGCAAAAGGGCATTATCCCGGATTACATGTCTGTTGGGCGGCAGTGTTAAGTAATTCAACCAGATGCTGTTGTGATCGCTGGGTCACCTGTGAAGTCAGGGTTAGCAGCTGCACTTCTTCACTCTGCTCTTTCTTGTCATGTCTCCGTCCCTCTGAGACTTTATCCTCAGAGAACAGGGAAGTTTTTTAAATAGACCAGTGCAATAATACCACAATATCGATACTTCACTAATGCTGAAGAAGCATGTGGAAGCCCTCTCTAACCCCAGTCAGGATTTTATTTGGTGACAGATTATGGGTTGGATTACCGGCTTCTAAATTGCAGTTTAATGCACAGGAAACAACAGGCTATGCTTTTTTTTTTTTTTTTTAAGGCGGCTCTACAGGACTGTGTGTTCAGATGTGGGGGTGCTGTATATAGAGCACTGCTGGATCATACTGTGTTATCTTTCCTTGGAGAGGGTAAACATTGGCATAACTGGGCCTCAAGAAATATATTGATGGGTTTAACGTGACTGTATCCTTCCTCCTTTAATCCGGGTCTTTCCCAGCTGTGGTTTTGATATATTTTTAACTTGCTGCTAGGATCTGTAATTGCTTGCGGAACATAGCTGTTGATAGCTAGACGGGTTCAGACAATGTAGGGATTAGCAGTTTGTTCCTAACTTGTCAGCATACTGCTTTGCAGACCTGAGGCATGAATAAGTCTTTTGTTTAAAACATTCCCACAGAGCGACTGCCTGTGATTAGTGTTTATTTTGGCCTACATTTAACCTTAATATATAATTCACAGTCAATTATGTTTTCTTCCCATCATGGTTCTGCAGATTTACTCTACAAATTTCATTTGAGAAAAAAAATCGATCATCTCACTCATAATGTGAGCACAAAGAATATATGTATGTATGCATTTTAAAATTCTCAACATTAGCATGCCTGGGATTAAACCACTGCGCATGACTTAATAGATAAGAAAAGACCACAAGGCTTTGAGATTATCGTTTAGTCATTTTCCAGATCATCCTTTTGTTCTCACAGACATTTGATCGAACAACACATTGAGTTAAACCTGCGTCCAGTACATTAGTAATAAGAAATTATTAGCTCAATCTTGTCATTTTGTTACTGGCAACTGAGCAGTTTAGTTAGTTCACAGTTAGTTTGCAACACCAACAAAGTGCATGCATTGTTGTCTCTGTTGCAGTTTGAATCTGAAGAAAATGACAGATTGCTGCTTTGATATTATGATCAGGTGGGCACAGGATTGGATTTTGCTAAAAATCCGAGCATTCCTCATTTTGAGTGTTAGTCACACAAGATTATTTTTTATTTTTAAATAGTTGACTGTCTTTGCCTAACATTTCTGGCCCATTTTTCCTTAGGGTGGTGCTATCTCTGCAAATCTTCACCTCCAAGTTTAATTAAATTGCATGCAAGCATGATGCAGCACCGTACCTGTGTTGTTTTACTGCTCAGGGAATTTGTTAGCAAACCAGCCTAGCAATACATCGATTTTATGGTGAAAGGCTGTGCTTGGAAGGGGCCCCGAAGATGCATGTGACGCTTCAGCACAGCAGTCACTTGAGGAATTGGGTTGCTGATCCGATAACAACTTCCTAGTGTTTGGCTGGAAGTTTCTGGGACAGCCCAATATTACACTCGGGTGAACTCGCCCTCCTCCCCTCTCTCCCGTTTGTTCCCTATCTCTTTCTCCTTGTAGTCGTTCCGACATTCTCATGCCAAAGATTCATAACAATGGACGCAAGGAAAAGGTTTTCACACCGGACACTTCACATGCATTCTGTGTCCGCCTGTGTATACATGTGAGTACATCAGCGCACTTTTACTGTGCTCCTGCAATTACAGCTGCAAGCCCTGAATGGCAATATAAATGCAAATCAGCCTTTTAACGTGTACAAGCTCTATCTAAGGAAGAGAGAAGCTTCTCACCTGTGGGTGAATGTTGATGTTGATGTGTCTGTCTGGCATTACAACTGCTGCGCATGTTTTAAAAACTGGCAATGGATAGTAATGTATAGTACTTTAATTTGTAAGTAAACCTTGAGGCTGTTGTAGGTGTCTGGACCCCAATATAATAAAGAACACTCACGGGAACTGCTGTAAAGCATCATTGTGTGGGACAACCTCCGTAGTGAGATGCCTTCCCTGCTTGTGTGCTTCCATTTTCGTAGATACATCTAAATTCTGCTTAACGTTGCTAAATGGATGAGCACAGTGGCTTCTATTTATTAAACAGGGTTGGAAAACAGTTCTCTCTGTGGTACCAGGCACCAGTGGTGAGAGGCATGGCTTTTTGAAAAGCTATTTGATCTGCCACTGATACCAAAAGATGTTTTATTCAGCAAAGCACATCTCACACAATAGCAGCACAAACTTGCTCTTGAGCCAAGCCAAACTTTTGAAATCTACTAGTGGGTGTTGGGGCCTAGGAGTGGGGTGGGGTGGGTGCATGTTTAATGCTGGCACCCACCCTAATACTTTCATACATGATGTAGATGAGCTTTTTTTTCCTTTTCTTTTCTTTTTTTTTTACCAGATGCCAAATGGGGCTTTGAGCCACCTGCCTGTCCCACTAAAACAATTAAGCAATTGGGAAGAAAGGACTGTTCGCTAGTGGGGATCTCAGTGTTAGCATACCCTCCCTTTTCCCAAACTCTTTTAGAACCCCTCAGTGTTGGCACTGTGCCATCTTCTTTCATTTCTATTTATCTTTTGGTTTCTGTGAAAGCAAGAGCAGTTGACGACAGCCTGTGTGTGTGTGAGAGAGTTTTTGAGATGATAAAACACCATCCCTCTATTGGTCTGTTGGTCTCATGAGACACTTTTATGAAGTGCAACTTTTGTGATTGCGCATTTATAAAGCAAATATGTCAAATTTAAATATAGCCCCCATCCATTTGGGGGCTATATTTGACCCTGTGACCCTATGCAGCAATACGTTGCTTCAGGTTCTCCTCCCATGCTTATACATGGGAAAGGTTTGCGTGTAAAGGCACCGCGCAACGCTGTGTTACGGTGGTGACCCTTAAACTTGAATTTGTATCTGAGATCACGGGGTTCAGTGTAGTGCTGCTCCTCTGTAATGAAAATCACAAATGTGCTGAAGTGGTCAAAAAAAAAAAAATGCAACATTATGTGGAATCCCAATGAGACCTTTTGATTGCACCTTAAACAGTGGTTTACACAGCAAAGCTTCATCTGTCATAATACTCATATGCAAACACACTAAAGCATATATTTCATTACCTCATTTGCATTATCTGGCTGGCTGAGCACAATAATAGTTAAGAAAACCTTGAGTGTTAAGGAATGACCAGTATTTGTAGATTTCATTACATGCTACTTCATAAATAAAGGTTTGTATTGATCCTCAAATATTAATATATCCTAATATAAAGAAAACGAGCAAAAAACGCCTCTATTGATTTTAGCCTGTGCTTTTGTTGTTTTCTTTTTACATGGCACTGCTAGGATTCACTCTGCCCACTTTAATACTAGTCCTATTTTTATACGCGGCAATAATTTGGTGTCACAGACAGGATCAGCTAAAGGCAATCCTTATATATTTTCCACTGCTATGGGTCTCTGCGACCGCACACCTCTTAAGGCCTTTGCTCCTCTTCTGTCTTAAGTCCTTTCTCTTTCTGCTGGGTTCTTTGAGTGGATGACAGAAACCTGATAGAGTAAACAAAGTGAATTAAAGTATAATTAATTTTTAGTGGCCACTCCAATATTCACTCTGCTGATTTGGAGGTTGAAGAGCTCTTGTCGCACTCTCTGATTTTTATTTTATTTTATCAAGTGCAATTTAATATTGTGGAGGCTGGCCTGGGCAATGGAAAAAAAAAATGCTAATGCACATTGGGGAGTTTAAATGATTTGCTATCCTTTCAAATCTGTTGGCAGGGGTTTCAATCTGGCTGGCGTCCTGGGGGAATTCACAGTGGTCATTGCTCAATCCCTGGGGGACATTAGCGCAAATCACAAAGGAGCACAGAAGTCATTTCAGTTTTCCACTTTCCTTTGGCCAATGCCCAATGCTAAATGGCAGAGGACTGGCTCACAGTACTGGGAACGGCAAATGCTTTCCCTCTCTCTATATCTAACCTTTTAAACCTGATTTAATCAAATCAAAATACCACAGTGCAGATCCATTTAAGACAACCTGAAGACAAACAGTTGAAAAGGTACCATAAGGCCTTGGCGTGAACCAAGGGCAAGGCCATCCATTATTTCCTGTGCAACCAAGAGCACAGGGACACGGGAAATGCCTTGCGGTGCATGATGATGGACAGACTCCACATCATAGATTGGATTAGAGTGGCAAGAGAGAGAGCCCTAAAAGCTGTGGCAGTTTATTGAAGCCTTATCTAAAGCGATAATGTTACTACAGAAAGGCCCATGTAATGACGGATGAGTGGACAGCACCCTGTAAAGAACTGACATCAGGCAAGATAGTTATGGCGAATAGGCAAGTCCACTATGGTCAACTCATCTTCCTTTAAGAGCAGGAAATAGGACTAGCGGATAGTCACTATAAAATGGACTGTCAGTTGCTGGCACCCTGGTTACCCTACAGTGTCATCATCACAGGTGTATCCAGTTTAGAGAGGTACAGTGCTCAGGTCTGCTGCAATTTAGATCCCATTACATCACTGATAACCATGAGGCATCTGGGGGGAAAAGTGTTATTGCAGAGATTTGTAGAATCCCTGAAGACAGTGTTTGGTTTCATGATATATGAAATCTACATTTCAAAATTCCTTGTCTTTACCCGTAACAGTACTTTTCGAACATGCTGTGGAGTGTTGGTGAAGTGGTAAAGTTGTACTTAGGTGAAATTCCTGTTCTTCTTCGTAGCAGTATTGTTCTGGGATGACTAGAGGACATTCTCTCTGCTTTAAGGCAACATTATCCATCTAATAGCAGCCAGATGATAGTAATGACAACACAATGCCTTCCAAGGTAAACAGAGATATCTAGTCCTTAGGAAAGGAAACGAGAGGAGACGACAGAACAACAAAGCCATAAAAAATGGAAATAAATCCATCTCTAAAGGAATGGCCTTCTTGTCAGAAATTAAAACATATCTGTGTCTTGCAGCCCTAATCCCTAATGCCAGCGCATTTGTTGTCTAAGTAGAGTATTTGTGCATATGTGCGAACAAGCACAAATGTGATTATTTTTCACTTTGGCTGTATGCTAATTCTATTACTTTGCATTGTTTGCCTATCTTAGTCTCAACAGCTTTGGTTCAGACTACTTCCAAATGTTTGTTTTCAAAGGATACCGTACTGTTTGCGTTGTGCAAAGTAGCACAGTCGTTTAAGTGATTATTCTTTTTCTGAATACCCTTATGTGACTTTTTAGCTCATGTCCCACTATGATCTGGTTGAGAGGAGTCATTGCCCCTGTCCCAAGCCTGTGTGACAGTGGCACAGCAGGACATTAAAAATGCAGCAGGGCATCTAAGGATGATCGTGGCAGCACACAGTTGGATGTTCAGAGTTCTCAACCAAACCCCCCTCCCCATCACCTCCAGTGCATGGCCCCAAAACTTTCCCCAGGTTACTAGTATGCATTATTAATATAGCTTTCATTAAAAAAGATGCAATTTGCTCAGACCAGCTGCACAACTGCAACACAGCCTCATTTGAAACATGGAGAAGCCTTCTCATAAATATATGTTGGATCTCCTGCAGCCCAAAGACTCTCTTCCAGATGGGTGTGCTCCACACTGAGGGAAGAGTTAATGGTTTGGATTTGCTGTCAGTCTTCATGAGCAGACTCCTAATGATTTTACATTCCTCCACTAAATGAGATGAGATGTTTAGTATCGGTGCGGCAGGCTGCTTAATATACGTGTTGCATTAGAACGCATTTATTTATTTCAAAACAATCACTTCCTCTCACTCTTGTTCCTTATTAAATCTTTTTTTTTTCCATAACAGGTTTCTTTCAAATACAGAAATAGTAATACTTGTGTCTGGCATTAGCTAAAGGACAGTACTTAAACCAGAGCCCCATGTGGGTCTGGGGATTGATATTGCTGTTGTTTACTCCAAAGCAGACATCTTTTAGCTTCTCCCTCAGCTCAGATCCTTTTGATCATCACCTCCATATTGGATATAAAATGGAGAATGAACAGCGCTGCTGCACAAGTGACTTTTAGAGTTCTGTGACTCTTTGAAGACTGCCAAACAGTCTTTCATCTCAAAAAAACAGCAGCTGCCTCGTACAAAAGAAGTACAGGACGAAATAAGAGAGAAAGGCAGTATCCCGGGCTTGAAAATGAAACAGTAAAGATTGTGGGGTCTCGTTGTGATCGCATTTCCTCTAAGGCCTCCTGTGAGGAAAATGACATGTACTTCACGCAGCATTGATAGCCGGGCATCTGTCAAACAACCGGGGCTTAAGGAAGTGTGTGTGTGGGTATATGTGTGTATGGGGTGGTGGTAGGGGTGGTTGTAAATAAATAAATAAATGAAACAATCTTGACTCAATTTAAAAGGCACAGCAAATGACTGCTTTTGTGAAAGGATCATTTCTTTCAGCTTAAACTGGGCTCAATAGGTAATGCAGAATTTTCAGCCCGAGAGGTCCTGAAGTTTTCCTTCGCGAGAATTTGCAAGTGACTTTCAGTATTATGTTATCGAGCCGATTTGAACAATGCCAGCAACATAAAAAGAAAAGAAAACAGAGACTACAACTTAAATGAGTTATTCTTGAATTAATGAAGGAACAGGATCTGTAGAGTTCCCCCACTGAGACATGAACCAGATTTCAACCCAGAGCTCCCTCGAGGTGACGGCCAGCATTTCTCTGACAGGACATCTGGTCCCAGAGCATGGTCACCAGTGGGTCGATGTCACCATCTTAATTGTAATGTTTCTCTCTTCCTCTATGAAAGAAAAAAAAACAAGGAAAAAAGGGGAAAAACTAGGGCGGCTTTCCATAAAAGGAGAAAAGGAAAGGGGGAGCCACTATTTGCTGGGCCGTGTCGGCATGCCACATCATTTAAGCTGACAGCTCTAATAAATTACAGCAACAGATCGCTGTGAACAAACAAAGCTTAATGGAAATAAAGTGAGAATTATCAGCCAAGAAATAAAAGGAAAAAAGAATGAAATTAGTGCAAAGAGAGAGGATGAAAGGATGTCAGGCCTACATAGCACAGGCATTAAATGGGCAAATTGCCACTTTGAAAGATAGGAAATGTTTTGTTCTCATTATTGCTTCCTTTCAAAATGCAGAATAATGAGAGAATCCTGAGCAGACCTAAAATGTCCCTTATCAGACTCCTCAAAATCTGCCTCTCTGCATTGCATTTCTCATCCCTTTTGTCTTGTTTTGCTGCTGATTTTTCTGCTCTGTAGGACCCTTGCTCCACCAATTCAGCCAAGCCGGAGAAAGCCTGGAAGCCTTTGTCATTAAAAAGCTTAGGCATGTGGAAGAGAACGACAAGAGATGGGAGGTATGTCAGGGGAAACGTTTGTCAGGTACCATCAGTATGAAAGCTGTTGCACATAGAGACCTTTGAAAGAAAGGCAGGTCAGAGAGGGTCCACTTTCAAGACCACTCCATTCTGTCTGAAAAAAATAAATAAATAAAGAGGCAAATTGCACAAATAAGTAAAATGAACCAAACTAAAAATTGCTAAAGGGCTCCAAAATTTTCAGTAACCCCATGAGGATATGATCTGTCAGGTGCACAATTAGTGTTATTACACTTATTTTGACAGGATGAAAGCTCCTGCTTTGGCAAGATGGAGATATTAACTGGAACAAAGGACAGGAATTAGAGTCAGATAAGCTTGATAGAATAAAGGTAATTGAAGCAGACCTTAATAATTTGCCCCATGAAGAGTTTAGGTCAATCACACAGGTTTGACTCAAGCCTTTGCAAATACCTGTTTTGTTCTTTCATTGTAATTGAGTGGTTTATATTCCCCTGCAGCACTAGATTAAATCCTCTTAAAGACACACTTTATTTTTTGTATTATTTTCATTTGCTATGACAAAGGTGTGTATAGGGATGGGTATCGTTTAGGTTTTATCCGATACTGGTGCCAAATCAGTACTTTTGAAACGGTGCCGGTGCTCAAACGGTGCTCAAACCGGTGCTTAAAGAATGGAGAACACAAAATTGGTCCAAAAACCTCTCATGTTCAGCTGTTTTTTTGCAAAAAGATAACAATGTTAGCCTTTTCTGCAGCTATGGGGCATATATGGTATCACTCTTGGCTGGAAGCAGTGCTTAAACAATGGAAAAAACACAAACTTTGTCCAAAAACCTCTCATGTTTAGCTGTTTCCCTCTTTTTCTTTGGTCATTTTAGCCTTTTTGGCCAGGGTGAAGGGAGTATCTGCCATCAAACAAGAAGACAGCCGCATGTAGCTATGATGATGTTTGCTAGTTCACCTTACATGCATTAATTTAATAACGTGGTTAGCCTACTCAACGTAAATTACACACGAACAACATTAAGCTACTCACGCAGAGAAGAACGTCTGCTGCTGCCATCATCATCCGTCATCATTTCTGCTACACTGGCAGGGCTAGGGGCCAGGACTCTACTCTTCGGGTTTTTGGGGGATGTTGCTAAATCCGGGTCCGATAACAGGCACCACACCCGCAGTAGATGTGCACGGTGTGAGGTCTCGCAGCAAGCTATCAAATACGGCGCATTTCTCGGCTTTTAAAAAAAAACGCTATGCGTCGCCAGGTGTTTCATCGGATTTGAGGTGTTACCTCCTTTGACAGTATCACAGTATCAGCTTAAAGCACTTGTTGCAGGCTGCTGAGTTTGCATCTTTTGCTGTGAAGTACAGCCAGACTTTTGACCGCTTCGCCTTGGGCATTTTTGATCTGTAGCTCTGCTCTAAAAGAACGTACGTACCTGGACCCGCCTACATCCGCGAAACGTAAAATGATTGGCTAGAAGTTAGGGGTGCAACGTACGTACGTACGTCGTCAGTGCTTCTTTGGTACGCATAACGAACAATACAACATTTTAATTATTTATCAATTTTCCTTCTGACATGCTGTCTTTTGACGCTCAGTGAATCTGTTTCCCACTCCGCCTAGGCGCACTGTCAGCGCACCACTGACGCTCAAACAGAGCTAGTCGAAGAGAGCGCAGGGCAACAGCGGACAGAATTAAGCTTCCTGTAACAGGACCTCATTAGATTGCGTTGGATATTTGGTTTCAGTGACTATGCCTAAGGAAGCGAGCATGGCTAAAGTAAACATATGTGATGCCACGCAATGCTCAATACATTGGTGTAACTAGTGTTTTAGCGCAGTTAGCTCGTTAACGTGTTTGCCGTCTAGCCCCATGCACGGAGCGATCGGCGGTAGCTCGTTAACGGAGATTTGCCGTGTTGTGGCGTTAAGGTCATTTCAACGAGATTAACCTGAAAGCACTAGTGGGAACACAACGAATATGACTGCACATTTACGCCGACATCATCCTAGTGCAAAGACAAGTGGAAGCAGACAAAAAAAAGCAAGCATGCTACTAACTTTAGCCGAGTCATTTAGACAGCTGTTAGCACATGATTCTCCTTATGCTGCTGAGAATATAGCCCAGAAGAAGCGGATAATATAGCTTTTATTTTGGAAAGAGACATTTCTCTGTAATAAACTCTCTTTTCCAAAGATGAGTGATTCCTCAATCAGATACAGGGCTTGCAATATCGCTAGCCCGACGTCCCGGGGCTAGCGATTTTTTCAGTCGGGCTACCAAAATCTATCTCTTCCCTGCCCGTCGGGCTATTGTAGGAAAAATATATGTCAATGCTTTTGCATTCTTTCAGAAATGTAGCTGGGTAATTATGTCATTGGCATCGGTGAGCCACTGTCAATATGTGACATATTGAAGTCGCGTTTGAATTTGCGCTTGTTTTTTAGCTTTCACTTTGCAATCATGCGAACTGTGTATAGAGAGCGACAGCACTGATCTGTGAGTGATGATAATTTGTGCACCAATTCCTCTGACATCGTCTTATTAATCGTTAGCTTGCTATGCAAACATGACAAGTGAAATCTCCCGCAGCAAGCTTAAACATGTGAGAGGTTGATCGCGCAGAGAATCGCTGAGCTTATGTGAGTGAGCGTGTAAAAGCATTTCAGTTCTGCTGAGCCAAATAAGACAGGTCAGGGTGAAGAAGTGACAGCCAAAGAAAAGCTTACCACAAAACGGAGAAGTTATGACAAATCAGACTATAAGGCAAAAAGAAAGTGCAGCTTTATGGTTTCATGGACAAAAGAATTTCTGTGGCTGCAATATGATGAGCTAAATAACCAGGGCTGCACATAAGTGGTCCGCAGGTGCGCATTCGCTGTCAAAGTAAAAAAACACGCACAAGGGTTAGGGTTAAATTTAAAAACTGTACTTTTGAGTTAAAATATATATTTATAATTTTAATAAATGACAAATTAAAAATGCATGAACATGTTTTTGTATCGAAAAAATATCGAACCGTGACACCAAAGTATCGAACCGAACCGAACCGTGAATTTTGTGTATCGTTGCACCCCTACTAGAAGTGTATCACAGCTCCGGAAAAAAAAGCACTGAAATAAAGCACCGAAATGTGCGCTACTTTTCGGTCTGGTTACTACCGTTTATGTCAGAACCGGTGCCATCATGGCACCGGACACCGGTACCCATCCCTAGGTGTGTATAAATTTTTCTTTCTTTCAGGTGCTCACCTTCAGCAGTCACCTGCCACCATCTCATCCTATCCCTAATATCCTGTTCTGTCACTCCGACAGAATGCACGTCCTCCTTCGTTACATCCATGTATCTTCTCTGTCGTCTTCCTCTTTTCCTCCTGCCTGGAAACTCCATCTTTAACATCTTATGTCCTATATCCACTATCCCTCCTCTGCCCATGTCCATACCATCTCAACCTTGCCTCCCTAACTTAATCTCCAAACAGCACAGCCTGAGCTGTCCATCTGATACACTTGTTTCAAATCCTGTCCATCCTGGTCGCTCCCAAAGAAAATCCTAGCATGTTCAGCTCTGGCACCACCAGCTCGGGCTCCTGTCTCTTTGTCAGCACCACCGTCTCCAAACCATATATCATAGCAGGTCTCACTATCATCATGTAAATCTTCCCTTTCACTCTTGCTACTATCGTTCTGTCACAAATCCCCCCTGACACTTGTCTCCAGCCGCTCCACCCTGCCTGCACCCTCTTCTTTACTTTCATAGCTTAGGTTATGATTTTTGAAAAGCCATCGGAAGCTTTGTCAACAGTGGTTTTTGTAGCCGTTGAGAAAATACGTGCTGTCCAAGTTTAAAGAGGTCCCAAAAGATGAGAGGCGGAGGAAGATCATTTAGCTTTTCCCGAAAATAATAATTTTTTTCTTCTTTTCTCTTTTCTTTTTCTTCTTCGAGTAGAGCGTTGATGCTATGGGGTGTTGTTATGATGCTGAATTAAACAGTAAAGCATTCGAGCCCTGCAGGGACATCCTTAACCACGAGCTAAGGTTTTTGTATTTTGTTTTTTTCCCCCTACTCCACTTTGTTAGCCAGCCAGGCTGGACTTCAGCCAAGGTTTGCCTACATGGTGGACATAGAATCCCATTGCTTTTAAAAAAAAACCATGAGAGGTCAAACACCACGAGACTCTCATTAAAACTAATTAAGAATGTCACTCAATAACAGTAAAACAGTAATAGGAACTGCTACCTCACTATGCAAGCTAGCGGCTTTCGGAAGCACTTACGTAGGAATGAGGAGGGCTTTTATGGGAGAGGGGTGTGAGACGTAATATGAGTGCCTTGGGAATAATGTACGTCCCACTTCTTAGCTACATTCTTTTTGTATTTATGTGTTTGTACGGCCTTGTGTTTGTGTGTTCCCCCTTGTACCTGTGTGCATCTATGAATGCTTTGTGTATGGCGTGTACTCTAGAGAGGTTTTGCACTTAGGCTTAGTGTGTGTGTGTGTGTGTGTGTGTGTGTGTGTGTGTGTGTGTGTGTGTGTGTGTGTGTGTGAAGAGACCATGGAGGGCCGTCCAACAGAGAGCACTGCATTTCGAAAGGTGCCAGAATGAGTTTGTCACAGAGCGCGTAAACTTGAGGAGAAAGGGGACTGCAGAGAGAGAGAGACTTTCCCCAGGCACCCAGAGTCTGTCAGACTGATTAAGTCACACGGTTGGAGTGAGAGTTGGGAAACTGAACCAGAGCATGCTAGGGAAGCACAGGATGACAACAGAGAAATAAAGAAATAAATAGAAACATGCAAGTATTAACATGACTGCATATCACGTGTGCACTTACTTATACCTGGCCCCAGAGACTCATGCTGGGACACTGCACACCAGCCCACATCCCATCATGCCATCCTGCAGCTTCCTCACCCCGCGGCGACATAAAGCAGGTCAGGTCCATCTTAAAGTTCACAAAATGCAACATGACAGGACAACTCTAACATATGCCTGTGTGACAGTGAAGCAAATAGATGACTGATGGCAGAGTACTATGTCTTAAGGGGGAAGTGAGAACAGTATAAGGAAAACTGACTTTACATTTGTCTCCCTTTCTGCATTCGGTTTGCTTTCAGACAAGCAGTAGAAAACTGGGGCACGAGCTGCAAGTTTCAGCTTCGAATGCATGGATCTATGGGAACTTTTTGTAACATGAACATAACATACATCAGCCCACATGCAGGCTCGGCTTGTTTGTTACTGCTGCAGAAATGCCAAGGACTTTTGAACCATCTAAAAGAACGGGCAGAGTATCATACCACATCACCCTGTCATCCACCAGACTAAAAGATGAACTTGTTTTTTTGTTAAGAGGACCCTGGCTGCTCTGAGGTGGCCTATATTTGCTTTCTATCTCATTCAATCAGTCTCTTTCTCCCACACTAACCACAGACCTGTCGGTATTTCACAGAAGGGCAGCATCCGCAACAATACCAAAGGCTTAAAGTGAAATATTTTCTATTGGACTTCTATTTCTATAAGGTGAAAATGAGTTATGGCATAGAGTATTCTTCTACTATAACTAGATATGTGATAGACACCTAGCTATATAGGAAGAATACCTTACAACTATCTAGTTATACCGCTATAACTAGACAGGTATCTATGTTATAGAGGTATTCTACCTCTATAACTAGTTATGTGGTAGGTACTTCTCACTAAGTAAATGCTATGCATCTCAACTTCATCCTCCCACGACTCGCCACCCCCGTACTGAAATTAACATTAATCGTCCTTTCTTCCAGAGGCTCTACAGTCTACAGTGCTATACCAAAGCACAATCTATGGCACCTCTAGCATTTAATGCTAATTGCTCGGTATTCAAAGCGAGAAAAAGGCCTCTCTGAATTAAGAGTCATTTAGCGAGAAACTGAGTTCAGCCTAGCACTGCAATGCCTACAAGCTAATTTCTCTGCTATCTTGCATAGAACTCTGGAAGTGTAGTTCTGAGTGCGCTTTTGCTACATTGTAATGCAAATTTAAACCCGGGCTTAGCTTTGCGAGTAATTACAAAGGTAGAGCAAAACAACACAGTTAATAGGTTCAAAGTATTCCATCAAACAAGAAACAAGAAAACTACCTTTGTGAGAAAATATGGCTTTTGACTGTGGACCCCATAATCAATGAGCACAAAGCAACACTTTGGTCTGTGCACAGATTTTAATTTGTCAGACAAGAACTTGATTCAGCTGTGTTTCTTTCAAAGGGAATTGAAACAAATAGATTTCTCTGTATTCAGGAGCACTGCAGGAAGTATTTTTCTTCCTCCTGCATCTGCGGTTCAAACAATGGGGGCAGTGTGTGCCTTTGATCAAGGGGCATGTCGATGTTTATGACAATAAGAAATCTGCAGTCTGTCCCAAAAGTGTTGTAACCCTACTTTCACAGTGCACTTGCTTTTTTTTCCCTTTTTTTTTTTTTTTACAGCATCCTCTTCTCTGCAACTTTCTTTACTGTCTTGACATTTTTTAAAGGTTATCAACAACACATCGCTGTGGAATTGAAACTCTGGCATAAAAATAGAAGAAATATACACGTATTTCATTCATTCATTTTCATCTTTATTTCTATCTATGGATATTTGACTTATTAATTAAGTATGACTTCATTTGTAAAATGTAGCAACCTGATGAAAACGGTGTCACAGTGAATACTTCACAGTGAATGTGTGGGTGTGTTTCTGATGGCTGTGTGAGAGGCCAGTTCATCTCTGTTGATTTGTCCCCAGTTTTCTTGGGGCCATGCACTGACACTTCATTGTACCGTCTGTCTGTGCGCTGTATCAGCAAGACAGGCATAAAGAGCAATCCTCTATGACTGGAGCGGACCCCAGTGCTGTGGCCGGGTCAAGGTCTGAGCTAGTAGTAGTAGTACCAGCTGAGGTCCTCTGCCACTTGCAATACATATTTGGATAGGATCATACAAGCGCAGACAGGATTTCAGGGTCACTGTGACAAAAACTTGAACTTAGTTTCTAAGATGAGGATTATGCCTAATCTTGGATCAAAAACTTTTTTTCTGGTGGAGATATTTTAACTCTTCTTCCATTCAAAGACTAAGGGAGGGTTGCCAAACGCAAGGCCTGGGAGCCAGAATCGGCCTAGCAAAGACTTCAATCCGGCCCTATGAAGGAGGGCATACATTTTTGGATTAACTGCATTTTTTATAAGTTTTACAGCTTTTCCTGCTAATAATGACCTCCTCCATAGCCGTGCTTCTTTAATTTATGCTGTTAAACGTCTTTACACTGACAGAAAGCAAGTTTCACTTGTCCAGCACACTTAAGATCAAAGTGGATATTTTGAGTGGGTTTGACATCCCTGGACAAGGGTTTAATTCAAGTCCAGGAAGCTGGATGGTAAAGACCCCTGTTTATTTGTTTTTGACTTTGTGTTTATCGTGACATAACCTCGATCTAATCGACAAAGGTTGATTACTTCAGTCAAGCAGATAATGTGTATGTGTATTTGTCTCACAACTGAGACTTGTTTTAACATATACAAGCTTAATTAGGAGCCTTTCAATGTGCTCGCCTTAAAAAGGCTTTAATTAAGACTTCCATTACACTTCAAGAGCATTCAAATTAGTAGCTCTTTAAATAGGTTTTTGTTTGTTTGTTTGCTTGCTTGTTTGTATTTTTCTTGTTTTTTGCAGGCTTCACTTGTTTGTTAATTAGTCATTGTGTTAAATGTATATATAATGTGTATGGTTGCCTTATTAAGAAACTAATAAAATAAAATAAAAATGTAGTAATAAAACATATTTAACGGTATCTGCAGAAATGAAAAGAAGTGACCATTTAAACAGTGTGTTTTGCTTTTTAGAAATTGTAATTTTGGCCTGTAGAGACTTTAATATCCAGAGGTGGGAAGTAACGAAGTACAACGAAGTTTGTTACTGTACTTAAGTGCCATTTTCAGGAATCTGTACCTTGCTTTACTTTTTTCCTGAATACTGAATACTTTTACCCCCTACATTTAAACAAATATCCTTACTTTGTACTTCTTAATTTTCAAAACAGGCTCGTTACTTTAGCTTTAAAGTACGATCACTGCGAGCCTCCAAACACCAAACATCAAAATTTGAGCCTAAACCGAAACACATGAAAGGCGGTGGTGTTCCGTTTATTATTCACCGGGGGATGTGGCATAAAAAGAAATGACGTGTGCAAAAGCCAGGGGTTAAAAGTGGAAACTGTGTTTGTTTGTTTTTGCCTTTTTGACACAACGACGGAACAACTGCAGGTGTCTAAAAGTATTTCAGCATCTAGCCATCTAGCTAGCCCTACTGAAGAGGAGCTAGCATAGACGGATTAACATTTTTTAAGTGTCTCACAGCATGTTGCTAGCTAAAAGTCCAGCTGCTGTACTTCACAGGGAGAGAAAAAAAAGAGCTAACTTCACTCACAGATGGAGAAAGATAAGAAAGGGGTCAGGAGAGGAATATGAGAGGTTGTATTTGAAGGTAATGACTGCTCATTTAAAACTTACATGTAAGCCGTCATGTTTGGAAGTTAGATCATGGGTCTGTACATGTGACATTATGTTTTTTCATATTTTGAAACATGCAAGTCAAACTGAGGTAGACTAATTGTGTTATTTAAAGGCTGCAGGAAAATGGTCTGCATGTTAGTGCAGGATAAACGGGTTAGCTGGTGTGATGGATTTACAGTAAAGAACAGTGTGTGACTGGTGCACAGTGGCTGTGGTTTCATGGTCAGACTAAGGATACAAAAGGGTTGCAGAGATTCACATGACTTTTAGTTGATGATTCTGAGATCCATCGACTATCAGTGCAGAGGATGGAAATCAGCCAGGACGACTAATGAAACATCTGCTGACATCATGTTGAGTTCAGCTGTGTCCATCCCCAAAGAGCAGCAGGTCAGCTGATCACAGCCTGTACACTAAGAAAATCTACTGGAGCTCTCACTATAAATTATTGTGAGTTGTGTTTCCCCACACTGAGCTATTACAATCAGTTTTAGGGCTCCTCCACCTCCAATGCGACTTTAACCCCTGACTGTACTCATTTTCTTGTTTAGATGCAAAGTCGTCCTCAACAATGTAGGCAACACAAAATAGAGCTATTTTTATTTTCTTTTTCTTCAGATTCAAGCTGAGTATAATTATAATAAAAACAGTAGAGTTAAAGTTTATATTCCAATCTACTGATATTATTTTGTCATTTTTTTAATAAAACACAAGGTTCAGTTAGCTTTGCACAAAAACAGAAACATCCTCCAAAGAGCTGTGTTCTTACTTTGAGTACATTTCAGAACCTGCACTTTTTTACTTATTTGAGTAATGAAGTTGAATCAATTTTTCAACTTTTATTTTGTAATGGTAGTATTTGTACAGAATGTCTGTACTTTTGCCAACTCTGGTAATATCACACAGTATAGTATGGACCACAGAGTATGTAGACCCCCATATCAATGTTCTGATCATATCTGATTCTTTTTCACTGTTGGATTATGCCGTCTGTTGTCTTTCTGTGTTACACTTTTGGCCTGAGGTTGAAAAAGTATCCAAGGGACACCAAAAACACAAGTTTTGCCAGTGGCTGTTGATCTTCACAGTGTTCTTTCGAATGAAGACACAGGACTCTGCAGAAAAATCACACTGTTGTTTCATCTGAGGCAAAAAGGTGTTAATATCCATCTGTATAGCAGGGCTGCGGCATATCATATTGTCCGTGATAATACCGGTATCAATTTTTATGTGTTATAAAAATTTCACGGCAGGATGATATTGCTATTTATTTTCTCTAGTACATGGAACAATAAGGCTACGATGAAGGAGATGCTAGCAGCTGGTGATGTGCAAACTAAACCAGTGGAGCACTTGCTAGCTGCACTCCAATTAATTGGAAATGACTAAAATGAAATAGTGGGGAAACAAGAGTTTTAAGCAGTAAGCTCCACCCAAGATAAAGCGTCCCAGGTATCAATTTTTTTTTTTTTTTTTTTTTGTTAGTTGACAGTATTATGCAGGCTGCTGAAGAGACAGTTTGTTTTTTGTTGAGCTACAGTGTTAAGCTGTGATTTTGTGCTTGTACATTTCCAAGGAGAACACTACCTTTGCTACTTTTGTGCTTACATTTAAATTACACTGTGTTACTGGATATACTGCCATGTCACTACTATTGCACTATAATACTGGCACTGCTGCTGGCAGCTTTTGAGTCCCTGTTCAAATTAGGCAGTCTGTCATTAATGACAGCCTGCAAGCTGCAAGCATCAATAAAATGTTCAATGTTTTTTATTCTGTATAGACAGAAATATCATTATTGCAAATTTTCTTAAAATGCTGTGATAGAATTCAAACTGTTCACTATATAGACAGTAGAACATTTTTGCTGGTCCATTTACCACATTAGACTGATCGCTGCCTGCGTCCTCCATAATAACAAAAGAGGTCGAAACTAACTTACTTACTTACATTTTTGCATATTTATAATAAATTCACAGTTATGCTAATGTGGCAAGCCAAAATGCGTTTTTTAAAAGACCTTTGCCAAGCACTTTAATGTATATTCACATGTTCAGTCTCATTGTCAGCCGGTCAATAAAACAATAAAACACAACGGTGCAATGAAAAGAGTATACCCACTGAGCCAGACACAGAGCCACGGAGCCAGCTCAGACTCTTTAATCCAGGCACCACTTTTTCTTTTGCTTCTTCTTGCAGAGTGCTCTGAACCTGCTGCGAAATTGAATTTTCCACCCCTGTGTGTACATGAACCAGCCAAGCACTGCATTGTCAGAGTACTCAATTAGCTCCCAAGGCGGAAGCCAAAATGTTTTCCAACAGCAAATGTATTCTTCACAGGGCAAGCTCTCATTAGCATAATGCTTCTATTCCTATAGCACGGAGTTAGAAACCTTCCCAAGGTTGAAAACAAAAACAGTCTAAAGCTTTAATATCAGTGTCCCTCCATGCCATTCCCCATCATACTTAGGAGTAGAGTAGCCTTCAGTGAAAAGGAATGTTAACCTCTACTTAAAATGTCTCATTAGCATTAGTAAACACTCTTCTAGTGTGTGGCGCACATAGCAAAGCCAGTCTGTTCTTCTTTCCTTTTTTTTTCTTCTTATGCCCAGGTTTTTAAAAAAATCTGAATTTCAATAATACAAGAGAAGTCTCTGACTTTCTTATAACTCATTAAAACAGATGCTTCAGTACTCTTGTTCTATTTTCTCACCAGAAAATCTAAACATACACTATGTGGGTCCACTTAATCTAAAGAACAAAAAAGATTTGAGATTTAAGACCTTATAATGCTTTCTGAAAATTGTATATTTGCAGAAAATGATTCATGTTGTTTACTGAATGTGCTGACATTGAAACAGTTGGCTGAAGCATTAGAGATAATCTGCGGCGACAAGTAGCTAAACAGTTCTCTGACAAAGTGACATTGAAGTCAACACAACTATACAAACTTTTTTCTTTTTTCCCCCCAGCTGAATGGCTGAAAGGAGGCAATAGAAAAGAGAAAAAAAAACACGAAGACAAAAGCAAGCTTCAACAACTGGAGACAGTTGGTAGCAATGGCACAACTCTTACTCTGAACCCACGCACTCAATTTTTGTGTGACTGAAGTGACAAAGTGGCAGTAATGCACTGAATGGAGAGAAGAAGAAGAGGTCAGGGGGTTGTAGTCTTGCCCCATAGTGTCTCCTCACTCTCCTTACTGATGGTGCCGCAGACTCCAGATTTAGTGCTCCTATGTTTGTTATACGCCCTGGGTCTTGTATGTCGGCCCCAACACCCACACATACACATATACACATACATGACAGCTTCCATCACACAGGCAAGGCACTGATATCAATGTGAGGATTCGTTAATAGGTTGTTGTAGTGGGATTCACACTCACACCCTATTCTGGTGTAAATTATACCACCAGTCTTATTCGCAGAGCGCCCTACCACAAAAAAATTGGGAAAGAATCAAAAGTCAGATGAGGTGTCACAAACAAAGGTGGCATGGTTTAATATTGTGTCTGTATTTTATTTTGATATATATTTGTTGGTTGACAAAGTTACCTTTCATCCCTACCATTAAAAAACAAAAAAGATTAGCATGAATGGAAGCGGCTGTTTTCTTTTTGCCCTGTGGAAGTTTGACTTGCAATAACACTCAATGCCTTTGAGATGTTGACCGTAAAGAATGAAAGTCAAAAGTCAACAATGTTTGTTTCCCGGAAGGCTGAAACATTGACAGGTTATAAGCACAGGTGTAAGCGGGAGGGGCTTGAGTGTATGCTTGAGCGCATGTTTAGAAAAAAGCGTTTTTCTCAATCATCGGGCTTCCTAGCCAACGTTCCTGGGGCTTTTTAATGGAGTGCACAGATTAGTGTACCCTCAATAAGGCAGAGACAGCACCAGGATTAACCTTGTTTTAAATATGCCATGTGAGAAAGATTGGTTGACCTTAGTGCGGCCTATGCTTTGGACATACCATCACACTTGATAGAAACTGGCTGTTAATGGACTTCGCAGTGCCAAGAAACACCCTGATGACATATGCTCATGTTTGAGATTAATATTGTTTGCCTTCCAGCACTCACTACTTGCTATAGCTTCAAATTAATTTCCTTCTTTGGCAAGCCGCTTTGGCCTCTGTTCCATTCTCTGAAGCAGAATGCCTTTTTCTCTGAATGCCTATGATCTAATTCTGTGATCTGCTCTGGTTTCACCTACCTCAGTGAGTCAAAATCTTTACAGCTTCAGCGGTTTCACTGCAACACATGTGTCAAAGCCTCTATTTTGAAGGAGGTATTAAAAAAAAGAATCTTACTTTAATCCAATTCAGAAACTTGCAGATCAGATGTTACATAATGTTTGTACAAGCGGTGATCGTGAGCCAAGGTTAGACTTCATCAGGTCGGGAGAGGAAACAGAGACATTGCAAATAGCGAGGTACCTTTAATCCTCCCCATTAACAGAGTCCATTGCCTGGGATTGGGGCAGTTGGAATCTCTGTTTGAGATGAGCTGTATTTCACGAGAAAATGAAACGGGATGATGGAGATCAGTGACAATATCGGTTGGATAATCATGCCCAAATCACAGCCATCTGCTCTCAATCTCCATCCCGATCTACATGCACTACCATCAATCCCTCCCCAGCAAATCCCTAAATCCTGACAATCTGTAGCACTCAGCTTAGGACCTATTTTAATCCACCTAGCAAGCCCACATTACTGGACAGGAAGGTACAACATCTCTTGGACCCTGTGTCCATCTAGAAACCAAATTTCTTCCTTCATATCCTAATATGTACTCTTTTTTTAATATATTCACGTCACTGTTTTCTTGTAAGCTTTTGTCTCTTAGATGAAAGAGGTGTAAACTCATTTTTATGTGGTCAAATCTAAACTTAACTGCTGTAAGTCAAGGCAAGCGCGGTTTCATGTTGTCTTCATCATCTGCTTATTTAACAACAACAGGAATAATAATTTGAATATCAGCAATGCAGGGGAAAATGCAAAACGAGAAGTCTTACCGATTACAAGGAGATGCCTTGACAGCAAGCCTGATGTGGGTGGAATATGTTATGTCTTTTTGCATATGTGTGTGTGGTTAGGGGGTGGGTGTACGTGTGTGTGTGTGTGTGTGTGTGTGTGTGTGTGTGTGTGTGTGTGTGTGTGTGTGTGTGTGTGTGTGTGTGTGTGGTTAGGGGGTGGGTGTACGTGTTTGTGTGTGTGTGTGTGTGGATGAGTGGGGGTGGGGGTTCAAATACATATCGAAACTGATGGAAAGTGGATGTCGAGAAATATTACAACACAATTTAGTTTTCCTTTATTAACAGTAAGAGAGGATAAAAAGTGCATCCACCAATACCGCACCAAAGAGAGTATGTGTTACTCTGTCTGTGCACCATTGGAAAGAAAGGGTCCTGGCCTTGTGGCTAAAGGCCAATTTCAGGGACCTGAAATACCAATTGGCTAGCTGTTGAGTTTGATAGGATGAAGAATCCTGATAAATGAAATGCACCTTGACTTTTACTGATGAATCCACTTGGCTGCAAACCTCTACCCCACTACCTATTATTATCTGGAATCTGTGTGTGATTGGTGTGACCGCCATAGAGGTCAGCAACTAATATTTTTCTTTAGCACACCTATAGAGAAAATGTAAGAATGCAAATAATGGACTTTATACTCAATGAAATAACGTAAGTATATATATATTATATATGTGTGTGTGTGTGTGTGTGTGTAGCGCTATTCTTTTTATAATTGAAATCTCCTGGAGGCTTATTGCAGCTGTATATTTCCTGTCAGTATATGTCTTTTCAAAGGACATGGCACAGGACCTCTTCCCACATATTTTATCCTCCTACTTTCAGAATGAAAGAACTAATCAATACTAGCAAACTTTTTCTGCTTTGTTTACAGTTAGTTCAACTTTTTGGATTTTGAAAAAGCAATTGCTGATTTCAAAGCCTTACTTTAAAATGCTTATTTCTTTGAAAACTAAATAGTTCTGACATTGGGAGTTTTTTGATCAGCATCTATATCTTCTTCATCTTTATGTCTATTGTCATGGAGCATCCCTTAGAACACGCAGTGTGCTAAAGCTGTAGTACATAGCTCGTGTCCTTGCTTAACAAAATAAGTGACTGTCTCATTTAGAGGAGCTTAGATTCTTCACATCTTGTTTTGAGACAATGTAGTCTCAAAGAAACTGGCAAGTACCTATGGCTACCTTTCCAACAATAATACTCCATGAGCAATTGAACTTAAGTAGGATTAGACTGCTGAGAGCAGTCACATTTGTTTATGTAATTCCCGTTAATGGAAGTGTGCTTTCTCAAGTATGAGTCAGGAGCTGTTGTCATACATGAACAGCAGCCGTGAACTTTTACAGACAATCCTTTCCAGAGAATGCAAATGTCCAAATCAGTCAGACATTAAAAAGCCTTTTTCCTGGTAGCACTCAATTTAACAGTTTGTGATGGCCTGTTGAGCTCATATGATGAAAGACTATGTTATTGTATAGTGACATTAAATAATTTAGCTAGTAAGGACGTGTCCAGTACATTGTGCATGACTTGAGAAAGGTGTGACTGACAAAATAGTGAGCTGTACATTATAGAACTGAACTGATTGAGGTACAGGCGCTGACTTATGCTATGTTTAAAACAGCCTTTATATAAGTAACAGATTACATATTGAAAAGCCAATCTGCTACTTATGGTTTACATAATTGCCTAACAAGCGAAAGCCCCCAAGGTTGATCCCATGACTCAAAATCCCTTGGAGTGGCATCAGGAAGGGCATCTGATGTTAAAAAATATGTCAAATCAAATATGTGACACTGATATGTGTATCAATAAAAATACTTTTAAAATGTCATGTTTATCCTGAATCTTTACTTTTGAGACACCAGCTCTTCACTGTGAGTTAGAGTAGTTAGAGTAATTTGCTATGGCAATAAGTGAAGTAGCAATGTTGTTGGGAGAATTCATTGTGCAGCTCAATATGGATGACTAACGTGCTTTGCTCAACTAGCTATATAGATGCAGTGATCATATCTTTATGCAAGATTGCGGCTTCCTTCATTTAGCATGAGCAGGATTAGATGGAAATGCATACAGAGCCCTCCCCATTTCATGGTACTTGTGGGATGTTGTGGTGAACACATGGAAACAGAGGCTGACGGCATAAATATCTCATTTCTGTCTCAGCATAAATGAGTTCTTTCACAAACTCTCGTAAGCACGATTGAAATTTTAAGTCGACATCCCTAGGCTGATGCATGCAGCATTTCTTTATTGTCATGCCAAAAGTGTAATCCTCACACACAGTCACACTGAAGTAAGTAAACTGTTACATCATAGGGTCATGGTATGTGTCTTGAATTGTTTATAGGCGTACCGACTGTCATTATGGCTTTTTAGTGGATTTTTACAGGAAACTTTCCTGGCATTTTAAAGACAGCAGAATGGTTAAAAACAATGCAAAAACCATAGCTTTGAACATGTATCTGAAAATGGGTGTGAAGACAAAAATGCAGTATAAATGCACCTGAGTTTCGTAAGTAAAGTAAATTTGTATTGCAATGCTACCTACTGACTTACAGGGATTTTGAACATTATCATGTTGGCTGGTTATCAATGTAACAGTTTTATTGCCATCAAGAAATGATTAGTTCTGAATCATCATTTAAAAAGAATAACATCATAGAGCTGCAGCTTTGGCAAAAGATGCATTTTATAGTGTTTTCATTAAGAACTTGTCTTCAGGAGACAAGTGTTGGTGTACAGAAATTGTTGCTAACAAATTGACTGTTTTGCCCATTATACATTACAGCATGGCTACACAGTCATAGGTGAGCATTTGCAACAACAACTGTTCTTCAGAGAAGATTATCTACAGTTAGCCAAAGAGCCATCCATTTAAGTGACTTTATCGTAACGATGCACACAGTACGGATCTTCAGAGCGAAATGGGAAGAGCTGGGAAATTAATAGCACTCGACAGATACAGGTGTTAGATAGAATCCTAATCTTTGTATTATGTGAAGAGAAGGCATTTTCCCAGATCATAATGTGTGGTGGTATGTGCGGGTAGTTGTGGTAGGCGTTATGGTGGGGGAGGTAGGAATAGAGGGTGGTTGGGAGAAAGATATACCAAAGTGGAACAACCCACTTTGTCACTTTCAAACCAGTAATTTGTAATGGTCGGTTAAATGTTACTTGCTGTTCACTCTGAAGCGTCTCTTCTGAGAACAAAAATAGCAGAAAAATTGCAATAAACCATTTATACTCTATGCTTGTTTTACTTGAAAGCAATCAATCCTCAGATACAGTATGTGTGTGTTTATCTCTCTCTATCTCTCTCTCTTTCTATATATATCTATATATATATGTATATATCTATATCTATATATAAATAGTACAAACCACAGGAGAGTGTGAGACTCCCTTACAACTATGGTTCCAACTCTAAATGTTAATTAGAGTTAGTTATAATTAAATTACACAAGGTAAACGACTAAATCAATCTAAAAGTCATACTCTGTCTCAAGCTACTGACTGAGGCATAGACCTGTAATTATATTATTTAATCTATCTATCTATCTATCTATCTATCTGGAGAGACAGAGAGAGAGAGAGCAAAGGAGTCTTTCAACATCGTTCAACATCACCTTGTGAGGTAACTGCTTTGCCATGAATGATGGACCAGAGGAGGAGGAGGGGGGTGTGCCTTCTTTTTTTTTCTCTTTCCGATCTGAGACTTGAGTGAGCAGCACCGGAGATTGCATTACCTCCCCATTGGCTGTTTACAAAGCCTAAGTGATAAGAGAAATGAGTTAGTAAATAACTAAGACGTCCCTTTAAGCTCTCTTCCACTGTGCTGGTGTGTGTGTTTGTATGCGTTTGATACACTCATCCACTAAACAGTTCTCAATTAACTGAGTGATTGTTTTCACCAGATTGGCCCCAGTGATTAGCAAGTGCATCCCGACCCCAAATGTATTTGTGTGTATGCATGCTGTGCTCTTAACAGTTTGATGTCAGAGCACTGATCAAGGTCACGTCAGAGGACAGCCTCATTAGAAGTGTATTGTACATCGTACGTTGCATACCGGTATATTTTACGTCTAATGCTTTCAGTGTTGCCTACCGAGCAGTATCTGTTCATTTTGATTCAATAAACCGTTCACTGGGGCTTACTGATCTGACTTGGATATTGCTGATTATACACTAAAAAAGATCATACATCTTGTATCAGCCTATGAGATTAGGTCACTTAACTGAATAGCTGAAGATACTGTGAAACATCCCCATGGAAAAGCATTTTCAGGCTTTCAATGTCTCCATGCATCATGCAGTTTTCCACTGCTACTGCAACCACATATTATTGGCTCTCTAATTTAGAGCTACCAAGACTGATGGTGGGTTCCAGAAAACATTTTTTTAATTTAGCCTGACGGAGTGCTTTTATATCATCTGCAGTAATTGGCATCCATTAGTGGTCTCCTTGCTATCATTGCAATGGTTTTCAGTATCATAACTCTTTTAGCCATATGGTTGGTGTTTTGCGTGCCCTTGAATGGCACAGTGAAATCCCACCCATCATTATCCACTTCCACGTGCTTTGTTTCTTTTTGCATTGAAAAAGCGGTGTAACACAGCTGAAAATCAAAGCGCACCCTTTTCTCCTTGCTGCACAGATAAATCTGAGGCACTCAGCATGAAATTAAGAATTGATTATTGTAAGATGATTCTGCTTGGTTAACTCGATTCAGTGGCATTCGCTCTTACAGACTGACACGTCATCCTGTCCCCCGGGCCGTGGCATTAATTCTTTTAAATCTGTGCAGGTGACCTCACTGTTTAAAGATTTACACTGGTGAGATTTTGCTCCTAATGTCCTTGCCAATAAGAGCCTGGAGCTCACTAGTGGCAGCCACAGCTCTTATTGCCTTAACAGATGAAGAAGAAAGGAATCGGCCAGGCAGGCTCTCATACATCTCTTCTACAATTATGGGTTGCTCCCCCATCGTAAACTCTGTTTTTTGTCCTTCTTCATTTTGTTAAAGCTTTGCTTGAGGCATGGGTAATATGAGGAGAATAAACAACTTGTTTTCTGAGATGCACTGCATTGTGGTGGCAGACAGTCTGTGACAGGTATGACAGCAATGTTCTCATGAGTAAAATTTTAAGGACAAAGCTATTGTATCTTTGATGAGTTGTTGTTCCACCCTCACTGTTATGGACTGAGCTTGGAATTTCTTAACAAAGAAGATGCCTCTGTTGTGATGAATGACTGCAATCAATGTAAAGCCCCCCCCCCAAAAAATAAAAAAATAAATAACAATCAAAGTTTGTGGTACGAGCATCCAATGCTACGAGCGTTTTAACATTTTCTGACACAGCGGACTAAAAACCATCCTCACAAAATTATTTCTAAATACATGCACAGTCAACTCACTCAGCTATTTCATATGTGTCAGGCTGTGCATGTTTGTCTGCCTGCCTGACTCTTAATTTCATATGTCTTCTGGAAACAGATCAGCTCACACCTTGGTCATAATCCTCCACAATGTGTGGTCCAGACAGGAGCTAAAATCTTGAGATAAGGCTCTTGGGGTTACGGACACACACACACAGAGAGGCAATCGTGGAGCCTAACTGGTATCCCACCTCTGCCTCTGTCCCCGTTTCCTTCTTCGACATATCCCCTCGTTAAAGAACCATCTTTAAACTAATCTGAAGAAAATCAGATAATCAGGTTCCACTCTTTAATAAGGCAAAGCAGATAAAAGCTGCCATGCTGACAAGCAATGGGGGATCGGGTAAAGGGGGGACAAAAAGAGCTGCATTGATTAAGATTGTTATTATTTTACCTAGCAGTGATGGCTAGAAACAATTTCCATTTAAGAGAACTGGGATGTGTATAATTCGATGACAATGACGATTTAACCTCATGCATTGTTTTCCCCAGGTGCACTCATTTTTCACATTTCCCAGGCCTACGTGCTTTCAACAAAGATCCAGCAGAAATAAAAGAAAGGGAGACTCTGTCACTCGAGGACTAAAACGGATTCAGTCTTCGATTTTCTTTTGTTCCTTATATGTTTTTTTCTTTCTTTTTAAGTTAAATACTGGGTGGAGTTTAAGGGGTCTCCCACAGAGGCCACAGACAATCAATAGGAGCTGGCTACAAGTGGGTACTTAATTTATTTTCTGCTTTTTTACTGTCTTCTCTTCCCCATAGTGGATATACTTTGAATCACCGTTCTGATTCGTACTGTATTCATTCTTGTGTTTGCGATGTTTGTTGTCCACTACGTCACCTCCCCTGCCTTCTTTCTGTGTCTTATTGTTTTCCTTTCCTGCAGCTCCACACCTCAGTGCTCCCCAAATTCAGGTTCTGGTTCGCCTGTGGCCAAATGACCACCCATTCGCTATGCTCCCTGATACAACAATTCCACCCCATGCATTGCCCTGATATTTGTCTGCTCAAGGGCTATGGAGGGGCTCTGTCTGTCATTTAGTTTGACAGCAGTGCATACTTATTTGCCATTCTATTTTGAGGCTTGATTGACGGGCCGACAGCCTTGACATTCTTGCAGGCGTTGCGGAGCCTGTTATTATGCATACATTAACATTCTGATAAACACATGGTCGGCCATTGAGGAAATAATTACATGCCATCACTCTACTGTCTGGGAAGAGTATGCTTTGTTGTGTGTGTATGCACTCACACACGTTCATCTGCGTGTTTCATCTCGTAAATATGATCTCTGTTCCTCTTGTTCCTCCCCATCCATTAATGAGTTCGACAGCAGGCCCTCTGAGCTGGAAAGCTCATTGCGTGCTGCAACACACACATATATACAATAAGGAGATGAGTGAGTTTAACCACCAAATTTTAATGGTTTGGTTAAAGTCTAGTCTATTGAAACAACAGTGACTACTGCTAGTAATCCCATGATAGTAATATGAAAAACTAGATATTTATAAATTCATTAACATGTAACATTCAGAAACACAGCAGTGCTAAAGCTGACAGTTGACTCACAATGTTACCTTACCTCACCACAAAGGAGCCACTGGCTAATCATAGATTGGCAAGGGACAGACTGTTCAACTTCCCAAAGGCTCCAAGTAGCCACCTAAATCAAATTCTGTTCACAGCTCAATGACACAAAGTATCAATCAAGCAGCTTGTATCTGCTGACACCTCTGATCTGACTGATGGGTTGTGGCAGTGAATGATCATCGGAGTCTTAGTGGGTTGTCCTAATCTGCAGAGCTCTGACATTAACTTTGGATATGTTGTTTATGTTTTGGAAAATATAAGCAACTCACCTTTTAGAAAGAAGAGAAACAAGGTAATATTTTGCTGTGCATTTAGTGCTAATGCTAACACCATGTGTCACAGTCATTAGAGCCCCCTAGGCCACCCTGGTAGTTGCTTGAGTCTTGACACTTTTTGAAACAATCATGTCAGCAAATGCAGCATATCCAGCAATTGTAGCCCTCTCAACACACCTTTACAAAACTGTGAAGTAAACAATAAAAAAAAGGCGAAGAGTGCAACTCTGGCAGTTGGTGTCAGATTTTGCTCAAGTCAGCTAAGCTAATTTAGCGATAACTCTTGAATTTTTTTAATGTACTTGCACCTGCTACCATGTATGTGTGTGTGCGAGTCTTTGCACATCGATTCATTTATGTGTGTGGTTTGCTGTGCTCGAGAGATTAGGATTTGGCTAGTTGGATTTAGATGAACCGTTCACATGAACCACTGCTTCTATAAGAGACCTGCGACTGCCATGAATTTTGATTTTATTGTCGTGCTGAATATTTCTACGAAGAAAGTCTTCCATAGTCCCCATAGGGAGACAAAACCTCCTTGGTAAAAGTGCAAATGGCAATACGTAGCATGTCAAGCTGACAAGTAGGACTCACAGGTCCTAAGGGAGCCTTGTTGGTTAACTGCTGTCTACTAAGCACAGTATTTGGAGCAGTTTGACTCCCAAGCTCCTTTTATCTTATGGGCCCCCCATCAGTAAATCAAAGACTGCAAACACTATCTCCCCTTTGTACCCTGAATAGAGCTCAAGCACTCGTGGGAGAAACAGAGCTTACGTGAAAGAATACCTAATGCCCGTGTGCCGACAGGAGCTGCCCAGCACTAGAGCAGAAAGAAAATGAAAAAGCGAAAGCAACGTGATGTGATCGTCAGGCTCTTTTAACACATAGTTCTAGTGAGAGTGGGGCTTTCAATTATTCAACCCTTTTCTTTGCCCTTGAAGTGTACATTCGTCTTGTTTCATTCTCTGTGTGTTAACAAGCAGTGTCTGGCTTGCTCCGGCAAGGATGTGGCTGTCACCACCATTGCACTTCAGTGCTTTTTTTTGGGGTGTGGTGGATAAAAGGCCAAAGTAGAGTGTTGTCGCCAGCTAAAAGCAGCTATGGTGACAAATAAATGGATCTGTTGTTTTTAAAAAATAGTCCTCCAAAACATAATAACAGACCTGAGTATCCAGGCTCTTGAGGTTTGAGACAATGGCTGTATGTTGTGATAATGGATCTAGCGGGTGGAGTGGGTACACAGATGTAAATCTCAGCGAATGCACGCAAATCGGGCTGTTGAGGTTGGGTAAACATGTGTATTTTATATTTGTTGTGACCATTATTGCTTCATTCTCAAAAAAAAAAAAATGTAGATTTCACGTTTTGTAACAAAGGTGAACAACAGGTACTGTTGCTAGGTCAGTGAATACTATTTCAGTGACTTACCAGGAACATAATCTGAGGAATTCTGCATATAGCCAAACCACCGCCTGTGTTTTCAAGTATTAAATCTGACCGTTTTTAGCTAGTATCTCTATATAGTAAATCTTAACATAAATGTCAATCACACTAAAGCAGTCAGTGTTAACTACTGTGTATAGCAGAGTATAGAACAGCTTATAGCTTAAAGCAAAGCTTTTTTTTTCTCTTCTGACCTGGTTTTCAACATTGTCTCAAGGCTGGGTCTTGAACATGTGCCAGCCAGCACAGCTTGAGAGCTTATATTTAGACAAGACTGCCGTCTGCCCCAAAATTACTCATGCTGTGGCTCCCCTGGGATTCCTGTTAGCTCATCCAAGGCTCCTTTCTTCAAAAAGGCAAAGGGGCTGTGACCTTTCCTCACTGCCTGTGGTGTTTGTCCTTTGCATGGTGCCATACCTTGACCTTTTCAGTCTTTTTAGATTTCAGCAGGTAATCAATTAGCTGCTACTTAGATTAACAGTCAAAGGTGAATAAGACTGTGTTGTTATGCCTTTTATGAAATATTGTTTTTAATGATTTCTGTGTGTCTCTCCTCCCTTGGGTATATGAAATGAACTGAGGTATGACGCCTCTGTCTAGAACTTTCTCCTTGTTTACGAAGAGAATGAAGTATGTTGCGATTGGGTTTGTCCTTGAAACATTAGAAAGATGAGGAAATGCCTAGAGTGATCTTTAGATTCTTAGCAGACAGAGCGAATTGTGTTTTTCTGCACAGCTGAAAGAATTGGGTGAAAATAAGTAAAAGCAGTCTAAGAAAATGATGGGGATTTCTTAAACTCTGCTGCATTAATTAACCAACTACACTAAGAAAGTTGGAGAAGTCAACGTGGCAAGACTTCTCTAATGAGATTTTCTTTTCAACCTTTTGTACAAACACTCAGGGTTTTGAGATTTTTGTAAACACTCAATTAGGTTGTCAGCTTTTCTGCAGGATTAAAACATGCCCTCTGGTTCAGGAAGTGGACCTCCCTGATGACCAAAAAGCCTGTTTGATGGAGCGTCGACCTTCAGCCTGTAAAGGAATCTAGCACTGTGTTGGGATGATGAAGCATGATGCTTAAGGCTGCCTCCTCTTGGGTGGCTAGGGCGGCTTGAGCGTTTGCCAGTGATAGTCAAGAATGAAAGTTATTTAGCATGAATAATAGTATGTGGAGGAGGAGGAAGCTCTGGGTGAGTCATAAAGATTCAGGTTTGGCAGGAGGTAAAACAAAGGCACTGCTAGAGTTGATGGGAGATGACAGGTAGGGGGAGACATTAAGGAGGAACCAGCCTGTTGCTGTCAGAAATCACAGGGATAAAATTGAAGCTTCTTCAGTTGAAGCCTGTTAAGAGCTGTGACAAGAGCAAGTGGAGAATAATGGCTTGGACCATCATGTCTTGTTTTCCTAATCAATATATGACGTTGATTGAAATTGATGAAATGTACATCTTCACTAGAGTTAATAGTGAACATCTAAACTTGGCATATATATATATATATATATATATATATATATATATATATATATATATATATATATAATTGTTTTCATGTTCGTCCATTTTTTGTGCCAATGAGGACAAAATCTGGTGATAAGTCTGCTATATTAGTTTTTATTCATTTTATTCATATAATCACACACTTAAATCACTTCCACCACTGGACATTTTAAGGAAGCTAACAAAGGCTAAAGCTAAAGCTAATCAGTGGTCAGAGCCAACCACAAGCCAGCAACCTTGAAATAATCATCAAAACAGGTACAGGGAAAAGTATGGAAATGATTGAAGAAAAGAAAAAAGGTCCAACTAAAAGTTAATAGCAGGCCCGTAGCCTCTTTCCCATGCTCCATTCATGCTGGTTGTTGCATTATCTGATAACATTATCTTACATAAAACTGCTAATATATAACGTTGCAAATCATATCTATATCTATATATCTATATCTATATATAAATATATATGTAGTGAGATGAGCCCCCTTCCTCACTAACTGATAGTTAAGTTTTCTTTTACCACTCTCAGTGATTCTGTATCTGTCCCTCCTCCCAGCTTCCCAAGGCTTCCTCTAAGGAGTGCACACATCACTTTATCACACTGATGAATCTGGTGGGCTTTTCAAGGAGAGATTGTCTGCCTATAATGCAAAGACAAATGCCCCCTGTCCTTCCTAAGCTGCTTCTTATGTTTAAGGTGATGCAGAGAGACAGGTTGATTAAAAGAAGGTTAAGAGATGCGCTGGGGCCGTCACTCAGCTGTCATGACGGATTGGTGACAAGCAGGTCAAGGGTGTTGCAGCCCAGAGATGGCGGTAGAAGAATGGAAATAGTCCCCCAAGAACACCCACTCACCTACAAACACACATACACACACTCTCACACACACACACACACACACACACACGCATATATTGCAAACCAACCTTCCTCTCCCACTTTCCTCTCACTCTGACAGCGCCTCCACAGTTCAGCTGAATTTACGATCGTACAGGTGTTCACAGAGAGACATCTCAGCCATATTTTAATTAAGGCAGGCATTTACTCAGGAACAGTGGCAAAGTCACATAGAGGGGAGCGGGACCTGAAGGGATAAGGATGTTGACCTTTTCTCAGATTGTCTTGTCGGATGATTCCAATTCGCTGTGTTCAGTCAGGTTGAGGTTCACTGTACATGTGTGAGGAGAAAGAAAGCTATGCTTTTGTTTCATACGAGGTTGGGCTTTCAGTAAACTGAAAACAGAAAAAAACCCCATTTATTTAAAAAAATGATATGCTAGCAAACAGATGCCTCGTTATTATACAGAAGAGCACAGTGAAGAATTTTTTGCACATATTTTGTTTGACCTTGAACATAGCAGTCATAAAAATAGCCCCAGTAAGCAAGAAAGGGAGATCAAGCACTTTCCCCTGTAGCCATTTAACCATGTCTTGACCAGAGATACACACTGTGTGATCACAGTAAAAATTGCAGGTATGCTGAGAACTGCATATGCTGAAAATTTGTTGAAATGCTAGTAAGCATTCTGACAGATTGATTAAATATTAATTTTCATGTAAGTAAAAATACATGCCAAGTGGAATTATTTGATTAACCTAATTAAAAGCAAATAATGTAAAGAAATGATGATACTTTTTGAGTAGTGTCGAGATGAAATATTATTTTACATTCATAATCTATGTTACTATTCATAATCCTTATTATTACTGTTGCATCATTTGTGATTTATCATTGTTGTCATTACATTGACACATTTATTGAAACTGGTGAGGTTAAATTAAAGTCTGTATTTCAGGTGTTAGCATAAGCACATAATCTTTCATTGCAGGTGCAACTGTAATCATGTTATACACATATTGCATAATTAAAGGGTTGAAGCTCGGTCAAGTTAATTAATGGTTTGAAGCTACGGGCAGCGCAATGTCTGGCCGATCAATGGAGCAAAGTTCAGCTATTGAAATGTTGCCTACATGTTTACAGTATAATTTACTACATGTTGCCTGTGTGCATTTAGCAGCCTGCTGCACTGGAGTTTGCCTGGTAACAGATGACGTAGAGGGGGGTCATGTACTGAGGTTAACAACACAGACACATAGCCTGTCTGGGTAAACTGATTGCAACTGTTGTGTAAGTCTAGAAAAGTGTAATAACAGGAAGCATCTGGAGGAAAAGAGGAAGTAGCGGTTCCTTTTTCGAATATGTCCTCGCTGGAGTTACTGGTCATCATAAGTATAAATATCACACCCACCTATTGTCAGGTGGGAGATGGAGCCTGATGTTTTGCAGAGCCCATTTTCACCACATATATGTGCTTTACTAAAATAATTTGTGTTGACCCACTATGGACTTTCAGTCGTATGTCTCTTCCTCAAAAATTCGAACTGCGACAGTAGTCAAGCAAAGGGTAACTTTAGCAAGATGTTGTTGTTAGGAAGCTCATAACCATAGTCAGCATTGGAGAGCCAAACTGTTTGGACTCGAAAACCTGGATGGCACATTGGTGGCCTATGGTCGATCCATTCAGTTCAGTTGTATGTTGTTTTCATCAATTATGAAAGAGCTGAAGTAGCAGTGAGAAAGCTGACAGCAAAGCCATGGTTGCTTGGAGGTCTTTTACTTGATCTACATCAACAGATTTTATTTTCATGCAGTAGTTTTTAATTGAACTTCAACCTCACATTAATAATTTTAGAAATTATTTATTTTGATTCTGTTTTTATTTATGACTTTACGTATGAATAGCAGTTTAAGACGTTAGTTTTTTGTATGTATTAGTCACATTGTTTTTATATGAGAGAATGACCCCCAGTGTTTTCCCTACAGTGAGCACAACGCCATATAAAGTTAACACTGGTATCGGCTCTGTGCTCAATATCAACACATACCTTAAGCCAAGCATCCCTTTTCTTTTTCGTAGTACTCTATCACATAAACATGTACTCAGCTGGACTGTTGCTTGCTGGCTGTGAGTTTCAAAGAAGAAAAGTGGAAAATCTTTAGCATGCTAAGTTAAACACTAAGCCAAGGCTACTGTCACTGAGTTGTTTTTCTTTCCAGAGCTAATGTTATTATTGTTGCTGATGTTCTGCAGTTCTGCTGTTTCCTTCCTGTCTTCATAATGCATGAGACTGACTGTGTGCCTGTTATTATTTTGAAAGTGTTGGCCTTGCAACATCAAACACAGTGACTTAAGGGAGAAAGCAGGCAGCACATCCAGCTAGTATAATCTCAGCAGCCATCTGTCTGTCACAGGGCCTCGGGAGGAAAGAGTCAAACCAGACAAAGATGGATTCTTACTTTTTCTCGATTCTAATTCAGATATGTGAGAGTATGCACTGTCAAATCCTTGTTTAGCACCTGAGAATTACACAGCAAAGTCAGTCTATTGACTGGTGAGAGTTTATCTAAGATTTCCATCTTTTCTTTGTCTAATAGTATTTACTATACAGAATTTTTCTCGGCTAGGTTAAATTCAAAGGGAACCTGTGACTGTGTTTAAGAGCTAAGTTTTACATGCGTGAGGGCATAAGAACCGGTCCCCCTCTGTTCACAGCATCTCAAGCGGCCACAACAATGTCACATTGGCCTGGCTATAACACTAGCAACATGAGGCTGAACATCTGTGAATTTCCATGTTTTACTGTGGGCAAAGTTCTATTTCCATTTCATTCTGAAATAGGAAAGGTGAGAAAAAAGATTCATCTTTCCATTTCTTTTTTCTTTTTTTCGCCTCTCCCAGTGGCATCTTAGGTATGCTTATCTGAAGCAGCAGATGCACAGAGCTCATGGGACCTCATCAGAAACATTCTGTGAAGGCATACCCACTGCCAGTGAACTGTTGCCTCCTTTCCTGCTCTATTCTTTCGAGCCCTCTAACCTCTAGCCTTCTGGGCCAAGAGACAGGAACACCAATATCCTAAACTCAGGATGAAGCTAATGTCATATGTAGTGAAGTGACAACTTTCCTCATGTGGAAGAGTTCCCATCTCCACTCAATATTCCCCCCCCCCCTCAAGAGTAAATGCATAGCAATTGGTACCTCAAGAGATCTTGTCTTTTTCAATGTGTGAGCTTGTGCTCTCAAATAACATATTGGCAAGCTTAAAAAGTCACAACAGTCTGTATCATGAGTTGGAGGGGTAGTAGAGTTTTAACTCTCATAACTTCCATCCAAAAGACTGGAGTTTACATCCCCTGTAGAAGCTCTATTTACTTTGTATACGGCTTGGTTAGGTTTACATAACCAAATTACAGGAAAATTTTCTTAAGCATGGGTTTGTAGGGAGTTTTATCGCATTTGCAACATGCTTGCTCTCCACTTTATTCGTTATGACAGTGATAACTCCTGATACTGTGACATCAGCAGAGAACATCTGGTTTATGTTTTATCTTTTTCAGATGCTATAGGACTTCTTTAAAACTCTTCCAGACTACCCAGCTTATTGAAAAATGACACTAAAAATGGCATGCTAAGATCATATGCACAAGGGTGTGTTTTAATACATTACACTACAGTTGCTTGACAAATGTGTCCTCAAAGAAAAAACTGTATATATATTCCATCGTACTGCATTAGGTTTAAACTAAACCCACAAAATGTGTTAAATAGGGTTTGGAGTAGGCTTGTTGCCGCATGCTGCTGATTTTTCGTGCCAGGAAGGTCAAAGCTAAATTAGAGCACCAATCTGCTCAGCTACAGCCTTTATTTATTTTTTTTACACTATGAGATATCTTATCTTATTTTATCCTATCGTGACAGCCTCTGGATGCTATCTTTAGAGTGCTTTGCTCCTAAAACTCATATTAATAATATTATTTTGTTTATTTAATATGTTTAGGCACTGCTATAGCGATAGGACAGATCTTGTGTGTAAACTCTGTAGTCACCAGTGGCCATAAAGAATAAAAGGGAACAAGCAAGTTTAATTCTGGTCTGCCTGGATACAGGATAACGTATATGCAAATCCACCAACATCTTCTAAAACTTCCCATACAACTAAACCAGTGAAGTCTGATAAAAGAGACAAGTTAGATAGACTTTCACTTAGAAGTTTAGGGTTTGACTCTTCTGTAGAATATTTTCACTTCTTTTTATTCTTATACCTGCTCTCATATCTTCACTAGGTTTTATATTTTGGGCATTGCACTGAAGTTTTGTTTATATTTGTTGTTCTCCCTGATTCTTTTGTGAGGTTCTGGCACAAAGATTTTTTCTCTTTTTTTTTCAACACCTGGCACTACTTGATTTGGTTCAGGGCAAACACTTGTGTTTTTGGTATAAAAGGAAAAAAATAGACTTTTTACTAACAAAGAATCTGCTCTTCCATTGTCTGGTTAGCCTTGGCGCAAACGTTGCCTCACCTAATATATAATTGACTGCCTGAAAGGGAGAGACATTAAGAAAGCAAGAAGGTAAATGTAGAAGACAGAAAGTGATTTCGGTCACAAATGCTAAACATGTCATTAAAGACAGTTTAGTTATATGGAAACATACAATTTAGGATGTTTTACCCCCAAATTTAGCTCATTGGCTTGGGAGAAATTGTTTTTGTGTTTAACTGACTATGTATTCATGTATATGTTTGCTTTATATTTAATAAATTTATTCTGTCTCATCTACAGCATTAAGGATGAACTTAAAAAAAGAACTCCAAATGAACTCGCCAAATGTTTCCAACAGATGAAAATGCATTGCCAGATTTCAGATGAGTTCAACTGCTGCCTATTATCTGCGCTTCCTCTTTGGATTTGCATTTTTAATTATCAAATCAAACAAGATCTCCAGATTATGAAACTGCACATATTATTCCAAAAGCTTTAGTTGTGATAGGGAAACAGTGGCATTTTTTATCTCACTGTGAGCCATTGTGTTCAGTAAATCTCTGAAATCTCTCTTCCCTTTATCAGAAAACTGCAGGTATACAGTTCATACTGTATGTCAGCGCAGGCCAGAGAGTATTTAAATGCTCAGGGGTGAGAACATTGTTTGCCGCAATTACGCAGCGCTTCAGCGGGACTTGTCCGATCTCAGCCTACCGGCACAGCGTGGCGTGTTTAATTGAAAGGCTACTTTTCCATTTCCTTTAACAAAGTTGTCTTAAATAAAAAAGAAAGAAAGAAGGAAAAAAAAGAAAAACAGCTCCATGCAAACAACCTGAAAACATTTTCACGATCAGGTGCAGAACATAACCACTGCAATAATTTTACCACTTTTTAAATAATGAAGCAAATATTCAGTCAAAAAGTCATCACGACCATTATCAAGGTCATCTGAGCATCCACCTTTTTTCTGCAAAATGTCACAGTCATACCTGATTTAAGTGTTTTGCTCTTATCTTTTCTGAATATGTTTGTGTTTCCAGTGACCTTAATGATCTAAACTCACCCTTTAGCCTTTAAGGAGACAACTGAACCAAAAATTAAGATTTGTACCTGTGATGTGTGTGTTTGCGGTTTAATAAGAAAAACAAAGAAAACTACAAAACCTTGGTATTGGAACCAGGGGGAAAACAAAAGGATGCCAAGGCTGATTTCCAACCTTTAGACACTTGATTACAATTGATCCCAGTGAGGTCTACAGTTGAAACATCTGCAACAGTAATTGTTTACCCACTTTGTGTGTGTGCGTGTGTGTGTATCTGCAAAAGCGTTCCCTAAAGAGCCTTTCCCACTTAGAACAAGCAAGAGTCTTAATTGCTGAAAATGTTGTGCCGCGCTGCACAGGACTTGTTTAGACATTCTGCTTCTCTGGCAGGTGCTAATTGATCCACCTCCGAAAGGTTTCTGACTTAATAAAAAGGAGGAAAGAAAGAAAGCAAAAACTTGTTACTGTTGGAGGCACAAACTTCTTTTAATTAAAATGTGACTTTTCTGGAGTTCTGCCATTACTAAAAACAAATGGTGTTAAATTCTAAGTACTAAATGATGACATTCAGCCCCTTTGATTAGCTGACGCATTGGATGGATGTTTTTCACCCCTCTGAAACAGGCAGCTCTACTTGCATGCTTTTAAAGCTTTTCCAATATGCACAGGTGGATGTAAAGGCTATAGAAAACAGACCTATTTAATGCAGTTCCACACAATTATCACCTCAGGACTCTTCTGTGTTAAATACATCAAGTTGTCACTCAGGGACATTGTGCAAAACCGAATGTTTAATCTACATGGTATTTGTTGTTTTTTGCAGTTTAACAAGCTCCATTTATATTTCATTCCACTTTCCAATAAGCTTAGAAATTTGTCATTGTG
This sequence comes from Simochromis diagramma, assembly GCF_900408965.1. Classification (NCBI taxonomy): domain Eukaryota; kingdom Metazoa; phylum Chordata; class Actinopteri; order Cichliformes; family Cichlidae; genus Simochromis; species Simochromis diagramma. The sequence goes on from NW_024387375.1 coordinate 12,059,573, forward strand.
GGTTTTCCATATAATATGTTCTTTTGTCCAAAGACATGCAGCTTGTGGGGATAGGTTAATTGGATAATCCAAATTGTCACTAGGTGTGAATGTGCGAATGAATGTGAGTGCGAATGGTTGTCTGTCCCTGTGTGTTGGCCCTGCGACAGACTGGCGACCTGTCCAGGGTGTACCCCGCCTCTCGCCCTATGACAGCTGGGATAGGCTCCAGTGCCCCCCGCGACCCTGAAAAGGATAAGCGGAAGTGAATGGATGGATGGATGGATGTTCTTTTGTATTTCTTTTAATTAGATTATTTCTAAATTGCAGATCACATGACTCAACAATCCATTCATCCCAAACTTAACCCTGTTAGACTGCCCGGCGACTTCCACATCCACTGCTTAATCCAGTATCAAGTTCATATTTTCAGAAACAACTGGAGGATCAACAAATCCAGTCGACACAAAGCCCTTGGAAGGTGGGCAGCTGTAGAGCTTGTATTTGCAGAAGGTGAAGCTTAATGGAAGCTGGGGAAGGGGAAGTAGGAAAGCTGTACTTGAGATAGGGCCAAGGAGGAGTTGTCAGCTTTGATTTATTAAGTGCAGCTCCTGCTCTGACTGCTGGTAACTTGTCAGTCCCCACATAATGGATGGGGCTCACAGCTCACTGCTCCATGATTGGCTTTTTTTTCCCTTTTTTTTCCTCCTTTCCCTGGACCCTGTCCGTCGGGCCTCTCATCCATCGCTATCTTGCTCCCATTTCTAATTAATTTGTTATTCACAATCTCCGCTACTTTTCCCGTTTGCTCGGGTGCAGAGGACCCAGCAGGCCACTCTTTTTCTCACTGTCTCACTCCACTCTGCATCGCTCATTCAGTATTCTCATTCGTGTTTGACAATGCCTCCCTGCAGTGTCAGAGTTGGCAAATGACTACTTTCCTTCCAATACCATTCTTCTAACACGGTGTCGGTCCACAGCAATACAACTGTGCTCATCATTCACACACCGGAGATGCCTGGAAGTTTTTGTCTCCATCCTTCAAAAGCCAGTCAGTAAAAGAGCTTTACAGAGCCCGCTCGCTAAACTTATCCCGCGTGGGTTCGGTAGTCTGCAAATACGTGACGGGCCTCTTTAGCTCTTTTGTGTGCTAAATGTACCTAGAGTGAATCATTTTTGGTCATTATGCTAAGAGCTCTCTATAATTTCATACATGGATCCGAGGAATAAAGAACATATTGATGCTGAAGTAGAAAAAAAACACAGTGACAGAAAAAGTGCTTTTGAAATAGATTTTTTTTTTTCAGTTCTACAACCCTACAATTCAAGAGAACACACTCTTGGGGAAGCTTAAGTTTAGCCTATCATGCAAAATGCAGCGTGCAGCGTTGGCATGCTCGGCCTCACAATTCTTGTCAACTCACGTACCGGATGCGCGTAAACAAATACGAGACATATAAAAATAGATGAGACAATGTAGTCCACTTTATTTGGAATAACATTAAACCAAAGCGATAGCAGCAACTGTCGAGGATGACTAATGTTGTTTGTCTTGTAAACAGTCAGCCACAAAAAATAGGAAGAAAGTATCTTTTTTATGCTCTGCGAAGCAATCACAGCTTGGGGTGGTCTTAGTTTTTAAGACAAAACTTTCAAATGCATGTGCATAACGCATCCGCGACAAACAAAAGAAGGATGGGGGGGAAAAAGCCACATGCACAAGATGTAGAGTTTGAGGTAAGCCTCTGTGATGTTTATGTTATGACCCTTGCACTGAGCTCATGATCAAAGTGGCACACACACACACGTTGCGCACACACAAACATCACACCCAGCATGAGCCGTGCTGCCCTGCGGTGGACCCGTCCACCGCAATCCCTCACATCGCCGTCTTGTGCGATTAGCTTTGTCTTTGGCCAGATGCAGTGCAGCGGGCCTGGAGGATCTAACACTGTATGGAGCTATTACTCAAAAACAATCAGTCACAACCCACTCTGATTTCATGTTTTCTCTCTCCTTTGTACTTCAACCGCTTCGCTAGATCTGAGCACAGCGGGATGGCTTCTTCTGAATTTACAAGTGTTTTTTTAAGGATTTTTTTTACGTAATATATATTATATTATACACACAAAGACAAATTCATTGCTCTGAATGCTAAATGTCATGCTATGCTTTCGCCCATTTATCAAACTGCCTCCAAGAGTGTGACAGAATTTATTTAAGAAAGTAAGCCTCTTGCAGTGGTAAGCATCTTGGCCTCTCGTGCCTGTTTCCTCTGTGTTTTGGGTTCAGATCACCATTCTGCTCTACCAGTGTAGTGACTGCTTTGCCTGGCTCAATTCTTTTATTGCGTTGCCATGAGCGACAAAGTAAGACAGACAAACATGTCTTACTTTGTGATTGATAGAAGTCATCTCATATTTCAAACTTTAATTTTAACATTTAATTTTAAGCCAGCCTCTTATCAGTCAACTTAAAATCAAGGGTCCTGGATTTATGTTAAAAATAAATAAATAAAAATAACTGGAGCCAAACAGCTGAGCCAATAAATAAATAAATAAATAATAATGTGATGCTCCATTTAAGTCACTATACTCTGAGGGACTCTTGAGGGACAGTGGGTACAGAACAGCATGAAATGCTTTCATTAAAGTGGTGTGCTACCATTTGAAAAGTTGCGTTTTATGCTCTTTATGCTAAGATTAAATGTTGCACTGGTGTGTCAGCTGAGCTCTCTCCTGGAGTGGGGGGGACAAAATGCTTGGAAAGAACTTAGTTTTGTAGAAGGAAAAATTAAGTTGGGAAAATCCAAGAAATTCGCTTGTTTACGCTTAATGTCTAAGAGTGAAGGCTAGAGGTGTAGGGGCATAAACAACAAACAGTGAAAAGCAGCCTCAAAAGACTGCTTGATGGGTCACAGCATAATATGTTGTGCAGGGTTTATTGCAGAAATGTAAAGTGTGTGTGCGGGCGTGCGCGTGTGAGGGGCGGGACAATGTGACGGCGTAAACAAATAGAGGTGTCATTATCTGACAGGTCTGGACCTCAAAGGAAGCGGGTGATTTTATTTATTTCTTTTTTTTGTAACAAGACAGAGGTATTGATTTAAATAGCTCTACCCTGCACCTAATGGGTCGTGTCATTTGATGCCACCTCTGCTGCATCCTCAATCTGTATATTACCTGTCAAGCATGGCGTGAGGGTGCATGCCGTTATTTGTGTGATTTATAAAGAATTTCATTAAAAGGACAGTTTGTCATTCACGAGCACCCGGGAACTACGCTGATGTGTTAAGTTAAAAAAGAAGAGAATGGCGAGGAGGAAATGGAGGAGGGGGAAACGAAACAAGTGATGGGATGGAAATGGTCTAGCATTTATATAGCACTTTTCTGTTCTTACCGACCACTTAAAGTGCTTCAGACTACAAGCCACATTTAACCATACATTCATAGGGTACTGTATTCTGTACACTTTAAGTACTTTATCTACATCTGATCTGAATGTAAAATAACTGACTAACCTAAAATTGGTGCATTCGGGCTGTGGGAGGAATCCAGTGTACCTGGATTCACCTCCACTGGCACAGGGAGAGCATGCAAACTCCACAGAGAAAGGTCCTAGCTGGGATTTAAAACAGGAGGTGATCTTCAAACCACTGTGCCACCATGATGCACACAGAGAAGTTCATTGATGAAACAAGGAACAAGGAATTAGGAATGGTTTTTTTTATGTTACTGAAGATGAAGGGTTTAAAAAAAAGTCAGGTATCAGGTACTCATCCCATTCATGTTACTATTAGAACACTCATAGTTCACACAGTATCAACATCCTCTCTCTACAATAACAAAAACTATTATTTCCTCCTCTCACTCTGAATAGACTGCATTTGTTAGTGTATGTTTAATAGTCAATGGCAGCTCCAACCTTAAAACACACACACACACACAAGACCACACATTCTCACAACCACACACTGACACAAACACAAAGTATGAGCGGTGCAATGCCATTCCCTCTGATGTAGGCCTTTTCTGACTTGTGAAGGTCAGTGTACGAATTGCAAAACACATATTGCTTAGTAGCTTTTTGAGGGCTGCCAGTAACTTATTTGTTTGCTTTCTTTTATCCTCTACAAAAAAAAAAAAAAAAAAAATCTGTGTGAATACGCACATCCACACAAACTCACTTTCCGCACCAGATGTGGCAAAAACACTGCCGGTGTGGGTAGGTGTTAGAAATAAGCCGGTTGAACCAAATTGCACCACTTGAAACATTCACCTTAGCTGACACACACGGTGTCTGGGGCTTTTTGTTCAATTAGCACCAGTCGCCAATTTGGGAAGACTTTGTTGACTTCCATAATCTTCTTTATTCATTAAATGCAGATGCAGATCTTCCACTGGCTTCTGAAAGATGACTTTTTTAGCCATTATGCTGACTTTTCTAGAGACAGATAGAATTTACCCAGCTCTCTACCTCAAAGTATGTGATATCTGATTGAGCCAATCTGGGAATAACACAAGTAATTGCCCAGAGAAGCAGTAGTGAGCGGTACCCTCCACCCATGCCCCACAACATGCACAAACAAACCAACCAGAATAATTTCAAATAGTGAGAATGAGCCTGATGCTTACCTGCTGTGTGCCACGTCTTAGAAATGGCGGCTTTAGGCAATAAATCTCACAAAACTGTCAAGATTTCATCTACGTGTTTAGAGTTTTACTGAACTCCTTTGGACAGTATGCATTCCGCATATGCATCATACTGCTAACAGCTGCACATCATGCCAGCCTACGCTAGACCATCATCACTGCTTGTAGCCCATTTCCCCAGTCAACCTGTTAGCCAGAACGGCAGCAGCAGTTACAGCCCATGTGGTTGAACATCCAATATGTTAGAGCCTCGGCTGATAAAAGGGAAATGCAGCGGGGACATCTGCAGAAAAAAGGCAAAGCTGGCTTACTTTCAAGATCTGAGCAAAACTGCAACTTGATTAAGTGGGAGAGGTAGATGCATGCGGCATGGCAGGATGTCTCTTCAAAATCACTGAGATTGGTCAAGTAAAAAAAAAAAGAACAGAAAAAAGTCAATATATACTTGACGTATAGCCTGCATGGCGAACACTTCCCAGAATATAATATAGTTTCTTTGCGCATTGTGCGCTTTCATTTGCTTGAGATACATATTAAACATATTACAGTGTGAGGTCACAGATCATTTATCATCAGCGGGATGGCCAGATGAAATTGGTGGGCTAAACCTTTGCTTTTCATAAGTCATTGTAAGTTTTACTGGCTTACTGCCAAAAACGGCTCATACAGCATGCTAACTGATGATGCGCCATGCCTTAATGCATTTTAGAGAGACAGTTCCAAAAAACGTAAGCAACAATTTCTTCAGTAAAACTCCAGTGTGCTGCCATCTATCTCATTAAGTTATCGTCCGACCAGTAACTGGTCTAATAAAAAAAATGAGCCAGAGTTCCAGTTAATTTCTTTTGCTTTCAGTTTCCTCTTCATGCGTTCAGGAGCCTTATATTTTGATAAGCACTTTCTACTCAAATTATTTCACAGCATATGACATATTTACTTTCTGTTAGTAAGATCTACTGATTGACCTTTTTAAAATCAACTAAAACAGTTCCGTTTCTTAGGATACTGTTTTTTTTATAGCTTTTGTTGTATTTCTCCTCCTGCTGCTAGCTTATAGCATATGCAATATCTGTAGCAGGATGTTGGATGACAGCAAACAAATGCCTTTCATGGCCAAGAGGTTAATCTTGGTACACTAACAGCTCTCTATGGGCTAGATTCCTGCAGCCCTGGTGAAACTTCCAATAACATAGAGGTTGCTGATGACACTGTATTCAGTTTACAATACAGAGGTACTGGAATTAATCAGAGGGGGATAAAAGATGTCCCATGTCCTATTGCTCGCCGCTTGTCCTTGACTAGACTTTCTGTTCTCCGTGATTGCCTAGTGTTTTCATCAGGCCACTTTCTATTTATCACAATAATTCGGTGGCATTTTCCTTGTACGGTCAGCAACTATCAGCACCTTGGTGTTGCAAAGCAAATTATCTCCAAGTCCTCTGGAGTTGGGATTTTGCTGCTTTGGTGTTATCTCCAGCATTCAATCTTACGTATTTATGAGGAAATTTATGGGAAAGGGCATTCTGTTGTGTTCTTATTAAACAGTAATGTAGGAGTGGGAAAGTATAGTTACTTTCTTTTGTGTCTTCATTATTTTATATTAGTATTATATCAGATTTGTTTGTAGTTGTTAGTCAGAAGGCTACATGTGAATCGGATTGATTTCACCATGGTACATCTTAAAAGAAACATCGATTATACTTTCATTTCCTTTTTTTTTCTTTATTATAATTATTTCTTTTTGTCATAACCAAACTCAGTGAGTCACACTGATTACCAGCATTTCTATACTTTTCCCCTCTGTATGCTTTCTGTCTTGGATCCCTTCTCATCTTTCTTCTTCTCTTGCTCACTTGTTTGCCAGCCCTCGTTTATCTCGACAATCCAATAATTTATACTTAGAAGCGACTGGGCCAAGGGAAGCAGCAGAGGGTGAGCCAAAAGAGCTAGCGATAGTGGCTAATTAGCTACAGCTGCTGATGGGACTGCTCTTCGCCGCCTGCCAGAGGAGCCTTGATAAAATTGTTATCAAATGCAATCAGAAAAGTCGAAGCCATTTTTCACCACTGCATTAGGATCTCGGGCAAATTGGAGACAGTGGGTGGTGAGAAGGATGGGATATGAAAGGGAAGTTCTATATGAATGTTTTCTGTATAGGTATGTGGGAGGGTGGGTGTACCAGGAAAGCAGGTATGCTTCATCACAATGTGCAGCATGTAGGGAGAGGGAGACACATGGGACCCGTGTGTGTGTGTGGTGTGAGAGCGCTTATATATATGTTCCTAGTTTCACTGCACAGGTGAACCATTTCTAACTAAATGAGGCGACAGAGTAGGGCAGCGACAAGCACCCAGGAGAACACTTTTCATCTTACCATCTCTGCACCGAGCTTGCTTTTACATTCACCATTGTGTACCTCATCACTGTGTCTAAGTGTTACTACAGCAGATGGAGCATCACTCTATCTGCAGCATGTGTGGGTCGAGTGTATGCTGCACATTATGTCTGTAATGTGTTATTTTAATCTAATCTTTGAACCTATACAGTTAATGTCCATAAAGCTGTAATTCTCTAATAGTTAGGAAAAGTTAGTTGTATATATCGCAGCAGGGCTTCTTTCTCTTCAGACACAGCTATAAATAGAGTCACTGCACAGGGAGACACAGGCACTGAGTGTTGTATCATAGATAGCAGCACGAACAGCATGTTGTTGGTGTATGTTGTGCTCTGAGGTATAACAAGGCAACGCTGCATGTGACAAACTGTATCAGGTAATTTATGCACCTACAGACGGTAGGCGTGCGCCACTCGTTTGTGGCTTTTGTGCTTTCATTTTGTGTTAACTCTGGTCAAATGGATTCGCTTTGCCGCCGCCTCCGCATTAATGTCTGCATCCTCACTTGTTTTGAAATCAGACTCTGGCTTTTTGGTATAGTTGCAGATTGTTCCAATTTTTGAAGAATATGTGCATGTTTGTATCTATATGCCTGAAAGTGTGTGTATGTCTGTAGGATCTTTCCCAGGTGTTTACCCTGGCTTTAGGTCTTGGTCTAGGGAGGGTTGCAAAGGCCAGCTTGCTGGCAGCAGCTGGAGAGTGTCAGCAGATGTGAATTGTCAAGCGTTCTGTTTGGTTCATTAGCTGCTCTTCCACTTGCACCAAACACAGCTGTTGCCTGGCCTACAGAGCAAAGGGGAATGTTTCTGTGTGTGTGTGTGTGTGTGTGCGTGTGCATAGATGTGTGGGGCTGTGAGTAAAAAAGGGTGGATTAAAAAAAAGAGACGTAATCAGGTTGGATTTATTTGTATGTAGATGTACATGTGCATTTCGAATCAGTATTGATAGAAAAAGTTTGTTTTTCCATCTCTCAGTCACCTCGGTATATTACAGCATGTCATATTTCCTTCTCTATATTGCTTCAATGTTTTCTCTGCCAACTGTTCCGTCAGCTAACTAGCCAAACTATAGTTTTATAGTTTATCCCCCCACCCCATCTGTCAAGGAAAAAGTTTTGCAGCACAGCAGTATGTTGCTGTGTGTGATCTCTTTCAGTATGATTTGTAATGCAGGAAATGCAATGCACATTATTATTATCTGCAAATGAGAATCTATAGTTTTTTATACAGTAAATTCAGAAAAAATATGGAGTTGATGAGTACTAGAGGGTTATATCCACATTGATTCTTCATATTCTTGTCTGCTCAAGGTATATGAGTGTAAACCCATTAAAGGTGGATTACAAAGAGATGTATATATGTCTGGATTTGGCCATAGGCACTGCAATTTTATGTGTTTTTCTTGATTGGTTTTGCAAAGCTTGCATCTGACAGATAAATTAGTACAAACTGTCCCGTAATTCTTCTGTACCTCTGAGATCAGAAAGAAGCCCTAGCATATTAGCAATTAAAAAAAAGCCTTGATCTGTTCGAGGTTTCTTCCTGTTAAAAGGGACTTTTTCCTTCCCAATTCCACCAGGTGCTTTCTCATAGGGGGTCGTCTTTTTTCTTTATTATTGGAGAGTCTTTATCTTACAATGTAAAACACCAACTGTTGTTGGTGACTTTTTTTTCAATAAAGTCTGTACCTATTACAGATTTAGTTTAACATTTTTCTCGAAAAGGCATATACATGCTCATAATAACAGCAATAATAAATGTTGGTGCATCTATTTTAACCTTTTTTTCTTAGTGGTAATTAAAAACAGCATAATGCTAGACCCACACGTCTCTACTTATACAACTATTATTACTCTCGTCATTTATTTCTGATATTGTTTAGCTGCAGCACCATTGTCCTGCCTGGCCCGAGCCTGGTCGTGTACAATATGCATGCAGCTTGCTGTATGCTCTGAATAAATATTTATTCAGAGCCAAGGTCTGCTGTAATTAACAGGAAGGCGGCTGGAGAAATTCTATTATGCTTTTCCCTGGAGTCACCAGCAGCTCCGTAAGTCTCAGGTCAGCTGGTCTGGTTATGGAGATGTCTCATTCACACATTTCAACACTGCGTGTGTGATACACGGCCATGAATATGTATGCATCTGAATGCATGTGTGTGCAAATGTTGGCAGAAATCTGATACAGTGCAAGCGGGTTAACAAATGTTATAACTGCATTAGACGGGTATTGTCTCTGCTGGGAGTCTAATTGGGAACAGTGCCGTGTTTAGTAGACAATGCTTGAGATATAAAATCAATTATAAACTTAAAGTCTGCCAAAAATATGTAAATAAGAGAGAAAAAAGGTGTGCATGGCACTGGTGAAATAAAACAGGAAGAAATTAGAGCTGAAAATAAAGCAATGATTGTTTTTAAAGAAACATATTTTTAGCACTGTGGACCTTTATAAATGAAAGGAAAAAAAAGATGTGGCAGTGTTAAGTTGAAAAAGTACAGAGCAGGGGAGGAGGGATGAAGTAAGAGCACTAGGTTAGTATCCGGAAAGAGGTACACAGAGGGTCTTCAGTACTGGCGATGCAAAGCTCCCACCTACCCGCCCCACCTTGCCCCTGTTTTAATGAAATCCCTCCAGCTTAATTAGGTGAAAAAGCACAAGATGTTTATGAAGCATTCTAGGCAGCCAGTGACAGCCACTAAAGAGCCATTGACTGCAAAAGCGGTGACAGGGTGGATCGACATGCTCACAGAAGAATACGCCATGAGGGTATTTATCCTGAACCTGCAGAGCTTGCATAGATGACATCTTAATAAGCTGAGCACTATGATACATTTTTAACAGAGCCAGTCAGGCTCTCTGGAGGACTGTGCACCAGTGCCCACATCTAATTGGGTTTTCACCTCCTCCAGCATCATCGTAGCGTTACGTTATTGTTGTATGAAGTTATATGCATATCCCCAACCACTTTACTGAGGATTGTCCAGCCATGAAACCTTACTTTGTTTTTGTTTTTTGCTCTTTACGTCATGCACTTCATTTGACTTGCTTTCACTCAAGTTTCAATGACATCACCTACCAAGAGAAAACTCGAAAAAGGAAAAAATGAAAACTTGCAAGAGCTTCTTTTTGGTGTTTTGTGAAAGTGCATTATAAGAATCTGAAATGAACACTAAATGAAATGAAAACTAATTAAATTGTTTATCTGTTAATTGCTTTGGTGTAGTATGAATGGCAGTTGGGGCAGTCTTTATGAAAAAGCTAGAAAACTAATGAAAATACAGTTAAAGTCGATGTAAGCCTTCATATTTTCTAAAGCTGTTTAGTGGAGTCTTTGCCGGGCCGATCCCAGCCCTCAGTACTTATGTTTGACATCCCTGATTTCGATTGTGATTTTCTTTTAGAGGCAAGCACTATCCAACTGCAGGTAAAGAAGCAATATATCATGAATCCGAATATATGGTTTGAACTTTAAACTTTATACATTTTCTCACCACCTTTACTCTCTCAAAACAAGAAGTGGTTCTGAAAACGGCGTATTGGTGCGGCTCAGCGGCATTCTCAAATGTGCCGGACTTGTGCCAGAGCTGGCACTGCTGTCAGTGTCTCTCCCCCCAGCAAGCCACAATGACGAGGAGCGCAGCTTTGATGTTTTCATTCACACAGCTTTTGTTTACATGTTTACTATTTCTGGCCGTGCACATCACGTCAAGAGACACTGCTGCGGCAGTGTGCATAAAAACAACAACAACAAAAACCCAGGACAGTGGAACAGAGTCAAGCAAAATAAATAAATAAATAAAAATCAAATAAATAGCTATCATTATTTTATATATTTATCTCCTTCGGGGCTAAACAGCACAATTGTGCTCTCCGTGCTTCCCCAAATTGTACCGTCCTTATGAGAGAGGAGTGTGGGAGTTGGATCTCTGGAGACCTGGTGGTTGAGGCACGAGGGGGAACTATGTTCAGCCTGCATGAGCTGCCAGTGAATCTGTTAATTAAGCATGCTAATGGTTGTAATTGTAGCTGGTGGTGAACCCAGCTGTTGAGGTAAATGCTAGGTTTAGCCCACTGGTTGTCAAGATTCAACTTTATGTGTGTGCGCGCGCGTGTGTGCGTGCATTAAGTACAGGCACACATATATTTTATGCATGAGCGAAGGAAGGGATAAGGTAGAGAGCGAGAGTAAAAGCAAGAAGGACTTAGCCAGAGGGAGAATGGCCTGGCCGCAGAGCGGGGAGGAGGTGAGAAGTGAGCGAGAGGCACAAAGTCTGTGACGTGATAGAAAGTCAAAGGAGAAAGAAGGGCTTTCTAACCTCTTGGCTTCTCGTGTTCCACTCGGCACTGGATGTCGTTTTTGCAGCTGCTCCCTGCAAAATATCCAATAGGTGCTTGCTCTCTGCCCGTGGTTTAGGGTGCCGAGGTTGTGGCTAATGTCAGGCTAATGCTGATCTAACCCCAGCTGGCAGCAGGTGTGCACTGGCAGCTCAGACAGGTGTAGAGCCAGTCTTTACCCCCGCTCATCTTGTCAAATGTTCATTCCAAGTGCCTGTCTGTGTCCATTTTTTCTTCTACTTTTTTGGGGGGGGCACATATTGGTGCATCATTTAGGTCGAACATTAAGAAAGCGCTTAATGTAATTCATTAGTGATGTGTGTAGAATATCAGGAGATCTTTTGGTCTCTGTTGAAAAAACGTGTATACAAAAAAGAAAGATGATAATGGCGCCAAATGCAGAGACATCTCTTGACAGAAGAGTCCTCTCAAGGGTAAAAAAAGGGCCATTTAGCAGGGTGAGAGAGCTGAAGTATATAATACTCAAAGTACAAATTAGATTGAAAAAAGCAAAAAACAAAAAAAACAGTTCCAATTCGAGATATTCCTTATGTTATTAGCGGACTGGATCTAATCAAGGTGCTGTTGTGGAAAACCTAGTTAAGATTTTGTAATCATTGCATGTCAGCTGATCATGTTTTGTTCAATATTATGACCACAGTGGTATTGTCAACTCATAACTCGGGACGTCTTGAAGGTTTCGTCTGACCAAGTGTCGTCCTTGCAGATAGTCATTCAAATCCATCAACTATTCAGGCTCTTGTGTATTCTTTGTATTCTGTGTATATTTTATCATCAGAACCATTAAGAACGTCTGATGAGGCAGTTATGTAATCTGTATAGGCATTTAGCTACATCGGTAATCTGGGCAACAGTAGGTGAACTCTTTGGTGCTCAGAGGATTTACACATATGGCATTTGACATTTTTCAGCTCTCAGTCCTTAACAGAATAGCCAGAAATCTTTCATCCTGAAGCCAAAAGTGAAGAAAAATAGCCGTTTGTGTTGAACTTTAATTAATCATTAATTGGAAGGCACATTCTCGCCCTTTTTGAACATTGGTCTAAAAGTGAACCTGCCCCACGCTGCATAAAGAAGCATGTTTCATTTATACCCAGTGGTGAGAGGGGTAATCAGTGTGAGCCCAGCTGTCTGGGCTCCAATGTTCACGCTTTGATCGACGAGTTAGTAGATCTATGATAATTTGCCATGGTTATATCAAATGAATGCCGAGTGCGTGGGGTTCGTGGGGACATGCAACTTTTTTTGCAAGCCTGTGATCGCAGTAAGGAGCCGAGTTTAATAGTGTCTGTCAGAAATGTTTCTCGTCATTAATCAGAACTGCAAAGCATTTGCAAGCAGTTCACAAGCAAAGTTCAAGGACGATAATGTTCCTTTAACTTCCTTATAACATGTTGGCAAATGAAGCGTACAGAAGGTGTTTTGCTTTCGGGCAATAAATTTCGGATCAGACGCGAACGACATCAGATTTATCGTTGTTGTGTTTACCCTTGCACTGGTCTCATCTAGAAACTGCATTACTGAGGCATTTTCAGATCCTTAGCTTCTTGCACTTGGATTCTTAAAATTGAAATGGCTTGCACCTTGTTGCATTCAATTCCACAAAAGATGCTCGGTTCTATTGCTGCGCCACTGTGTGCACGCATGCTGTGCATATGCAAAACAGGACGTAATGAAACCTGGCATGTGGTAGCTGATGTTTTTGTTGAAAAACCCCATCCATTGGCTGAAGCATAAAGCTGCCACTCTGCCGTTTCATGTGGAGACCCAAGGAGAGCTAGACAATGATATTAGAAATAACCTTTGTTCAAGTCAATAAGCAATTTTGCATTACTCGTTAATCACAACGCGCTGGACATAGCAGAGATGTGGGTTTCACTGTGTGTTCAGATTTGTGTACGCAAGGTAAGAGAGACAGACATAATCTAGCGTGCAGAGAACGAGAGAGGGCTTTGGTTGAGTTATACATGCACACACATAACACACGCACACAGCATGTCCTTCCGTCGTCCTGTTGTCTGCTGGCCTGTTAGACCCTAATCCTTTTTATCTGTCTGCGCTGTGTCTGTGGGTCTCTGTATTTGTTCGGGCACGTTCGTGTGTGTCTGTTGGTGTGCAGCTGAGCAGCAGTGTGTGCTGGTCGTGATGAAGATGTCAGAGGGAGCTGATTAGCTGCCTGTTACCTTCTCTCTCAGGAGATGGGGTCTTGCCATGGGCAGAAGGTGACAGATGTGGACCCATGTCATTACTGTAGGAAAGAACACTGAGTGAAATTCCTTTTTTCTGAAGTTTTGTTTTTTAGAGACTTGAGATTTGTTTAAATTGCTGTTCTTGTTATTGTGTTTGGCTTTTTACTTAGGTACTTCTCTGATGTGGATGCACGCAAGGATTGTTATTTTAGAAGAAAAACATTGAAAACACTGGGCAAGTGTGTAGAAAGAGAAGCGGGCAATCACCAAATGAACTCCTGACCTTCGTGGTGCTATAAACCGAAGGTGGTTTATGAGTCTCAAAGGTACTTAGACGGCTACAGAGAGCCAGAGGACACAGCAACAGTATGAGATCAGAATCTGTTTTCTTGGCTTCAGGATAGCTTCTGATATTGAGCTTGGAATTACTTTCATGTAATCCATTCATTCTCATAGCTGATTCCTGGAGGAACCGCATTCTGATGATTACTCCGGTAATCTCTTCCAAAGGTTTTGGTTTATGGAACAACAAGCAGCGTGCGGCGATGTGGACGTTCCTCTGCGCTGCAAGGAAACAGATGACGTCAGCGCTCGAAGAAAGTCAACGTTTGTCTCACCGTTATACCCACCTGCATGTTTTTACTATCACTCTCCAGAAATTCTGCCTTTGTTCAAAATTGCTGGGAAAGAGCATCGTTTACTTCCAGTGTTTATCTGAAATCAGCAATTAAAACAATTTCACATCAAAGGTACTTTCTCTGACAGCAGAGAAATACGTATGCATTTTATCCCCCAGTTTAAAATCACACTAAATAAGATTCTGTCGACAGGCTGTGACTGCAAATTGTCAAAACCTAGCTGCCGCCCAAACTGCCCATTTTTTTTATTTATTATAAATATGTTCTGGCTGCAGGGGTGTGAGACAGGCACATAAAGACAAAGAAAAAAAAATGTTTGCGTGTTGCCCTTCTGACCCCACAGCACACAAACATATGCAAAATCCCCTCACAGCTCCCCAGCCGTGTGTTTTAAATCAGTGTGGAGGACAAAATGCAGTGGAAAGGATGTTTCCCAATCGCTAGAGCATCCTTTGACATCGATTTGTGCTATTACTCCTTTTGACACCTGGTTCCATGTGACTAGATGGCCTACAGGCTGGACAACAAAGACAAGGAACAGGGGCAGCAGATACAAATGACCCCCCTCAGGCCAGTCCTTTCATCCTGTAGGAATGTGTGTGCATGCATCAGTGTGGGGTGCTGCGGAGGGGAGTGGGTGGACGGACAGAGCGGTCAGTTAGAGGGAGGTGCAGTAGAATTATACTTTTGCACCTACACACCATATAAAGCCAATCCGGCAGAGGTGGGCACTGAGTGTCAATAATGACACTAAGATGCTGCTCTCTACATGATAATGATAGATCTGGGGTGGTTAGGGAATGGTGGTTAAACTAAGGGCTCTACCCACACAGGAATCCAATGATTATAGGAATGCATCCAGCTGTTGGTCCTTTGTCGGGACTTCTTAGCAGCCTGTTCGCCTCTCTCGGTTTAGCAGCTCAATAATAGGACTATCACATACACAGTATGCAGCACAGTGATAATATAAAACAGTTGCTTATTGTCTTGCTGCCATCCTTTTGACTCGGGCTACCATTTGGAAGAAAACTGTGAGATACCAGGTTGAGTGAAGGACATTAATGGAAGAAACTTTGCCACAGGGAAGATTTTTTTCTCATTTCTTTCCTTCTTAAGGTTATTTGCAGTGACATTCTATAGTGGGTAAGAGGCATTATTGATTAGGTTAAGATACAAAGAGTCTTTCATGGAGATCTGGGTTTTCTCACTGCAAGTCTAGCAAACATCATTAGCAAGCTGCAGAGAAAGTAACCAGCCCTGAAAGCCTGAGTGCAGACAAGCCTGTGCAACAAACACAGGTGGCGGCAATAAGAGTAGCGGGCTTTCAAGTGCCAGCGATGGCTGGGCTATCACCATGTCACCTCTGTCCCTAAAAAAAGGAATGGATGGCCAATTTGCTTCTTCTCTCCACCCATGAAAGGTCATTTGTGGAGAGGCAATGCTTTTAAACAAAACGCGACAGGCTTTTTAGTGGCCTTGGTGGAAGTGCACACAGACTTCTGCATAGGTAAAATATTTATGCTGCAATTTAAATTCTCGAGTTATTTTCCATTTTCATTAGACAAAAAACAAAACAAAAAAAAATCCCTTGCCAGCTTGTATAACTTTTTTTTTTTTAAATAACAACATTTGAAATATGTGTGTGTATCGCAGGTGTTCTTGTGCTGAAAACACTCCATCTAGCTCTACAGTGCAGCGAGGGAGGATGAGGACACTGTGCGAGTGGGAGTGAGGAGAACTTGTGTTTTTGCTCTGTGCAAT
This sequence comes from Simochromis diagramma, assembly GCF_900408965.1. Classification (NCBI taxonomy): domain Eukaryota; kingdom Metazoa; phylum Chordata; class Actinopteri; order Cichliformes; family Cichlidae; genus Simochromis; species Simochromis diagramma. Next base: position 12,075,542 of record NW_024387375.1, read on the forward strand.
CATGAATGTGGCGACTGGGGCAGGGTACCCTTTAAATGAATAAACAAAACAAAAAAATTAAGGTTATGCAGTGCAAAAGGAGCCACAATTTCCCTCTGTGCAGTTGCAGTCACACAAAATTATCTCTTTATTCATGCGCTAGAAAGCCCGTGCAGTCCATTATATAAAGATGTTCTGTTAACCCAAAGTTTACAGGCATTATGTTGACACAAAAGCTTTTCATTGAATGGAGTCGTTAGTTTGCTTTATGATGTATACGATGACAATTAGTTGATAAACCAATTAAGCATTTATTAAAGGGTTCTGATCCCTTTCGAGTCTGCTTATACGTGACAAACCTGATGGTAATGTTCTCCCACTGTCTGCTTATGGGTATTCTAATACCGCATTCAAGTGTGCCACAGAGAGTCACAAACAGATGCACTGCGGTGGGATGACTAATTACTAATCAACTCATTATGTTGACCTTTATGTGAGCAACGTACATTTTTTGCTAGTCGTTCCTTCATCTGGTGTTATTCTGCCGAGTGCTCGCTAGTCAAGCAGCTGTAGGAAAATGAAGGAACGTCAGCACGTGTTTTGGTAGCAAAGCAAAGCATAGGCCACTTTACACTTTACACGAGGCCCAAATGTCTTAAAAAATACAAGAGGATGATGAGAGAAGAGGATTTTCGTGGATAGCAAGGATGAGTGATTCAGAGAAAGACGGGGGTGTTTTTAATCCGGTATGTCGCCACTTAAATCCCAGTCACTTAATTTAACCTCCTTTTGTTTAATTAACCTCAGATTTCAGAGCTAATTAGGTTCAGGTATTAAAGACAGATTATTTTTTTTCCCACTCTAGCTGCTGGCAAAAGTACGGATGTGGTCTCGCGCCGCATCAGATGAGATCTCATCCGGGGTAACGCTGAACCTTCGGGGGTGACAGAATCCGGTAACGAGAAGCGAGCTCGCCTGAGAGCGATGCCGAAGGTTCAGCCGTCATGAAAATTCCGTATCGCCATTGTTTTTCCAGTGGACATCAAAAACATTTGTTATACCTTGAGATCTGCTACACAAAGAAGGCTATCAGACATGGAACAATGGTGAGGCAAACAAAACAGAGGCTTATTTTCTACGTACGGGTAAAAAAAAAATACTAATTAAGAACACCAAAAAAGGATCAAGGATTTTTATTCTGTTTTCTTTTCTTCCCCATGTTCTTTCTTTGGCAAAATGAATTGAAAACTGTCTTTTCAAGCATGTGCCTCAACTAAGTGTATTTTCTTTCATGTGACCACACACACAAACCCCCTCAGTCCCCTCAGATTCTCTACCGAAACAGTCCCGCTTTCTTGCGAGTGTACAAATAATATACCATGCCGGTGGCAATCTGTGATTTTAACTAGAACGTCAAAATGCGCCTTAAGAACTGCTGAAAATATTGACCCCTCTGTTTTTAATAAGTCCCTATAGTAGAACGACAGCACTGTACTGAAGGGGACTGGCATCAGTATGTACTGCTCAGTGACAGAACACGCCGCGAGCAGCGTCCTCCGTTCACCCAATCACCAAAGCTGTCACGCCGTGCCTCATTAGCCTGATGGGAGATCCGTGGCAAGTGGCCCCACACTAACCTTCCGTGGCCCACAAATCAATGTGATCACAACAGGATGTGTGAGGGAGGGACAACAAGAGCATCTGTCCTGTCTGTCGGACAACAATACTTGGGGTTAATTATTGAGGCGGCGATCGCAAATGGCGGAGCCACTTGTGCGAATGAAGCGTAAACAAAGCAAATTGGAACAGGTATTACGCGGTGTCCATATTAGGCTTCCCTGAGGCCTTTGTCTGATTACAGCAATCACCACATGCCTCTGGGCTACATAAGTGAGGCACATGAAGTGGTTTTAAAGCACAGGCTCGCACATCTATCTTTCCATCCATCTACCCATCCATCGCTCCTGCTTGATCCTCTACCGCCTCTTAGCCATATTTGAAATTACAAAAGCCTCTCTTATGGGTGGCTTATCACCCATGTAATGACGAAGTTCAAATGTGAATCCATCTGCACATCTCAAAAAGCCATTGAAATCCTCTCCCAAAGGTGCTGATGGCCACAGCAACTACTGTCAATTTAGAAAGTATCTGGAGTCTATAAAAAGGATTAAAAATTATGTGGCTCTAGACTAAAAACAAGTTTAGCACTCTTGTGGGCACAGGATCTAAATCCGCTTCAGAACGAGCCTTGTTGAGAGGAGGGATTGATATTTATTTTTTGAGTTTCTGAGAATTTTTAAGCACATTCAGCGGGGTGTTGCCACGTTTCAGCAGCATTAATCTATAGTCCAGACATTTGAACATTTGAAAGAACAGACAAGCTTTCAAAAGATGCACGGTCTGAACGCTACACTTCTTTGGTTCCAGCTCAAAATGGCAAGCATGATACATTTATGAGTCCTCCGAGCTTAGGGAAAATGCCAAAGCATGTGAATCATTTAGCATGCAGCCGAATTCAGGTGACTTTTTATATAAAAGAGTCTTTTGATTTCTCTCGCTTTGCCTTCGCTCATCACAGCAGCACTGTCATTTCCCACGTGCACACAGGGGTCCCAAAAGCTCCTGCAAGCGTGCACGCAGAAAGGTGCTGGAGAATAATTGTGATCGAAGGCTTTTATTTTTTCATGTAGTTTACTTTCATACCAAAGGAAGAAAAGCTTCCGCGCATGCAAACGCACATCTTCCCTTAGAGCTCGGATAAATCACTGGAATTGTAAAAGTGTTGCACTTATCTTACCCAAACTGGAGAATATTTAGTATTATGTGAGTCTCGGTGTAGGATAGCGATGTGATATTGATGTTTCCTTTTAGCCAGACTTTTTTTTTTCTCAGTAAAAACCACCAAGGCAAACAGGCACACATGCACAACCAACAAACTTAACACAGCACAACAACAACGGGAACACAATGAAGGGCCTCTCATCCAGGGCCTCGGTATAATTAACTGGAGCAGCTGAGTTTAGGGATTACTCCAGGAGGGGCGGTGAATTAAAGCTCTGCTAATGAGTTGAAGTTTCTTAATTTGTTCTCCCCCGTAATTCCAGAATGGATTAGCAGTAGCTTTAGTCACCTCTTTCCACCGATTAGCATGGCTCGCCCGGTTTCAGCATTTAACTGCAGCGTGGAGCGAGGCGATGGAAGCAGCAGGGATGGTTACACAGCTTATGAGTCAACTTGTTCAGTGGTAAATGCTCGGCCGTGTTTAGCAGATAAAGGTATTCACCTACTCGGGAGTAAGAGACAATGAAATAGGAGGCATTGTCTCAATTAAATGATAAGAGCCGAGAGAATTTTTTAATTATTTAACCAAAACGACTAAATAAAAAAATAGAAAACATGGAATCATACATTGTGCGTTTGGTTTAATATGCTGATTTGTTGCAAAACACAAAAAAAGCTGTCGCACGTTAGTCCTGTGAAGGTGAAGTATTTTAATTTGATTTGGTTACACAGAAAATATTTCAGAGTTTCTTCTGCTGTTTTGTTTTTTGAATCTCTGTTTTTCCACTCGCTCATCCTACCTCTCTCCCTTCCCGTGTGTCTGACTCCTCAGCAGCACCAGGATAGTGGACTTAAGACTGTCAATTAGGGTTAAAAGGCTCTGAGGATGGTGGAGAGCAGTCAAGCATGACGACTGGACCTGGCAAAACACCTGATGCCTAATAATGAAAATTGGCAGAGCTTGTTTTTAATTCTCCTGCTACTTGGGGCCATGTTGCTCAGGAGCACAATAATGCCGGAGGGTGGAAAGCCACACCTTCAGGCAGGTTTTTCCATTAGCCCTATGTTCTCTGGCATGCATGCTGGAGTGCAAGTGTGTCGATAATACACACGTTCCGACTACCAGTCAAAGCCCGCGGATGGAAAACCCCCCATGCTTTGGACTAAATATGAGCAACAGCAGTGTAGCGTTGTGCTGATTTGTCTTCTTTTTAAATTGAAAAAGAAAAAACAAATGGAAAAAAAATACATACGAGAATTCAATAAGACAGTGCAGTCATCTTTTATGTGCTTCTCCCTTTCAAATTATGCAGTATCCCCTTTCTGAAACACCTAATCAAAGCTTTATGAGATCAACAATGTTATGCGGGAAAGCCAAGGAGTATGGCTTTCATATTGCATTTGATGTGTGCAATTCACTTTGCATTGACAACGGCATCCGAGAGACCAACAACAAAAGCTGGAAGAGACAAAATGTGTAGTCTGAATGATACGGGGGGGTTTAATCGAAGGAATGTCATCAAAAATGATGCATTCAAATGTGCTTTTTTCCTCTCTTAAAGGCCAGTGACCACCACAATCAATGAGAGGCTAATATTATCTAATTTTTCTATTACATGGCTTTTATATTATTGGTATTAGAGGACGGTCAAAAACTTCCTCCTATAGAATGACAAGGTCATCAAACAAAACATCTGACTGATTACACAGTTAAAATGCGTAAGCTATGTCTCGTACCGTTTGTGACCAAAAGGTGAAATAGTGATAAAAAGAAGAAAAAAAAAACACTTTGCAAGGCTGCTGGCAGTATTTGGGCTCTTACACTGTCAAAACATCCAATAAAGTAGGTGAGAAGGTCCTGTAGCCAATTAGGGAGCAGTAAAAGACTGAGGCTCAGGAGAGGTTTTATTGTGAAACCGCATCACTACAACATCCTCAGATTATTTTTAGATTCAAGCCCCAGAGCAGAGGCTTGCGAAAGGTGTGTGAATATGCCCTTGCCTGGGAAATGTCACACCCGCACAGCAACATCAAGTGTTGAATTCAGTCCTAGCTTAAGGTATAAAGTCAGAACCACTCTCAGTCTAGAGCCAAACACGTGCGCTCTCATTAGGCTCTCTTGTAAGTATAGAAGGCGGGGAAGAAAGGAAATATGCAGTTTCTAAAGCCTACGGCTGACAAATTAGTGGGAAGATTTATTGCTGTAAGCAGGATCAGGCTGCCTGACCGATTAGAGTGACGTATGCATCTCATTGGTGGACAGCTTTCATCAGGAAACTGAATTGCCATGGCGACAGCCAAGTGACTCAGGATGGGAACAGTGGGTGGGCTTGTTACATACTGTGCCATATTTGCAGGCACTTAAATTACTTATGCAGCCACTTAAACTGATATTGCTTTTGTTTATGATAGCTTGATGTTGTTTCATCATGGATGTCTGAGTGAACAGTAGTGAAGTGGAGGGTGGTCATTCAGTAAAATTTGTGAGGCTTTTAGGCATCAGTGCTTCATTAATGGACAATTTCGGAATTTTATCATGTACGTGTTGCCAGACTTTAGAGTCCAGCAAATCTACTTCACTCTTGGTGTGTGTGTGTGTGAGTATTATGAGTTTGTCCATGCATCTATTAAAGATAGAGGTGGAAAAATAGTGTAAACCATTGTACGCATCTAAGTCAGCACGGTCGGGATCGTTATTCAGAAGGGAGGATGGAAAGTGAGAGTGATACAGAGACCTTTAATTGAGGAGAACCCATTCCTTAGCCAGAGGGTTCAAGCACTGCTGACCTCTGCTGTGACCACAGTCATGTTGACAGCAGCTGCACTTCACACATACTCCCCCAGGCATGATGTGTCCACTATCCTTAAGTGATGAGACCAGGTTATAGGAAGATTTATAGGGCTCAAGCTGGGCTCTAAAATCATGCCATGGAGTGATGTATCACTCACTAACAAACAGCCGAAGTGGCACAGCCTGCTTTTGACATAAACTTACTCATCCCTGCTGGTTAACTCATGTGAGTGAAGGTTAAAAGCATTTCTGTTGATTCTAACAGGTTTATGTTTGTTGTTGGTTTGTGGGCTTTGGTAGTAAAACAGGTTAGGTAAATGTACATGGAGACTCGTGACGATTTAGTTATATATATATAGTGTTATTTTCTACCGAAATGGTAAATGTAAAGTAACAAAGAGTTGATTTCCCCATAGTCAGCTTGCCTTTTTCGTCGCATTTCATGAGCAGTTTTGTCATAATTGATCTTTTTTCTGTATGTGTTGCCTAGGTTTTTAGTATTTGACTAGTTTTAGTTCCCGTGCATGTATTCCTTATGGTCCAGAGTGAAGTACTACACATTTTACCCACAACGTGTTATTAAGCATTCTGTAAGGCAGTAGATTTTATGGTAATCAAAGCCCCATTTTCCCAAGGTTGCTGTGAAAGTCATGTCTTTGTACTTTTTTTTTGGGCTTTACACTGAGTTGAAGTTGTTATCAGGGATATTTCAGGTAATTGCCATAATTCAGTACAGTAAAACTGGCCACAGGTGGGCTGCTAATAGGAACAAAAGGCTGTGTTCATTATGTCCTCAAGTCAGCTCTTTTATGGAGTGAGTGAGGATATCGCGCGGCACATTTGACCACGGGCCTCTATTAGAAGAAAGGTCTTCCACAACTTCCATTATACTGTTCCATAATTCATCAAACATGCTGAATTTTTCAAGAGGGATTCGTCATCAGCTCAGATTTTTATCAACAATGGGCTTCCTTGTAGTTCACTGATTGGTTTCAGACAGGCTGAGCAGCAGATGAGAAATGAACATAAAAAGCTGCGTTAGGATACCTGTCAAATCTGTCAGTTCCCCAAACCTTGTGTTCATGGCCCCTTATAATGAATTAATGATTAATCAGGATTTTGTGAAAAGTCTCGGTGAATGATGGAAGAATAATGAGATTGTCTTTGATCACTTTATGTTAGCTCATGTCAGTAATTTGCGGTAAGTCATCTGAATTCAGCTATTGAACTTCTCTGTACGCCGCGAGCCCATTAAACCAAGTTGTTCCTAGAAATCTTCCACATCAACAAACCCAACAGTGAATCCTGATATCCAGGAAGATTTGAGTTACAGCACTCCCGATTCTGCAGCGGTCTCTCAGGCCGGCTCAGGCTTCCGATCCTCGCTGTGGACAAACCATTATTATGTTCATGATTGGACTCCCTGTGTGGAAATACCCAGTGCTCTCCTCTCTGACTGTATGAGCTTAATACTGTGTGGCAGGTCCGGCACTCCACTGCCTAAACACATCTGTCATGTTTTGTCATTGTGATACAGCAACCAGCTGACTCCCACCTCTGCGGCAGGGCGCGCTCTGTCACCGTGCAGATAGATATGTATATAAGAAAACAGACAAAAGAGAAAAGTGTCTGTGGTAATGAGGCTTACCAGTACTTACATTACATAAATAGCAGAGGTTGCGCAAAGGAACAGAAAAGTGAGAAACTGAGCTGAAAAAAAAAAAACTTTACACACAAACTCACGGTTTGCATACCTATACCCACGCATTACATCATTACATTTCAGACCCAGCCGTCTGATTCATACCAACTTGCTGTACAAGTTTCTAGATTGGAGTCTGAGCTGGATGCTTTATTTGCTCTTAGTTTCTCAGGCCCTCTGCACTATGTTGTCTTATGATCATAAAAAAAAAAAATACCCAAAACAAGTCTGGCTTGACCTTAATCTCCAATTTGCACCCGCATGACTGCATTACCAAGACTCCAGAGACAGATACTGTACATTGAACCATCTCACCTAGAGCTGCTCTTATACAATACTCTGTGCAAAACTATTCTCTTTGATTCACTTTTCTCTCAAGTTTGCTCAACCAAGTATTGATTGTCAACATGAATTGATTAGATCTAACCTAGAAAAAGTGAAGTGAATCTCTAAGATGTCTGCTGGCTAGCACAGCGTGGTGTGTTCATCTGGGCTTCTGTTTACTCTTTAGCATCCAAGTCTGAAATTGACTTATGGCATTAAGCGATAAACAAGCGTCTAAGGAAAAGTTTAAAGTTTTATGTGTGGGTTCTTTTTCTGAGATCGGTTCCCTTTTTTGTTTTTTCTAGTGCCTTGGAAACGATGTATATTACACAACACTCATAACAATATCTGAAATGCAATGGAAATGCGCAATCGATAACTTATGAGAAGCAAATAAACTGGAAAATAACACAAATACAGACAAACTCAGACTGTTAGTGAAAATATGGCTCACTTTAATGAATGCAGCTTGACATACAGGGCTACTTTATCACGGTTAACTGGGGGGCTTGGGATTTTGGCTGATAGTATTCTCATGGATTATCTAAGGAGCGGTACTATTAGTGCTGTATCATCTGCAAAGTAAAAAACATTATTAGTAACATGACCAACTCACATACACACATACACAGTGTCAGAAAACACTGCATATGTGTCCACATGCTCTAATTAATCCATCATGTAGAAAACAGAGATTCTAATGAGCGAGGATGTAGGATTGGACAGCACAGATGCAGTGCACGGGGTTCACACTGAAAAACCGAGGGCTAAAATCTGAATACGTTCTTAAATTAAGTTGTTTGTGTCCGCGTGGCGCGGTGTCATTTTCAGTTTTGGTTATGTAGTAATTGTCTTTGTTTTGTTTTGTTTAATGAAAATATTTGTTATTTGCTTTTCTCTTATGTCCTTGGACTTTTGATGTTTTGATTGATTGAAATGCCATTTTCTAATAAAACTATTCTAGAAAATATCTTTTGGAAAAAACGTATCAAGAACTAAAATATATAGTAAACAAGACTGACCCCTGAAACTGTTGCCACGAGTAGCATTTCGGAGAGATTGAGCTCTTGTTGGCACAGTGTGGCAGTAAGAAAACACATCAAAGTGCCACAGGTGCTGTGGCCTCTGTGTTTTGATGGAGGACTTAAAATAACACATTTCAGAGGAGAACAGTAGTCATTTCAGTGGCACTGTTTGGACCACGGGACTTTGCCCTGAAGCTGAAAGAAAACCTGCTGGAAAAAACAACAACAATCTTTTGTGATCATTGTGTCGTGCGTGAGATTGTTTACTTACTGCTACAGCGGTTTGCAGACTTTTTCCCTTTAATCTCAACATCAGCCCACAGGTCTCTGAGAAATGCACATGAGAAGACATAATTTCTTACTGTCAGTGCCCTGCATTTACAGTACAGACACAACAAGCAAGGTTGAAACTTGTTCCCAGTGGCCAGAATGAGTGACGGGGATGAAGAAATGAAAGCCGCTGTCACTCAAGATTTTCTTGCCTGTCATTAGAAATGTGGTGCCTGTCATCACAGTGAGCTGGCGACGAAGCGCAGGTGGAACTAAAAGTGGGAACGGCTATGAAGAGAGTTAACTGTGACTGACAGGAAGAACAGAGCAATTACAGTGCCTGCCAAGGGCTTTGAGTTCACTAGAGGTGAGGATAATTGAGGAGGCAATATGTAACTTATGTTAGATATTGTTCCTTCAAATCTTTTTAATCGCCACTTTTTTTGTCAGACATGATTTTTTAATGGCTCTTAACCCTGATGTTAAGGGTTTTATTTACCTGCAAATTTCAGAATCTTTTTTTAGTCGGAGCACCGCCCATCTAAAGCGTATATTGCTTTCCAGGCAGAATAGGTGAGCAATGTTTAATAGTACAGCGTCTAATACCTCATGTTGGTCCCTATATGTATATAATATTGCCCATACTTCCTACTTTGCTACTCATTTGGCAACAAAAAAAAAACAGTTTAGTTGAGAGCAACAGCATCTCCAAGTATAAAAGCTCTCTAACCAGCCAGAGACAAACATGGCCTCTCTCCAGAATCACAAGATGGCAGGGGCAGATGGCCAATTACATCCCATAATGTCTAATTGTAAATGATGAGGCAGGTGTCAAATTAGGCCTACCTACAAATGGAGAGGAATTCATAATACATCACCTGAGACACATACAGTCTGTAGTTTGAAAGAGAAACATTAGATATAAGGGGTTACTCTGGAAATGTATAGACAGTGTTTTACGTGACCTGTTATATAGAAAGATTTGACATTTCAAATACTAGATGTGAGAATCACCAGGCACCCCACGATATTATCCTAATACTTTATGCACGATAAAATGTTATTAAAATTTTGAACATTTTGCAATATGTTGAGTATTTTAATAACGTATATTGCCATTTATTGCCTTTTCAATTGCAGATTATGTCCTCTAAGTCAAACTTTGCCAGTATTGGTTTTAGCTAATAAGGTAAAGTTATCTCACTGCAGTCATTTTATTTTATTTTTTTTTTGCTGCAAAATTAGGTTTTTAACCATAACAGCACTGTCACTAAAACCTGCTGTAAATGTTGCCATAAGATGAGTCAGTCTGCTGTCAGTCTGTGATGGAATAGGGTCAAGTTGTCGATTACATGCAATCTGTTTCTGATAATACAGCAATTAACTGTAAAAGATTGTCAAAAGTTGCATATCTGTTGTTATTTACATAGGCAGAAATAAACATTTAACAGAATTTTATGTTTAATATTACATCTGTGTTCAGCAGCCTTTGTGTTTTATAGGAAAATAATCACAGTACAACCAGCTGGCGACCAAGTTGGGTCGAGTCCCCTCCAGTTGAGTTCATTGATAAAGACTCATTCAGACTGATGGCAACATGTTGGCAATCTGTCTGCATTTATAAATTAGACAGCAGTTATTTACAAACCTTCAATGATCTCTCTGAGAGTGACTGCAGTCGATCCAAGTTAGACTGCAACCGTTTGCAGAAAGGATGCCTCCTATCTGGCAACCTGTGCAACCACCTTGTGATTAAAAGTCACTACAATATGCAATTGGTTGCAAAATGTAAAGAAAGAAAAAGTAGAATCACCAGGTAGCTACTGATTTTTTAAAATAGGACATGTTATCTTATTTTTCTCCATATGACTGAGCCATTAACTTAACATTAACTCTGAATTAAGAGGCGGCTTTGATAAGCTAAGTGTGTCCAGTATTTCATTTTTTCACTTGAGCTGTATTGATCTAAGTTTTCTCAGCTAATGATATCTTAGGATGGTGGTGAATGAGATGGGCCCTCTTGTTCTTAGTATTCCTAGAATATTTGATCAACATTTTGTCTCTCAGCATCTCCATGCAAAATATAAGACTACCCTGTATTGATTTTCCCCTCACTCCAATAAAAAAAGATTAGCATTTCCCGATTAATCCAACTATGTGTGCAAATAGTGCAGACCTCTGAACGAAGACAGACGAGGTTATAGCAGAACTGTAACTAACCCGCAATGAGATCTTCTATGAAGTCATCAGAAAGTAAGTGATCTCTGTCACAAACAAACCATGGAATGCTTTTCACTGGAAACTTAACCAGCTCAATTTGACAATACGTCTCGTATCGCATTACTAAAAAGTGAGTGGGCTTGGTTGAAAATCAATACATTTCTAACATACTTACAAAATGAATTTACTTCTGTATATTTCAATGCTTTATATTATGTATTATGTTCGATGTTCAACAGAAGCGTTTGCCTTGTTTCACAGTGCCTGACATTCACCCGTTTTCTCTTTTTATATTTCCACATTGTAAATGATTTGAGTGATTTATCACCGAGTCTCTTAAATTCTCGGACCACCAATGCAAAGTTAAATTTAGTCATCCAGAAAGCGCCTTATTTGGCTGGGTGAGCTTTCTAAAGTTTGAGTAAACAAATGAGAATGTCATCAGCGTCAGTATATGCTCAGGAACGTGACAGAAGACCTGAGCTACAAAGCAAAGAGCATGAAAAATTACATTGGTGAAATGCAATGAAGGATACCTTTTAAGTTTTCAATATTTAAAGTCTGACAACAAGTTAGGATATCTCACACACTGTTGGCTTGGGTTTGATCGTTTTTAAAAAATGTTTTTTATCATGCAGCCCTCACGCTTTTTGGATTTGTGCAAGTGAGACTGCTTACATACTATGTTAAATGCTTCTCTTTGTAGAAACAGTACATAACTGTGTTTCGAATGAGGTGCAGTGCTGTTACTGTGCAGCTATCTCAGACATCCATTTCACTCTCTGAGTAAACAGACCTGTGTGGCTCTGCACTCAAGGTGTTTAGACACCAGAGAGTCACTACAAGGACGTACATTTCTGCAGCCAGTTAACCAAGCCTGCACTGCTCTCTCCTCGTCGCTCTGTTTGCTCATCTCTCCCCCCCCCCCCCCCCCTTAAGAGGTCACTGCGTCCCCATTCTCCTTCTCGTCTTTCCAAACCTGATTATTGGCTCTCCATCCAGACACAGTCACTTCTGTTAATTAGAACAAACCTTTTAGTCATTGAACATACATCTTCTCTTCTAAGACCGGCCAAGACCGGAGCGGGCTTGCCACGGACCATCATTCATGTGAAGTGTCTGTCCTCTCTGTCTTTTCCCAGCCCCTGCCTCCTCTCTGTGGTGGCAGCACAGCTCCCGTCCAGAAGCACTGAGCTGCTAAATAGCCACAACCAACCGTCCGGAACGACCCAGCAATGAATATTAAAAATCCATCAGGCTGCAAATCAACAAGCCAGTACATGGCAAACACCATTCTTTTCATTTGGTGTTACTGTCACCCTTGCACCCCCCCCCCCTCCCCCATTAACGCCGAGCGGTTATAAAAAAAGTCAATAAGCGCTATTATGGCATGTAAGAACCAACAACCTATTAGAGACTTTTGACCTTCTGCTTCAACATTTTGTCACGGCCATGTGACAGGAAAATTCAACAAACTTCAGAGGGACACCGAGAGCGAAGCAAAAATAAAGTACAAATAAGAAAAAAAAGAGGAATTCTTGAGAGCCTAGGACAAAGAAAAGATGCTGATTGTTGATTGCTTGCACTCGTAGCCAAAGGTTGTCCCTGTAAAAGCTTGCCCTTTCCTGAGCAGCCTGGCCTCTCTCTCTTATGAGTATGCTCATATGCTTTTAACGATGCTCTCTAGCATCTCTGCGCTCAGCCATCGCCTCAGGAAGATGCTATTCCATTACCCTCACCCTCAGAGGAAAGCACAAACACATTTGGCGAATCATGTACAGCACGTGGAGATCTGCCGGAGGTTCCTTGCTCAGGCAGGCCTTAGGTGCTGGGTGGGGTCATTCAGGTGGAGTTCTGGAAATTTAAGTAGTGCAGCGCACAGAAAGAGGATGAAAAAAGTGAAACTGAAATAGAAGCAAAACTGACCATTTGAGGACCTCAATGTCAGAATACACTAGGAAGCTGCAGAGAGGGAAAGAATGATAGGGATGGATCAAAATGGTATCTAAACACATGTTATTGTAGGTTTCTGCTGTGTAACACTACATGCTTGCTGACTGAGTGGGAGAGGTGAGAAGCAAAGTTAGGCTGATTTCAATCTCCAGTGTGCCATTGTGTCCGCTCTAACTGATTCCTATGGAGGGGGATGATTCGATTTTTACTAGAGATCAGTGTAATTGCCTGAATCTTACATCACTTTTTGTCAACACCCTGTTCCCATGGCAGTTTGTTGTTTTGTTTTTTTGATTGTTTTTTTTATCCCTGCATTTTAATAGTGGCACAAGCAAAGCAGAAACAGTTTAGCATCTTTCTGTATTTGTAGCTTGGCAGCCATCCCTTGTGGATGCTGAAAAAAGTAATGGGATCCATCCTTATTCATTTCCCGTGAGCTAATTTGATCAATAAGTGTTTAACTAAAGTGATAAAACAGCTCCTATTTGAGCTGCATAAAGAGATTCATATTCATTTGCTTGTACGTATCGCTGGTGTCACTGAACATTTGTTGCATGGCAAGGTCGTCTTCTGTGGGAACTTATTGAATCATAGCAGCAGCTCTAAAAATAAAATAAAAGGAAATGTAAAAGAACAGGGACTAATATGATGTGTGAATTTCAAAATAGAAGCTTTATTTTATACCCGTGTGGGATATTTTCACATTAGGGTCTAGTCGGACAACTCTAGCCGCCACATTAGTGATGATTTGTGTCTTTCTAGTATCTCTGTCCACTGTTTGACTAACGTGAGCTCCCGTGTTACCAGCATCATCCCAGACCCACGCAGAACAAACACACAAAGACACAGCAAATCCCTAGACAGCCTTGGGCAAAGGACCCTGTCCCCCTGACCCACTCCGCATGGCCAGCTGAGTGTCCCACATTGCCTGCCCACTTCACAGCATATGGAAGCAAAGTGCTGCCAATGCTGCAAATGGTGGTTTAGATCCATCTGAGCCCAACTGTCACACGGTGGCACCTGGGGCGTGAGTCTTCTCGAACTAAACTCTGCTACAATCAGGCCACGGGCGCTTTGAAGAAAAACTGCTGCAATATAAGATGTCTTCTCCCTCCAGCCAGCTTGATAAGTATTTCATCTCTTCCAATCTCTAAAACCATTTGAGCAGACATCTATAAAATGAAAAAAAAAAACTTGAAATGATAACACTGAATTGCGTGTAAATTCTGGTGTATTGTTGATATATACTTCCAAGTCTCATAAAGGGGCTAAATTGGATTTTGAAATTATTACTGCATATGTGTTTTGACAAAGCGCTCTTTTTTTCTCTCCCTCATGCAAATAAATGAACAGCGGCCGCTGCCTCTAATGCCCCTTCTCTTCCTGCCACAGGGCAGACATTAGTGTCACACTCTCTTCAATAGAGGTCTGTCATAAAAGACACATCAATAACCAGAGACGTCTCAATGTTCTCCATTATTATTATTCTTTAATGCTACCACAGAAACGATTTAATGCCTTGCACATTTTTCTCCTTCCTGCCATTGCTGATCTGCAGAGTTTCATTAGCATACAAAGCCCTGTTTTAGTTGTGGGGGGTTTGTGGTAGATAGCAGCCAGCCAGTTAGCTCATCTTTACTAACCCCCTTTGTGTGTGTTTCTTGCTGCCAGAGCTAAAGATGATGGTTTTGTGGCACATTGGGGAGGCTCTGTCACATTAATCCTTCCCACATACCGCTCTAAACCCAGCAGTGCATAATTCTACTGCAGGGTTGCTCAGATGGCCCCAGATACCATAAGCATGAGGTTTGAAGACAAACAGCATCTGGCAAGAGGAATAAAAAAAAAAAAGAAGTTGGGCAAAGGTAAAAAGTCGTTCAGGCATCTGTGCTTACTCAGCTGAGTTTGTGCGTATGTGAGTGGAGATGTAGCAAGAATATAAACTCTGCTTAGATGGACGGTTTTATTTTTGGGGGAAAAAAATCATTCCATGCCTTTCATAACAGGACTCACATGGCATGTTCTTGTATTCCATCTGGGAAATGGTTCTTGCTTTTTTTTATGTCACGTCTGTCATGCGTTTGGGGGGGGGGGGGGGGGGGGGGCGCTGCAGTGCAAACTTGCTGCCAGGCTTGGCCTGAAAAATGCATCTCTGTGCAGAGAGCTTTTGCCTTCAGCAACATGATTGCTGTCTGCCCCGTCTTTCCAAGTATCTTCAGCATCTTTAAACCCCTCCAGCTTTCTGCTACTTATAAAGCATCTGGAATTTTAGCGGGAGACAGGTGCTGCAGACAGACAGTCAACAAGTTTTTCACTTTCCCCTCAGCCGTCCCTAAACATAACTTCTTTTACGTTGTTGTAACAGAAGCTAGACTTCATGTACGCACACAGATTATGAGGTATCACACATTACGCCCTGTAAAATGCTAACACACATCGAATTAATCACAAATTAGTGTGCATCATTTTCTTACACTTTCTGTCTACTCAATAAGCCTCATGCTCATCCCTCTTGGGATGTTACTTTTTTACGTAACTAATGTTTTAACTTAACACTTTTTCTCCCCAGACAAACGCACTGGTGACCTAGGGTTACAGGAGCAAATTGGTGTCACTTTAATTTGCCCGTATAGCGCCTCTGGTATCACACTACTCTGAACCTAAAATGTCAGTGTGGACCAGGTGCTAGTATGGCAAGAGGAGGAGTGTGTGTGTGCGTTGTGTCGTGAAGATGGACATTGTAGATGATGGTTGAATGGGAATAAAAAATGTTATTCATTATAATGTGTTACATAGCTCAGAGGAAGAAGCTACTGTATATGAGGTGTATAATGACATTTAGCGCTCGTGCAGAACACTGGGAATATATCTAATTACCAAGCAAATCACCAAGGAGGCTATTGGGGGGAGGGGTTAAAAAGCTTAGGTAAATGCAGCAAAACACAGAGGTCAGTGAAACTCAGAATGCTCGGTTGTGTGCAGTGCAAATGCTGAATGTTTATGTCACCGCTGTACTTCTCATAGCCGAATATGGAGAGCATCAACTCACACAAAAGGTTCCCTTTGGCTAATGTAGATGTTTGCTTTAATAACTTGGAGTAAGCAGATTCCCAGAGGGGACTGCATCTGCAAGATGAGCGCTCCCATCACCCTGCCGTTCACACTGGCAAACAAACACCCAGACATGGAATAATCTACTGTCCCGCATCTTTATGGCCGATCTTATCGCAACAGCGTAAATGTCTTTGACTTTGAAGGCGTGAGGTGAGGGTGCAGGGCCAGAATGCACGTGCGTCTGTGCTGTGTGCAGGCGTGCGTGCACGGAGTAGGGATGGGGTTAGTGGTGGAGGGAGATGGGGGATGGTGGAGTGGTATTTGGTATTTGCAGGATATCTGATAGGCCAGCGTGCCTTTGGATTAGAGATGGCTCCGTTATGGTGGCTGCATAATTAGAACAACTGTGTTGAAGGTGCTGCAAAATGGTCTGATTTTACAATATTGCACCCCCACCCCCCTTCAGAAATTATAAAAAATGTGATGAAAGAAAGGATAATAACAATAATAATCACCTCCACGAACAGAGAGCCTTAGCTTCTGCAAATTAATGAGCCCTTATCGCTGTGTGATTTTCATGTACAGTATGTTTAGTTTTCATTCACTATTCTAATAATGAAGGAAATCACCACTGCCTCTCTGGCTCGCTAAACATTTTACTTGACTGAGATTTGTAGTTCTGCAGAAATGAGAAAACATTTTGTCTCTTCCAGAGTGAACGGTTGTCATTCTTACCATAAAATAAAACAAGTTGTCTAATTGAGCCACATAGCTCAGTGTCATCCCGATGCCAGAACCAGTCAGGAATTGCTCAGCTAAACAGTGAGTGGCAGCCCACGTGGGTGCGTGTGCACGTGGGACACGCTTGGAGAATGTGTGTGTGTGTGCGCACATACCTCTGTGGGTGGTTGACTGGCTGTAAGACGAGGGATCCTGGCTGTGCTGGAATGCACCATGGCAAGGTCTGCTGGCCTGTTGTGCTCCAGGTAATTGCTGACATTTCTTCATTTGTGCACCTAATTGCTGATTTACACTGCTTCTAATAGCATGTGAAGTCAGATCCAGACGGCGTAATGGGCGAGGGGGAGTCTAGCCAGAGGTGTCCAAATGGTTCACTATCCCTCCCTGTCTTTTTCCCCCCATTCTCTTTCCCTTTCTGTCTATTCCACTCTTCTGTGCCTGGCTGACATCTTCGCTGCATCCTTTATTTATGCACTCTTTCATCAGTACGGCGTTCTCCTGGCAAAATGCCTAGTCAAATTGTCACTTAAGATCAGAGATGAGTTTATCTCTCCCTCACTCACTTGTTTTTCTTCCTTGCTGTCTTCCCATCTTCCCAATCCCTTCATGGGATGACTTGTGCAGTCCCTGCATGGAGAGGCTAACAAACGGTTTAGAGATCAGTTGACTGGAAAGAATGGAAAGCAGGCTGGCAGAAAGCGAGACAGTGGCTCAGCTTAAACTGACACTGAGCAAAATCACATTGTACACCATCGCTGCATTTTCCCCAATGCATTTAGCGAAGATTATGATTTTTTTGCGCCAAGATGTTTTGTTTATCATTAGGGGTAACAAAACAAAAGAAAGTGATTATTTCCCAACATGATAAAGTTGCAGCAAGACCGCCTGCTACCGTCTTCCCATATTTTTCATATTTATGAGGTGGAGAAAAGGAGATGGAGGAAGTGTTCAACCATTTATTACAGCATAGGGGCCGAGTCATTTCCTAGAAATGAACACACACTGGGGTGTGATATATGGGATCCCCTCTTGCATGTAACGGCAATTTAAGTGTCCTTTATGATTTCATCAAAATCCCCTGTCCTTGTGTGGTGCAACTAAACACATTAAGGCAGAATGACGGATGGCCTCTGTGCGTGTAAGAAAAACGGGTGGAGGATACAATATGTATCGGGGATGGAAGGTTTTCTAATTAATTATAATGAAAGAAATTTGCCCCGCTGCATATTGTTCAGGTCCACTGGATGAGAACTGCCATGACTGCATCCATGTGCATGTGTGTCTGTGTGTGTGATGGCTCAAGTGCCCCACTGTGGCATGCCAGTGTTGGACTACATGATGCTGACTTTAATGGCTGCCTTAATGAAAAGCCCAGACCCTAATTAAGCCCTCTCCACATTGGTGGGGACATGCTAGATTTAGTTTTCCTCTCTCTCTCTAAGTTCCCTTGAGGCCTGTTCTATCACTTCCTGTAGGACATGTTGCCTTGACATCTAAAAGCTTCCTTCTAATGGGTAAATTGTGTCTGGCAACTATGTTTGTCTGTGCCAACATATGCTCGAGCAGCGGAACTTTGATAACATAAAAATCTACTGTCAGCTCCTTTATTTTTCTTGAGGCACATAAGCTCTGAACCAGTACACATCTCAGAATTTCTGATCATCGGGGACCTTTACTAATGGAGACTTTCACTGACAAGAAAAATCTTTGGGTTGGTATTTTCTAATTATCTGGTGTAACTGGCTCAGATATGCCTTCTTTGTAAAAAGAAAAAAATGTCCCCAGCAGGCTGGGGGATCTTGTTTTTTGCGACTCTTTAGAAGGTGTGCGTCGCTGATTCATGGGTGCCACTGTTTGATAAGGGTAATGACTTTCCTAAACACTCATCATCGCCAGTATGGAACGCGTGTCGAGTGAGCTGACCGGAATGTTCTTGAGCAAAGTGACACAGAGCGGTGACGGACAAAGTGACTTCTTGGAGACGTTAGAGGTGTGGGAGATGTGCGAACCCAGCAGTGATGGATAGAGCCGCAGACCCAGCTTAGTCATCCTTCCAGTCGTCCTCAGAGACCCACTGGAAAATATTTGTTGCCCGTGTGCTCGTATACACAGCACACCTATAGCGTCAAAGCAAGAACACCTTAATTAAAGTTTTCCAGTACCCAGCTTGTGTAAATCTTCAGCACATATAAAATAGTGTAATAAACAGCCTTTTCTTTGTGAGCAATTGGCAGCTGTGACCTTTAGCTGTGTTCCACCGCCAAGAAAATGTTTGATAAAAATCGGTTCACATATCTAAATGGTCCCGTTTCTTCCTTTCTACCCTCTTTTTCATTTGACTTGCTTTAATCATGTTTCCCTGCTAGCTGTCACAAGTAAATAATGAGTAGACTGAAGATGTCTTTGATTTGCAAGGCCTTAGCTGGGTCACAGCTCAATTGGCACAGACAAGGAAAAAATCAGCCCGTTTGCTGAGGGCTCATTAGGAGCCTTGCCGCGTGAAGCCAGGGTCACTGGATGATATAGAGTCTTTTTATTGAAAACCCCTTGATCCTCAAGATCACGGAAATATGCTCCGCCATGATGGCAAGAGAGAGGGGAACAATTTCTCCAGATGACAAATTATATGCTTTGGGCTCGGAGGAAAAAAGAGAGAGAAAGCGTGAATACAGACAGACAGAAGAAAGAGAAAGAGAAAGAGGGAGAGGACCTAATCTATACCTATGTGACTCCGAAGCCTGCAGATGAAAAGTTGCATCATGTCAGACCCGGTTTTGATGCATGCTGCCCGCAGATGAGACAGCTGGCAGATATACTGCGGGTAAGAAGGCTATTCGATCAACATTTCTGCAGGGTTATCAGCATCAATTTTTAATAGTCTTCCATTAGAAAAAAATGGAAATAAATCATTTCTATTTCTTTGAGCCAACTGTGAGAATAAATGTAAACAGCCATTAGCATCTGTCCTTCGCTCTAGATAAAATTGGTAAAACAACCATCTGCTTGAGCTCAGTTTTAGACTGTAGATGCTATTCTGTGCTATATTTGATATTTCATGGTAGATAGGCTACATTGATTAAGTTTGGGTGTTTGCTTCCATAATCAATAGCTTCCATCAGTAACTTTAACATTATTTTGGAACTTTTCAATCTGTTGTAGTCCACATGAAAACTCAAATAGTTTCTGCTTGAAGAAAAGTAGGGTTTTTTTGTGTACATGCGCAACTAAAGCACAAACTAACAGGATTAATACTTATCAATTAGTACATCTGCAACAGGCTTAATGGTGGTAACATTTGGTATATCATTAGGCATATCATCCAACAACTGGGTAATAAATCCTGCTGTGCTGACCCAAAACACGCACATATTCACAGAAAAAGTTGCCGTTTTCCTTTTTTCTCAGTTGCTTTTAGTATTCCACATTACTACTGCGTGTGCTTCGATAGTGAAGAGTATGGGGTTTCTTTTTTCTGAAACATTTTCTGAGATTAGGAGGTATTTTTCAGTTGGAGTGGAACTTAGTTGGCGTTGACTTCTATAACTAATTCTTCCTTTAAGGAGGTTTTCAGTGGCCTCAGCCCCCATTATTCTTGCACATCTCATTCCTCTGATACTTCTCCCTGCTTGTTCTCCCACGTGACGATATCATTACTGCGGAGATGCCGTGATACCAGCAATAATTATTCATAAAAAATACGAACCTGCAAATTAATGGGGAGACATTATGCATACTGGTCTATCGTGGTAATGCATTTGAGGGTATTTTTAACACAGGGTAACGCCGGCGCACAGGTTATCACCTGCAGCCCGTTATTCATATTCAGCGCTATTTGAGCCAAGGTTAAACGTGGGTATTAAAGAACGGCGGCCGTAATGGTGTCACTACAGGGATGCATGTTAATGCACTCTGCTTATGTCCTTTATTTCCATCAGAACAGTCGATATTTGGTTTATTATTCCCTTCTGTTACTTATGAGAACATTGGCAGAAACCTTTTTGCTATTTAGTGTCAAACTGTCCCATGCTAAAGCTAAAACTAAACATTAATGGTTTGGGCAACTATGTGTGTGAACAGCCATTAATCTTTAGTAATGGATATGAATTTTTTTCTATTGTATTATACTACATATTTATGGTTTTACAGTCCAAGGTTGTCCACGGGTCTGTTCTTTTAATTGGGAACAGTTATGGCACTTGTTATCAACCTCTGCAGAATTAGCTGTGGTTATTCAGTCCCCTCTGGGGCTGCATACAGTATGGCAGCAGCGGTAAGAAACTGTGAAAACCAAGGTCCAGATAGAGAGAAGGATAGAAATGGACACCCAGGGAGCTAGACAGAGCCAGAGGAAGCTCGGGACAGAAGGCTCAGGTTGTGACATGTTAATTGCTCCTCTGCAGCCAGGTGCAGCAGAGAGTTGGCATCTTGTAAGGTCTAAAACTGCCTGGGAGTAGTTGTTTCTCTATTTTTCATTCACACCTGACAGGTAGCACTGACACTCACTGTGCGCACACGCTTACTGCCTGCAAAAGCATAACAGAATCAGATGTTTATCATCCCAAAGGGCATCACGTCACACTGCCAGTCCAACTCACTCCAGCTGATTGCAAACAAACTCACTGACATGTGCTTCTACAGTACTTGGATCCAAACCTCTCCATGCGACTGTCCATTTATAGCTCCTTTTGAATTGCAGGGAAGGTATTTTCGGTGGTGTGTGTAGGATTAATACAAGCAGATTTTTCCCTCTCAAAAAGAAGGTTTTGCTCCCATACGATGATATTGTTTTTTCACTGTTTCATAAATTTAAGTGTGGGGGAATTCTTATATGTTTGCTGATTTTTTTTTTAAAGCTTCATGTTTCAAATGATTATGGCACAGTACAAGCCTCTGTAAGTAAGGCATTGACACACAGTTCTGCAGGGCAACAGGAGAGAAGTCACACAGAGAGGACTAGCTTACTAAAGGTCAGACTGTCACTATGTGGCAGCCATTCTAATCTCGCTTAACCCGAACTTTAATAGTGCAACATGATCTCCATTAGTGACTACAGAAAGCGACACTCCATCTGTATAGGCGGTCATCTCTGTGATCATATATGATTGGGTGCACATCTCATACTGCATCTATGCCTTGTAGAATTTTTCTAGCTTGCGACTGGCTTCCTGCCTAACAGCGGCACAAAAGCTCCGATAGGCAACGGGAGCCAAGGGGTAAGAGCCGAGGGTAGCTCCTCTTGTGCTGGAGTCATAGAGGCAGTTTGGTGACCGGGCAAAAAGCAAGAGCAGAAGAGCCTATAAGTGGCCCGGTAAAACCTGCAGAAGACCGTGACCACCGCTTGTTAAGAGGGTATCTAATTGGTTTACAACCCATGTCATCACCACTTACAGTGGTTTAAGATACGCCTCCATAACCCAGTAGTCGTGGGCACTAAATGGAGAGATGGAGAGGACCTTACCCTGAATCATGAACAGGTTTAAATGGAAGCTCGTTTGATATAATGACTTATAGCTGGTCTCTGGAGAGAACTCTATGGTAGATGGCCCAGTTTTTATGACTGCTTTTAATGCTTGGCATTCTGGCTGTAACAGTCTACATTCCCAATGAGCTCTCATTAAGTGGAGGCAGTTCAGCATGTTTCCCCACTCTAAAACCCATTCTGGTCATCCAGTTTTGTTTTGTTTTTTTCTCCCACTCTTTCTACCAGCTTATGAGTAACTCTTCCATTTGGAACAGCATAATTATAAACTATTTATCTGTAAATATTTGGTAAATTATAGTGCATTGTTGGCTATATCACACTTATAATAAGTAGATAATAAGTAGGTAACAGCTAGAATAATTTCCACAGTGACCCATCAGCTCAACTAAGTATCGTGTAGTTGCGACTGTTTTAGGTAATGAGATAATAACTCAGATTTAATTACATAGTTGCTAGGAAATTTGGCAGCCTCATAGGAACACCTCCTCTGTAACTCACTGATTCATGTTATGATAGTAGTTATCCAAAGTTTATATTGGTAATCAACACTGTACAATGGAAGCCAAAACTTTTTTAATTCTATATCATCCACAAATTAAGAAACAGCAAATATACCATAGTGTAAGGGTGTTTCTCTGTGCTTACAGTGTGGTAGATCTTCTCCCTGAGCTATAATTTCACTACATACCACTGCAGTTTGGATTTATGGGTAATAGAGGAGGATTTTTTAAGAGACTGGCTACCTACCTCTTCTGTGCAGAATTTATTTAGGCCCATCTGAGTTCTTATAAACCTAAACCAGTCAGGTAATACTGAGGTTTTGCATGTTATTTTAGCTGTGCTTTACTACTATTGTATAGCTTATTAAAACTTAAAATACATTGATTTGGTAAATCCTTTGTAAATACTTGACTGTTTGAGAGAAACAGTCTGAGTGCTGCATCTTTTCCTACTAGAGCTAAATGTGAGTAAGAGTCACTGGCAGTAACCTGCCTCTTTCCTCTGGTGTTAATGAGACATAAAGTGTGAAAGGAACTATTCAGTCACTCACTTCATCATTGATTGTTAAGCCAGTCTGACTAATTTGGTGAAGTGACACATACAAAAAAAGGGACTTAATCATTTCTGGCCTACACTAAACAGATTGACTACCTCTGTAAAGTCCTTGTCGCACACAGAATCATTAGTCAAATCAAATCAACACCCAGCTAAAAGTTAAAAGTGTGGAAGAGGCAGTGTTTATTCTTTTTTTTAAAAAGCTACACTTCTTAACGCCTTTAACTGCGCAGAAGGATGAAAACTGGCAAGTGTTAAAGCGGGCATCAAATTAGAAGAACGAGAAAGAGCAAAAGACAGACACAATGCTGGGTGGGGGGGTTGCAGGTAGTGATGGGAGGAGCGTGGAGGTTCAAAGCTCTCCTACCACTGGGAGCAGAATTATGCCTCCAGGCAATGCTGTTGGCAAGAAAGTTCAAGAGGTGTGGAAAAAAATGGTGGGGGGGGGGGGTGGTAGTTTTTTATAAAAAAAAAAAAAAGCTTTCTTGAGGCTTCACAGTCTAGTAACCAGGATGCTGAGTTGGATGTGGCAAAGTGCCCCAGGGGAGGCCAGGAGCGCTAAGAGACAGTAACCTGAGATGAGAGGTAACGAGCTTCAGTATCAAACCATTCCTGTGATACAGTGAAGACTACGCTTTCTGGTCACTTGATTTCTCTGTAACAGGAGCAGTTCTCTTGGCCGGGCTTGCTGTTTGTGGTTAAAATGAGGAGAGAGAGTTTAAAGTTTTTCGGTGTTGTTTTGTACTTCTTCAGTAGAAATGCTTTTTCAGTTGCTGCCCTTGGTAACCATGGTTTGGTTTATGTATTAGAGAACATTTATAGCATGTGTTAAAGCCAGATGGTTTATATATGTATATAATATTTAGAGGTGCTAAGTAGAGGTACATAATTTGTTCAGCTGAGTGGTTCTTGCTCTATTGTTTGCAATATTCAGTAACCAGAGTGTTTTGTGAAATCTGGGAACTGGGAATCTATAGTCTAATATAAAGTGGTGCTTGAACATTTGTGAGCCAGTTCGATTTTTATGACCTCAAATGTTTTCAGATTGTCACGCAAGCAGTAAAAGTAGATAGAGTGAACCCAATTAAACCAATAGGGAAAAAATAATAAACTTGCTCACTTATTTAAAAGTAACAGCAATAACTACAACAGCCAGAGTCATTTTGGTCCATATGGAAACTTTCAAATATCTGAAAGAAAACCCCTTCAGAAAAACCAGTAAAGGTTAGAGTCTGTTGCTATGACGAAGGGTCTGTTGAAATAAATGGGAGTACAGAGTTTTAACTTCCGTTTAAGTGTTTTCATCATCAGCCCTTTAAAGAAGTTGAATTGCTTATAATGTTACAATAACAGTGAAAGTAAAAGAAACTGTTTCCGATGTTTTTTTTCCGCCACAGTTTCCGGTAAACCTCTTTTTCTCTCGTCGCCATCACATTTATATTGCTGCCTTAAGTCTCCTAAATTGTTGGACTACTGCATTCTGCACAGCTGTGCAATTTTATGGCATTTGCTAATGTACTGTAAATGACATGAAATACGACTAACTTAGTTTTCTGCCAGCTCTGGCTTTTATATCATTTTTTATACCATTTTGAATTCCCATTTATTTATTTGAAGGCAGATGTGATTTTATGTCCTCACCATAGCTGTAAAGTGCTACTTTGAAATGCAAATTAAGCTTTGATTGAGGGATTTTCATGAAAATGGCGTTGTGTACAAAGTGGCAGTGTGAAAGCAAGTCCAAAGGGAGACGTTTTGTGGTCCCATTTGGGGCTTTGTGACGAAACCGTTGGTTAGGGGACGCTGTAGGACACGAAGTTGAGGCCCCAGCGTGATGAAAGACCTTGCGGACGGTCTTCGTCTTGTCTTCTCACTGCGAATCACCCCTCCTGTAAAAGTGAAATTCCAGTTCAAAACACCCAACAGCTTTCCAGCCACTTTAAAAATGATGCGTCCAGCATGCTGGAAATGAGATTTTTTGTCCATTTAAGGGCAGATTTCAAAGAAAGGCTTTGGGAATCCAAATGAAATTACAGGATAGAGTGTCTGCTTAATGCCTTATATGCACTTAAAGGTAGAGTGTATACTTGAAAGGTAATGGCTTTCTGCAGTTAAGTATTATGGTGGCTCCCACACTGAAATGGATCTCTTTACTCGTGTCTTGACAGAGTTCTCTTAGTGAAGGTGTGGCATAATGTAGTTCCTACTCAGGTCTCTTATCTCGTGTCAGTGTTATCCTGCACACCTTGATAAAGCTTCCTTTCCTCCCTTGTCTTGTAACAACATTCCACTCTGTCTGACAGGTACTGTAGCTAGCTGGATCCTGCCTCTCATCTCTCTGTCTCTCACTACACACAACACACACAAAAGGCAAGGCTTTTTTCACTTTTCCCCAATTTTTTATTTTTTGCTTTTCCTTCCCATTAACGTAGCACACAGTGCTGCAGTATCAGAAATACGTTTGGTTTAACTGATCCCGCTTATCCCAATCGCCCTCTTTAATGGTTAGAGCTGCTGACACCATACATTCTGCTAACAAGATCGGAATTAAGTTGTACACTGTGCAATGGAAAAACTGAGTATGCCAAACAAGCCGGCAGTAGTTGTCCATTCGAAAATCAAACCCGCCGAGTTGTTTTCAAATTTGCACAAGGTAGGCACGATGGATAAGAGGGAATATGGATGTTATGAAACATCGGGTCCCTCCTTTTCAAACACCTCCTCCTGAAAGTGACACAACAGATCAGCATTCCTCACTTGAACTCTTACCTCACTAAGCTTTGTTATGTGGCGTTGGGGCATTAATGACATGCAGCCTGCTTTGTTAAATAAGTGTCTAAATGTGGTATATCTGTTTTTTAAGCCATAGCCTAATGATAATTAGCATTTATGGGGAAATCATAAACACACAAATTCTGCTATAATAGAATCTCATTTCCATGTACTATAATAATATGATTACAGCTCACTTTAGAATAGACAAGGCAGGGATCATTATTGTAACATTTCCAAGCATTTATGGTAAAGGTAGAATGCCTGTGCTGCCTGTAATGGCCATGGCTGAGCCACTGACGCTGTGATTTAACCTGGCACTTTGGCGGCGGCGAGCCGCTCCTCCAAATCAAGGCTAAGTGGTGGATTCATCAGTGCCCTGTCGAGATGAAACACTCGCCCGGCGGTGACACAGAGATGAGGCCCTGATTGGGACAAATACGTCTCCCTCTGGTGTCAGCTCTCATTCACCGGTCTGAGCGCAGGCTGAAAGAAAGACAAATGTTTTGATTAGGAGTCTCTTTCAATGTCACAGCAGCCAGGGAAGAAGAATGAGATGAGGCTGTCTCCAAGGGAAGCAAATAGTTGAAGACGATGAGAGGAAAATGGATGTCTCCACTGTCTAGAGGGTGTCGAATGGGGATTCTGAGTCAGAGAAAGCTCAGTAAAATTGCCTCTTTTAATGTGACTGCATATTTTTTTTTTCAGAATACCCTTTCAATTCCAGATTGGTGATTGTTAAAATTCAAGTGAAAATAAATACAATCTTTCAGAAAAGTAACAGTGACATCGGCAGTTGTTTATGGCTCTGTCTGCATTCCCTTTAAAAGAGTTTTTCAAAGCCAAGACAACAAAGTTTGTGAAAATCAGTTACCACTAAGCACTGTGACTTACTGCTGCTTATTCCCTCATCCTCAGAGTATTTCTATTATCATCACAGAATTGGGTTGTGGGAGTAGCCACATCTGCCTGCCTGTCTTTACAGGCATCTTTTGTAGATGAAAGATGCAGTTAAAGCACACTTGCTGATCCCATGTTTCCCCATGTTCTTCACATATCACACTCAACCTTTTGCTAATCCTTCGAGCTCCCTAACACAGCACCTCGTGTAGCCCGACGTTTCCTCACAAAAAGAACAAAATGTTGGTGCCTGTGTTCCAAAGTTGAGAGGGAACAGTGTGAGTGAAAATATACAACGCAGCATTGCAAGACTTACCTTGACAGATATGGCGTGCATTTCAGTGGGATGCTGAAATGAGTAAACAGCTCAAAGTGCCCTCGCTGTTGTTCTGTGAGAGCTTTATCATGGATGGGGGAAAAAAAAATCAGAGTATGGTTTATTTATGGTGCATCTTACCATTTGAAACCCCTCTTCTCAATGCACCTGTTCTGTAAAGTTGTCTTTTTTGCTTTGTTTTTTTTTTTCTAAACTAGAATAGATGTAAACTAAAATAAAAAAAAATATATATATAGAGAGAGAGAGCATCATCTACCAATCTGAGGGTCTGTGGATCCATTCCCTGTCTACTGCAGTCTGCATGTCAAAGTACCCTTGGGCAAGATAATCAAACCCCAACTTTCCCCTGATGCATCCTTCAGAGATGCTAGCTAAGGCGCTTAGGTATGCAAAAAGGTGCTTGTATGAATGTGTGTGAATGAGTGTTGTTGTAAAACGTGCTTTGAGTGCTCATTTAGAGTAGCAGTGCATATTTATTTGTTACTGAAGTTGTGCAATTAAAGGTTCTAGCCCTAAATCCTAACCCCTAATCCTTGTTACTAGGGGTTAGGGCCTTGAAGTGGAATGTGTTAACCAACTATAATTTTACAGTTGCTGTTATAAAGTTAAATCTATTTCCCAATTGGCAAGAAATCTGAACTGAATAAATACCATTTTAGGTTTTTGTTTTCATGGATAACATAAATTAAATTAATTGGAAACCTTTCCTATACACCTCCGAGACACACTGTTCCATGCACTTTGGTTATATTTTGAAAGCAATTTGATCCTATCTCTTTATTTAATCACACTCAAAGAAATAAAAATACTAAAATAAGTCTTGAAAGTCTAGGTACACTTTTATCTTGTCAGCCCGACAATATATGAGTTATGGCTGGACAAAAGACAACTTAATGCAGCTTTCTGTCCCTTTGACATATCGTATAATAGAAAAATGTGGCTCTGCCTCAAAATATAGTGTATGCCCTATTGGACTAAGACCTTCTCTACACCGCATCCATCAAATCAGCCACCTGAGTCTGTTTCAAATACTCATCATTCCTTAATGAATGTGATCAATCCCAATGTACACCTGCTCTGAACACCCTCCACGGTCCCTTCTCCGGAGTATCCTTTATGAATCATCAAGTGTGTCGATATCCATATTCCGACATCTTTATGTCAGCAACAAGACAATAACAGTGCTGGCCCTGAGCTCTTAAAGCAAACATTTTAACAAAGACTCTAGTAACAGGAGGGTAGTGAAGAGGCTGGAAGCCATGAAGTGGGGAAAGTGGACACAGAAAGGATATAATGGAGCAGAGAAACAGAAGGGACCCTTCCTGTTCAATCAGGCCCCATCTGAACTCACAAACTCCCTCTCTTCTCCATCTTCCTCACTAATTTGCATCTCTTTTATGTCCCTGCTTCCTATTATGCAAAAGTGCATGCTAAAAAAAGTAGTCCAGTTCACAAAGTGAGTCGCTCCATTTCCCCACACTTTTTAATCAATACCAGTCAGGGTAGGGGGGGTTATGTGGTGTTCAGTTGCATTTATGCTAACTGGAATATTTGAACTGTTCTCTTTGAACTGTAGTTACCTTGGAAACTAGCCCACAGGACTTGTTTTATAACAGTAATTACAATTAGTGGTCAGACGAGGTCTTGAGTTTACAGAACATATAAATACAGAATCTCATATACATCTTACAGGTATAGCACCCTGCTTTGTTAGCTATGCGGCATTTCAGAATGCTCACTGGCTGCTTGGAAGCAGCCTTGACGACCTTTACGACCCCCGGCTTGCTTTACATGGATGACTTTTCTAGCTTATTGTATGCAGACTGCCAGGAAAGATGAAGCCTTGAGAAATTTAACAAGCGGTTTGTCGGCTCTGATACTCCACTTTCTGATGCCCATGAAATCTTACTTCTTCTGGCCATGTAGCTGATGATAAAGCGGGCTCCTGCAAGGCCTTCCCGCTGTTGCCATTTGTAATTTTTAGAAGTCATCACTGGGGGCGATACATCTTGATTGTGCCTTGGCAACTGTCATGCTCCACTAATGCACAGTGTGAGAGGGGGCATAAATGCAGAGTCTTCCGGCAGCACTGATGTTTATCTTCCCTGCTTCATGAATTTGCATTCCCATAGACACAATTTACTCATAATGGCAGGCATCACAGCGTAGATAGGCCCAGTGTATTATCAGTCTGTATACAGTGTTTGTTTTACAAGTGGACAGGCAGGAAAGGGGGATTTGAACATTTTGATGAGGAAGACAGATTGATAGTAATATATGCCTCCTCTAATGGGCTTGATAGAGCTTTATGAAATATTCATCATTGGCTACTATTGTTGTAACGTTGCCAGCTGCGTCTGAGGGATCGCATTTTTATATTAATAAAGTAGCCCGTGTAGGACAAGCCTAATGACTCTGAGAAATACTGCGTTATTTCATATCATAGTTCGTATAAAACGGGGGGTTTTCAAAGTTTTCACTACGACACGCCAGTTTACGAGCAGGGGTATGATTGATGGCATTTCACGAACACGTTTAGCTCGTGTTTGTGAAACGTGTGGCTGGAGAATGGTGGTTTGCACTGGCTTTTTTTTTTCACTAGAGTTGTTCGTTAATGGTGGCATCCATAATAGACCCATTTCTGTAATATACTCACATATCTATATTATTGCTAATATATATTGTAATATATCTATATCACTAAAGCACTTCTGGATGGATGCAAACTGCATTTCGTTGCCCTGTACCTGTGCATGTGCAATGACAATAAAGTTGAATTCTATTCTATTCTATTCTATCCTATTACAGTACTACACTTTAATTCAGCCAGCTTTTTAAATTGACCCATTTTTCACTCGAGACGGATCGATCAAGCAAGGTTCTTGATTTTAGTCACTTGTGGCGGTGAATTCAAAGATTATGAAGTTTGGCGCAATGCTGTTGTCCATATAGTGGACATAAGAAGTAGCATGAAGTGTGGATGCTTCATCTTTCCTTCTTGTGCTTGTGAGTCACACAGAATGTCGCGAAGGCTCACCACTGGCCTACAGGTTGCATTTTGTGTAAACCCTGGGTGTAAAACCTTGAAAGAAAGTTGAATTTCAGTTTTCATCTAACAGGGATGAAAAAAAAAAAATCCCATTATTACAGTGAATATCATGTCCCACCCAGAGCAGACTTATGATAGATACTCAGGCAAATATTTGAGGCCTTGTCATTCCTGCGGCTCCCCTCCTCTCTGAAAGTAGATGTTTGTTCACAGTGTCCTTTCTGCCTTTCAGAACGCAAGGAATGCAATTTCTTTTAGAATGCAGCGAGTTTTAAAAAATTATTGGTGTTGCACTTCTCTTGTTCATTGACTGTAGATGTGACCCTTTTCATTGTATCTGCATACTGTACCTTTCTCGCTACTTTCACACATTTATTTGGAGGGAACTGAAACTATGCATTCTCAGTAACTTTCATCTGCAGAATTAGCACTAAAATTAACGCTAATGTAGTACAGTGTGGTTTGAGGTAGTTTGCACAGGGTGCATTCTGACTGCCAAAATCTATAATGACTTCGTAATTGCCTAATTAAACTCCTACAAAGCCGCTGATCATTTGCAACAAATCAAAAATCACTGGGCAACTTCAGGAATTGTATTGTGAATAAATTTGATTAGAAGCGATTGAACAGTTGATTGACGTGCAACTTTGGTTGGTTATGTTTGATAATTAGCTGGCACTTTTCCTGCCAAGTTTCTGTCACACATTTGCAGCGACATTGCTTTAACACCTCCAAAATTGGGGTGTGTTTTTCTTTTCACAAATGTCAGAATGCTTTCTCAGCCATCATACGGGACTCACTTTTCACCAATCGAACAGTGATTTTCACAAACGTGGAATGGACTCTTGTAGATGCGGGCAAGACGGATGTCATACTACATATCAGCACTGTTGAAATAATATTCAAGCTGTAGATAATTATAGTGCAGATACCACTGCCATTAGATTTATGTGGAAAGTGAGAGGAATGGAGCCCAGTTGTGGGTTTATGACTAATCAGTGTCTGATGAAGGAGGACATGGAAGTACATTGTATTTGAATATTTAGGTTTGTTTTTTAAATTCAGTTGCTAGAGCTAAAGATTTCGATAATCAGCATTAATACTGCAGTGGGTTTGTGACACAACTGCAGCTACAAAGTCTTTTGAAGTGTTCAGTAATAATTTAAAGAGCTTTGCGAAAACAGCAAAATGGAAATCCAGTCATGTGCTTAGAAAATGTACTTCTTTTTTGTGGTCACGGGAATACACTCGATAAGAATCGTTTAATTTAGTCCCGTTTTCGTCACCCTTCTAACAAACAACCTGACTGTAATGGCAGCTACAGCACATGAGAAGAAGATAAAACATATCCTTCAGACACTCACTCAAACCTTTTCCTCCTTCCAGTGCTCTTCCACTTCCATGCCACCGGAAACTACCAGCAGAATCTGTGGTCAGTGGCGACCAAATAACAACACATATGAGTAACTCACACACTCCCCCATATTCTGAATCTCTCCTGTGCTTCTAAATTGCTAGTATAAAATGCCCAGGCCAGAGGGGTAATAGTTTTTGATAATGATCCTGGGCTAAGCTTTGGTGCTGTGTGGCCACATGCCGCACAGACAGCATGCTGATTATTTCTCTGAAGTGTGTGTGTGTGTTTGTGTGCGTGCGTGTGTACACGGATGTGTGTCCGTAATGGTAATTTCCAGGCCTGATTGGCAAAGAGCGATGAAATTGGGGGCAGTTAGCACTGAGGGGAAAATAGTGCTGGAGTGTGTGGAAATGCAGCAGCCGTCCAATGGTAAACAAATTATCTGAAGTGAAATGACAACATTAGGCGATGCAAAGTGCCGGTCCACATTATGAATATGGCTCCATGCTATGTTTTTGACTACCTGTGTTTTTTTACACCATTTGAAGCAACTGAGCAGTCCTCATAAAAGATCTCTGGCCGCCTCACCTTCTTAGGCAAGGTATTCAATCAAAAGCATAAATCATAATCATTTCATGCGAGTAAACATACACTGTAATTTACTTTGCATCGAATTTATAAAAGATGAATAACAATATGAGGATATGGAAATGCTGAAAACGTCTTTATGTTTTGCCACATGCGTTAAATGCGGATAAATATTGATGAGCTGAGAGGGAATGCTTTGCTTTCTCTGAAACAATCTCAGTTTTTGTTGACAGAGCTGGCTTAGCGAAAGGCGGATGTGAGATAATAGGCGGATAGCTCATGTGAATGATTTGAGCAAACTGCTCAATTTGCCAAAACTAAAGAGCTGTAAAACACTTCTTTATGTGACTTATTGTTTCAGACATTATATGAAAACCAAATAAGTACTTGACTTTTTTTATTCATTTTCTTAAGCTCTATTCATAGTACAGGCTCGCCGTTGCTGAGTGAGAAAAACCCATAGGGCTGTCTGTTGTCTCTAGCGACAGACAAAAGGTGTCTGCTCTATGTGCCCACACATTTACAGAACCTAACCCCCGAAGTCAAGACCCATTTGACTCACAGCAAATTGACATGTCTAGACTCTTTTCCATTTGATTGTATTTAGTTATTTATTTATTCGAGCAAGCTCTCGACTAAACTGTTTTTTTTTCTTCTATTAATGTGGATCTCTGGCTCTGTGGGCACCCGAGCCCAGTCCCCCTCCTCCTTTTTTTTCCTGTCAGGAATGAAGAGTTAAGTGAGGGGATTAATTACTAATTGCACTTTTTAGCTATGAAAGCATTCTTCATGAACAAGTGAGGAGAGAAGTTGTTGCTCTGACACGCACATGCCAGGCAAATAAAGACAAAGTAGATTTTGGTGGCTCGGTTTTTTGCCACCACTGTGATGCCCCGGTGATGGATACCTCTGGGAAATGTGACAAAGAGTGTTTTTGGTGCAAAGTGGATGGATGAATGATAAGATGCAGCCACATCAGCCTACCCACACACATCATCCCATGTCACTATTGCTGCTGCTCCCTTATGAAGACACATTAGCTGCAAAACCCAGCCAGGCTTTAAATTGAATGAAGGAGGTCACTTTTTTTTAACTGCTTAAGTGATAGGTACAGGCTGGTGCCGGTTAAGTCCTACATTCTCTTGATCGCTGGCTTGATGGTCCTCTGAGGACACCAGTTTTGCAGTGGCAGCATTTAAAAGAAAATGTTTTGAAAGAATACCTTCTGAATAAAGACGGATGAAGTCTCGAGTGTCAAGTCCTAATTTAAAATGAGCAAAGCTGAAATTGCATTCAAGTTCCCACGGGTTTGTGGGTTGTTGTTTTTTTTTTTAGAATAAAACCATCTGTTCTTCAGTCTTTGCTGGAGAACAGTTTTGTTGTTTAAGGTGTGCTCAAGCTAAAGCCACGAATAATCACATTCAGGTTAAGGGTTATTTTAGCAATTTAGTATTCCAATGTCAAAGTGTTGTAGATTCATTTTAAGTTAAGACCAAGATCCAAAAGTGCTGCATGTGCTACGTCATGTGTTAGGCCCAGACTGCATGTTTGCAGCATTGTCCTTTTGAACGGTCTTTACATTGTCATGCAACACATGACACTTCCAGCTTAACTCGACACAGATGAGCCCTGGTTGACACTTTTTAATGTACTGGGTATGCACAGTGATGTTATCCTAGTGCTCCAATTTGTTTTATGTCAGACATTTGCTTTTGAAATGAATTTAAGTTTTTAACTTAAGTTACATTAAATTAAATTCAAATGAACTTTCTGTCACTCTTGGGTCAGGTTATGTCATGGCTATGGTTCAGAAGGCTACTAAACAGAAAGTTGGTGTTTCGTTCCCTGGCTGCTCCAGTCTGCATGTCAAAGTATCCTCGGACAAGATACTGAAACTTCATCAGGGTGTGAATGTGTCTGAATGTTAGATAGAACTAATGTGTGTGCAGTAGAGACATGTTGTACTTTGAGTGCTCAAGGTGAGTACACAAGAACTCGTCCAATCACAGTGACCGAAGGTGCTCAGTGCTCGATAGTTTAAGAAACAGTTTTAATCAACTGATAAAGTCTCACAGCGTTCATGCTTTTTATAAAGGGCCTCGTGATCCAGAGAGAAAATGTTGAGTTGAAAGATGATGAAGAACCTATTCCGTTTTTAAGAAAGAACTCATTAATTATTATTTTTAATCAGTCTTCAAATACACAGAGGCAAACAGAAAAATATTAAATGCAGAAACACACCGTGAATGTGTCCCCTGGGAAAGTTTCTGGATATTCTAAGTTTCTAAATGTCCCTTTGTAATGTTTTAGGGAATATCTGGACTTAGAACTCATTTTTCAACACCACTGATGAGTGGTTAGCAACTTCAAAAGTCACCGGCTGGGCCATAACTTATTTGTGTCACCTGGAAACATTTCTGTTAGAAGACAAATTTGTTGCCTAACTGAGAAGTTAAAATTCAACTATGGAGGTTTCTCCAATATGCAAGATGATTTTCAGTTTTCTGGGTTATGACTTCTACAACACCGGCAGAGACATTTGATTATAGACTCATGGTGGGAGTCCTCCTGAAGTCTATCTACATAGATCTTTGACATACCCACATATTCTAAATGAATGGATTACACAGTGTGTTAAAATGTGATGCCGGGAGCCAGACTCTATCAAACAGCCACAGGAGCACATTTAACAACGCATTCTGTTTGTGGAAATTTTCCCAATTAAGCAACACACTAGTACAGCGAGCATATTTTCCGCTACAGCTGATGTTAACACTCAAAATGTGTGGTGTGCTTCAGTGAAGACACAACTTCAAGTAAGTCTACCGGTATTGGGTGGCATATCATACATACCTCATGTGTGGGAGAGAGGTGCGCAGTCACACCTTTGATGACACCTTTAAAGAGACTGTTTTCAGACACAGATGTTTGCATGTAGAAGTTCTAGGAAAACTAGTCCTTAGATTTAAATTCTTTGTACAAAACAAACTGACATGGCTAATCTTTAATCCACATTCTTACATCCACAGATGTGAGACACGAGTGATTATACGGGACGTGTAGAAAGCGTGACTTTATGTGTGCTTCCAGCCTTCCAAAGGTAAACTGATTGACTTGAGTTTGTCGGTTTAACAGTAATGCCATAGCTCGTCAGATTCAGTGATGTCCTTTGTTAACAATGGTTTTTCTGAACAAGACAGTAGATCTGTTCAGTCGTGGTCTATATGTTAGAGTCCTTCATCTGTGTGTTCAATGGGTAGCAAAATAACACTAAGATAAGTTCCACACATGGAAACACAGCAAAGGCTGAATGAAGATGTCTTGATCTGAAGGGCAATGTATATGGCTCACATGGCTCACATGGCTTACATGCTTTTTTCAAAGGGCCTCGTGATCCAGAGAGAAAATGTTGAGTCGAACGATGATGAAAAACCCATTCCGTGTTTTGAGAAAGAACACATTAATTATTATTTTCATTTCTTTTCCGGTTATGGCGCTAGTGATAGATGGATATTGAAAGGCAACCCTGTACTGGATTGTGTATTCCTTCACAGGGTACATAGGCGAGAGCAAGAATGAATATGAAAAAGTACAATTTCAACGAGTTATCTATCATAGAAATTCAGCTCTAAAGTGAAAAGAAAGATTGCAGGATTCCTCAGTTGAATTCAAAATCTCTTTCTTGTACGACAGCAGTCCTCCCTTTGTTTGTGGTTTGAAATCTTGAAGGATAAATAATTCTTTTTGAATATAAAAGCGAGCATATAAGAAAGCAGCGCGATGCTGAGATGCGAGATGAAAACGCTCTTTAACGTCCCACACAGTCTTTGCTCTGTTTATCATCGTAATTGACTACATGCTACTCTTCTGTCAGCTTTTTTTATTTGCATGTGACTAACATGTCCATGTGTGAGTGTGCGTGAGCCCCTTTCGGCGTTAAAACCCCCCAAAAAGCAGCAGTCTGTAAAATATGCCGGCTTTTTGCCAGCACATTCGAAAACCAGGACACTAATGGAGAAAAGGGCTAGAAAAATCAAATCCAAACAATTGAACTCAGAAGTCTGAAAATAAGACAACGCTGTGAACAAAACTGAGTAAAGCGAGAGAGCAAGTAACACTTTTCAAACCTTTGCTGCGGTTTGTGCTCCCAAAACAGTCTGAGGGCGTCTGTATGAATGTGTGTCAGTGTGTGTAGGCTTAAGTTGATCGGCAGCCTGCCAGTGTTTTGAACTACACATCAGTACCACTTTGTACCCTCCATTCTGACCCCCCCTTTCTACCCCCGTGCGACATACACACACACACAACAGCCTCCCCATTAACACACTCTGCCTCTAATGGAGTTCACTACTCACTAGTTTCCGCTTGAACATGCAGTAGAGGAGTGCATCTAATAGTAGTCGCACACAGTTGGACTACATGGGTGTGAGCTTCAGTTAATATATGCCACTAGAGCCTGTGTTGGCAGACAAGATTGTGTTATCTGCTGTGGTGTGTACGGGCCCAGCCCATCTGTATGGTGACATCCTTCATAAATGAACCAAGCCGAACTGTGACGGCTGTCTCTTAGCCTGTGCTTCAGTCCTGTTGCTGCACTGACACCTCTGATGCATGCGCGGTATCTTGCCTCAGTATCATGAATACTGAAAGGATGTGCCACATTTGTATATCACCCTTTAGGCTTCTTTCAACGTGATTCCGCACGCCTCCCTCTCTCTTCACTCGGTATTTTGCGCGCTGAAAGCAGGTGCTTATAAAAACATCTCTCTTTCCTTCTTTTTTTTTTTTGATGTAAACATTTTCTTGCCCTCTTCACTTTACTAGCTTACATTAAAAATAGCGCAGTGATTTAATCTGCTTACGGTTAACCCATCCCCTTTCTTTTTTGCCTTTCTTTCTTTTGCTTTTTAAGGGACAGAGGCCATGTTTTCCCAGCAGCCACAGGACCTGGTGGTGGTGGCAGGCCAACCTGTGACATTACCGTGCAGTATCCCTGGCTATCACGGCGTCGTCCTGTGGATCAAAAACGGCTTGGCGCTGGGTGTGGGCAGAGACCTCTCTGGTAAGCATCTACCTCCCTTGAGCATGTTACCCTGGATTTCTGTGTTGCCCTCTGTTTCATCTATTAATTATACCCTCTAATATAACTGTCATATTCAAATGGCTGCTTTTTGTCATCTCAAGTCCACACGTGTCAACAAGTTACCCTTTGCCAAATACATGAATCCACAGAGAGATAAAGCAGGGCCCCTAATAGTGTGTTTCATCAATCTAGAATTGCAAGCGCACTAATTGTATCACTCAACATGAACGAGCAAAAAGAACTCATTTATGTCACTCTGTTACACGCAAAGTTGAATCTTTCATAGTTTCAAACCAACTGCACCACGGAATGAGTTGTTGCCCTGGTCTTTGTTGGTGCTTCAGGCTTCTAAATGGCTTTTTGAAGAGTACCTGGTGTCCTCTAATTACACTGCACCTCGTGCATAATTGTCTTAATTGTTTAATTTAGTGCAAAAGTGACTACTGCACTGTCACTTAGTAGCCTGTTGTCAAACCAATCAAAGCTTTGTGTGCTGGCGACCTTGATGAATTTCAAGGAAACGCATCGCTCCTTTTAATAAACCTGAACAACCTTTTGAAGCGCAAAAGCTGCTGGATAAGAAAACCCTGCAACACCATGTCGCTGTTGCATTATTTATTGAAAGGTTCATAAAATTCTCCCGAAACATTCATTTGAATGTTTACGCAGGGCTCCGTACACAGCGGGATGCATTATTCTTTAAGGGCACAGTCTTTATTTTAGAGCTGTCTAATTTACCTCGTGCACGTCTGCTCTGTGACCACTGAGAAATCTGAGTTAATTGCGATTCGCGGCACAGTGTCACAATATCCAACTGTGGCCATTTTCAAAACACAAATGTCTCTCGTGATCACCGGCGATTAAATATGTATTGCTCTACAGATTTGAGGTCCTCTACCCTCTGACCTTTAGCAAACGCTCTTTAAAGGCCTTTTCCTGTCACCAGCGCGGTTTGTAATTAAACCTCAGTGGCTGACAGAGCCCCAGTAAAGCCATCTTATTCTCTCTTCAGGTCCTTATCAGGCACAGGGGAGGCTGAGAGGTAGCTGTAAACAATAGTCCCACAGTCTTCTTTGGAGGAAAAGGAGGCAGACAGGGAAAGTACTTATGATTGCTGGAGATAGAATGGAGCACAATTTTATTTAGGGTCAGAGTGGAGCAGAGATGTTTATCCTCTTCTATTTTATTGATTTAACAAGACAAGACGATCAAGATGAAATCTCATTTCAAGAATGGGCAAAGTCGGAGTAAGGTGGAGAAAAGAGGAAAGAGAGAACGTCGGGTCGTCACACCGAGGAGAACTGCAGCAGATCACTCTTTAACAACGCATCTGTAAATAATTTCCCAGCCACGGGCAGGATGTAGAAACTCTGACCTTCTCCATCAGCTCTCTTCTTCCTGTTGTTTGGGTGAATGATCAGGCCCGATGTGTAGAGTTTGAGAGTTTAAAAATGTGCACAGTTTCATATAAAGGAGGAATAGATTCCTGTCGGGGGAGGAAAGGTTGCTGAAATCAACCCAGCGATACGGACAGGAGCTGAGTGCCTCCTATTGAAGCAGATGACACTTTTTCAAAATAAAGCACTCCACAGCTGTCCCTTTTTTATTCTTTTTCTTTTTTTTTTGCTGCTCCTGCCTACCTAAACAAGTAACGCATGCAGAAGTAAACGAGTGATGGTACATCATTGCAAGATGTACACAAAGAAAGGAAATTGGCAGCTGTATACATAAAAAGTGCGACGAATCAAATGTTGCATGGAGCATTTCAATAATATAGGTCTGCTTGGGTATTCATAGAAAGAAGCTGCGTTGGCAGCGTGCTCCGCCTGGGACCTGTTTCCATTCACAGGAGCAGTGATTAAACTGAGAGAACTCTTTCACCATTCAGTGCGAGAAATCATAGCACAAAAGCCAATGATTCCTATCTGTCCCTGAATTTCCTCTTCATTCCCTTTTGTGCCATGCTTTTCCACTCTAATTAAAGAAAAGTGAAGTAGCCCCACAGCAGCTCCACACGCCAGTCAATGCCATGAATATGTAACTGCTGCACAATTTGACAGCGACAATGGGCAGAGCGGCTATAAGTGAATTCTCCCGGTGTGCACGCAGAGCGAGATGGGCGGGGAAGTGTTTATATACGTTTTGCCATGCACTTGTGGATATACTCCAGGAGGACGCTTTCTTTTTTTTTTTTTTTTTTTTTTTTTTTTTTTTTCCTGTCCTGTTTGGCTCTTTTGCCATCAGAATTGTTGTCTAAAGGCAAAGAAAGATGCCCAACGGATTTACTTTACCAAATTGACCATCCCAGCCTTGCCGTAATGGTCCATTTGATTCACCTTTTATTGTTTATTTTATTTTCACTTACTGAATACGGGACAGACTTGACTGGGGGAAAGAAGGGGAGAAAGAAAGAGGGAAAGAGAAACAACTGAGAAGAGGGACAGGGGAGAAGGGCAAAAGACAAAAACCAACAGAATGAGCAGAAGAAAAAAAAAGAAAAAGAAAAAAAATGCATATATCAATCACCTGGATCACCTGCTGAGAAAGAAAAAAGAAAACAAGCAGAAGAGAACAAGAGTAATAGAATAAACAACATCACAATGATATATGGGAATATGACAGTAAATACTAAATATTAAACATTATTGTGCAGCACATAAGATCAACATAACACAGTGTGCTTTGAGGTAGAAGCCAAAAAGGGTGTAGTTTGCGGGTGTGATCACCCGTGTGTACACCTGTGAGCATGGACGCGCTTGTTTTTTCAAAAGGTTCCTTCATGTAATGATCTGCTAGAGGGTGTGGGGGGGCCGCAGCCCCGTCCTCCAGGGCATGAAGCAGGTATGGAGGAGATCAAAACTCCAGACATCCAGAGGCCCCCAGAACACAAGAGACCAAGGAAGACCAACAGAGGGGCAGCCGCGCCACTGTCCCAGTAAGAGCTGAGGAGAGTCCCAGATGAGGGCTCACTCAGCAGCCGCGGAGCAGAAGCCAGGGGGAGTTGTAGTGACGCGCCCGTGAGCTCCGCCGGCAGCCAGCCGTGCCTGAGTGACCGAGCCCCAGGCCGAGAGGCCGGGGGCACCCCACCTCCGAAGTGGCCCGAGCGAGCCCCAGGCTCCAGGCCCCGATAAGCGGCCGCCAAGGAGTGAGCCGGTGTGTACCTGGACGCCCATCCCCGGACACAAAGAACCACCAACGCACCGATGTCTGAAGGAGTCCGCCACTGGCAGGGGAAGTGGTGGTAGGGGGAGATAGGCCTCCAAACCTTGGAGGGCCTAAGATGTCCCCAGAGAGGTGGCGCCTGACACCCAACCTGACATATAGACACAGAAATACAGGCACACACATATACAAACATCCATTCCCACCCTCATGCTCTCATATGCACTTACTCCACACTCAACCAACGTGGAGACAGACATAAAGAGATGCTGTACACACAATCACACTCCCCAAGCATACTCTACAAACCGGGTCTAGGTACCCTTGCCCCTGGAGGGGGGAACTGCACCCAGACCCAGGTGGTGTTACCCTTTTCCCTGCGGTGGGGGGAGGCAGACCGCCCCGACTCCGCAGCAGCAGGGAGGCCCCACACTCCAGACCGCAGTCGGACGGCCAACTCCTCCTCCTAGCCCCCCCGCTCCAGCAGGTCGCAGAGAATGGGGGTGAGAGAAGACTCCAAACCTCCCTCCACCCGCTCATTGTAGTGTTGATGCATGTGTGTTCTAAGGTGCATTTAAAACCCAGGAGGGCATGGAGCTACCTGCCAGAGAGCAGCAGGTAAGCGCATAGTCCCTCCTGATAGCCCTCAATGTCTACGTGTATTTAACATTGAGAGGTGGGCAACGGCGCCAGGGGTGGGGTGTACACCCTGATGGTACTTTGGATTCCGTGTATCGTGCCCACCCCCAAGATCCTATATGTATGTGTAATGAGAGTGTGAGTAATGTGAATGTCTAAGTTGTGGGATAAAATTGAGGCAGAGGCAGCCAGAAGGGGACAGGGGGGTTGGTAGCCTCCTCTGCACCCTGGTGACATAGCCCCTACTCCAAGGTCCTGCATGTGTGGGTGGTTGTGGTGGAGCGGGAAGAGGGAGGCAGCTGGAGATGGGGAGGGAGGGAAGGGAGGGGCAAGTGACCCCTCCCTGGGGCCAGCTCCCCCGCTGACCCCAGTAGGCACCCCCATACTCCGCGACCCGCCAGGGAAAGGGGGCCCAGGCCCATCCAGACCGGGGCCCAGCGCAGCAGCGCCTCCCGGCCCCACAGAGCCCGGGACAGTCCACCCAACCCCACCACAGAGAAAACTGCACCCACCCCACCATCCACTCATCTTCCAGACTACATAAGACAATAAACACCCAGGCTGAGATCTTCCTCCACCTCTCCTGTGTCTCCCCCTCCTGCACAGAGAGCCCCTGAGGAGAGGAAAGCTCCTGCGAGATGTGACAATCTTCCCCACCAGTTGAAGAGCCCCCCAGGTGGCTCGATGCACCGGCGGCCCCCTGCTCCAGGGCTGGGCCCCCATGCACCCACCCGCCCACAACCCCGGCAACACACCAACCAGGACCCAAGCCCCCGAGGCCCGGCCCGGGCCCCAGCCCAGAGACGGAGCGCCCCCAGAACTTCACGCCCATCCCGGACCCACCCAGGGGCAGCCAGGCTACCAGGTCAGTAACCCACGTCCGTCAGCACAGACCCTCCCCTAGCCCCGCTGCACGCAGCCGCGAGGAAACAGTCACCTGAGAGCCAACAGAGCCCCTAACCGGACATGACCGCTACCCCGGGTTGAGCCCCCTAAGGAAGATGCCTCCGGGGAACCCCCCGACGCCCTAAGCCTGTCCCTACCCCCACACCAATCACAACAGTGAAGGCGGGACCAAACTATGACCCCCACCCCCACTAGGTGATGGAGCTGATCAAAGGAGCCCAGAGCAATTGATCTGATGTGGTGGGAGAGGCTGTATCAAGACTAATGTAATCTAATAGATAATTTCTATATTGGTTAGAATTAAGATTATTTTTATTTTTCCAGTTCATGAGGACTGTTTTCTTGGCTATGCATAGGGCAGTGAAAACCATATGGGCGATATTCTTTTCTGAAGTGACATTATCTAAGCTGCCCAACAAACACACTAAGGGGGAAGTTGGACGCTTTCTTGAGAAGAGACTGATGGCAGACCTTTAGATGCGAGCAGGTGCTACTCCTGCCTCTCATGAGATCAAATTGAACACTCCGGTCATCTGTTCACAGATGCAGCAAAACCTTTCTCCATCCCCCAGTGCTTACACTGTGTGAAATGTGCTCTAGGTAAACGCCATAAATCACTAGGCCACGCCTCAAGTCTCTGTATAGTTACACGCACACGCACACGCGCATGGTCACCATTGATTCGGCCCGAAGACAAATCCATTCTCCTCTGATGGATTCATTACTCCTTAATGGGCCTATTTTACATTGTTTGCTTTGGGTAACGCGCGGTGTCTTTGAAATTCCCCGAGATCTAAGATCAATGA
Source organism: Simochromis diagramma (assembly GCF_900408965.1). Lineage (NCBI taxonomy): Eukaryota > Metazoa > Chordata > Actinopteri > Cichliformes > Cichlidae > Simochromis > Simochromis diagramma. The sequence goes on from NW_024387375.1 coordinate 12,118,519, forward strand.
CCCGCGTCACATATGCCGAGGTGATCAGTCTTCATGTGTGTCAGTATAACTTCAGTCACATTGGCAAAATACATGATCAAGGTGCTTATGAGATGACAAAAACACATTTCAGCATGTTTATACTGTTTGGAAATTAGACACATTCTTGTCATTTACTATCCACGGCAAATGCAAATTGTATTCCTTTCGGATTCGGCTGATGCACGGAGATGAAACTGGAACGGAGCCATGTCCTCACATAGCGAAATTATTCTTAGTTTGCCAGAGGCACAGATGAGGTAATTGGCAAGATCATCTGTTTGCGTAACAGAAATTTGCATGCCTCGTACCTTGCCACAATTAAGACCAGCAAAGCGAAGTTGTGAAGTGCATCTTGTTTCCCGGGTGCAGTTAAGGCTCGGCTGTGTAGTCTGCAGTCAACTCAAGGTCACATAATTCAGATTTGCGCAATGATCATTACCCTTGTGATCCAAAATGGCACTATTGCTTTGAATCTCATCAGTGAACATAAAACTGAAGCAAAATGGGTCTCCGGGTGACCTTGTGAACATAATGGTGCATCCTTTCATTTAAGCTTCTGTTTTTTTTAAAAAAAATTTCCTGAGTGTGGAAAAGTAGAAAGCGCCTTTTCAGGCAGTGGTTATTAATACTATTCACGGGAGCTTTTACTTGTGATTGGGCTTGTGTTAACTGTATGTACAGCATTGTTTTTTACTGGCATTCCTCCATATGAAACTGAAAGAAAAAAGACATTTATCAACTGTGTTCTAAGTATTTCCTCAGAACAGTAGCTGGTGGCATTTTGGTCATCTTGGTTAGCGTGCCACGGCTTTAAACTTCTCCTGTGTCCTCTGCCTGGTTGTACTGCTTATACTTAGGCATTTTTTTGTCCTTTGTTCTTCCCAGTGTATAGGCCCACAAGATTAAAAGCTACATGTTGGAAGATGAAATGCAGAGAGTAGTTTAATCGGCTGTAACTCACCCCACCAGCATATAATGAGGCCCACTTCATGCTCTATTAAAGGCTACTGGATTCAATGAAGCAACCATCAGTAATTGGACTTTGAGCATACGATGGGCTTTTGCAGTAGACAAATTCAAGGACTTAAAAGCTGTTATAAGGCTGCCCAGTCTGTTATGTTCCCTGTGGTTAGTAAAACATATAATCAGAGAGCAAACCCTTTATAGTGATTCTGAGGGATCGCTGAAGTGAACTTAACTTATAAGGTGGTTGTTATTGGAAAATCCATATTTTGTTCCCAAAAATCTGTTGGTAAGAAACCAAAACTTGTTTTTTTTGGAACAAAAATTCTGAGTATGTGAGCAGAAAGTGTGAAGTTTCCTGTTGCAATACACAATGTTTGGAGTGCCCTTGTTCCCCTGTAAAACTCTCCAATTCACTCCTCAAGATTCATCAATGATATTTCTATAAGCGCTACTGGAGGAAAAAGCAGTTCTCAGCTGGAAGTTACTCGCATTTGTGGGAGTTTAATTTGTATAAACACACATTCCCCGTGTTTTCCAAGCACTGTATCCACAGTAATTAAAAATATGGAGCATGAAAAAAAAAGAGAATCTATCTTAGGAAACGAGCAAATCCAAAAGCATGCGGAATACCCCACAGAGCCGCCCAGTTAAACTCATTCTTCTTCTTGCTCATCTAACCCCATCGAGGGACGCATGCCGCTAAAAACTCGCAGTGCACATTTCGATAATAGTTGAGGGCGATTTCTTTGAAACCATCTCTCTTGACTTGTGCAAAATGTCCATGTCTCTTGGATGTTGTTCTCCATTCTTCCCTTATTAAGCTGTAAATCATTTCAGAAAGCTTTGCTGGAACAAGTCAAACTAATTCCTGTTTATAGCTGAAGTAAAAAAAAAAGAAAACAAATCATTATCCTGAATGCTACAGCTACTCCTTAAAATTGGCAGGAGTGCTGTAAAAACATGGAAATGTATGAAAATGCATTGTGAGTGAAGTAACAAATTAACATTCAAGCTATGTTCACCTATAAAGTCATTGTAAAATCAGTTTCTCTGTTATCTAAATTACATGCTTTTGCAGCTCAGTTAAAGTTAATATGTTAATGGCTGAACTGTGAAAGGTAACAAAGCAGCATTTTCTTTTTTTCTTCCTTTTTTTTTTACAAAATGATTTTGTTATTAAAAGCTTTAAAAAATAATCATTTTATCATCTTGCTTTTGGCGAGTGCACAGTATTTTCATTTTCAAATGGACAAATGTGTTTGCACTGCAGGCTACCCTCGTTACACAGTGATTGGCGACCATGGTTCAGGGGAGCATCATTTGCGAATCCAGCGTGTTGAACTGACGGATGATGCAGTGTTTGAGTGCCAGGCAGTTCAGGCTGCCATGAGGTCCCGTCCTGCCCGCCTCACTGTTCTGGGTAAGTCAACACTGAGCACACGGCAACTCCAAACAAACCCACTGTACCAGTGCCAGCAGGCTCCAATCACCGGATTGCAAATGGCTTGTGGAAAAAAAACAAAAAAAAGCACTGGCTTCTCTCTTTTTAATCTGTCAACTATCAGTTCTTAACTTAGGGAAATGTGTAGAACAAAGTAAACACCTTTGTTCCAATTATTTGATACAATAGTGTAATAACAGTATACATGTATTAAAACCCAGTATTCTTGAACCTAAGCACTGGATAGAAGCACCACCAAGAGCTCAAAGCAACACTAACAAATTCAATGCTTAAAAAGGTTTTAGGGGTTTTTTTTTTCTTCCCACTTTCCAGCAACAACTCAAAACTGATATTTCATGCGATGTTTTCCAAAACATGATAAAAAATGATGTTGCAAATCTTGAACAGAAAAGATCCTTTATTTAAGCTTTTGAAAGAGAATCAGGAATCCGTGATAACTTTTTCCCATTTGGCAGACAGTGTCAATATGACGAAACTTTTACAGAACCTTATTTCCACTTTAATTTCCTTCCTCAGCATGCAGCCTTCATTTCCATTATTACCATAAGCTTGAGAGGTGACAGGCTCTTAATTAAACTTTATTGGGTTATCATTCAGTGTTTTCATTTCTGCCTTATTGGGTAGCTCTAGTCCAACCTCTGGCTCACGTCTCTTACCTGGGTCTTTCAAGCTTTCTTCCCTTAACCTTCCTCAGTAGGTGAGTGCTGAAAAGATAACTCAAGTCGGTGGCAGAGCAAGAGAGCGAAGGAAGGAATGAGTGAAAAGAGTGGGGAATTTGTGGGATGTCTGACGCCCGCTCCTCACCACTAGCAACTCATCCGCCATATTGATCCAGCCTAATGAAAAGTGAAACTAACGATTTTGTAGGGGAGAAAACAGAAAGAGAAAATGAGAGAGGGGGAGACAAATTGCAGCATAATGTTTCTCTGGCAGCACAAGCCCCCTCCCTGCAAATGGATATAAGTGAATAATTATGGATACTTCTTCAGAGTTTAAAATGTCTGGTGTGACTGCACTTTTCCCATCATCTACTGCTTTCCTTTTTAGGGTGCATGCTCACATCTTTGAAAGTTCAGATGCTCTAACATCGAGATTTTCTTAGAAACTTTGCAATCAGACCTCACACTCAGGGGACATTAGGGAAAAAGAAAAAAAGCCTGACAGGCAATTCAAGATGTTATTGCTGGACGCAAAAACCATTTTAATGCATGATTCTCCTACATTAAACTTCCACTTTGGCTTTTCAAGCAACTTTATTGAATCATAACACCGGCCTCCCACTGAAAGGTTCTACAGTCTAGAGCAGGGATCTCAAACTCGTGGCCCGGGGGCCACTTGCGGCCCACGTCACAACCAGTGCGGGCCGTATATTGACGTGAAGAAATATAATGCGATTTGGCCCTTGATGTTACTTTTTTGTTAGGGTAGATGTGTTTGTTGTCGAGTGCAGTGTTAAAATAAGTTCTTTAAAAAGCAACAAATGATTTAATATGAGCAGAGAGTGCAAACATGTTGAGGGATTGGTTGTGTTAGTTAGCTAATGTGTACACTTATGTCTGCATTTTTATTTTGTTAAATACGAACAAAATGATAGCAGAAGTGCTGCCACGTGTCCGGCCGGAAAGAGAGTAACAACTTGTTTATTTGGTAGTTCAATGAAAGGCTTCAGTTAAGAGTGAGAAAAAAAATTGCGTTCACATTTGTAGTTTTGTGTTGTTAAACAATATTTGAAATGTAAAAACACAAACAAAACACTACATTTTCAGAAATATTTGTGGGTGTTTTCTTGTTTGTTTGTTTGTTTGTTTTTTTGTACTACTTGAACACTAAAGAGGCCCTCCAATGAGATGACAGTGCCAGCAGTGGCCCACAGCTCATTTAAGTTTGAGACCCCTGGTCTAGAGTATGGAGAAAAAGGTCTATATTAACTCAGTCACAGTTTTAATCACTCGCTCATTAATATATAATAACAATTACAATGTTTTACAATTACAAAATAACAATGTTTTGATGCATGCTCAATCATCTAGGTAAGAAAATCCCCAAAAGGTTGATTCAACTTTTTGGAACAATTACTAATCCACGGCTCTTTTCAACACATTACTGGAACACAGTATTCGGTTGAGGCATAAATTAGTCCAAAAAATAATAAATCCCTATTTGTAAAAATGGCACCACTGAAGACCATGCTGGTAATGCTAGCTAGCTGGCTTATTAACATCTGGCACGGGCTCTGCTGCACTCAACAACGGGAAAGAAGTAAAAATGCTCCAAAATAACTTGTGACCAATAGAGGAGCTCCATCTGCTGTTTGGCAATTTTTCAGTTGTTCAAATAAAACAAAACAAAAAGAAAAAAAAAAACAGATTTTGCTGTGTTTTATGGTTGTGCTGTTTTGGGCAGTATTTTCGCTGTGTGCATGGTTCAGGCAGACGTTCAGCGACGGAGAACCAAGTGAGCCAGGGATAGCATGCTACTCAAGGCTAAAAGTTTTTTTCCCCTCATCATTTTTTCCACAAGCAGGCTTTTAAGGACCGACTCTCTAGCTCTGTGGATTTGTGTTTACAGAGACAAAGTAAAGATGTTTTGGGTTATTTGGTTTTTCTTGGATTTTTTTTTTTTTTTGGGGAAGTTGTGTTTTATATTTTATTTCTTTTTTTAGTGGCACCATATGTTAAAATGATCACTGACTTATTCAAAAATAATAATGATAATATCTTAATTATTAATAATTATTAATTATATAAATATAATGCTATAAGTTGAATGTATAAAAAATAATCTCTGACAAATTTCAGCCAAATCACTTTATGTTCACACAAGGCTAGGGCCCATGTCTAAACTTCCCTTTCTTCCCTGTGTTTGAAAAAGGTTGTTGCTCTACAATCAAATTGTAACCAAATGAAATCTAGAGGCAGTTACATATGCTAATATTACAATTAAACTATAATACATTTTTATACATGTCTGAATCAACATCGATAAGCTTGTCCATGTGCAGCAGTCAGACACAAAACTAAAATAAATAAATAGTTTTATTGGTTACCTATTAATATTAACTGATCTTAAGATTTTAATAATGTTTTTCAAGGCCAGCTCTGGGCTCACACCAAAGTATGTCTCAGATCTTCTGACACTGTGTGCGCCCGGTCGTAACCTGAGGTTCTCAGCCAAGGCTGCGCTGGCCATCCCACAATCTCGGCTGAGGACCAAGGGTGACTGAGCCTTTTCTATCAGGGCATCCACTCTTTGGAACAACCTCAGCGAGGAGATCAGATTGGCGAGCTCTTTATCGCCTTTTAAATCCCTCTAAAGACATATTTTTATACGCTGGCTTTCTCTTTGCTTCCACTTTGAGTTATTTGTTTGGTGTCTTTTATAATGTTTTATCATTTCTTTCTCTTCCTTTATAATCTTTATTAATTTGTATTTGTTTTTAATTTACCATCTTTTTTTCTCTTTTTTCTTTTTAAAAAAAAATTCATTACTTTTAATATTCTTGTGCTGCCAGCTTTTCTTTATGATTATGTCTTATTTCTTTAATATGATTCTAAACACCACTTTGTTTAGCCTTAGTGGCCTTGGAAATGTTCTAGGTAAAAGCTGCCTTCAGTGAAAGGATGCTCATATGGGAGCACACAGTTGCCATAAGCAGTGGATGCAAATATTTTTCTACTTTCAGTTTTATTTCACCCCCCACTGTACTCCATGTGGTCGAATCTTGGCATATTCCAAGTAAATTAAAGCAATAAAGCACTATTTGCTAACCCTGAAATTTCAACCGTAAGCATCACACGGCAGCAAGGAAGTGCAGCATTTGGGTGAACTGTATTATCTTAGCTAATAAGCTACGAGAAAGGGAACACCTTTATTCGTATTTGATTTATTGAGAGTGAGAGAGTTTATCATACCTCCCCATGAGCCTGAATGGTAGGTGTTTGTTTAATCCCCTGCCAAGCTCAATGACTCCACAATGCGCTGCCAGGGAGAACTCCAGGCTGATCTACACACAAGGTAATGGAGGAAATATATGCAAGGCCTGTGTCACTGAAAACTCCTAGCTGTCAATTACTTGCCAGCGGTGACAGAGTGTGTCTATCAACTTGGAAGGCAGCTACGGCCACACACACGCCTATATGCGCGCACACAGACACAAATACGGCACATAGGCATATATGCATTATGCCTAAATGCATCCTCACACCCACCAGTGCACACACACACACACACACGCACACAAAGTCTTCCATTTCCAAATTGACAGCATAATAAATCTAAAGCTCTCCTCTCCATCTTTTATAATTCAGTTTCAGCCCATATACATCCATGTGCCATGTCAGAGTAACTTCTCAACACTTAACTTTGATATCTTTGGAAACACAGAACACGAATATTCATACTGCTAAAGAATAAAGTTGCATGTTTCAAGTTTTCTGTCTTTTTTTCTCTTTTCTTTTCACTGAGTTTGGCCTTGTAAAAAATACACATGTAAACAACCCACCCATTCACTAGAAAACGGAGCGAAAGCCTTTCCTACACTCTTATTCATTTCAGCCAATAATTAAATGGGGAAGAGTAAGGAAGTTAAAAAAGACTGACTACATCAACATTTATAAACGGTAATGAAGTCCCTTCATCGAAAAGCTTTGGCAACTAAATGGATAGTGCGCTTAAGAGTTTGCATGGCTTGCAGGCTTACTCTCAGATGCCAAAGGAGAATCAAGGTCTTGTGAATTAGTCATGAAGGAAGAGAATGGAGGGTTTCAGGTCCAAAAAAGACCCCTGAGGCTAATTATATCCCTTGCAGCTAGTTGGCACCTCTCCAGACCTTTGCTCTAATCTTTCTACCTTTGGTTGGGGACCGGTGGAATGAAAGGAAGTGGGATCACTGTTGTTTGATTAAGGTCTTTGGCTGAAAAACTTATCTAAGGTGTTTGGTTTATTTTAAATTAACTGGATTGTGGTAATTCTTTACACAAAAGAAATATGCTTTTAATGAATTGCAGTGCCATTTATTGACAGACATTTTAGTCTTTATTTTAAGTGGGGTTTTTTGTCACCATCTGCATTTACTCACTCCTTTTTTCCCCCAGTCACTTAATGAATCCTTCCTACTTAATGGACAGCCTTGAATTCCTTTAATTAGTTAGTTCTCTTAATTTTGAATCCTGTCTTAAAAGGACACAGTTAATTTGTAAACTCAAACAGAGAGCTTTTGGTACACTGTTCACTGTTGGCTGTTAATTAAAATTTACTAAAGATAAACTCAAAAGATTAAAAAAAAAAATGCCTGCCCACTAGGCCCAATATTTTTCATTTATCATCACCAGCTATTCTCAAGTATTTTTTTTGATCATCCATTAACCTTGATGAGATTATTTTTTGGCTTGAAGCATGGATATAAAAACAGGAGATTTTTGAAGATGTCGACGTTATCTGGAGGAAATAAAAAAGAGTTACAAAGCTTTTTGTGTAGTCGAAAATAATCCCCCCATTCAGAAATGTTGCATCACTTGTTGTGTAACACCGGTGTCTCTGGATATCACAGTTCTGAACTTTTGTTTATTATCTACCATATGTACCAAATAATGTCAAAAAATTGGTACTCAGATGCTAAACGGATACTGAAAAGAACTATGGGATCACATACTCATTTGTAACAGTATTGATACCAGCGCTGCTGCCGTCGCCTCCTCCAGCTGACACACAGCTTCACACAGCAGTGGTGCAGCCAGACAGGCACAGAGCCCCTCCTCTCACTATCAGCTGAGCACTCAAACAGTAGCGCAACAGACTCAGCGAAGCAGCTTCAAGACTGGCACCCCGACCTTTATGAAGAAAGACTGGGGTGCTGTGTTTCTTTTAATGTAACAGATTGAAGCAGAGAATAGTCTACCAGCAGCTAGACAGAAAATGCGACAGCCTACCTTAACAGCTCTATTTGATTGGCAACAAAAACATGGTGGCAAGCCACCAAAAGCACAGGAAATTAACATGGCTATAGAGCCGTGCAAGGATTGGTATTCTTCACATCTGTTTTGCCTTTACTGTTTTTTGCACGTGTTGATAATAGTACTGAATATCTTTCCAAGTGCTGGTATCAAGTCTGAAATGTGAGTATTGTGGCAACCCTTTATTGTACGGTTTATCCAGTTACGCTTAAATAGTTGTCTGAGTGTGCAATAAGATACATTTTTGACCTTTTTTTCTCCTAATATAAGCTCTGTTATTAATCTTGCTTATTTGCGCATCAGCATTTCAACATTTACATTTACAATTAAACCATATGTGGTTGATTCACTTCTGGAAGAACCAATGTGCAGTTGGTGCAGCGGTTGAAATTCAAAGCCCCCGCAGAAGATCTTTGGAAATGAAAAGCATTCATAAATACAATATTACGCTGGTCGTCTGACAAACATAATTGATAGCATGCCATTTGAATGAACCATTGTGTGCAAGATATTTGTTTTCCCTTTCCTGCATTGTTAATGTTTTGGGCCCATGCTTCAGCAACAATATTCATGTACACAAAAGCCCAAGGGTATCTTTTGTTATTGTTGTTTTCAACTGCCAAAGCTGAATCAGCCATTTCTGTGGATAAGTCTGAATTCATTATTTCTCAAGGATCACACTTCCATCTTTTTAGTAATGGAAATGAACTTTGAGGGCAGGGCTAAAAAAAAAAAAGAAAAGAAAAGAAAAGAAAGCTACTATAGAATTAGAAGTTTTCGTGCTGAAAAAACCCACAAATTATCACAAATAGTTTATTAATGTGCATTTTAGCTTCAAGTGCTGCCTTTGAAGTATGTTTCAGTAAGTCCAAGGGCAAGTGAAAGCTTATATAGAAGACCTGTATTTTCTGTATTAGTTGCACGTGATCTTTCTTTTATTAAGATTTTGATTCTTCGTTTTTTCATTAAAGGTTAAAGTTACAGTCACCGAAGTCAGCCATATCAGTATCCTTTTTACCGGATACTGCTGTTTGAGCCACATTTTGAGGAACCCTTATTAAATTCTTTGCAGATTTCCTTGTAAGTAACCAATTTGTCTTTTACAAAAGGTAATTTAAGCCTAGCCAAGCATCTCAGTAGTATAATGAGAGATAAGGTGTCCTAAACGGCAGTCATTCTGGGAGAAAACTTGACTGTAACATTCACATTACACTGCCTTTTCTGCAACATGAGATGGGACAATAACTACATCTATGGTATCAGAGGCAGTGAGCAGGTGTGCGATTATGGCAGACAGACTGTATGTAGGATGTTTGGTTTTTTTGTTGGGGTTTTTTTTTTCCTTCTCAGCATTTGAACAGAAGGAGAAGAAATGACATGAATTCATGTGCCGCGAAACAACAGCACCGACTGTGTACAGGTGCTGAGCTAATTTGAATGCACCGCACTACTCAGTGAGTCAGTTTTCTTCAGTTGACTGTAATTCTTGTCAGCAAACTAATAATTGGCTTAAGAAAATATAACAACAAGGGCTGATAACTGCCAGAAATTTTGAATGAAAAGTTTTTACTTTTAACTGTGAGTTGGAACTTGGATTTTGACCTTGCCTAACAACCCCCCCCCCACACACACACACACACACACACACACGCACACACATACACACCACACTCCTTAAATTCAAACATACATACATAATACACACGTAATTATAGAGCACAACTCAGCTGGGTGGTGAGAAGCAATGTCAGCACCCTCCCAATCTGTGGAGAGCAGCTTAGGGCTGCACATGGCTGCGCTGTGACGGAGCAAGCAGTGCACATCTCTGACAGCTCTGGCATCTACCCACTCCTCATCTCATCTTCATCCTTCCTTCCCTCCATTTTATTTGGCAGTGTTCGCAGAGATCATGATGCCGACTCGTGCTGTGTTTCTACACTGTACATATTAAAATTTAGCAAAAATTAGTTAGTTTGCACCTTTTGATCATCTCCCCTTACTGTCCCATTGGCGTCCAGCTGCTTTCTTCCTCTACCTCTCTCTTTACTCTCTTTACTCTTCTTTTTCTTTTCTAGCAACTTATTATTTCATATTTCCACCATGGCGCCATGGATTTTCTACAAATCAGTGCTGTGCTGTTGTTTTTGCAACTGCAATCTGCCATTTTGTTTGTTTCTCTTATTTTCCTTTTCATTTCATTTTTATTCACTCTTACTTGTTCTCCTGTCTCATGCATGTGCACAGTCATGGCTGAAGATCTTCTGCTTCCAAACAGATGTACTATGACAGCACTTGAAGAGGGCCGGTGATTTGGGCCAGTGAGCCACACATGTCTCTTGTATCCACCCTGCGCTGGGTATTCCTCCCTTCTACTCTTCTGTTTTTCCTGATCTGTCTTTCACAAACTCTGCAAGCTGTCGCGGCAGGGTGACAGGCAGCCCGTGCAAGTATTCTTCAGGAATAGACAGGAAAGTCAGGAATCACATTGATGTTCAGGACACGTCCGCCGAAGCACAGCTGACACGTTGCCAGCCTTCCCCTCCCCTACATCGTCCAGCCACCTTATGTGGAGCTCTCTCATTCATTTGCCTCCAAATTGCTTTTCCTCCTTGCTCGCACTCCTGGAAAGCTGGGGTGCTCACAAGATTTCACTGGCTGCTTTGGAGGACTTCTCCCAGTGCTGGTTTCCTAAAAACTCAGCAGGATCATCACGAGCCAACTCTAGTGCATGCTATCACATAAATTCAAGCTTTATGTCCAGTGTTTGGATAATTCATATGTATCGTGAGACAAAAGGCAGCTTTATGATCCCCTGGGTTTATTCAAGCCCCTGTTGGAGCTGACAGACTTACTGCTTTTCACTGTTAATTACACATCAATATGCTGTGGTCTAATTGATTATACACTACCAGTAAATGATCTCACTGAATTCTATGTTTTTCTGACATCGTTGTCTGTTTTCACTCACTCTGATAGAGGCATGTAGTCAGACATTTATAGCGACGCGAAGCACATAAATGAATCCTGAGACTTATGAAGCATCAGATGAGGTAAATGAATGTGAGTTTTGACAGAGCAATTTGGATTTATCCCAGAAATAAATAAAAGGCTCCTTAGAACCCACTATGACATTTATGATCTGAAGCCACCGGATCAAAACACACACTCAAATCAGGCCCAAAGAAAGCTTTCAAATGATGAAAGTAATGAACTGGCTGTATCTTACAGTTAGTCTTTACCTAAATCTTGAGCTGCAGCCACTGCCAATGCTGCATGTTTGATTAATACATGCGTAAAACAAACCGCTTCGTGGCAATTCAGCAATCAGTCATCTGCTTATTTGTATTAAACGTGTAATCACCGAAATACCTGCAAAAGTTGATGTCCGTGTGAATTCACGCCAGCAAATTTGCACAGACGAATGCAAATTTGAGAAAGCCTTGAAAGGGATTAAATTATTATCCGAGAGAAGAAAAAAAACGGACAGAGTGGAGCAGAGTTTGCAATGAGTCAGCCCTGTAATTAAAGAGGAGTGATCAATCTGTACCACTGACCACACTTATGCCAAGTCCATCGAATGGCTGCAGTAAAGAGCTAATTTAGAACCATTAGGGACTGCCGAGTTTGCAAACAGCCCAGTAATGATGATGGCTGATTCAAGTTCAAGGTTTGGCCTCTGTATAACTGTCAGACCTGGCAGTCATAAGGCGATATCAGTGAAAGATCTTAGATGAAGAGAAAGATCTATTTTAATCATATTTTTTGGTCATTTATATATTCAATGATTGCTAGGTTATTGGTCAGATGTTCCCAATTCCTCTGCGCCAAGTTTAACTGCATTTCTGTTTTGAATAGAACATTCTTCGTGCTCCTTTAGTGGCGATGATCACAAGTTGTGGCTTTTTTTTTATTAACACAACCAACAATTTCAGCCCAGGCTGTCACAAACTGTCTCCATATTGACACACTCTGCATAAGACCTCAAACACTGTGAAGGACAGAAAGATACAAAGGTATGCTGGATGGAGGCAGCCAGGCATGTCCTTCATCTCCTTGTTATATTCCCCATTTACCCTTTGTGTTTTCCTGGCAAGCATCCCTCCAGAGAGACATGACCTGAAACCGTACCCAGAGTGCTGTTTTCGCTGCGACTCCCTCTTCCATGTAACGGCACTATGCATGAAATCATAAACTCCTCTTGCACGGTCCACTTTGCACCTCTCAGAGGAATACGTAAAGCTGAATAATAAACAACTGGGACTATAAAAAGGTCAAAAGGGTCCATACAGTTACTTACTAAAACAACCTGGGAGAGTATAACAACACTCATTACTAGAATCACCCTACGACCCTAGCTGAGCACCTATTTACAGAAAACTGATTTGTTAGAACGTATGCAAGAGAGGAAAGTTTCCTTGAACATTCCTTGAACAACACCTTTTATGTGAGACTTCAGTCAGTTTAAGCTTTATATCACCTTACATGAATGTGTGGTATTCAAGCCCGAGTCCATGACTTGCAAGAAAGTCCAGATAATGACTTGATCACAGCTTTATGCGAAAACGTAGAGATGTACATCCCCGGGAAAAAAGAACTACATAAATATTTCTAAAGGACCCAAGAGTAATGGAACAGCACATGTTCACAACAAGGAAAACTCTGAATAGGTGTGCTAAGAGAAACACACCACAACTTCAACTAGGCCTTGGTAGCATGTTTTAAACAAACAGCAAAGTCTCTCTGATCGAACTGAAGGAAAGAGGGGCTTTCCTTCATGGGCTCGCTGAAAAAAATGTTTTGACCTGAAGTTTAGGAAAGGTTTGAATGGTGCAACGGTACAATGGCCGAAAACACAAAAATAAGCCAGCAACAGAATGATTGAATGAGAAGAGAGCCCATGACCAAGTGAGCAGTTTGAACTCAATATAGCCGATTGTTGTGCCATGATTCAAAACATTAAAAAAAAAAAAATTAAGTCAAGGTATCCCTAATATAATCTTGAACTGGGACTATTTTGTTTGGGAGAGCGGACCAAAATTTTCCCTATCATTTTTAAATCAGCTAACATCCTGTCCTGATCGAGGTTGTTACTGCTGCTGTTGTGATGATTAGCGAAATAATCTTGGCAATTCCTAATAGCTCTTATATCCCCCCTCCATATAAAACCTTCTTGCTTGTCATTTAATTAATGTTTCAGTCATATGTGCAAAGGAACGCTGCCAGCAAACCAGTAGGTTTGTATTTTTGCAATCAACAGTCAAAGTGTCATTACTGAGCCTCACTTTTTTTTATTTATTGACAGATGGCAGAGCTTTCTGGACTAGTCCAGGCTCATAATGCTGCCTTTTTTTCAGTCTCTTACTCTCTCTCGCATTTGCATGCCATGCTGAATCTCTATTCTTAGCAAAAGAATAACATGAAGTGATCTTTTTGACCTTGCTCCAATTGCTGATAAAGAACCAGGTGGTGACCACATTCTCACAAAGATTCTTTCTTACTTGCCTAGATCAGCACACTGTCTTGTCTTATCTGCTTGTGCTGACCTGAGATTCCTCTACCTCTCCCGATCCTCCGCATATTAACGAAGTACAGATGAAAGGGAGCCAGCCAGAATTAACACTGCCTTTCACACTCAAGTACATAATAGGAATCAGTGAGTCTGAACTGTCTTTGAAATAGCAGTTTTCCTGGTCTGATTGGTCAGAGTTAGGTCTAGCCAGAGTACAGACTTCATTGTTCCCACGCTGGTCTGAATAAGCCTTTATTTACTCAAAAAAAGTGGTAGTGATGGTGATGCTTGCAGATTATTTGATTAATAAAGATTTTTCCCATTTCCACATTTTAATCAATAATGTTATGTAATACAATGATATTAGTCACAGTAGCATAAATCTACCCTTACACTAATCAACCACAGCATGAAGACCAAGATCTGCACGTCTTTGTTACGGGAGTGCTGTGTTACCCTTATGACCAGGCTCTATATGTGTATTCAAACTACAAAGATAGGTGACCATTTTACCAATACAACGTCTTAAAATGCAGCAAACACAGCTTGAAGAACTTTTTGTCAACATAGGAATTGGTCTTTGTTTAGTGCAATTTAAAACTCTAAAACTGCATCTGCTCAGTGAATACATGTTTCCAAGCCACAGTACAAGACGAGCGCCGCCTCTTCTTGTTCGATTATTTCCTGCTGTATCTAAAAGGGATCTGCAGACAAAAATCCCAAAATAGTCACCTTATTATTGTGCGCAGTACATTTCTGATAAACAGTATTTACCACTAACCTCAATGAGAACCTGTTTCCTGTAACTGCTTCAAAATGAACAACTGAATACTGAATGTAGTAAGCTCAGTCGGAAGGGTTTGTTTTGCATTATGTCTAATTTAATAGAGTGTTGAGTGGGAAACAAAAGTGAGTCTAAAATGCGGCACTGGAAATAAACAGAAATATATGCAAGGAATACAATGTTCTTCTCACTGTAAATGCAGCTCTCTGGGTCTGAGATTTAACTAGCGGTGTTGTTAAAAACACATTTAGCAACGTTGAACTAAAACTAAGTTAAGTTATAACATTTTTTTCAGTTATTTAAAGAGTGAGCAACAGAGCAGCATAGCTGAGTGCACGCCATCCAGCCCTAATGTTGCCACTAAAGAGTGCTCTTATACATATTGTCATTCAATGTCCAGAAAGAACCCAAATTGCATTTTCTCTGGTTTCATTCTTCTCACATCTGTTTGACAGCATAACTCTAACCCATAACAACCTTTCTTCCAATCATGATGCTATTGCACGGGAATATGGCAGCTGCCTGCAGCCTTTGATTTCATCTTGCCCCAGATCTGCATTGTAATGAGCACTCAGGTCAATCAATAATTCACTGCAGTTTCACTTATAAAAAAAAGAGTGAGAAAACAGATCAGCTCATGGGTAAAATGGGAATATGACTTTGATCAGTGCCATTAGAGACACATACAACACTGTAGCACTGCTTTTGTCCTTCTGCTGTATTTGTCGACACAATAAGAAATAAAGAGAGGAAATGTACATCTGTGTGTCTGAATTATGTTTAATGCTGACACATATGTGCTGAGTCTGCAATGAGTGATGATAGAGTTTATTGTTGTTTAGAGAGTCATGCTGGGACTTCAGTCTGCAAAGCTTTCCTTGCTTTGAAACCACACCATTCACTGAGTTTTCCATTAGGTGTGTGGTAAATACATTTTTCTCTGCAGTCATTACCTTTAATGAACACCTAACACTAGTTGCAGGTTTTGTTTTCTGAAGAAACCTAATTTGATACAATGAACTAGCATTTTGTCCCCTGTTGGCATCATAAGTGCACCCATTAAAATGAAACTAACTCTGATATATAGTTAGGGTTTTGCTGTGAATTCGTAGCAGGCATTACTTTTCGGCAGTTTTGTGTTATTTGGGTCATCTGAACTTTTTGGATCATAATGCTATACGGGTGTCAATATGCCCAACTTTGCTATCAACATAAATATATCACACATTAAACAATAGCTTGATCTCACGTCTACACATTTTACTAACGGCCTGTCTTTCTTTGCCTCTGTCTCTGATCAATAGTTCCTCCAGAAGACCCAGTCATCAGCGGAGGGCCAGTTGTAAGCCTAAGGGCCGGTGACCCACTCAATCTGACCTGCCATGCTGACAATGCCAAACCTGCGGCCTCAATTATCTGGATCCGCAATGGAGAGGTCCTTAATGGGGCCATGTACTCCAAGGTAAGCATAGAGGTGTGTGTCATTCCAGGTATGCAGACCACCTGGAAAAGGGCTGTTGATGACGTGATGACGCAAGAGTGGAATTTTTTTTATATTACTTGATTTGCTATTATTTTTTACAATTATTAACATTTTCTTTCCCTAAATTATACTCTACTCCAATTTTACCCTTCCGCCGAGTGACCGATGGATGGATTGCTTTTAAAAATGCAGTCCCTTGAAAATTCCGATTGCGTTTGAATTACTAAAATACGGCTTTTTTTCCTTTCTTTTTTTTCCCTCCAGTATCCAAAGCAACTCAAATAGTGGTGAGATCACAGAGCTATCCATGGCTTTGAGTTTGTCTTCAGTGTTTAGATCTTTTCCTTCAGTGGCATTTATCCCACCACCCTAAAAAATTTGACGATGTCACTTTTGCTGCTGGAATCTGTCTGAACCTTTTCATGCCACAGTATGAGTCTCAATGACAGATCACGCTTTTGATGCTGCGGTACACAACAGTGCCCATTCACACCAGCCCAATGTTTGGATCACCTGATCCCCATAGACTCTTGACTGACATTAGCCCTTAAGGCTAATCGTCCATTCAGCACTGTCATGTTCTATTTCTATTTAAACAAAGGACATAAAGAGACTCGGCACTTTAGAGCACTAACACCTCCCCCGCCTTCCCTCGCTCCCTGTACTGCCTCATCCCATTATCGGCTTTTTTCAAAGAGCATATAAATGCCATTGATTGGACTGTGGTACAGCACCAGGTCGTTTTGAATAAAGTGATTGCTGGAGGTGCCGTTTGCTAATACTGGGCGGGGAGTGCGCTTCCTGCCTTCACTTCCTCTCAGAGCGAAGGCAGATATGGGGACATTCTGTGTTGGTAGCTGATGGATGCTCACATGTCTGTGTTGAGGCGAATGATGTGTGTCTCTCCTCTTTTATCTCTATTGCCTAACATTATGAAGTGAGGTTGGGGGGGGTCAATTAAAAGAACATGACTCCTTTGTGGATCCAAAGAGCAGTGTGGGAGACTACATCATCGTCATCCGATCTGATGGTCTTCTCATTTCCCACAGATGTAGAGGACTAATGTGAGCAGATGTGGTGGAGGATTCACAGAAATAGCTTTCCTGATGATGTCAAAAGTAATGATGGTTCTGACCCGAAGATAATTTTCCACTAAAGGCCTCAAAACCTCATTTCCACGAGCTCTTAGCAAACTATTTACTGGACCAGTGGTTAAAGAGAAAATGTATGATTAACGCCATTGCTTGGCAAAAAATGCGCGTCAGTTCTCACATGGAAGAGAGCAACTTAAATGATGCATTGCTTATCATTAGTGAGGGTAGCTTTCAGTAAATATAAACTGTGGTGTATTACGGAGGAGGCACCCCAAATAATTAGAGAGAAAAGTAAGGTGAGTGGTTCAAATGTCAAGACTTGCTTGGGCTTGAGTAAATTATTGAACAATGCTCAATTCTCAGCTCCCGTCTGCTCCAGTGGAGCTGCTCAGCAGAAAACTGCAAAGGGCTGTTTGTAACACACAGCCTCAAGGTCTGAGCTGTGCTTAGGAGGTGTGCAAATTTGCTCCATGATACATTTGTGTTGGAATGGTGCAACAAATCTTTTGAAGAACATGATGCACTTCCTTACCATGAAGTCATTCTTCACTATGTGCTTTGGTAGCAACCTGAGAATGGGAGATAGAGGATTATCTCAGTGGTAGAAGGGGGAAAAAGAACAAAAAAAAGGAAGGAATTATATTTTTATGAGCCATTCTTGTTCACCATTTTGTATACAGTCTCTGCTTTGTCACCTTTTAATGCCAGGTAAAGGTGCTAAAGGTCATATGAAGTTGATAATATCAGTGTTAGCAAGAAACATTTTTTTTTTTTAGTTTTTGTCTGGTTTTTTTTTTTTTCAACCCTCAGAAATATTTAACACAGCTGCTTTTTTTTTACTGTCCCTTATTCCATTATGAGTTTTTTTTCTCATAAAGCCATGGGAGGTTTGTGTAATTAGAGCACTTTATTGTATTTTAATCATCACACTCACTGCATAATGGGAAGGGAAATACTTACAAATAAAGTAACTAATTAAAATTTGGTCGAGCATTATTGTGTCGCATTTGTTTTTGTTTTGAGACAGGTGTAATGATGTAAGTCAAAGGGCTCCTTAGTTTCAACTGTACACGTAATCACTGGTTCCATTTTAAAAAGATCTCAAAAGATTTTGACAATCCAATTAACCTCATTTATTAAATATTAAAAGTAAAGGTGAAATATAGATCACTTCGATTAATTGGATTCAACAGCTTTTGAAAACCATGAGTTGAGTTAAGTAAAAGAAACCTGTTTAACCTCAGTTACCATGTGAAAAAACAAAAGAAATAAAAGTATATATTTCATATATATATCGTGCCAAGTTGTGTGCAATTAACTCCAGAGAAGAGGAACATTTTGTGGTGTAGATTAAAAATGGAAAACTGTTTGAATGTAAATAATTTGATCAGGTCAAAGTAATTTTGGAAGAATTATTAGAAAAATAACAATTATATATATATATTTTTACACGGTACATTTACCAGCATCACTGTGTATGCCTTCAAAGTTTAATTAGGTCATCTTAATGTCAAAAAATGTAATTTAATTTTTCTTATGATTTTACAGATTTTCCAGTTTTAATTAAGTTTATGTTGGTGTTGACAAGTAGCAAATTGCATGTAAATTTTCTTATTAGGCAAAAATTATATATAAATTTATATCTATATACAGTACTATGCAAAGGTTTCGAGACTTCCTTCATTCTCTTATACTTTGCTAGGAAAATGGGTAAAAGATTAAATAATTGATTGAAAAACAAACAAGCATACATTGAAACATAGTTTATGAGGCAAAAACAGAGTTTGTACAAAGCTCGAGTTTAAAAGTCAATATTTGGTATGATCACCTTTATTCTTCAACACAGCCTGAACTCTCTTAAGCAATTTATGTAAGTAGTCTTCGGGATACTTTGTAACGTTGAATGTTGGCTGCCTTTTGTCCTGTGCTATGTCTGTTCTGTTCACTGATGATCTCACTGTTTCAGTAATTTTGAGATCCGGGCTCTGGGAAGGTCAATCCATAATTGATAGTTTTCTGTTGTGTGTTTTTCTATTAACTTGTACTGTTGCTCAGGTTTTTTTTTCCCTTTTCTTATGTACATAGCTTTTAGCTAGAGTTTAGTTTTATCTTAGGCCGGTTGCATCTGCTTATGTCTTCAACTTTCTTCCAATTTCCTCAAATTTTTTGAGGACACACTGCACACCATACTGAGCTATACCAAGGTTTTAACTAATAGCTCCTTGCTGATACAAAAATACTATTTTGTGCCTTTCATACTGTGTTATCTTTGAGATTTTTTATAGATCGGACTAAAGAAATGGGAACAAATTATGTGTTTTTATGACATGCACATACTATTTAAAATTGGTTCTTTGTTTCATATCTAGACACAACACTGGTTCATTCCTTGAGTACAGTGGAAGAAAAACCAATTTATGCTTGAATGATTCATTCATTATTAACAACCAAACAAAGGTCTGAAAATGGTCAGGCACAAGAACTGGACTGAAAATGAGTGGAAAAAGTAGCCAATGTCCAAAGAGAAACTGTGAAAGACTGTCAGAATGTCTGGAGAACTATTGCTCATAACTTCATTAAAAAAATTAGAGGTGGCTATAAACCTTTGCACTTAAATTAACTGTATATTAAATGACATTAAATGACAAAAAAATTTTGCTTTTGGCTACATGTATTACAATTTGAGAAAAATACAAATAGAAGAGAGCTTCAGAGTAATCACAGTATTTCGGACTAACAGTAGATGAACTTTTCTGGTATGTATGTCAAGTTTTATTTAATAAATTATTAATTAGGTTCATGTATTTTAATGACTAGTTAACTAAATGGATATTCTTTTTGAAACCACTCACTAAAGAAAAGCTCATAGTTCATTCTTTCTCTTTCTCTCCATTACCCATTTCTTTTTTACATGCAGCCACTTAGGGGAAGATTAGCTTCCAGAATTTTTTATGCTTTATGCTGAGGTGATCTGTCTTCAGTATGGACTGTTACTTTCTTTCCTAGATACATTTGGCTGCTCAGAGTTATGTTTCACTTGGGATATGCATTACTTATAACACTCGTGATTTTGACATGTGTCTGAATTCATTCTAAGTCAGGGTTCTCCCTTGTTATTAATACTGTTTCTGAATAATTTGGTCGACGCACTTTATCCAGACCTTAAAACCTGGTCTCAGTACTGGGGTTGTGCTATTCTATGTTAATGAAGCACCGTAAACCACTGGCATATGATTTTCTTTTATTTGTTTGTTAGTTTGGATTTTTTACTTCTCCATCAAACAAACATGCTCAGAGCTGCAATCATCAGTCTCTATGGATATAAACTTAACACCTCTAGATGAGCCGTTATTGGACATCGTTCAGTTCTCAGGCAACCTATTTTAGTAGATTTCTTTTGTTTACTTGCATGCTTGTTTTCCAAGTCACTTTCATGTTAGGTTAAAGCTTTGATTGGCAGTCACAGCTTTACATTTAGCTTTTATGTAGGTATTGCTATATTAGCTGGCCAGGGGCCTATCTAGCTGTGATGCTGTTTTTGTGAGAAAGAAGGCTGTCTGTCTCTTAAATGAAAGCCACAGAAAGCACGGTATACCCCTACTTAAGCCAGACCAAATTAGTCTACAAAGCAAGGAAATATTAGACCCCAGTAAAATGAGAGAAAAAAAGACATACTGAGATGCCCATCTTGAAACTCCAGCTAACATTTATTAATAACCAATTTTCACCTTTTTTGTAACCCTTTGGAGGTCAGAAATTACCTAGTACCTAATAACTATAGCTTAAAAAAAGCCAACTCATTCCCTCTCAGTCCAGTTATTTTGTCATTCATCTCCTGCCATGGTAAAAATATTCTTCACATGGCTTTAGGAGATGAATATAAAAATTTATCAAATTATAATGTGGCATGGTGTTGAATTCAATGCTGCAGCCAGCTAACCCCTTTTCTAAGATTAATGACTTCAGACAGGTCCAAAGCGACGAGGGAAACAATCCTGATTGTGTCAGAAAGGATATTACATTGACATATCCCGCGTCTGACAGCCAATGTGTTCTGCTTTAGAAGTGACTCATGCACAGTTATGAATTTCATCACATGGTTCTTCACATACAAATGGGCTTCCCACAAGTATGCAAGGGATCTAATATCCCATTACAAGAGAATACTTTTTTTCTCCGCATCAGTAATACAGAGTTTCTAATCTCAAACGCGTTTAGTAGATACTCTTCCCTGACATATTTTAATTTGATCAGAGTCTTTTCCTGGAAATGCCTAGCCATGAGGTTTTACAACTTCCATGACATTTTAATCATGCTATTTACAATATAGTATGCTTAGGTGAGAAAGACAGCATAAATGTGGATAATTAAAATGTTCACATTAAGTGCAGAAATGAATGGATAATTACCACTGGTTTGTACTTTGGCAATGAATCTCAGTTTGACTCAGGAAAATGATTAATGGGTACTGGTAATGGTAGATGGAATCTATATGTTGCATTTTAGTACAGAGTACTAAAAACATGCAAAGTTTTAGTTATGTCATTTAAACAGCATACGTTATAAATCGAAATATACTCAACAGCCTGCAGTAGTTAACTAACGGCTGAGTAGATGTAGGATCTGATCATCAGTATTTTTCTTATTGAATGGTTGGCTACAAAATTATACAAAGTTAAGGGCAAGTACTGGATGTATTTTTGGGAGGTAAAACCAAAGTTACCAGTGCAGTAAAGCAAGTCAACTGAGCTTCTTCTGGTCAACGTAGGAGTAAAATATTTTGGTGTTCTTCAATAGGAAGGTCTTTTTTGTGTCTTCAAGAAATGCAGAGCAACAGTGAGCCTGCTTTAAAAAGATGGCAGGGAAATGCATCCTGACTTTGTGGTTGACCACACTGTGCCCTGTTGCCCAAGCAATTTGTTCTAGTCAGTGACTTTGTTCTGTCCCGCACTGGTTAACATAGACTCCCAGAGCCCTCCCCTGAGCGTTTGAGGGAGCGTGAGAGCTACTGAGCGCTACCAACTGATTCCAGATGGCTTCCACAATGTAGGGCTCAGAGGATGAACGCTGAAAAGAAGATTGATTTCCTTTGTGGAGTATGACAAGCCATGCACTAGAGCGCAGCTCTCCAGACACACAAAAGCAAACTCAAGAAATATATTTCTACTTTTTTTTTTTATATCAATCTGCTTTGCAGTAAAACTACAGGCTAGAGTGTTCTGAGGGTTTGTCTCTGGATCCCCAAGGGAGTAGATTTGTGTATACATAAATTTTCTGCCTTTTTGCAACAATTTTATACCTTTTCCATCAAAGCTTATCCAGCAAAGCGTTTCTTCCGCCTCTTTTCTCTGTTTGTGCGTCACTTAAACAATTTATAATCCCAGCTTGAATTGGGACTATTGAAGATACAATCCAATATCCCTCGGATTCTGCAGCATTTGGAGTTCAGTACTCTGCTCAGCATAAAAATAGCTCAGGTTCTATTTATTGCTTATGATAAAGCCAATCCAAGGTCCCACTATGGTAATCCATTAGAACAACAAAACAAACTTGGCATAGATTTAGAGGCTTAAGCATTCATCCACAGAACTGTCTTAACTTTGCTCTGTATTTCTTCCCTCTTTGCAGACCTTGCTCCGGGATGGCAAGAGGGAAAGCACCGTAAGCACACTCTACCTATCGCCTTCCAACATTGAGACAGGTCAGCAGATCATCTGTAAGGCCTCCAACAAGGCAGTCCCCAACGGCAAAGAGACCAGTGTCACAATTGACATTCAGCGTAAGCATACCACTTCTTCTTCTCTCTGTTATTCTGATCTGTGAAGAATATCAGTGGGCAAAGGGTCAGCTTAAAACATGCATTTCTAAATATATGAGGTATTTCTCACATGTAGAGTCAAGACACTGCCAAATACCTACGTGGCTAACAGTGTGAAAATCAAGCATTCATTTTCGGCTCTGGTGAATATTAATAATTGGTTTCCATTTTTACTTACATATAGTAATCCAGCGTATGGATTGGTGCTGTATTACTGTTTTTCTTTTTTTTCCATTTGTTTGTTCTGATGCAACATCAAAGGCGCCGTCTATCTAAAATGAATGGAGCCTCCTTTTTTTGGTCCATCTACCTACCTGCTGTGGCACTGCCTGTTATGGTACTGTGCGAACTGTATCCACCTCTTTTATTTCCATGCTCATGCCATCAATCTTTTTGATGAGAACATCTACAGTTCCCCTCTAAAATAGGCAAAGTAAGCCCAGCGTGTAAAACACATTCAGCCTCAATTGTCAGGGAATCTTTTTTCGATCAAGAAGCATTCACAGTAAGAGAAGGGCTCTGAACAAAGGGATTTTGCATCACTCACAACCCCTTCAACACCATTAAGTATGACTAATAAAGCAGAAAATGCTATTTAGAGAGCCATTATGACTGACGGCTCCATTCTTTTCATTATGCACACCACAAGAGGCAAGCATGGCAAGAGCGGGCACGACACGATCAGGCCAACTCAGGCGTGGGGGTAAAAAATGATTAACAATTGTTAGTGTTTGCAACTCTTTCAGTTTGCCTTCTTCATTTTTGTCATGCAGTCAGAGAGGGAAGTCATCCCACATGTAAACTGATTTGTCACCATGTATAATGATGCGTCTGTGATAAATGCTTGCCATCATAGCATCATCCTCACTTCTGAATGTATGATTTAACCCTGAAAAATGAGTGGAGCAGGTTTCTAATTAGCATTCCAAAATGTGCTCTTTACACAATTAAAGCTCCTGAAAACATTTTTCACAGTGTGAGATCAAACCAAGCGACAGCAGAGACTAATTGTCAAGATTCAAATTGTCTCCCACAAGGCTTAGGCTCTTGTCTCCCTCGTTCTCACCTCCCCCGCCCTCTCCCAGATTTGACAGGTAATGTTCAGCACAGTTCAGCAGAACCTACAGTTTGTGCTGAGATCCGCTTCTAATTTAAGTTGCCACTGAAATAAAACTTGCTTCAGTTGAACTTTGATTCATTTGTGCTCGATATCAATCTGTTTAATTTCAGTGCAGCCTTATTTGGTTGCAAGGGTTCTGGCTTAGCAACAACATCTGTAACACAAGTGCAAAAAGATTATGCTTTAAAGACCTGACTATTCACCAAACATGCTGTAAATATAACGTCTTCAGAAAAGTGTTAAAGACTGGAATGGAACATTATAAGGTGGTGCCGTCACACTAAAGTTTTTTCCTTATACAAGAGGAAATAAACACAAGCTGTGCTCTAATTCAAGTGCTTGATCTTCCTCAAAGTCTAGTCCATAAAGGACAAGTTAATTACCAAGACACTGTCCTCACATGACAAAGTTTCAACAGCAGGAACTGCCAATATCCAGAATGATAAACATTAATTAGCATCATACAAGTACAGTGGTTGTTTTTATCAGTAACTCATAACCACCTTAGCTGGGTCGATGACTTCACTGTATGATAATTCCTCTATTCCTTTTAATTGTCTCTCGACCTCATGAGTTTCTACTCAGAAACTGCACACATTTGCTCTCTCTCTCTTGCACAGACACACAAATACACCTTCAGCAGTGTATGTGCAGACACGGTAGCGCTATCTTTTGTTACTTTGTTTCTTGAGGGCAAAAAGTCTGCTGGAATGTCATAATGCAGAAAATTGCAGAGGACTTCACTAGTTATGTTCTCCATATGGGTTTCTCGGACACATATTCCGGGGATTTTAAAATGGATCTGGGATTTGTGTGTTTGTTATTGCTTTGCTGTTTTGTGTAGAAGTACATACTTTGCAGGGAGTCCACACCACAAATGAGCAAATAGCAGTTTGTAGTGGGAAGAAAGGTACAGTCGGGCGATGGGTTACACAGGAAAGACTGAAACGTCTGCCTTCAGTAAGTGTACAGGACTGCTGTACATCGCATCGCATGAAACAAAGCGCAGTGTAGTGGCAGCAAATAAGGAAAAAGTGACAAACAAGAAAGCTAACACCCAATCCTGAACAAATCTTATGTTTCAGATGTAACCAAATATCTCATGACCGTGATACCTGAACACAGCAGCCATACAGATATACGATGATCCTTTTGTGCGTGCATGCTTTTTATTTTGATTTTGTTATACTAACAATAGTAACTTGGTTTAATGAATCATAATGATGATATGTTCAAACAAGAGAGCATGTTACTTCTTATTCAGAGCAAGAATGATATTAGAAGGCGAACCTATTTGTTCATTCCACGGTAATATTTTTTTAGTGAGACTTTTCTCAGAGAAGTTGAAAGCCATCACCCTACCTATCAAGGCAAGGGTTCCTTCAGGAGCTTCCTGTCATTATGAGTTATATGTAACTCTCTGCAGTTTTCTGCTTTACAGTTGTTCTTGGGTGTTCTATTTTAGAGGAAAAACCAGGCATGCGTAAGAATGTAACAATACATGTTCATAATTGTTTCAGAGTTAAGTGTTTGTAGAAAAAATGCAAGGCAGACACTGATGATTCAGTACTGCACCTCTCTAAGCTGAGTATGATCAAGTGTTGCTGCATTTCCTTTGACTTCCATAACTTTGAACTGTATCTGGATTCTACTTTTAAACCAGGGTCATGTGAATGTCACTCAAAATGTAAACAATTAAGCCTATGTGATGTTCTTAAATAATATAAAATTACAATTATTTTTTTGAACTCTGATGACATTGTTACCGTTATGCTTTTTTGTACTGATATGCTGTCATTGTTGCTGTATTTTTTTAGGTCCTTTGTGAAATTTGTGTCCAGCATTCGCCCTCTTGAAATTGCTGTGGTTGGGCCGTGTGGAGAGTAAAAGAAGCAGAATAGCAAATTAAGCTACCAATGTGAAGCTCATAACATTTTATCTTCACATAGCATAGTAAGCATTAAGCCTTTGAGTATTAGCACATAAGCTGCTGTTTGTTAAGATGGCCATGACTGCAATGCTAATGTTCTCAGAAAGACAATACAAGTTTTCATTAGCTGGTAACAACCATCTAATGGACTAATATTTGCTGCATATTATGAGAACTTACATTGAGGGGGGGTTGCATGTAAACTCCTGAGCCCCCCTAGTTCATGCCCAGGACCCTGTTGGTGTAAGGCAACAGCACTACCACTGAGCTTCTGTGTTCAAAATAAATAAACAGCCTCAACCTGGAAGCCTGGCTCTCATAGAGAGACCTGTTTACCCAGCTGCCAAGCCAAATATTAGTTCTGCAAGTCCACAAAGAAAACTGTCCCACTGCCTATCGCCTTCAATAAGGTATTTAAAAGTCATTTAAAAATGTAGCAACACTTAATGACATTTTAATGACTAGTCCAAATTGAACCAATTTTCTCTCAGGTCAGGGAAACTGTGATTAATAATAGTTTCATAACAGCTTCATGACAGCCAATGTTAGAAGCAACCACATAAGACAAAGTTATGCCAGGTTATGTTGTCTTGGTTGATATCATGTTTCTATAACTGATATGTGAAACAATGCCAGCTTTGAAATGCAAATGAGGTAACTGAATGATATTAATGACAAACCTAATGACAAATATTCATATTTGCTTTACTGTAACTTTATTTTTCTGATCGAAAAAAAAAAAAAAAATAGGAGTGGAAATAAAATAGTCTGGTCTGAAAAAATCTATGATGGGTAAAAAACCCAAAACAAACAGAGGATGGAGTCCAGTTCCCTCTAACTGGAACTGCTGAAAGGTTATTATGGATCTTTTTGTCAAGCGATGCCAAAAAGCCAGAGCTATAATGTTTTTCAATTATTTATCTGACACTTCATGCGATAACTGTTTATTGAAAGCAGTGAGATAAAACTGATATTGATGCTCTCGACTCGTTGTCAGTAAGACAGCAAATTAACAAATATCCTCAATTAGCAGTGTATTCACCAAAAATGTAGATGTCTCTGTATATATGCTGGTAACCCCTGCTGGATGTCTAGTTGTGAGTAAATACCACAATTAATTAATGAACAGTCTCACTTCTTTTCCCGCATAGACTTATCTAATTGGCCGCATTAGTGAGATGATACGAATGACAACAAAAGTAATTAAAGCGTTCTCATTCCCTTTGCCGCTCTCAACATTTGCCATTCTGCCGGCTTCTACGCTCAGGTACCCTTTTTCACTAATAGCGTAATCGAAACACGACCCAGCGCACTGCTCTACAGCCTAAACCCGTCTAAAACCCAATGCATTTACCAACCTTTCTTTTCTTTTATCATTACTGAAATGATTTACACCCACTTCAGCATTTTTTTTTATTCCCTTCAACATCCATGTGTTATCTGACCCAGGTTTGGACAAATTTGCATCTAAATACAGTGCGCGCTGGTGATGTTGCCAAAATGAGAGGGATTTAGAGCCAACAGAGGCGATTCACAATCCTGGATAGACTGCTGACTACAGTTGTCCATACTAGTCCATTAGCTGACTTTAATTATTTGATAGCAGAAGGGTGGCTACCCCCTGATGCTGTTTTCTACAGCAGCATGACTGAACTTGCAATACGCTCTTTGGACTTAGATCAGTAAACTCCCCTGCCCTTCCATCATATCACTGCAGCGAAATACGATTCTGGTGCCACAGTTTCATGTCCCGCTGGTTCCCACTCATCAAACTATTTAAAATATTCCTCAAACATTTTCTAGTCCAGTTGCATACTTTGCAAAGCAGTGCCCCACATAGAAATATGCTTTGAAACACATAGGCTAGTGGGAAATTAATGCACAAGGGACGGGTAAAACCAAGGTTTTCCATGTGTTTGCATTGCAAACAAGCTGAGCCATGTGGGGGAAAAATGAATGCCATTTGTTGAGACTAATTAATAAAGAACATGCAGATGTGCAATTGGGGAGGATTTGTTTTGGTAGCTTGCTCTGCTACATGCTCTCCGTGCTTAATTAAGCAGATAATGGCAAATTTATCTGAGATAGAATTTGTAAGTGAGAAGGACTGAGTAAAAAGGTAAAGGGGCACAAAAATGCTCTGAATTATGATGCATCCGCACAGAATTATCTTCCTTATATGTTAAGCTGTGTGAAGATATCGTTTCTAAATGTTACATTTTCATTACCCCAAACACATCACAGATGCTATAAAGCATCTCTGGCTCGTACCCTTGCATCAGCAACAAAACTGAGATGGTCAGGAATGTAATTGGCTACAGATGTGCTAGAGGAAGCACACATTTAAGCGCCTGTATGAATTGAATAATAACATCTGCCTTCATTAAACTCACTAAATTCTCAATGAATTTACTCATGTGAACAGCAGATGATCAATGTTAGACCTCAGGTTGTCAGTCAGTCTGTTCCTCTCTGCAGTATTCCACTCAGCCAGCCACATGACAGTGTGCCCATATCGTTAAGGCTAGAAGCCACAAGCGGGCAGCCCACAAACAGCTTTCCCAGCCTTCATAGGCATCTGACGCTACTGGAGTTTGAGGCCGGTCCTACTGGAGAACAGCTGTCTGCGATGACCCAGAGAGACTGGAAATTGAGCTTTAAGAAAGGGAAAAAAAGCATTTTTTTGCTGGCACGATCTCCAGGAAAGAGAGAAGTTGGAAGATTGTTCCAAAAACACCATCTGGTCTCCACTTTGAACTAACCGATCAAAAGCTGTCGGCCAACTATAACACCACCCTCCCCAATTCATCCTGTTGTTTTCACAGAAGCTCCGATCAGTCCTACGATTCCCCTTTTCCTCTTTTCATCCGTTCCTCCCCCTTTCTCTCTCTCTCTGTCTCTCTCTCTCTCTCTCTCCCTTGCTACTACTCTCTTGACAAATGTTGGGAATTAACAGTCTTGCATATTGATGTGCTGTCGCATCATGCCTCAAATGCCCTCGCTCAGCAACTCATGCATTTATACATCATAGCAGCAAATGGACTTTATTAAGTAGATGTCTGTCATATCTAAAAGGTCAGTGGTTAGACAAGCTACAGTCCCTTATCCACACCCAGGGCACTGCTGATAGACTTTTGACGGCTGTTGCTCCCATGACTGTCTTTGCTTCCGGCTTGGGGGATATGGAGCTATCCAGGAAGTTACTGGTGTAACTTATAGATGTAAAATCCTCATGACATTACCACTTGCTGAGAGAAAGTGGGGGGATTTTTTTAAGGGAGGGTCAGTTCAATCATTTGAAAAGAACATTAATTTGTAGCCGGGGAGACAGTAATGAGCATTTGTGTCCTTAGAAGTCTCTTGGCGGCCAGAAAGAGGTTGGCATAGTTAAAAAGGACAGTTCAGGAATATTTTTAGTGAAAATGGTTTCTGAATTAGCTTCTACATTACTGTGTCTATCAGCATAGACACATCCGTCAGATCTCTCTTGCTTTCTTTTTATGTATGCCTCTCTCTGTACTCTTGCACATTCTTGCTGAATTTTATTACCATCTCCACCACTGCCACGTCTGTCATTTTACCCCTGAGGTCCCCTCTGCCCACAGTTTAGTCCACGCAATTAACAGCTTGCAACGTTAAGAAAAAAAATGTACTGGGCAGCTAACACTATTGCTCGAGGCATGGATGGCTTTCCTGTTTTATTAGGACATACACCCATGTGCACTTTCATATGCACACAAAACCCCTTGAATGTCTGCCTTCCCACAAACACGTAGATGCACACAGTTCGCCGCTCGGTGCCTGGTTGACTGTGGCCTTCGGTTGTTCCATCCGCAGTATTGTTGTTTTCTCTATTGGCCCAGGGAGAGCTGGCACAGGTGGAGCTCGTGGATTTGAAGAGCTCATGGTAAAGTAGTTGGTGGGTGGTTGGAGGTGGGGTAGGGGTGGGAGGGGGGGAGGACTGTCCTGGAGGGAAATGAGTCTGCTGATGGGGAATATGGTGTGCGAGTAGGAAGGAATATGACACCTGGACCACCCCCCTCTCTGGGTTTTTGTGGCAGCTGAGCCAGCCTAGAGCATCTGCACAGCCACAGGGTAAAAAGCAGTTTTCCTGCACTTCATACCCACACACACACACACACACACACAGTCGTACAGAATCACACTTCATAACTATACACAAAGTTGTTTGGCTTCATTTCAGTGGCGTTTGGGTGTTTCTTTAATTCTATGTGGAATCTCTTTGCCGACCACACTGCTCTTCATCCACATCCAAACACAGTTCCTGCTTTTTTTTTTCTGAACATAGAGCAGCTATACCTTTGAAACAGATGGCTACACCAGCAACAAACTCAGATCCAGCGCTTTCCCCTGGTGGCTGCTGCCTTACCAGTATTCCACTAGTATCCCAGAAAAAAGTGCTTCCACATAACACCATGTCTTAGATTACATTTAGTTTTACTAACTTACAGTCAAGGGATAAAAATAGTTGTAATTCAAAACACTTTGTTCACCTGATTTTCCAGTAATAATACTAATACACTTCAACAACTACTGGTTATTTATATATTAAATGATAATTTTCTCAACACTGAACAAAATGTACCCAGCATAATTACAGAAACCCTGCTGAATGAATCTCCGTCTGTGAAACGGTGAGGTAAATAGCTGCTTGTTTCACACGGGACGGGTTTGATATGGAAATGAATGCACATCTTCAAAAAGAATCCCACCTTTGTCAATTAGGACAAATTAAGTTGTTTATTAATTTTGCATAATGTGAATATTTTTAATTGTAACACCCGTTTTAATTGTACCTTATAACATTATTTTAATTGCAGCGTATTGCACTGTGGACTATTCACTGTGTGCAAATTGCCGTTAGCCGAAACTCATTATCAAGTCAAGTTTTCCTTTGATTTGCTCCTTAGAAATAATATTTGAGAATAAAAATAGCATGTTATCCTCCACACCTGTGAAGCACACTACAGCGTTACTTAACAACAGCGCCCAGGCTTCTCATGAGCGGTATGAATATTTCTGAATATTATGTCTTTGGGGACAACACCAACCCCAGCATATTAACCCTGCTAATTCTGCACAATGAGAATATGTCATTTGTGTTTTTAACACACTCTTCTGCAAGTCTTGGCAGCGAGGTAATTAAAAATCATTCTATTTGACACACATCAAAGTCTATTTACTTTTTTCCCTAAAAATACAGGGTTTGGGTAAAGTTGGGGTTAGTGTTAGCACTTGTGATGAACTACACCTCACAGGGTTACAATATGGCTTGAAAAACTTAGGAGAACAAACTATGCTAACTTGTCACAACTGCTCTAACTACCACTGTAATCTATTTTAAGACCACCAGATTTAAATGACTTTTACCTGTAGTTTTTATTTTGGAGCATTTTACTTATGGTTAGCATTGTCAACACCCTAACCATAAGTACAG
This sequence comes from Simochromis diagramma, assembly GCF_900408965.1. NCBI lineage: Eukaryota > Metazoa > Chordata > Actinopteri > Cichliformes > Cichlidae > Simochromis > Simochromis diagramma. Next base: position 12,150,115 of record NW_024387375.1, read on the forward strand.
TCTCATTTAAGTTATGGTTAGCGGTGGGGTAGTGAGAGAAGGGTGGGATTAGGGTAGCAGTTTGCTCATTGACCAAGAGTTTTACAGCAAACATAACCCCGACAAACAGGCTCTGGTGTCCTAAGTTATGTCGTAACATATTTGGCTCATTTTTTTCAGTCAGTGGTATTCTGCACTCGCTCGCCTTGAATTGGAGGAAACTTCCAGTGACCTGCGATTATTTCACCCAGAGAATGTCGTTCATTTTCCATTGGTTTGGGGTTCCCACATTGATGAGAATCACTTCCTGTTTGTATGCAGCTTAAGTAGCTAGCAGCTGTGGCTAATATAACGTTGACATGGGAGCTAAGCAGCAAGCAGCGCTGGCCCTGACTGTCTGAATGTTAATAATCTAAAATTCAAAATCTAAAATCTAAAAAAGGTTCAGTTTCTGGTAAAGTCCCAGAGTGACGCAAAGAAAAGTCTACCAGCAACTAGACAGAAACAGTGGCAGCCAACCTTACAAGCCACATCTGTTTAACAACAAAAATATGTCGCCAAGCATAGAACTACCTCAAACTGCTGTATTTCTTTTTATACAACAGTATATGTAATACTCACACATACATGTATGTTTTACCATGTTTATTTCATTTTATAAATGTTTTACAGTATATCATACCGCTTGAAAATACTGTTGTCACTGATGTTATTGTACTTTATTTTTAAGTATTTAAGTATTTTTGTCTTTTTTTTTTAATTGTAGTATCAAACACCGTGTCAGGTGTTTTTTTTGGGGTTTTTTTTTTGGGGGGGGGGGGGTTGTTTTTTGTTGTTGGGGGTATCAGTTTGAGTTTGAAATTCTAGCATTTTGTCAACCCTGCACAGCTAAATCAGTTTTTGGGCAAATCTGGGTCCTTCTAAATAAAATTAATTAGTCCTTGTTGTCATGAACCCGACTGCACAGCCAGGACAAAAAGGCAGATGCCCACAGAAGCCAATTAAAAACTTGTTTGTTTTAAATTAATGAAACAAAGAACAATCTTAAACTAACCATGGTGTGTGTGGCCAGTGTGATGAGTGGTGTAAGTGAGCGCCTGAGTGATGAAATGGTGTATGCAGTGTTGCATGCTAGTGCAAAAAAGCAAACCATAATCCAAAACGGTGCCTTGGGGAGCCACATAGCAGCTACGCTCTAAGGATATCTGCAGAGCACCGGTCCAGTGAGACCAGGTATTGCCAGCCTTGATGATTGGAAAACAAGCCACACCCCCTCTCCAGCACCTGTCACACCAACAAGCTTAAAGGAAAGCAGGGTGGAGCGGGTCGTCTTGTATTTTGAGGCTGCATGTTTCCCCCACTATTTATAAGGGTATTTTGTCTCCTTTGCAAAATTAGACATAATTTTCACTTTTCTTGCTGAGTCTTTTTCAGCCACAAACAGTGTTGACAACAAAGTGTTTGTCTCAGGTTTACAGTTCACTGCAGCATGTTTGAGGAGGCTGCCAGTTCGGTAATTGGTTGTCTTTGTGTCTCTATGTTTTTATAGATCTCCCACTTGTAAATCTCTCGGTGGAGCCTCAGCCTGTTCTGGAGGGCAACCTCGTAAAATTCCACTGCTCCGCAAAGGCCAACCCTCCTGTCACACACTACAGGTGAGATCATTAAAGAGTATGAAAACAAGTCATGAATGCTCAAACCATGATAATATAGTGTACAAGAACAACGCACCGCGGTAAACTTTAAATGACGTCTTTTCTAATTGATGTTGCCAGCGGATGATACCTTTTCACACAGAGTCAGAATTAACGCTTCATTATTGATCACATTCATCATTGTCAGCCAGCTCCTTATGATGTCATGACACCATTATATATGCCCACACTTTAAAATGAAGAGACGAAAAGGAACGTTTCGCCAAAAATACACCTTAGAAACCTTCATGTTTTACTGAGCTGCAATAAACCAGTGCAGGGCTTTGTTGTAGAGCTGTTCACCTCCCTTGAACTTGAAATGTCCCGTAGTGTTTTCGTGCAGGGCTCGTACATAATTTTTATTTTCGTTGTATTTTTAAATGAGTCACATGTTTGAAAGATTGGATATTATTATCGCGCTTGGATTCAGTGTTTTATTGTGAGGGTCACAGCAAGATGTGTCACAAGATGTAGTAATTTTACTGACTCACTCGGAGGAAGGTTAAATCATCACATTAGAACAGAATAAAGAGCGAAGTTAACAGATCAGAATGAGCAAACTCTTCATCACGAGGCAGACATTAGTCTAATTAAAAAAGAAACACAAGTTCTTGTAGACAGATCCCAGCTTATCTTATGTTGTCACCACTGTGAAGCATTGTGACGGGTGCTTCTGAGTGGTGCGGGGCAGAGACATATTTGTGTATTTGGATGCCTTTAAAAGGGACAAAGACCGCAGATTGGGGAAATCTGTGTGTCTGTGCAAGAATGGTTCTTCAGCAGCCCAGTGCAGCAAAAGGGACAGATTAGGGTGCCACTGAAAACCACTTGAATGGCTTGAAGACTGATAACATCGCCGGGGCCCGTATATGCTTTCTTTCATCTTCGGGAAGTTTCCTGACAGTTTTCAGAACATGTTTTCAGTTTCAGCTGTTATGTCAAGGTTGTTGACAAAAATCCCTTTCAGTTCATTTTATCTAAAGTACCAAGAGCCAAAAAATGTCCAAAATGTCATGGGATTTCACCGTTTTTGAAGCCGCTGTTCAAATAAGAAGCGTTTGGAGGTTTTTATTTTCCCCTCCCGTTTTTTTTATTGTACTGCAACTATACAAGCTTAGAAGGCTGTATACTGTGTGTTTACTTCAAATCTGTTCTGTGTATTTGTCAGACATACACATCTCGTGCTTCAGCTAAACAAACAAATCTTTTCTTTTTTCTGTTTTTAAAGTAGACTGCCAGACAGAGTATTGATAAAATATCATCAAGCCGCTAGATTACATTAGAGTGCATTAAAATAATGGTAAAGTTCATTCAAATATCTATTTTAACCGATATGTTGGTGGACACACAACCACTCAACTAACCTGGCAGGTTTAATATCAAAGTAAAAACAGAAACAATTAATTTCTAATGCACTGCTTTTCCTCAGCAGTTGCCCTCTTTGTCTATTAAATCTTGGCTTGTTCTCAGTTGTACATGTTAGCCTGTGTTTATTTTTTTTTCTTACATCAGTAATTGTAATGGCACAAGAAAGTGGACGTTAATTATTCTCATAAAGCCTTCGCACAGCCTTCCAGAAGTGTAATACTGAAGTGATTTGTCAAGAGATGGTTTTCTGTGTGGGAGGTTTTTAAAACCCGGCAAAAAATAAATGGAGTGAAATCGATAGCAAAGGGAATTGGCTGGCTCAGAATCTTGTAATGGTACTGGGAAATGAAATGGATGTACAACATACTCACAGGTGGCAAAACAGAGATGTTGCCTTTTGATGGATCCTGCCCTTTTGAAAAAGAAAAGGGGAGGAAGGGCAGTGATATTGTGGAAAACAAGGTTTGTATTTGATTGTGTAGGTGCACAGCAGAGACAGAACGTCTATCTTACCTGCAAAAGGGATTTCACCTCTATTGTTATAAGACTGGATCAATGCGAGAGCCAGACTTCTCCCCGGGGTATCGAGAGCTAAAATTCAATGGCAGTTGAGATAACTTTTTCTTCTAGTTTGACAAACTAAAAAAGGAAAAGTGGTTCGGAAGCTATGCTTAAAGCTTGAGAGAAAAGAGACTAAAACTGCCATATCCCCTCTTTTAAATCTTATTATTTCTTTTCCTTTCTTTCTCCTCGCCCCACTGTTATTGGCACAATCCACAGTGGGATTTAGAAACCATAATCAGACTAATAATTGCCATTATTTAAAATTTTACTCTTTTTGACAGTTACACAGTTTCATAGTCCCTCATTCAGATTTATCTGCAATTTGTACAAGCACTTTAGGACTTCCATGGACCGTTGCCGTTCAGATCACGGTAGACTGAGAAATTTTGGGAATCATATCGCTTGCCTGATAGGCTTTGACTAGGGAGAGACCCTCACAAATTTCCCCTCTAGAGAACAATATCACAGAGGAGAGCAGGAAGCTGGTCAAGCAGTGTGGGGCCATTATTCAGTACTAATACACTCTGTCTACCCCAGATCAGATATAGTACAAGGACACAAGAGTTCTTAGACGGATGGTTTCTTTTCCATTCCCGGGAGTGCCATCCATTCCCAGTGTGCACTGCACCACTTTGCCATCCTCCAGTTCAATAGACTCCTGAGACACAGACCCAAGATAGTGGGGGCACTAGTCAAAGGAATGGTGCCTTCTGCTGTTCATAACCTCTCGTGCTTAAACATAGCAACGGTAATAAGATATATTTCCATACCTGAAATGCTTGAACTTGTGCCAGATCACAGTTCAAGAGCAAAGAGGAAAGAAGGGGACTGTTGGAAGTGAAGATAAATGCAATGCTCAAAAGAGTGAAATAAGAGTAACTGGCATGTGTTTCCGCTGGCAGTCAGGGAATCAACATACTCCAGGAGGGGAAGACGAGTGGGTTGGAACATCTTCATTACTGTTTATAATGGTTGGGAGAGATAACTGGCAAACATCAGAATCACGCAGCTAGCACACAAGGTTTTCTCGGATCCAAACAAGAAGCCACCAGAGAGAAGAGAAAGAATAACAAACAAAGCAAATCAGGTCCCTCATCTGCCGATACAGCATAGCTGTGCACAGAGCAACAACAAAACCCATTCCTTTGCATGACACTGTAACAAATAACATCCCAGTCCTCCCAACACTTAAGCGCTGTTGTTGTTGTACTGCTGGATGGATCGCTTGCATGGCTTACGCTGCTGTGACCATACCCAAAATCAATACAAACTTGGGACATGGCTAATTTTTACATTCATCATAATCCTCATTGAAATAAGAGAAAAGAAAAAATGTTATGTACAAAAATGCCAAAAATAATTGTCTCTGTAATTCAGAGCATGTTTGCCAACGCACCATCGTGCACCATTTCTACAAATATACAAGTCAAGGTGAGGGAAGTAAAAAAGCTCAGACTAAACTAAACTGTTTTAATAGCCCCCACCTAAAGCTTGGCATAAATCTAAATGAGTAAACTGCTAGACAAATCCGGATTGTGTGGGGAAAAAAGTCGCTGACTGCACCTTGGAAAAGTTGGTTGGTCTAAAATATTCCTAACTTTTTTGAGGTTATCCTAAACTTTTAAAGACCCACAAAACACTTGTCTATTTGTCAAATCGATATCTGTAGAACCTGCTTCGGTTTCTCCGTAGATCAAAAAATGGCTCTATAATTTATGTCCATGTCAAAATGGCTCTACGCTATTACTAAACCTGCATATTTATTTTACGTTCCTCTGAGAGTAGTCATCACTTTCAATATGCATGGAAGGCAGAATAGAACGGCGCTGTGCCGTGCTTAACCATGCTGATAATAACTGTAGGGCCTGATTTACTGTGAGTCTCAATGCTGATGGCACAGATACCTGCCTAATTTAATTGTTATTGTTTTATTGCCTTAATCACATTCAGCAAATACACCCCCCTCCCCCAACTCCACGTCACTTTCACCCTCAGCTTCCATTAACGGCAGACCTTTTATCTGTATAACACTATTAACTTACACACCCATGAACATAACAAACACACGCACACATTGTACAAACCTGCGCGTTCACACGTAGACACATGCCCATGCACAGAGACACTCAGGCACACAGGATTCACACCCTTTGTCTGAATCAAATCCCTGAATAGAACACAGCAGTGTAAAGTGAGTCAGCTACTGAGTAAGCTCGCACTGGCCCTTCTAACCTCCCAAAGGGAATGCAGGTGTTTGTGTTAGCCTGCTCCAGCTATGTTTAGACATGAGCCTTGGACAAGGCCCAGCACACCAACAGAGCTTCCATGCTCCCCGCGGACGACGACGTTCTGTCTCTGCTCCCTCTAACACTGTCAAAGGCTCCCAAACCTGGCAGCCGCAGCCTCCACTCGGGAGCAGCCGGCTGCCCGAACATCTGTGCTTACCCCATTACAACTCCTACAGTATGCCCTGGTAAAGTGAAACGGTGGCATAGTGTTATGTAAATGCAGATGTCATAGCATCACTGTTTGTGTTGTTTTTGCTCTTTACCTTCAATCATGAACCATCTACTGAGTCACTTGTTTCAAAGCTTTCGGATCAAATAATCCTCGTGGTTTATAACTTGTGAAATTTACTTGAACTGTTGCACTTTATCCTTTTATGCTCTTTTTTGCTCTTGAATTTCATGCTTTTTTCTGAATTTCAAGAACACATTAAAGAAAATTAGTTTCATTAATTTATTTAACGACCTCAACCCTTGAAAAGTTGCCGACTATGTTGAAAAGCCAGGTGTGTGCCAAGTAACCAACTAATTTAAATGAACTCGACCAATTCTGCCAAGAGGGGCGATGAAATATCCAGCCAGAATTATGCCAGAAGCTTGCTGATGGCTACTAAAAGCTTCTGGTCGAAGTGCAACTTGCTAACGGACATTAACCAAGGGTCAAACCATACTTTTTACCCTGGGTGGATTAGAGAAAATAAATCATTTAATAAATTAAATAAATAATGCACCCAATCCTAGCTTTTAAAATCTTTAAAGGTATATGCTCTTAATATTATTATTACAACCTGATAAGAGAAAAGTTTAAGGCAATATTTAAAAGGCCAAAGTTACCATGAAATTCATCCACATGATGAGTGTACGCAAACTGGTTTTAGAAAGACTGGCTTACCGCCTTAGTTACTTATTTCTTTCTGCTGTTTAAAATGAAGTTCTATGGGGATTCACTCAATCTTGGAGCAAACATCAAGTGGCCATCCACTTGACCCACTTTAGTTTCATTTTTCTTCAGTGCTGGAAGTTGCTGCTTGGTTTTGTCAGTAGCTGCTTCCAAGAGCAAGAGTAAACTGGGAACCGTTTGCCAGTCTAATTCCTGTACTTCATCCTCCTTCATCGTGATCTTTGTTCAGTAATCAGTGTCATCATCGACAACATCATTGTCATCATCCTAATCATCATTATTATTGTCTTCATCCTGATTACCATGAACATCGCAAGTGTAATTAATAACGTCTTCGCCATCAACATCTGTATCATCCAAGTCATCTAAACAGCAGCTGAAAAACTAATAATCATATTCAGAATGATGGGAACATCAGCAGTCATCATCATTAACATAATGGTTTTCACATTATTTTTATCTGGAAATGTATAGAATCTACATCCTAAGTATCATTGTGGGTAATGCTCTGCTACTCGAATGATTGGACTTTGCAGATTTACAGCCATACTGTGTTATATTCAGTTTGTGTGTTGTAATCCTCCCACGAGCTGACCAGTTCACAAACATCAATACTACTTGATTAGACAGGCCTAAAACACCTGTCTGCCCTAATTTCATTATTTTTGGAAGCGCAGGTGTTGCAGTGCTCTCAGCTGTATTGTTGTCACACAAAAACACGGCTCGGAAAAGATCTACTGCCTAAAATAAGCGAGCATGGGAAAGAAAAAAAAAATCCCATGAAGCCCAATTAGAATTCTGCTTCAATTCACTTACTGATTGAATGAGGTAATCTGTTCTCATTTAAATGATTTTTAGTCAAGCATGGGGCCAGCTTAGCCATGGAAAACAAATGAGTTCCCTATCCCATGAAAACTCTTCTCGGTACTGGCAGGAATATAAAATGGAGACAAGCACTGGCACCGCTGTCATTGTTTTCATTTGCCACATCAGCATGCAGCCACATATTTACTGTGGAAGATATCAGCGTGCATGATGCATTGCATGCCCCACAGCACTGTCTAAATTTTTCCAGAGCGATCCGGCACATCCACATGCGCCTTTGCTTCATTTTTATAAATGGGCCTTGTCTGTCGCGGCAGCAGTGAGCCATCCGCGCCACGCCGAGTGAGACGCCACTGCCCGTGACATCATAAAAGTCTCACCTGAACATGTCGGGGGAGGGGGGTCTGTGTCATCGTCACACCGGCTATCATTCACAAACACAAACAGATGCTTTTTAATGCGATCCCATGCCAATTTATTAACGTCAGCTGTTGTGTTTAATACAGTACGTGTCAAGCAATGTCTTCAAAGGTGGAGGAGCTAACCATTTGTCATTCTGTAGTGCTCTGGCACTCTCTGTCTGGCGTAATGAGGAACGTGCTGTCTGCTCCGAGTTGCCAGGGAGCTTGTCACTGCATGGAGGGCTGCCACAAAAATATGCTGAAGCCAGCACAGAAAACCAGCCCCAGAATGATGATTTATTTACACAAAAGGAACACCACCGACACAAGAAGGTGTGAGAAACCTGTCTTAATGTGTTTTCTCCTTTTCCTTAATTTTCCTCACACCCCTCCCGACATCTATCCTAACACCAGGTGGGCCAAAGGGGGAAGTATAATTAAGGAGGTCTCCGGGGACACATACGAGGTCATCGTGGATCACTCCTTCTTTACGGAGCCTGTGTCATGCGAGGTTACCAACCCTCTCGGCAGCACCAACATCAGCCGCAATGTTGATGTCTACTGTGAGTTTCTCCTTCAGTAATCCTACATGCATTCCTTTAATGCCAGCAGCGGAATAATGCATTGCTGCGCTGCATGTTTTGACACTGAGCTCAAAGAACTCGGGTCTTTATTTATGGATCTATGGATGTTTTTCTTGTTTTGTTTTTTTCCCAATAGTTGGCCCTCGCATGGCTGCAGAGCCTCAGTCCTTGCAGGTTGACCTTGGATCTGATGCTGTGTTCAACTGTGCCTGGACAGGAAATCCCTCTCTTACCATCGTGTGGATGAAAAGAGGCTCTGGGGTGGTGAGTATTTCAGTTTGCATTGATAAAGGCTAACTTAAACCTTATATAATCACATAATACAGCCGAGAGCAAACTTTTTTGTAATTATTTCTGAACTTGTTTCTGCAAAGTACTTTGGGTTATTTTTTTCTATCATAGCTCAGTGGTTTGTAAAGTTCCATTAGACCTAATTTTTTTTGTCCCAGCCTCTTGGTGACCTGCTCTCAAGTGAGATCCATTGATTTGATCCTCAAATTCAGTCTCATTCCACCTTTTCTTTTGTCAACATTAAAGGCCAAAGCTTTACTCGCCTGAGCTCAGACCCTAAATTGGATTTTAATAATTGAGAAGAGGTGACCTTTAAGGTATTAAATGGTTCGTGTGCTGCCTTGTTTTTTTTTTTTTTTCTTCTGTTAGCGCTGCTTTGCTGCCATCACAAATGCAAAGGTGACTTTGGAGTCGCTACATTTGATGATCTTTGACTTCTTTGCCGCAGGTTCTTAGCAACGAGAACCTCCTGACACTGAAATCCGTGAGACAGGAGGACGCTGGGAAATACGTTTGCCGTGCCGTCGTGCCACGTGTTGGAGCAGGGGAGAAGGAGGTTTCTCTTACTGTCAATGGTAAGCTGCAATATTTGCATGTCTTACACAAAAACGGGTATTGATACACCTCCACGAAGCTGTGAAGTGCATGCAAATAGAAGTGTGAGTGTTCAGGTCTGAGGTCAATGGCAGCAGGAAGACAGCAACTTGTCACAAGATTCTGTATCCAGCTTCCTTTGTAGTTTATATAAATCTTCCTCTGTGCAGCTTCCAACAGAATATATGACTGCATTTCTCTTCTCGAGTCTTTTTCATTGAATGTATCCGTTTCTTAGAGACAGCTAATTTTATCAGGCAAGCATAGTAACAAAACACAAACCAGCATACACGGCAAAGGAGCGTTCCATAAAATGATGCTCATGCAAATGAATTTTGCTAACAAAGGTAACGTGATAAAAACCCAGTTCGTTTCGTTAGCTATCATTACTGTGGCAGCTGATGAAACAGGAAAAAAAAAAAATAAACAGACTTTGTGTTTTCAAGATCTGGCGCACGTTTCATAAACAGGTGAAATGTACTTAAATGCTAATTATATTCTGCGTGAGTCACAGGGAAGCTGCGTTTTCTGAGGCACTGACTGACTAATGAATACCAGCCTTGGTGGGAGACCTGGCAACTCTCAAACAAATGACTTCATTACCAGTGCTTGATATTCATGGCGTACGCTTCGGTGTGGCAGAGGTTCTTAGTTGTGGGATTTACATGTTTCTTATTTTCCCTCTTGTCCATCTGAAAGAAACCTGTGCAAAACCGAAGGGGGAAAAAAGAAACAAGAAAAAACCCCAAACAAAACAATCCAGCTTTACAATGCCGGCAACGAGATGATGTTGAGTTAATTCTCACAGTGTGTCAATGCACATTTTGAAAGCTAACAAAAGAGTTTGCCTGTAAGCAACACTGGTGCTCATTTGGGGATGAAGATACATCAAGTAGCAAACAGTGTGTTTTAAGATTTTCTTTTCAAAATCCAGACGCTAGTTTTGCATATCAGAAAGAATGGGATACCAGTATTCCCTCCAGCACAAGATCAGAACCATGACTTTCTATGAACTGCAATGAACCCCCCTCATTTTCAGCCAGGAATTCAGCTGGAATCAAGGCAGAGAGGAGGAAAATTCATGTGTAATTCTTTTCTCTCCCATCCTTTTGAACATATACCAGCATCTTTTCTGCAGCCTTAATATGTAAACAGAATCCTCCATATCCAGTGTGCTGGCGTATCTTGATGCATCTCGTTTCTGCTCATGCATCTGTGGAGATTGTGTTCTTTGTGAAAATGCTGCCACGAGAGAAAGAAGACGGATTGTTTTAATAAAGATTACAACACAACTCAGAGCACACTGGGAAACATGGAACAAAGCTGAAATAGCATGTTTATTCAGTCCCTGCAGACTTAATTCAAGTAAGTTTCCAATGTCTTCTAGTCTTTTATTTGTTCATATTCTTCATCTCTCTTCCTCTCTCTCTCACACTCTCTCTCTTGTTTTTTTTGTTGTTGTTTTTTTCTTACCCACCACCTCTTTGCCCGAATTGTTATTTGACATTCAAAGCCTCCTTCCTTTTTACCCTTCTGAATAATTGAAATTCATCTCTTTTTCAAAACCACACGAGAAATCCCGAGTCATTTCTTACCCAGACCTTGAGGCGAATCAGATTGTCAAACTCGCGAAAGCGCAAACACTGTGGTTGAAGAGGTGGCGTGTGCCAAGTTGTCTCCCGAGGTTCCTTGATTGTCCCACGACAACGACTCGACTGCTGATACATAAGGTCTCCTTCCCTCTTATCATCCTGCCATCGAACAGCAATGAAAGCGTACGCGCCGCACGGCCGGTTCTCACGATGAATAAACGAACGAATTAGCACTATTTTTGTACAACTTTTTTTTCTGTTTGTTTAGTTTGTTTGTCTTGCACAGACGGCCACAATATATATATACAAATAAACCCCCCAAAAAAGGAGCAATGCTGTGAATGTTTACAGTATTCATGATGCGACAGTGTCTGCTGCACATTCGAATGTTTCTCTGCAGTTTGTTTTCCCTGCAGTTATCTCCTGATTCCTTAACGGCATCGTTTAAATTACATGTGTTTATAATTTGTCATTCCCTCTGTCTCTCCCTCTGTCGCTTTGTGTCACCGGCTCCCACTGTGGCATACCACATAGACATGAGGATTTTGCTTTCCCTGGGGAAGAATGTAATTTAATTATAATCAAACAGCTAGCAGGGGAGGCAGTTTCTGTTTAAGTCACTAATGGATACATATTGCTTACTCTAGACAAACGTTTTTAGAATACATAAGTCCTCAGCTTTTCATACATGGTCGTCAGGTAGATGGGAATACGAGGAAGAGTAGAAGACACATCCATGTGTGTAGTTACAGTATTTGCATGATATTTTTGACCATTCTGCAGAAACTGGAAGGAGGTGACTTATCTGACATGCTTGAAAGGATTTAGCTTAACTTTTAAGTGCTATATACTCAGGCAGTACATATTAATTAATATATATCCATGTATGTGTGGTCTGTGTTTGTGTTTGTGGGCATGTGTGCGCCTTTGGGCTATTAATATGTATAACAACACACATACAGTACTTGGGCAGCCCAGGGAGAGAAAACCCATTACCACAGTGAGGGAGAGAGAGAGGGACGGAGAATCCCTCAATATCCCACAGAGCAATGGGTTGTTATAGATCTTTTTTTTCTGCCGTTTCTCTTCCTAGACAGTCTTTATGTGCCAAGTTAATTAGCATTCCTACCTTCTTTAAACTAGCTGTGACACCACATAAGAAAGAAAAGTGCAAGTTAACGAAGAGGAAAACATTTAAGATGCGGCATATTTTATCTGACCGGCTACATTTAAGCTCGGCGAGATATGATCTGCAAGTCTTCCTGCAAGACTTTGAACTCATTTTTTTCCCATTATGTGTACCCCTGATGTGCACTCACTCTGCTCAGCTCAGACATTATTTTTCATATGTAGGGGGAAAAAACTTTTATACCCTCAATGTGAGGTTTACTGTACAAGCAGGAATGTTCATTCAAAAGTTCAAGCTAGTTCTTGCGGGCTTTTATGATTTTTAGAGCATAACAGTTTTGAAGTCACTGGCTCAAATGTGTCAATTATGTGCAGGGAGGGGGCCATTGTTAAGACATCTTGCTCTGAAGATTCAGTAAAGTGAGAAGCAAGGATAGGAGTAGTGTAACAAATGGAAGGAAGTGTGGTTATATTGTGTGGTTATTAACTGCTCGTGGCCATCTTGCAATGCTTTTAGTAACTATGTGACCTGTTTTAGAATATAATGTGCAGCAATATCTATATTCTATAGTAGTTAACTTTTTATATGGAGAGCACTAATTTGGTCAGGCCGTCTGCTTGTCAATAGGATCAGTTTGTCGTTTCTGGTACTGAGTAAAAAACTGGGACGCTTATCTGCGTTATCCTACTTGTATTGCAAAAACATAGCTTAGCTTAGCTGGGTTTCCTCCATTTCTATGGTCTCTTTTCAGAGTCCAAACACATGCGTGTGTGTAATTAGTGTTGATTCATGTGAGTGGGAATGGTTGTATTTGTCTCTGTGTCAGTATTGTGACACACTCGTGACCTTTTCAAGGTACAGTACTGTCTAAAAGTCTTGACCGACCCCTCAAGATTCCTCAAGACCCCGCGTGCAAATGACTGCCAATAGAACCTACAGTCCAAAAACTGAGTTTGTACAATGCCAGTAATCTTGAAAGTCAATTTTTGGTATCTTTATTCTTCAGCGCAGCCTGAACTCTCTTAGGGAAGCTTTCTTGTCATTTCTTTAAGTAATCTTTAGGAATAGTTCTCCAGGCTCCTTAATGGACATTCAAGGCTCTTCTGCTGCCTTTTCTTATGTTCTCTGTCAAAATAATCCCTCTCTGCTTTAATAACGTTGAGGTCCGGACTTTGGGGAGGCCAATCCTCAACTGAGAGTGTTTTAATGAATTGGCAGTTTGTTTGTCATTCTAAAAATGAAGAATAAAATCAATTTTAACAAGATCCCCAATTTCACTGTTTGATATGCAGCCCCATACCCTGACAGAGGTTCAGCTGTGTTTAACAGATTCACGTAGAGACCTTTCTTTTGATGTCTTCTGTACATATTGTTGATGATTCGAACCAAAAGTTCATCAAACCATAAAACATGCTGTCACTTGTGTAATTTGGCTTACTTCAGCCTTTTCTCCCGGTTTCATTTCCTTAAGAATGGCTTTTATACAGCCACCCTTCCACTGAGACCATTTTTGATGAGGCTTCAGTGAACAGTTGATGGATTAAATGAAGGAGCAGGTGCATTTCCCAGGTTCTGTGGCAGGTCTTTGCTTTATTTTCTTTCCTATTTCTTAAGGATACGTCTTTCAGATACTGTTCATCTGGTTTTTAGAACTGCCACTTCTTCTGTTGTTTTCCACTTTTTTGGTTTTCACAGCTCTTTTTAAGGACACCTTGCATTCAGTACAGAAACATACAAAATGTGGAGCTATACCAGGCTTTCAGCTGGAGCACAATAATCTTGTTGGTCCAAAAATACTATTTTATCTTTGGCATTTTTAATGGATTTAATTAAAGAAATGAGAACATATGATGTGTATTTGCAACAGGCTCTTAATAACAGTTTACCTAAAGATACCATTTAAAATCGGTTCTTGGCTAAGTTCTCTGTTATGTGAACCACATAACTGGTTCATCCCTTGAGTTAGGTACATTTAGGTACATTTCTTATGCTTGAATGATTCAATTTGATGATGATGACAGGTGGCTTCATCATCAAACAAAATAACATTGCTCTTAAAATGGTCAGGTACAAGGACTGGACTGAAAATGAGTGAAAAAGCAGCCAGTGTAGAAAGAAGAGAAAAACTTGTTCACCACCTCTGTGAATCTTCCCTGTAGTCTTTCTCTTGTCCTTCTTCTCAGCTCCATAGGATGGGTGGATGGAAAGTGGAACTTGCATAGGCAAGTTGAAAGTTGAATTTTAATTCACATTAAAGCTGTTTCAGGTTAAGTGATCATTTGTTCAAATAATGTTATAAACCTATTAAAAACAGCTGCGGTTAGATAAATTAAGCGTCAGAACTCTTTGAAACACTTTTCAATTAAACGATCAGCGCAGTACTCACGTCCTGCTGCAACTCACAGTTTGCTGAAATTGTTAGCAGTGTACGTAATGAAAGTGTGTGGTGTGCCCATGTGATAGCTGGAGCTGATGTGGTTGTGCCAGATTATAAACTTATTAGGACGATGACTTTTAAAATGACTTCAACAAAGCCATCGACGGTAACTTTAGGTTAAAACCGTAAAGAAAAACTAGGTCTTTGTCAGCGTCGTGGAGTGCTCGTTTCCTTCACTGTGTGTCCATTCAGTACAAATAAGATGCATCGTCAAACAATCCTATCCTCATTCTTGACGTGTTTTTTCACTCTTCAAAAGTGTTTTCCATAAGAACATTAAGTGTTACTGTTGACTGATCGTTCCAAGATTGTTGTTTTCATTCAAAATAAATGCTTATGTGCATAAGGCAAGCAAGATGCTCTCAAGTGTAGAATCGTAATCTGTTTTGGGGGTGTTTTTTTTAGGCTGAACCAGATTTTTTATGTTGATGTTTTCTGTTCATGTTTAAAGATTCTCTTAGCGCATACTGATTGTAGTTGCAGTTGTCGTTAATGCACTGTTTGTAGCCAGAAAATAAAACAAGCGCCCGTGGCCTGTGGTGGTGATGCTGAGTTATTACTGTAAATGTGTGTTCACAGCAGAGTGTGGAGACAGTATAGATCATGCTGCATGCAGGAATAGAAAGGAGAATATACAGTCTGGTCCCTGTCGTAAAGATGTATTCAAGCAGGGCAGGCTAATGTGGCGAAGCTGTCAGATGATTCAGGCCAGGAAAATTTGTATTTCAGCAGAAGTTACATATGATGGTTACCTCAGCCAATCAGGGATGAAGATGAAATCATTTGTGACCTATCTTTCCTACACTGCACTACACTGTGATATAGTGCAGTTGGAGGTGGAACAGCAGAAGGATTATTCCAAGCACAGTCACGCCCAGTAATAACCGGTTAATAACAATATTTAGTCAATATATAACAATATAGTCACTTTCTCTTCACAACCGTGTCTGATTACTGTCTTCTGTGTTGTCACACTGCAGTGTGTGACGCAGCTCTTACAAGTATGACTTCTTCGCATAATGTCTATAAGAGCTGACTTCGCGACAGCTGGAAAATATAGACAGGCTCTCATTACCGTGGGTTCCCTCCAGTGGGGAATCATCAGCCATCAGTGACCATATCAGATAGTTTTCCTCTGTTTCACTTGCCCTGCAGCTGTTTGTGCTCTCTTTCATCACAAAAGAAAACAGAGAAATCAGAAGAGCTGCGCTGAGGTAGAGAGGAAATGTCAAGCTGTTGTTCAAAGCGGATGCCTCAGTTTTGGAAGGAAATGGAAGCCCTGGCATTTTGACACCCACACCGACATTGTGTAATCAGATTGCAATGTCCACTCTAGAGTTAACACCTCCTCAAATGAATGAGTGAAACATTGTGCCCAACATTTTGATTACCTCCCCTGCTGCTACCATTGATGTTGTAGTGCCACCCACCTCTCAGCTACTAGCGTGTTTTTGCTCTGATCACATAGTGCAAGCAGCAAACACGTTTTTTTACGCACACGCTCTGGCATACACACACACACACACACACACAGACCCACATACTCTCAGCCCTGGCTGAGCCAGTGAGATAAAGCTATCTAATTATAATTCTCATTTGCAGCTCTGATCCATAGAATAGATCCTCCCCAGTCACTTCCACCACCCTTTTGCAGCCTGCAAGCAATTGATCTTGCTGTGCGTTGACAGTTGGAGTCCATGCTAACCACATACTTATTTCCATCTTGTAATAACAGGTTAGTACATATAGATCATGCATATAAACCCCCTTATTATGACTGTGAAACACACATCCCGCATTCATACTATCATTCCATGTTGGCAAAGCAGTGAAAGAAGAGGAGCAGCTCTCAATCCATTTTTCTTAAAGTGTCTGCATCATTCAGCGTGCAGCAGTAGCAGCCTTCCAGCATCCTCCAGTAGCATACCAAGACACCATCTGGCAAAGTCTCATTAAAATGCTAATTCATTTTAATAAGAGACAGGTAATAAACTGCAATTATGTATCGTCAGAGAGATGGCTGAGAGCGGGAGTTTGAGGGAAGTCGGCGGGGATGTGAGTTGTCTCACTAATCAAGAAGCTACCTCACTTGCCACACCCTCAAACTCAAACCCATGTTTTTAACCTTAGCCATCACAAGAGACTCACAAAACGCTTGATTTTAACAGCTTTTTAAAAGCTTTTTTTTTTAAATCAAATATAAAGGACCCGATGGAAGCCTTTACCAGTGCTATTTATGCAGGAGCATCTCTGTAATAACCCAGCTTTTAAAAGCAAGGAAGCAGAGGTGGATGTAAGCAATTATGTCAGTTTGTAATGATGTGATCATGTTTATTTTTTGCTGTTTTGTTTTGGGGGGTTTTAAGTGAATTATGTCCACTCTATGAAAAGAAAATTCACTATAAAAATAAATAAAGTACTATAGAGGACTATAAAGTGAAATTAATTCAAAGAATTTCAGGGATGTTGGGATTTTTTTTCCCCAGTAACACGATTAAAGTCAAGGATGATGATTTTAGTGAATGTGATTTTTTTTTCTCAGACATGTCCCGTTATTTCAGTCAGGTTGGATTTCTGTCTTTTGAAGATATTCAAATTTGAAATATCAGACTGAAGGTGCGAGCAGCTAATTAAGAGGAGAGAAAAGTGTTATCAACACCTCACATTCAAACAGCATTATGAAGGTTTGAATTTGTGAAAGAAGCTATTACCAGCTGCCATCATACTACTCTTAGTTTACTGTAAAAGAATTTATGTGGAAATTAATGTGTATGGCGTGCTTGAAACCAACATATATTCCCTCCACAGGTTGATTTAGTCTTTAAATATCACACTGTAAGTGTAAAAAATAGGCTCGGTACCTTGCCTTTCTACCAATTTTACTCACTGTGAGTTCAGGGCAAAAGGAGGGGGAAAAAATCACATGAGTGATGGAATTGGGTTATGTGTGACAGCTTGTCTTCATATTAGTGCTGTCACCTGGTGTGAGCAGCCTCAAGACCAGATGGCAAGCAGACCAGTCGTTTAGGCTGAGCTGCCCTTGTCAGGCAAGATTTTGTAGCCTGACCAAGGTTTAGCATATGCTGGCTTGAAGTCCAGTAGCCCCAGCACTTGTTGAATGAACTTGCCTTGCCTGGGTAGTTTGTAATGCTAATAAAGCCATTCCATTTGATCAGGCTCAATTTGAGAAAATCGGATTATACAGAATGTCAGCTGATGGTTATAAAATTGACTGCAATAATAAGGCCGTAATACAGTTCGATATAATAAAATGTTTGATATTGTTTTGCAATATCTTGATCGATACTGTGATTAGTTCAGTTATAGAGGTCATTCTGGGCAACTATAGCGAGCTTTGGCTTTAAATGTTTATTTGACGACTTATTGGTTCAGGGGTCAACTCTGCTGCAAGCACATTGATTGAGGTGAAACACTGTGACAAGGGGTGTTATCTCCCCACAATGGCATTTTCTCTTTCCATCTGTGCAGTCCTGATTACACTCGAAGAACAACGTTTATCTCTGCGGGAGAAATCAAGCCAGCCATAAATCAACAGTTTCTCTATCCAGAATGAAGTCTAAGCTGCCACTTATGCCCTTTGTTCAGTCCTGGTGTGCCCTTGGCTAGATTGTACTAAGGGATGAGGCAAGTTCATATCTCACAGCAATATAATCTTCCTCAGGAGTCCCAAATTACAGAACACTTCAGGTGTTACCGCTTGAAATAGGAGACATTTAGAATATAATCTTCCACCAAGAATTCAGTTGAGAGGATTTGTCACATGACCTGAAACTAAATTTAATTATTCATGTTTCAATTTCTGTGGCTCATCTTCTAACTTTTTTTTTTTTTTTAATGGTTGTTCTTTTTCAGGGCCGCCTACTATCTCAAGCACACAGACTCAGCAAGCTTTACATGGAGAGAAAGGACAAATCAAATGTTTCATCCGAAGTACACCTCCGCCGGACCGCATTGTAAGTGCATCCGGACTGTCTGGCTCACATACTTGAGATTCTGAGGATTTTGCCATGAAAGAGGATCCTAAAAATATACTCTTGATCCTACGGTTCTCATTTAATGCACGCATGTGAGCTGTGTTGCGCTGATCATGTTAAGATTTATGGCGCTCGTACAATGTAAACACACTTAATAAGCGCGCTTTGCATGAGTATCCATATTGTGCATGCATGTGTGAGCGTGGTTAATTGCCGTACTTTGTCATCTGATGTGTATTTTGTTATACTAATGCTCAGCATTAACCAGCAGTGTTATTAATACCGCGTTTATTTCAGGTGGGCCTATAAAAACTGTGAGATAACTCAATAACGTCACTTTTGATTTAGCTATATTAGTGACTTTGTTTTCATTTAAACAAAAATTCAGTACAGTTTTATTTCATAACCATCAATCAGTTCACGGCTTGCAAGGTAAAGAAGGTAAAATCAGACAACCTCTTATGAGCAAGCAATTGGTGACAGTGGGAAGAAAAAAAACCTTTTTGTCAGGAAGAAACCTCAAATAGAACCAGGCAAGGAGATGTCCATATTGTATACCGTGCAAAACTGCTGGTTTTACACTGTGCAGTCATTCGAACACATTGATTTGAGTCTTTTTAGAATAAAGTCTTGAAGCTTAAACCTCAAAGTTTGAATACTGTGATGGTGGACTTTGACTTTCACACCTGTTAACCCCCCTTGTATGTTTCTCAAGGCTCCGAGTTAAAGGTGTTGCTTTTGTTAAAATAGAAATCTCTCTTCCCTACTCTGCATTCAGCATAAATAAATATGCTTTATACTTCAAAATAAACATCTAAATATTACCTCAAAAACCAATACACTCTGTATTAAGACCCCCTGAAAAAATATTGATTATTTTGTATATGTATGTTAAATTTTCATAGAAATAAATGCATTAAATCAACATGAGAACCTCTATAATGATTTTAAATATCATGTCGGAGCTGTTTAAAACTGTTTCTTAATGCCATCGTTTTTTTATTGAGAGCATATTGATATATAGGGAATGATATAGGGTGATTCTAAATATCATGTTACTTTGGACCTACGACCTCTTCTTCAAGATCAAATAGGGTCAAATCTACTTAAAATGTCTTTTATCTTTAAAATTATACTTAAAATTCTGCTGCCTTTGTGTGCAATCGCAACATTCAGGAAATGATATATATTGTATATGGGGATTAGACTATCCCATTATAATTTTCATCCAAATATCATGTCACATTTGACCTCTGACCTCATGTATACATTTAACGCCTGCCTTTCTTTCAAGTTGGCCCCAACATATGTTATATCTTCAAAGAAAGTATTGGCGCTACAAACTTCTTGAAAAACAAAGAAAACAAAATGAATATATAGAAATATACAAAAATATTCCCTGAAAAGAATGAAAAAACCGAGTGAACACTCTCGGGGGAGGTTTGAGTTCTCCGAGTGCTTCTCGCTTAAAAATGTATTTTTCATCAGTTCACATATTATCGGCTCAAAATATGTTTCAATGTCTATTTTATTTTATGTTTTCACGAGGCTACAATTACAATTAGAATAATCAAGGTCTAAAGAGTAAACTCGACTTAACCACATCTTACATGATGGATGTTTTGCATTTCTATCCACAGAACAGACTCAGAATTGGACTTTTTTTCTCCATTGAATAAAAAAGAAAGTTATTTCAATACTGGCTTTTCACAGAACCAAGACAAGAAATTCACTTATATTTCAAATATTTTAGTTTTGCATGCAAAATGTGCTAAAGGACACAAGAATTCCAGCATTTTTGCACTCCATCTTCTACAAAGAAAAAATTTTATTTTTCAGACCTGATCCAAGTTTTTTTTAATGGAGAATTCTTCAGACTGTTTTGTTGTTCTTTGTACTCAGATTTATTTACTGTACTGAAAATATCCACAGTACCTCTTTGCAGATTCTTCTGTTTCACAGCACGCACCTCTGTGTAAGTGGCTGCATGCTGTCTCCCGATAGTCAAATGCAAAAAGGACTGTGATTCAAACACTGCGATGAAAAGAAAACTGCTTAGACATTAGCTCGGTCTACAGATCCAGGAGAAATTTCACTGAGCACTCAACAGCAACAAATGGGCAGTTAACAGGCACAATTTTGATCCCACCATTTTTAACCTTAACACAGCATTCAGAAGAGTTTTAACCAGCCACAGAAGCATTGAATATCCTGAATGGATTCCCATTTATTCATGCCTCTTCTAGACTTCTGTGGATCATTGAGCTATTCACCAGACAAAATGAGCTAACATTCTACGCTGATATCAGTAATTCATACCACCTTGTAACAGAACAAAACATCCCAAACGCTCCCCGTATCATCGTAGAGCACTAGGTTGATCTTTTCATGGTCATTATGTTTCTCTATTGAGAAGCGTGCTGACATAGCATAAAGAGCTTGCCGCGAACATACGGGTGGAATGACAAAACGACTAGGCCCACACACTTACATTGATTGCAATACCTTCCTGTGAATCCAGGCATCGACCAGCAGGATTCAAATCAACTGTGTGAAGTGTTCTGTGGTTGATTGGTCACCTTTAATAATTGGACTGTGTACCAGACCAAAGATCCACCCACCTGGATTAAAATTACTTGCTCCACAGTAAATAATAGTAATAATAATAATCATGAGTAACATTGTACATACACCTTTTTTATTTTTCTGTTTTTCAGGCCTGGTCTTGGAAGGAAACGGTGTTAGAGTCTGGAACGTCTGGCCGCTACACTGTAGAAACTGTGAACACAGAGGAGGGCGTCATCTCCACGCTGACCATGAGCAACATTGTCCCGGCAGACTTTCAGACTATCTACAACTGCACCGCGTGGAACAGCTTTGGCTCTGACACCGAGATCATACGCCTTAAGGAACAAGGTGGGAGCCAAGGTTCGACAGGTTCCACCTTCCTCTTATTCAAATCACGTGGCTGTGGTTTTTTAGAGAGTGACCAAGTGGCGTTTTATGTACATTGTTGCAGGTGACCAAATCCAGTGTCGTCGACTGTGTTGCGTGTGAGGTTGCGCATGCGTGTTTTAGTGCAAATGCATTTTTGCATACATGTTAAATTGAGCACGAATCCCAATTTTTATCATTCTTAGGTCATAGTGAGCATCCTAAACAATAGCACTGTAAATTCCTGCAATTAAATCCCTGTAAAAGTCATGATTACATAAATTCCAGAAAAACTGGTATTAAGTGAATGTCTTCTAATTCTTGTCTCTTAGCATAGACCCCAATATAAAATTTAATATGGAACTTGGTTTCCTTCAGTTAAAAAACAGCAAACAAACCAAAAAAAGACACTCTTTTTCCTTTCTTTAAATATGAATACTTTGTATCTGTGACCTTTCCACCTCTACCGTCGGGGAAGCTGTGTTTTCTATCCACTTATCGCAAATGATAAATTATAAGCTGCTTATGTGAAAGTGACATTGATCAATGAAGACATTAAATGGGCTTTAATGGTGTAGGAAGAGCACTTGGTTGTTTGCGTTTGTTTAAAATATGGCAAGGTCAGAAATGTGGGCTGGAAACTTGGGTTCTCATTAAAGTATATTTTAATGAGGAGCTTTTCTATATGAGGAGCATATAGATATATGCCTGCTGGTTTAGTCTCTTCCTACTTGCAAACAAGGAACACACGGGGACGATTACGCTTCACAAATGCACACACACTCCTGCGTTCGACTCAATGGAAATAAAAGCCCAAAGTTAAATGCGTCTATTAGTCTAAATGAGTGTAAATTAAAAGTTATCAAACAGTGTGATAATGAGACAATATTACTGTGTGTATAATGTTTACCTCCACATATAGCAAAAGGGTTTGGTAATTAGTTTTTGTTTGAATTATTGTTTCGACATAGAGGGGTTTTTTTCTTTTTCCTGTGCCGCTGTACTTATTTAAATTATCTGGTTTTGTGCCCAGTGAATAATGTCTAGGTAGTAAAAAATCCGACTTAAAGAGGACGACAGGAGGAGAAGAGAGTGTGAATGTGTGTGTGTTTGAAAAAGAAAGGTGGCTTTTACATTATAACTGTATGTTGTTGTGTCCTCACCTGTAACATGTCATACATTGAATTCATTGAATACACTGAAGTGCATATAAACTGTTGTTGTTAAGTCATTGTAGAAGAACATGTTTGTTTTTTGTTGTTGTTGCTCTATACAGAATCTCTCCCAGTGGCAGTGATCATCGGCATTGCCGTGGGAGCTTTCGTGGCCGTCATTGTCCTCATGGGCACCATCGGAGCGTTCTGCTGCACCCGCTCCCAGAGAAGTACGTCTCCTTTCCAGTGTTGCCTCTGAAGCATGCATGCTAAAGCACTGCATTTTTTCCCCACAAGCACATAAAAAAATGTCCATCTATGTAGTTTTAATTTTAATGTTTTACAAATTGGATCGTTCGCAAATTGTGACTTGAGGTGTCTTAAAAATGGGCCATCTACATAAAAATAAAACACACGGAGGCATCGCCAGCCAGAAATTACCGATGCAAGTTATTTTCAGGAACGTAGTGTCACATTTAATAGGAGATGAAATCAGTGGTTGTGATGGACATCTTTTTTTTTCTTTTTTTTTTTGGTGCCGAGATAGACAGATTGTGATAAGGGCTCATTTCATGCACTCTCAGTCTGGCTGCATTCATTTAAAGCTATTTACATCATGCGCCGTGTTCATTGCCACCCACCCATATACAGTACCAAGTGACTCAGGTTAGAGGCACT
Organism: Simochromis diagramma; assembly: GCF_900408965.1. Classification (NCBI taxonomy): domain Eukaryota; kingdom Metazoa; phylum Chordata; class Actinopteri; order Cichliformes; family Cichlidae; genus Simochromis; species Simochromis diagramma. The sequence continues at coordinate 12,173,520 of NW_024387375.1, forward strand.
CAGCCACTATCTCTATCCAAGAACCACACTGTGCTACTGGTCCCTTCAGCATGTCTATTGTCTGTACACTACAGAGGAAGCGCACCTGGTTATGCCCTCACTGCCCGTCTCCATCTGTGCTCACCAGAGAGAACTTGCAAGCAAAATTAAGACAGAAAGTAAGACTTTGTTATATGACAGTATAACACCAGCTTTGTCCCAAACAGAATGAGCCACCGAGGAAGGCTATGTGAGATTGCATATATATGCAGAAAAAAAACAAACATAATCCTGTGTTGGCAGGAAACAAGTGATTAATAACGCTTTGTGTTGTCTTCGGGAAGTGGGAGAGCTCTAACAAAACAAACCCAGGGATCTCTGTTAAATTCTGTAACACTGCAAACTGCACTGGGGGGAAATTATAATGTCAACAAATACAGAACAGTGTTTATCCGTCTTATTAAGATATATGTGGCGTCTGCTTATGCTAGATCTGAAAGGAGTCGTGTCGGCAAAAAATGACATCCGGGTGGAAATTGTGCACAAGGACCACAATGCAGCCCGAGAAAATGAAGAGCACACCTCCATGAAACAACTGATGGTGAGTGTGAGTGTCACAAAATACTACTTTTCACTTTAATTCTTCTCATGTTCTTTTGCAAATATTGAATCTCGGCCCTGTTTTTGCATGTTCTCTTTGGCGGACAGGTAATGAATGCGGTCTGCAATTAGTATGGGGATTTTCTGTGGAATACTTCACTTCATGAGTAATGGAAGAACAGAAAGGCATGCGGGTTGTATATGTGCTGTCAAGGCGTAGGGTGTATATATATCATCATGATAACAACGACGCTGTGAGGAGAACAGACCCCGATACATTTTAACTATGGGGATGCTGATGTATACTGGGTAATCCTACAGTGGGTGTACTCTCTGCATCCACATGCCTGCTAGACACAAAAAAGAACAGCTTCCTCTTTTGAGCTCTACCAGTGTTTTGGATTTAATGCAGTTTGCTCCAGGGCTGGTCTATTTGTAGTTAAAGCTCTTGGATTAAATTTTTCCTTCAAAATAATGATTTCTTTTCAAATTACAAAATACGGTCGACACTTGATGTTAGAGCGAGAAGATGAGCGTATCTACTTCACAAATCTGCATTTTGTAAAGATAAATAAAAGATATTCATGGATAAATTATTAATGGTGCCTGCAAGCCCAGAGTTAAGGTGAAGCATGTCTGAGTGATTTTTTTTTTTAAAGAACAAGTGATAAAAGTTGAACCCATCCATCTCAAAATGTCTCTTTTTGTGGGAGAGCTTGGGAAGCTACACAGATTCTTAGATGCTTTTGCTTGATTTCTACGTAGGTTGAACGAGAAGAGTTCCAGCAGGAATCTGTTCTGAAGCAGCTGGAGGTGTTGCAAGAGGAAGAGAAGGAGTATCAGCACATAAAGGTACGGCTTGTGAATGATGACAGCGTGAAGGCGCGAACGTAGGAGAACAAAAGTGGAAAGACAAAAAAAAAAAAAAAGAAGTGGTGAGAGGAAGAGAGAGAATGCCTTTGGGGCAGATGGTGGTCTTCAACTCTGGAACTAAAATAGCTGAAAAGCATTAATCCCTCTTCTGCTACACATGAGTTTTTCCAAAGTAAGTCCAGAGGCAAATTATTCCTGTTATGGGTTTGATTTTAATAATTAGCTTCTCAGCCAAAGTGACTCATGAAATCAGAGAGCGGTTGGACTTAGAGACACTAGTGGATGGGGGTCGTGTTGTTTCAAAGAAATCTATCAGAAAATCACAAAAACACTTAACAGGTGGTGACACCATGAGCAGGTGAGTCTTACTCCATGTTCACAGTGGCAAAGAACAGGAGACAAATGCTCTATTTAGAAAATGTGAGCCTCTTAACCTCGGGGAGATGTTTCTTCTTCATTTTATTTTCATAATTATTTGGAGCTCTACAGCAGACTCGTTGGCAAATATGTCATTGCAATCGCGTCTAATGAAATGTTCGTTATTCAATATGTCAGTGGACGTAATAAAGTTCTGGAATGATGCACCTTTGGACCAGGTGTCCTTTGAAGAAGAGATTTTAATCTTAAGGGATTTTCTGGTTAAAATGCACTTAAAACAATTCCACCTTCCCATTTACATGGCAGTAAAACAGATGTGAGGCACTTTACCTAGGGTCACTTTAGTTCTCCTATCGCACGTAAAGAGACTTAACCGCTTGTAATAAATGATTCATGCTGAGTTTTGCAGATCTCGAAACCCTTTTAAGCACCATCAAGTGAAGGATGGCCACCATCTGTTCTACATGTTTCAGTTTTTCTAGTCTTGGTCAATATTAATACTGCAGTTTAAAACCATTGGATTTTCACTTGGTCACCAATTCAATATAAACTATCACAGGTTATGTACGGTAAACACACATTGTATGAATATTTAAATTTTATTTATACTGCGCCAAATCACAACAGCAGTCGCCTCAAGGCGCTTTACATTGTAAGGTAGACCCTACAATAAAACATATGGAGAAAAACCCGACAATCATATGACCTCTTATGAGAAGCACTTTGGGAAGGAAAAACTCCCTGCCATCTGCTGTGATCAGTTGGGGAGAGAGAAGGAATACAGGATAGAATATAGGTGTAGTCCTCTAGTTGTTGGTATTAGGTGTATCCCTCCACTTAAGCAAAATTTTCAAGAAGAAATTTTCTGCTTCACAAAAGGATTTCTTAGGTCTCTTCTGTTCAAAGCAACTGCATGACCCAAGATCTGCTACCAATAAGTCAACGTTTTCTTTATCACAAAGAAGCAACACAGGCCAAGTCAGTGGGACCTGCATCTTATAGCGCTATGCCAATATTGACAGAGCATCTCCTAGAGTCTCTCGCTAAATAATAAGATAAGAACATAGCTGGTTGTAGCCAATGCCCCACTGCTGACAGCAATGTCTACACACAGCAAAAGGACATGAGATTGCAGCTGTGTGTGAAGTGCGTTAAAGCGTTCAGGTGTTCTTCATTTACCATGGATCTCTGTGTGGAAAACACTCCTTTAAAAAACAATGATGGGATTAGTGGAACACCTCATGGCACGTGCATGAAAAGGCTAGATCTGACAACACGTCATCAACTGTCCAGCATGCTTAAAAGGGATTGAGTCTGTCAGGACTCAGATACAGTGTGCAGATAGAAACACATGAGGGGGCATGGAAAGATGCACGTGGTCTTGTGCAGATGTGTGACACTTCCATCCCTCGGAGAAAGACTGTGGATGAGGATAAAGTTCTTGCAGCGTGCACACGGAAGCCATATGTGTGCCAGAAGGTCTGCTTCTGCTGCTGCATGTATGTAGGCTTGCGTGACAGCATCATACAGACTGTGAGAAAACCAGCGCTAAACAGTAAGTGTCCTCTGTGGTGGACAAGCAGCTGTTGTGTCTGTCTACTAGCCATGGGCAAAACATAATGAGACCGAGTGTGCACCAGGCAGAGCCGTTGAAACACCTCTTCTACATTACTGTGGAGAAAAAAGGCCTGTAGTAAGATAGCCTCTGACCTAAAAGAGTAGTTCATGCTCTTAGGTGTAAAAGAGGGATTTGGCTGTAAAGTAGCCCTGCCCTAGACATCCCTATTAGAGAACAAAGATAGTGAGACTGATAACCTGCGTGAGGTCACTAATTCTCTCAGTGAAAGTAAGGATAAAGCAGAGGAAGACCGCATTTCCAGACAGATTTCACCTGGCTTGAACTGGGGTTTTCCAGCAGGTGAGGCACTGAGGTAAATGCCAGCTAGTTGACAAGGGAACACAATCTCTGATCCTTTCAGATAGCACTTAAACAAGGGATCTCTTGCTGAATCCTGTGTGACAAGATGTGATGGCAGTAGCATAAAATAGATCGGGCTAGCACCTTATCTGAAAAACATCTGCAGATAGGTCAGTAAAACAGACAGCGACAATGTGCTGTCTGATCCTCTCTTTATGCACCAGCACTGAAATAGTACCATTTACCTTCTTTCCCTTTCCACTGTCTCAGCAGCCTTGTGCATATGAGCAGCGGCGCTCCGGTTGAATGATCCTAATGGTCCATTGGGGATATGGGACCACCTTACAGCTCTGGACTGATTCAAGAGTGAGGCTTCATTATGTTGCCCTGTAAAACAGGATGGAAGCTAGGCTATGCCATAACAGCGGTGGCTGTTGGTCATCAATGTACCTGTCATCAGCATCTAAGATCTGACACATTTTTAATGATGGCCAGCAGGTCCTGAAAGAGTGTTTTAGCAGTGGACATATTGCTAGCAGGGAGTGAGATGGCCACCGCTGTGGGGCACAGTGGGCACAGACCTGCCAGATGGCCTGTGGAGTGAGCACCACTCCAGCCTGTTTAGGCAAGCCTCACAGCAGGGATGAAGGTCTGATGGGAGAATGTAGGCGGTCTGGCAGCCAGTGTGCAAGTAGATGCCTCTATACTACTTTTTTTTTCTCTTTAGTAGAGCTGACTACTTGATTAGCAAAAAAAAACAAAAAAAAACATGGGAGCACATCGCAGGTCAAGCAGGTGCAGAGGGCATGTGCAGAGCATAAGCGCTAAAATATTCTTCAGGACTGAGCATTCATGAAGGGATAATGCCAGTAGTGACAGATTTTAGAGGGCATCGCCTGTTTGAAATTATTATTTTTATTATTTTTTGTGTTATTCCATACAGATTGATACAGATTAATTATAAAAAGCTAAATGATGTTTCTTCACCCACCCAATAATGTGTAATGTTATACCCTATCAATACTTTGATAGGTTAAAGCATTCAGGGGCCCAAAGTATGCCAAGAAAATATCAGCCCACACCATTAAATCAAGAAAAACCAGCCTAAACACTTGACACAGATTGGGTTGGATCCATTCTTTATGCCAAATTCTAACCCTACCATCTGAATGGTGCAGCCAATTGGCTATAGACAATTGTTCTTTCCAATTGTCTATAGCCCGTAGGAATTGTAGCCTCAGTCTCTTGTTCTTAGCTGACAGGAGTGACAATCGGTGTGCTCTTCTGCTGCTGTAGCCTGTCTGCTCTAGAGATGCTCCTCTGCAGATCTTATTTCTAGTGAGTGTTACTGTGGCCTTCCTAACAACTCGAAGCAATGTGGCCATTCTCCTCCGACCTCTGACATCAACAAAGCATTTTTTCCAAGAGTACTGCTACTCACTGGCTATTTTCTTTTTTGGGGGTGATTCTTTGTTAAACTCATGCAAGTGCCATATTCAGACCAGCCTGTCTGTCACATTCATAGTCATTTAAATCATCTTTCTTCATCGTTCTGATACTTAGTTTGAACTTAAGCAGGTCATCTTGTGAAGATCTTGTCTCTTCACGCTCAACTTGCTGGAGACGACAAGCCTCACACAAACGTTTTTGTTTTGTCCAAATGACTGCTGACATTATCGTTCTCGAGTGCACTTCTGTTGTTTTAGCCTTCTTACCTGCTCTCTCTGTCATGCTTGATTTTTTTTTTTTTTTTTTTTGATCCCGGCTAATGACACCTTGCATGAGGCAAGAGCAAAAGGGGACTGAACAAGTGATAAAGGGCAGGCACAAACAATCTCCCTGTCTGCTTTCTGGTAATGACAAGCATAACGAGCATCCTCTCAGGTCGTCTCTCTCATTTCCCCATTATGAGCATTCTTCTTTTGGGATTTGCCACCATGCTCACTATGCTTGACATTTACATCCGTTCACACAAGGACATGAAAAAAGAGAAGAAGAAAAAAAACCTGACACATACCCTAACTGGACCCTTAGCAACAGCACAGTGCCTGCAGCCAAGCAGACAAACAAGTGGCACAGCTCTGGTCTCAGAAGCCATTTAGGTGCATACATGAAATTATAAACACTACAATCCATTTAGGTCCAATTAAAGCCAGTATGAGAGTGAACTTTGCTATGACACATTGGATGCCAAACTATGAATCATCAAGGCCTGCCTAATTAGCAAGAGACATGATTTTAAGGTCTGTGTGGGGGCTAACTAAATCCTACCCCTAAGCCTCACCAGTGTTGTTTTTTCTTGTCTTTCTTTCTTAAAGTTATTTAATTTTTTTCCTACACAGACCGCAGACTCTTTCCTTATTTATTTCAGCAGTTTGAATGTTAATTATTGTCAGTTTGACCTTGACTTCTGTTGCGCTTTGAGAATAGAGGTACATTCACATATAAACAAATAAGATTTGTTTGTTTTTCTTCCCTTTCTTCTTTTTCTTTTGTGTGCATATGTGATATATAGATGTATAGCTCTAAAGAATCTTTCCTTCATGTGTTTTCAATAGGACCCTACAAATGGCTACTACAGTGTAAATACCTTCAAGGAGCATCACACACCTACCATGACAGGGAACCCTACCACTGAGGTGCGGAACCCCACCAACACAGGTACCCTGGGAAAGCAGCGGGTACCGACGGGCATGTCCTTCACCAACATCTATTCCACTCTTGGAGCTGGTCCCAACCGACTGTATGACTACAGCCAACGCTTCGTGCTGGGCATGGGCAGCAGCTCCATTGAGCTTTGCGAGCGGGAGTTCCAGCGCGGCTCACTCAGCGACTCCAGCTCTTTTATCGACACGCAGTGTGACAGCAGCGTCAGCAGCTACAGTAAGCCAGACGGCTACGTGCAGTTCGACAAAGACAGCAAGGCCTCCGCCTCCTCCTCATCCCACTATTCCCAATCCTCCTCGCAGAACTCAGACCTCACCCGACCCCTCCAGAAGCGCATGCAGACCCATGTCTGACCTCTTGGGAGGGAAGGGCTTTTGGAACGGGGTGAAACAAACCAGCTAGGATTGTAAAACTGAAAGAACCAGCTCCGAGGAGCGCCTAAAAAGAACAATGTCAGAAGGTGTTTTCTGTGGATGCCTGAAGACACTGGGGCTTTAATGCACCATGTGACTTGTTTAGACTTCCCAGTGTCCCAAAAAAAGAAAAAAAAAAAAAAAGGATCAAGAAGCCTTATATTTCGCTCATGCTCAACTCATCAACTCCCTGCTTTGTGCCACAGAGAGGTTATTTGCCAACACAAACACTGCACGAGTACAGCGTTTAAACTTTTGGGTTTTGCAGTGACACTGTTGACCGATCAGAGGGCAGGAAAACAAGGCTTCTGTGACAATCAGCACCCTTGGGATGGACCACTTTCGCTTTTTTGAAGAAGAAAAACTGGAAGTGTTGTCATAAGTGTTTTGGCACTCAGCACAAACTGTCTGCTAATGAGCGCAAGCCAGTGTCCTGCTGCTCTCTTGTAGTTTGAAGCACAAAATTCAATGTGCATGTGGTTTTAAGTTGTTAAAACAACACCTTTTTTTCTCTCCTCCACTCCCACTTTCCCTTTAAACACTGTACGTTAAGCTCGGCTTGTTCAAACTAGTCTCCTGTGTAGGTGTAAGAAAACTTCCTCCATATGCCCACAGACGTTTCAAGCGCTGAAAACAGCGGTTGTTTTTCCTCTCCGCAGCTGTATCTGGGCCACAGAGCTGAGCAGATAAAGAAGGGCCGAGATCTCATTTTAAATCCCTGAGTCATTATTTTACTTTGAGACTCTGCGATAAAAGAATATCAGTGTACATACGCGACTGTAATTTCTTTTCTAGCGTCTAATTTCTGACTCTGATTTCCCTCATGGATGACTATAAATGAGACATGAGCGCCTCTTCTTGTCCATATCTACTTGCCTTGAGGGTCTGTTTGAACTGCTTGAACTGGGTCAATACAAACTTTGATGAAGCCAGATTGATGTACCCCATCAGTTCTTCAGGTGGGGGAGCTGCATCCACCGTGGTGTCACTGCGCCAAAATCCAGCTCTGAAACTGCAGCAGGAAAGCCAAAATGAGTTGTACTTGTGAATTTCTCCTTGTAACACCACAGACCATCAACCATGTACTTGAGGTTCCCTGCTAAAGGAAATATAAACATGATATTTTAGCTTCTTATTGTGTGGTTATCCCATTGCTTTTGTCGATATCACTGTTGACGCTGGAGCTTAGTGCATCCTGACTGTATACCTATGTGTGATTGTGCTGCTCATCAAGGGACATAACAAGCAAATTTAGAGAAAAAAAGGTTTTATTTTGATGTCTGCTATTCATTCAGAGCTGCTGTGGGGGCTGATGGTGGCTTGTTGGGTGCATTCTTAGTTTTTGTTATCCACACTTGTGTGACATGTATGGATCGGCTTTATTTTTCAATCACTGGCACTGTAATTGTTTTAGTTGAGAGTATAATCAGAGTAGTGATTTAACTTGCACCAGAAACACTCGTACTTTGTGTAAAATGCTTAAGGTGAGCCTGTCATAGTTCACCTGGTGTCATAGTCCAACACTGCACATGCTTTGATCAAAAAGGGTTTGCAAGGAACACTGCAGATGCCGTGTAGCTAAATAGCCAGCGTATTTTAGTCTTAATGCTACAACACGTGGATGCTACCATAGATTGCTGTTGACCTTAAGCCGTGTTAACAGGCTTTGATAAGAGCATCCCTTTACAGTAAACACAGATCCTTTTTTTTTGCAATAGCTGCAGTTACCTATTGCACCCACATCACATTTAATTATAGCATTCAGTAGCCTCATATGTCTGTGCACTTTCAAGGTCTTACTTTCAAGCCATACTGTTTGTTATTTTATCAGATCTGTAAAATATAGCGGACTTCCTGAAAAATTACTGTAAAAAAGAAAAAAAAAACGACTTAAAAAGGGTGGCTCACAATGTCATTGTCATCTTTGTTTTGTCAAATCAAACACAAACATCACACAAAACGATAAATGTTTTGTGTGATGAAAACCTAATAAGGTAGTTGTTCCATATGTAGTGCAGCAGTCAATTGGAATGAACCTGTGTGAGCCTGAAACTACAAAATCTGCCTCTCAACCCATGAAAAAACAAGCACCGTGTTTCCAACAAAAGCAAGTTGTTGTTGTAACCACTTTACATATGATTATATTCAAGGCATTTGAATGGGGTTTTCCACTTGAGTGGCAGCGGTTTGGACTCTAATTTTACAAATGGATTGGTGCCCATTGTACAGCTTAAGACAAAAAGCTCTGTTTCAACGCTGATAATCCAGCTTGGCACTTAGCAGACTGTATATAAATCTCTAATGCTGTCTTTCTCTGTATATAATTTTTTTCTGGGCTTTCTTTCTCATTCAGATTCCACTATTCCAGAGCTCAACAAACACCACATGGCATCAGAACTGTAAAGACAGACGATGTTTCCTTTCTTTGTTTCCTGTCCAAAACAAAACAAAAAATCATCAACCTCGCCGTTTCACACAAACTACATGAAAGGCTCGTGCGAGCAGTTTTCTCCTCCCCCAGATCTCACAGGGAAAACTTACTCACAACGAGCACACACGAGGCTATAGGATGAGAAGCTAAGCATAGCCAGGACAGCTTTGAAGTGAAATACAGTAAGAGGCGATTATTCTTGCAGCCCCTCTGAGAGATGCCCAGATGTCCAGCAATATATTGCATTTGGCACCACCATGACTGTCAAGTACGGGTGTCGCAGTTTTTCATTTATTTTTCTCTCCGCATTTATGAGGGTAGAATTAAATTATTTCACTGATATCATCAACATTCAATTACAGTGCAATCTACTTTGGGGGATTAAAAAAAATATAGAATAAAGTGTCCATATGTTATGCATTACTTTACATTCACATGATCGGAATTCTAAAAATGTGCCAGTTTGAAACTTGCCATACAGACTTTTAGCAACTCTCTTCATGAAAACAAAACAAATTTGCTGTCCTTCTAAAAATGGATCGTTTCCTCTATCTGATGCAGCTTTTGCACTGATCCAAACATAATGCATTTTCCCAGTCCAGAGAATCTGCACACTGCACAGCAAACAGATAAATATTTGATAGGCCAGCCTTCTGTCCCACCTCCCCCCACCCTCCAGAATGGCAACAGCTACAGTGGGCATGAGAGTACTAGAGGATGTGAGTGCCATGTCAGTCTTTGGGAATCAAAGCCCATGTGGGGACGGAGTCTGCCCTGCTCACCTGTGGACGCCTCGCCGGCTGGTGCTGGCGGCGCCTGTTTGCCTGGCTACAAGCACTGCACAGATGCCAGAGCATAACAGATGAATAAACACAAAGACCCGGAACAATTACAAGGGGTTGCTGCCCTTTCCTGATAAAACAGAGCAACCGCTTTCAGAGCAGAGCATGGAGCGTAGACTGTTTTTCAGAGATGCTAAAGACTAGCCTGTAAAACACTGGATAAGAATGTTTCTAAGGTGAGAGACAGAGCTTAGGAGCAGTGTGAAGGAAAGACACTGGCTGGAATTTATAATGGCTTTTTCTGTTCATTGCCAATGTTATGTTTGTTTATTGCAAAAAGTATGTTGCTTGGTTTGAAATAACTTGGAAAAAATAGATAAATAAATACTCAGCATTAGTACTTTCAAGGTTTTGTCACGCTTGCAAAGGGACTTTGCAAGCGTGGGTTATTTGAAGTCTACATCAGTGTATGATAGGTGTCACTGTGCATGACGGAGCACATTAGCGAAGGTGCCATTTGAACCTCTGAACTGATCATAATAAGCCTTTTTTTTCAACCGTGTAAATGCTTTCTGTCACTGAGTTTCTCTCTTTTTCTCTCACTTTCTTTTTTCTTTCCTACCAAATCAATACCTTGTTAGTAATTTAATAAAGTCCAAGTGTAAGACCTGTACAAAATAGCATCTGGAAACGACTCTCAGAGTTTCCTTTGTCTCGCAGGGTGCATTGGTAATCAGTGCGGGTTGGTTTGCAGCAGACAGTTTGCAGCAAGTCACATAAGCAAATGGGAAGTATAATAGGAATGCCTTTGGAAGTCAAATGAGTACCCTTCAACGTCATTGGTTGATTCGCTCTGTACTCCAAATAACGCAAACTACTTGCAAATGCTACACGAGGCTCAGAAGGTACTTTAAATGGTCATTGCAAGAATTTGTATAAATAGTGAACCATAACCATACAGTAATTGTAATAAAAAGGCAACGTGTAAATGCTCTTTTGGGTGAACCACTATTTTCAGGAGGTGGCCCTCTGTATCTAAGAAAAAAATGAAAAAGATGTATTTTAACTGTACCGGTCTGTGAATCTATGATGCTTTTGCTCTGTATATTTGGAGAATAAAACTGATGTTTGAGTTGGTGTTTATGTTTACACTGGTCTGTCAGTGAGAATGAGATTCGTGAGTTACTGCTTTGTCTGCACAGAAATCTTCACCCTTAGTTTTGTTCTCGCAGATTTCAAAAGTTCTTTCATTCCTATTAATGCTAGACAGTGAGCAGCTTTTATGAAAACTCTTATGCTACGGTGCCCTCTGGGAAATATTAATCATTAATGGCCCAAGTCAGGCCTTCCGATGTAGACGAGAAGAGTGCAGGAAATGTGCAGTCACTTCACAAACATGCACACAGTATATAAATTTTAACTAATGTAAGATCCAGTTGCTGTATGCAGGCAAACTCGAGTATAATGAACACCCTTGTGATGTTTCAATAGTTTGTCAATGAGGTCCAGATTCAAGCAGACGCTATGTGCAGCTTCAGGCTGGGCAGCAATTTGTGTTTTGCTTATATCACAAAATGAGAAACGAGAAAAGGGTTGTAGAAATAACACCAATGCAATCCTGTTTAAAGCAACGTTTTGCAGGTGTGGCAGCACAAGAACAGAGACAATCACATTCGTGTCCCTAATCGACCTGCACAGTGGCTCTTGTTGGACAGTCAGCCAGCAATAAGCTATCGAGAGTGTTTTGTGGCCGGCTTAAGTGTACTTTGACGGCATTTGTTAAAAGCAGGCACGCTACTGTTTATTCGCTTTGTCCTCTGTTTTCCTAGGCAGTCAGCAGATTCACACCATTACATTTACATGCAGCCCTTTAATCCATTAATAGGACCGTTGCAGTCTTACTCCAAATTAAATGAACTCACATAAACACCTTAACTTGCCTGAAGTACTGGCTCCAATCCTACAGAACTGAAACTTAAAAGTGATTTGAATTCCCTCATGCACAGAGTCAATACAATGCAAGGGCAATTACTCTTTAGCTGGATTAATCCACTTGCAGCCAAGGCGGGAATGTAGTATTCTTGAAGTTGGAATCAGAAACAATTCTCTTATTTGAGAAGCCTAGAAGAGAAAAAGTAAGCATTTCTTTGCTGCACACCAAGCCCAGACAGAGAAAGGACTCGCTGCTGTGTGTATAAGCTTACCTCTGAGCGAGTGCTATAACCAGTCTGGTCTTAATATTGAGAATTCATCTGCCAACAACATTATTTCCCTTGAAAAGTTTCCCGTGGTGAATAAAAATGGCCATGTTTTTCCAAACATTATACAAATTGTGCCATTTGTGATGGATTTGTCTAATCATAGAGCTCCAACTCATTACTGAACAGATCTAGGCCAGACATTTGCTTGCATTATGGCTTTAAACACTCTCCTTGGAACTAGGGATTGGAAGGAGCTAATCATTCATTCTTTCCTTCCCGCAAAATGTAGAAAGCTTGTCGAGTTCCCCATGGGCCTCACCTATTCGGAGAGATACAGTATTGTTACAAAATGACTCATAAATGACTCTGCATCCCTTCAAATGAGCCGTTGCGACGGGCTACTGTGTCATGAATTACCTTGGCAGATAATTGCATTTGGAATCCAATTTAACAAAGGCACAAATTTAGAGCAAATGGCAGAGTAAGCGTTTGCAATGTCAACGCACTCCATTACAAAATTATCTACAGACAGGTATTTACATGGTGTGGAAGGGGAGAAAAAGTCAGGGTGGTGAAGAAGCTGAACTATACATGGCTAAATCTCCCCCGCCGCCGTCACCGCCACGATAAAACTAGCATGTTCTTGATATCATTATCGTGCTGTGTGTTAGCCGCCGTTTAAATTGTGAAAATTGTCAGGTTTTTTTTTCTAAGCAGACAGCCTGATTAGATTGTCAGTCAAACTCATTTGTAGTCTCCTAACTGTAAACCATATGGTCTTACAAGCGAGCTAAAAAGAAGAGATGAGTGACACATTGAAGCAAATCTCCATACTGCTGCTTCCTTGATGCAATTGCCTATGAAATGCTTTCTTTATAGCCATTTGTTTGCCAAGGACAGCTGGTTGAGCACACACACACACACACACCAAAAAACTCAACCAGCATCTGTCTCTTGGAGAAACATTAAATGACGAGAGCATCCTAAAAGTCACTGTTTAATATTTTAACCACTGACTGCGCATTAGGTAGGAGGTGATGAATATGCAAACAAACAAGTCTGTTTAAACTAAATTTCCTATTAACATAATTGTATTTTTCTTTGCAAAAACATCCAATATTGTGGAAAATTATCCACTTGTGGTCACGACAACACCGTCGCGCTTTTTGTGGTCATGTTAAAGCACTGGAAGCTTTTAGTTAAGGTCAGAGAAAGACCATGGTCACAATACATTTATCTGCAGTTTGATCCAACCTTAACCTTTAAGATGCCACCTCTGATTCCCTCATGCATTTTATATGCCCACCAGCTTAAACTGCTGATTAATATATAGTAGTCTATAAAAGTGGCCCTTCATTTATTCAGGAAAACAAAACTGCACCTGATATAATACAGCCTCATCTGGAAAGCAACATTGTTACCTGTTGTTGAGAAATTCGAGGTACTGCATTTTGCAAAATCCTGTTTCTTCACCCCACCTGGACATGGGCTTTGAGAGTCGACTCAGTAAATCTTTTGTAACCAGGCAGGTTTGTAGCGTTTGAGCCAACATAGCCTCTGGTATCCCCCCGCGAGTCAGCAGAGCTGCATTATTTAAATCAGAGGAGGTGTCTTTCTCTGTGAATCCCAAATCTAGTCCCGCGAAGCTGCATGTGTAAAATAGCCTGCTTATTAGATAATATTTGAAAACACTGCAAAATACATTCTTTTCCAGGCACATTTAGTTATAATAAACCATGACTCGGGTGTTATTTAATATTATCACTCCTTTATCCTATCCAGTAGACGCATAATACTGCGTAGCTCAAAATAGATTAAGCACAATTTCCCATTCATTATTGTTGCATGCTGTTACTGTACAACTCTACAACTACAAGGTGATTCCCTGCATTCGAATCCTTGGATTTGTCCTTATCCTTGACTTTTCTCTGTTGCCCTTTCTTGCCCTAAACTTTCTTTAACAGATGCTTAGTCCACAGCTGAAGTACTATTAAAGAGCTCAACCTTGCCAGGTTGTGGGTGGTAAATAAAACAGAAAAACCGGTGGCCTTGCGAGGGCAGTGAAAATCGACCGACTTGGCACAATGTTTTTCCACCTTAGGAATGCGCATTTAATGCTGGTTAAGATAAATAAATCTCCTCTCCTGATTACAAGCTGACTGAGAGTCAATCCCAAGGAGCTTCTTAAATGAATTATTGATCCTATGACCTTTCCCTGTTTTAAAGGCTCGCTTTTGTTTGTTCCAGCTTTGTTGACTGGAGCCACACTATGGGCAATTTGGATTGATCAAACATCATCTTTCCATATTAGACTGTTAATTATTCCGGATGTATTTGCACTGTATTATAACAGGTGAAGCGTGAGGCTGTGGGCACACATTATTAAGCATGCCTCAGCACACACAGATATGTGTGCGCAGCTTCTGACCTGCGGTCAACCTGACAGAAAGGACATTTTCGGCAATATAATCTCTCCGCTTCCTTGACGTACGAGCGCAAACAAAACGCGTAAAAACTTAAGGAGTTCTTTGGGGAAGAAAAAAAGAACAGATATTTGACTTAATTATATTCTCCATCATGCACTTTGTGTGTTTGACAGGGCTCGTTGATAGAGAATCTTCTGGATAAGGTCCCATAGTGCCGGTTTAGTGGAGACAAATGTCAACCAGTTAATCTTGTGTCAGGATTGATATGATAGATGTGTCTTCTTTACAGAGACCTGCTTTAATTTAATCTTTGGCATGTTGACATTTTGCAAATGTAGACAGGCTGAAGTATATAAATTGTCAGAGGGTGGTATAAGGAAAGGGGCTGGCTAATTGTAAAGCAAAATGAGCGCACGCACTGAACAATCATCATTTTCCTAATTAAGGTTTAGTTTGCACTTCAATGGTGAGGGCTCTTTCTAATGGTTGGAGCTCTTAAATTGCTTTTCATTTGGAGTGCATTCAAAACAAATGGAACAGCATACAGACGTGACATTTGGAGTGCAAGCCTTCAATTGCAAGTCCATTTGTTAGACTCAGCCCTTTGAGTTGGAAGCATTCAAGAAACTGTTAGCGTGAATGAATATTAATGATGCATGGACAGTGGACACAGGGAGAGAATAACACGAGCAGTTGTTTTGGCAGCTTGAGACTTGGCTGTTTGAAACCCAAGCTTATCTACTTAATTCCTGTAAATGACGATGAAACATTATTTACCGCAGTCTGATGAAAGGCAGCGATGACCTTTATTTCAGTTAATCCACTGGAAAAAATCTTTCCCCAAAAATAAAATGCTGGAAAAAACCACACACAAAAAAAACAAGACCTTGGTCTCTGATGTTATCAAGAGAGTGGGACTGGAGTTGCTTCAGTGATAAAGAATAAAGGGATGTGGTTTTGTTCAGCAGTTGATCAGCTTGCGGGGGAACAAATTGCACAAATATTGACTCAGGTCCCATGGTTTATCGCATAGATAAACCAGCTTAGAGTACATAAAATTTTTGAGCTAACAAGTCGTGCTCTCACAACTTTTAGATTTGATACAGAGTACAACAAATTAAATAATAGAAATGCCACGGCCAGAGAAGGGCCAGACATCAGAAGTAGGACATTTCTAACAAACAGCATCCCCACCTGTATGACACAGCAGCACGTTGAGGCGGTGAAGACTGGAGGTGCAAAGCCATAAAACAGCTGAAACTGAAAATAAGAGATACGGGGGAAAGTGAAGAAGTCAAAGATGGTCAGCATGGTTTCATCTTGTGTGAAAGGAAAGAAGTGGGTGGGTGACAGACAAGCTCAAAGTGCAAAGTGTCACAGACTCTCTCGCAGCCATAGATGACTGGCAGCAGGCAGATGGCTTCCTTCATGCAGAGGCATGAAATGGGAAGAGTAAAAAAGAAAGAGACAGAGGGAAGGTGGCACCCTTCAACTCCTAACAATGCTCACACCGCCCCCCATCTCACTGCTTGGCCGGACGAGTGCCCCACATGGCGCCCGTTGCACAGCTGCTGGCTTTGGTGTGACTCGTGATGCCATGCTTCTGCCTGCTGGGTGGAGACAACTGAGAGGAGGGGGGGGGGGGGGGGGGGTTAAATATGTGTGTGCGTAGGAGAGCCGTGAAAGACTGTTTGTGTGTCGTGTAAAAGCGGGGCACATGGGGAGTGTAAAATGGGTCAGTGATAAGAGTAGCCAAGGCTTCACAGTGGGGCTAGGACTGACGGAATAGGGGTCAGGAATGGCCCCCACAATTCACCCCGGAGCACGAGGTCCAGTGAAGGGTGTAATAATGCCTTAATTGTGCCATGGATGGGAGTTATTGGGTTATTCACACAAGCGTGGAAGAAGGGGGTTAGGCCCAGGGGTTGTGACCAAACTTGTAGTCAAGGAAGGACAGAAAACAGTGAGTCATTTCTCTAATGAGCTGAACATTCCCTCTAAGTGTCTCTTGGTAAGTCAGATGTAAACCATTCAAATGACACAACAACCCCTTTGATGAGATTATGTGAACCGAAAGTTACTAATTAGGCACACAAAGCAAAAAAACCCACAAGGATTCATAATGTGTCATGCCACTGGGCATCAATACAAGCTGGATTTTTTAAATTATTATTTAATTTTATTCTTTATTTATTTTCCTCCTTCCTTTCTTCCTTTCCTTCTTTCTTCGTCTTTTTCATTTTTTCATTCTGTCGAGAAGTTAGAAAAGTCTAAACATCTGAAGAGAACACCAGGTAGGAGTGAAAATGGCAAATTGGAGAATATAGCAGAGATCAAACATTTTGGATCAGATATCAAACATACACGACTTGCAGATACGCTCCTTAGAAAGCCTGCTCGTTTGTGAGAGCTTTTCACTCGGGGATTCTGATTCCATACTGCCCCCTTGTGTTCACAAGTTAAACAGCATGTTTTTTTCCACTTTATGCCATCTACAGCCTGTCAATACCATCCATATTGTGTGCATCGGTTAAAGCAGAGAAGCATTGTTGCTCACTCACTGTAACTCACAAGAATAGCATAAACACGGTTACTCTGACTCTTCATCCACACACATTTGTATTATTAATCTTTGTACCCTTCTAATCATTAATTATTATACATGTTGTTGAATCAAATGAGTCATAGGCTCTGAATGTTTATCCCAGAGTTTCCGAAATGTTACCAACCTCATCTGCATAATGAAGAATTTCTGAACTCATTTACACATATGGAGAACAGTTTTGACACTTGGCATTAAAATGTCAAACGTAATCAGGGAGCAGAATTAGGTGAGTGAAGAGCACCTCCCACTGTGACAATAATTAGAAGTCTATGGATAGAAGAAAACTGATGAGGAAGTCAACCTAAAACCTTTCAAGTGCCCTGAAAGTGCTTCATCCACAAGGAGAAATTTTCATCTAAGGAGCCACTTATTTAATTATCTCTCGTTTAATTAACCTTTTATGCCCTAAGTCAAGTGTATTATTTATCCTGCATAATCTTTTTTTTTTAAGTCTTTTTCACATTCAAGGGCATCTTTTTAAATAATAAAAAACAAAAAGAGTTATGCGAAATATGTTTTTGGTGGTGTACAATCAACTTGATGTTATTGTTAACCTTAGGATGAGCCCTTCAGATCTACACAGGAGGTTTTGTTGCCAGTCGGTCATCCTACAATAGCCCAGAACAGATACGTATAATACTTTATTATTGTTACTTTAAAACATAGAAAATGCAAATTTCTTTGCTTCAAAAGGGAGATCTGAGTCGGGTTCACTATGGAACGTTACCAGTACATTGTGCTAAATGCTACAAAGGCTTGCACACAGTGATCCTTTAGCATCACTGTGTGCAACTTTTAGCATCAACTTTTATTTATGTACAAAAGCCATGCGGAGGGGCATTGGAATGCAATTTTTAATAGCCAAGAATAAAGAATAAGAGGAATGTGAACGCATGTCAAGTGGAACCAAAACCACTTTACCTTCATACACTAAAACCTGTCAGAGTTACATGGTGGGTTGAAATTTGGTGGGTTTTTTTAGTTTTTTTCCAGCATTTTTTATTCTGTGCAACCAAATCAATTTTACAGAAACTCCAAATGTCACAATATAAAACATCTTTGTCTGAAAAACTGCCTTTTTCTGTTACCAACTTTGCACATCAGTATCCTTGGATACATCACTGCTACAGTCTCTTTATTTAATCTGTATGACATTAAGGAACAACATCAAATATTGTTACTAGTTATCTGTTAAATCTCTTTTCATTGGACAAAACTTGAAACATATAAGATACAAAAAAAAGTTACACTATTTAAATAGTTTCCTTTTACCTATATTTTGATAGCACTTTCATCTGCTATCAATGATTCTTTTTGGTCAAAAGTATTTTTATTATATTCATTTCTTCAGACTCACTGACTATTAGAACAGATTCTGTTTACTGGTAGGATTAAAAACATGGCAATGCATTAGTGACCGCTATACAGCATGCAAAATGTGTGGTTTAGTAAGTTTAACTTCAGCCCTTTGCTGATATGTTAAAAATCATGACGCTGAGTGTGTGAAGCTCAGCTTCCATATGAGAATTACTTTACAGCACAATAAACAATGTGGCAAAACATCATAGATCTAGATACTTGCACATTTTCTTCACAAACAATATGTGCCACAAAACAGTGTGTTGCAAAAATCAGCCATGGGAATAGCTTATATGATGGAACAGCTGGAATAAATAAACCCCTCGCAGCCAGAACCAACCGTCACCAAACTAAAAAAAGTCAATCAAAGGAAATCTTTAAATGGTGTAAATCACATTTGTCTAGAATAAACTGGTTCTGGGTTTCAGGCAGCAAAGTAGATTTGACCGTTTTTTTATTCTGACCCTTAACTATTTAACTTAACTGCATTTTTCAAGTTTGCTTGTTTTTGTTTTTGCTGATTTATAGATCTCGTGATACTGATGCCCAATATTGACATGATAGTATCAGAACACTGCTGCAGATTTGTCAGCTGCACATTCTTTATGCAAATTTCCCATTTCACCACGTCCCAGAGGTGCTTTATTGGAGCATCAATAACTGGAGCACTGTTGGGTACAGCGAAGTCACTGTCATGTTCAAGAAAACTAGTTTGAGACTATTTGACTGCATTATCCTGCTGGAAGCAGCCATCAGAAGATGGGTACACCATGGTCATTAAAGGGATGGAAACAGTCAGGAGCAATGCTCAGGTAGGCTGTGGCATTTAAACAATACTCAATTAGGTAATACGGACCCTACAAAAACATCCCCCAAGCCATTACAATACCACCACCAAGTAACACTCAGTACAATCTTGTGCTGCTCTAGTCTTAGTTCTGCTGCAAACCCTGGAAATGGTTGTGTGGGAAAATCCTAGTGTATCAGCAGTTTCTGAAAGCAGCCCAGCCCATCTGTCACTGACAACCATGACACGTTGAAAGTTCCTTAAATCACCTTTCGTCCCTGTGAACTTCGGCAGGTCATCTTGACCATGTCTACATGCCTACAGGTATTGATTTTCTGCCATGTGACTGGCTGAACAGATGTTTGATTTAAAAACCAGTTAAGCAGCTGTACCTAAGGAAGTGGTGAGTATATGGCATTCTTGTGGATTTCTCCACACTGTGGCCAGTAGGTAATTTTCAGACTTCAAGCTTTCCGATGCATTGATGCCGTCTTCAATCACGGATTGCTTTTGCCAAGCTACTTTCTGAAAATGTCTTACTTCTCTGACCTTTCAGAAATGAATTTGTTTTGTGGCCTTGTTGACAAGCATTTCAATAGGCCTGCAAAAAAGAATGGAAGAGTTATGTCACTAGAAGCAACGCTGCATTCCTTATTTAACCCACACAAACAACAAGTGAAGCAAGAGCCAGTAAACTCAAAAGCTGTCGAATTTACTGTTAGGTAAGTGCAGCAGGCAAATTGGACCATGATCAAATACAGCATTATTGATTGGATTTGTGCGTGGGCCAAGATCCTGACTTTATTTGCACACTGACATGGTGAGCAATATCATGGTGAGCGTTCCATTACGCAAACAAACACATGTTCATACACGCACATGCACACATGGTGCCCCGAGGCAATTCTCTGTTATATTTCAGATGTAAGATGTGAAATTTGAGAGAGAAAATCCAATACCTACAGTAAAGGGGGACAGTATCAAACCTGAAGAGCATCCACTAATTTAAACCAGAGTGCAGTAGGTGCGAGGTAAAGGCAGGCCGTCTGAGAGCGATACCTGTTGAGCCCAAAGGTCTAAAACTCAATACTGCCAGAGGAGTTCTTTCCATCCTATAAAAAAGAAATAAGGGCTGCTGGAGAGCAAGAAAAAGAGGCAGAAAATGGAATCTGGCTGAATCTGAACAAAAAAAATCTGCAGCACAATACTTCACAGTAAACAGAAAGAAGTCAGTAGAGACTGACTGAGACCGAAGGATATTCAATAGATTTGTATCTCAGCAAGAAACTTACATGATTTAAGTTTCCCAGAGCATGTGGAAAAAATGCTGTTCTTACAGAGAAAGGGCAATTTATTGGGAAAATTATGCCTTCTGACTTAAATGCATAAATATTTTGTTTTTTGGGGCATCACATCTCTGGAGCTTCTGTCAACTTGGCTAAGAGTATCTCCTTGATATTAAAGATTATTATTAGCACCTACAGTAATAGAGGTAGTGATACTTTTCTCTATTTCTCGTTCTCACCCTTATTCTTGCATATCAAATGATGAAAACATTGCTGCTTCCACACTTTAAAACAATCTTAAGTGCCTTATTAAGTTTTCATTTATCAATTCATTGCCTGGCTCGCTGGCTATGTTTTTTTATGTTCCTCCGTCATTTTGACAAAATGCATGTTTACTTTCATTATGAGCCTCCATGGAAAAGTTGCATATTGGTGCGATAACTAAAATCACATCAATATTTGTTATTTTTATTAAATAATAGTCATGAGAATTAGCACCTACAGGTAGATGATGGAACCTCATCAGTTGAATCTCTTGGGACTGTTAATGGTGCAGATGTGGGATGGGTAGTTGTATTGTCCCAACTACTGAAGGATACAATATTTCTTAATGCACCATCTGTGATCAAACTCTAAACAGCTGGGCAGTCTGGCTAAAGAAAAAAAACTCCTTTAAAACATGAAAGTACTGAAATGTCTTTATTTAAAACAAAATCTTCTAGATTGACAGCCAATATCTTTAATAAAAACTTTTAATTTGACTTCTGTGTTCTGCTGTAATAGTTAAAATATGTAACGTGAGTAACCTACGCAAGTGGTCACCAAATCTGGAATAATTTAACATTGGAAAAACCTGATCTAATGAGTCTCAACTTTGGCTGTGACATTCTGATTGTATGGTCAAAATCTGGCATAAATGTCACCCTGTCTTGTTTCTGCAGTTGAATCTGCTGCTGGTGGTAAAATTTTGTGGGGTATATTTTCTTGACACTTTTCACATCGTTTAAACACCACAACCTACCTGAATATTGTTGCTGACCATATCTATCCCTTTATAACCACAGCGCGCCCATCTTCTGATGGCTACACGGAGACATCGAAGTGGAAGGGATGTGCAGCAGGTCAAGGTGATGAAGAACAGAGACGAAAATGTGCTAAAAGATTTAAGAGAGAGTGTTGAAAAGAGGGAGACAGTACTATTCAATGACACAAAGCTCAAATCATCTCAAACTGGTTTCCTGAACATGACAATGGGATTTTAATATCCTCAAATTGCTTCCACATTCATTAAATCTCAATCCAACGGTGAAATAGGAGTTTTGCAGATAGAGATTTCATGGATGGGCAGAAACTGTAGTTCTGAAGGTAAAGGTGGGGTCCAACCCAGTAGGTGTACCCGAAAAAGTGTCCAGTGAGTTTAAGTACAAACACGTGAAACAAAACTCTTTCTTATTTTTTTCTCCCTCAAATATTCCAAGTTAGCGCGTAGTCCCTGTTCAGCACCAAAATGAAAAAGACATTATCAGTCACTATGATTATAAAACGTGACATGGCGGTGATTCTATTATCCCCAGTTTTCTTCATTTCAAAGTGGCTTAAATATAAACATTTAAGGAACATGAATTTACTTTAATTAAATCCAGGTGTTTTTCTGTGTTTTTAAAAGGTTACAGCAAATGAGCTAAGTCACAAAGTTTTAACATTAAACTCCATCAGCAACTGAGGAAAACCTTTCTCCAGCTTTCTGACAATCCTTTAGGAGCAACTTACACTTACAGCTCTTT
Source organism: Simochromis diagramma (assembly GCF_900408965.1). Lineage (NCBI taxonomy): Eukaryota > Metazoa > Chordata > Actinopteri > Cichliformes > Cichlidae > Simochromis > Simochromis diagramma. Next base: position 12,196,009 of record NW_024387375.1, read on the forward strand.
CAAGTTGATCTTTGTTTGCTAGAAATATGCAACTAAACCTTTCAGGTGGTAACTTCAGTGGAGGTCATTGTGATTCAAAGGATTAGGTTCATGTGATCAAGTTCTCTTCTGTACAAGCAAACACTTCTTGACATCATCCATATTCATTTCTTCTATATGCTGCACATTTTCCATTCTTTTCCATTCCAGCTCTATCTATAGCTATATTATCACCTTCTAAAAGGTGGGGAACATTCTTCACTCAAAGCCTCCAGGTAAACCATTCCAATACTCCCAGATGGTATATTACACATCATGAACATGATGGCATGAGCTCTAATGAGCTGAATACATTACTAATACATTGGTATAAAGAATGTAAATTACAGTTTTTCTTTTACTGCATTAAAATACCTTTTCAGTATGTAAATGACATGAAGCAATGTTATATCACAGCAAAGCATAAGCTTTGATTCCTGCAGCCTCTGGTCAGGAGATGCCAGAAGCATGTGAGACGCAGCATCTGTAATTTGACAGATAAATATCAGTATAATTGGATAAAATTGTCAGTCAAATCTGTGGTGTGGAAAGCCACCCATGATGTTAAAAAACTCAAAATGTGGAAAATCTACAGAGAGATTTATATATTGGTAGCGAACATACTTGTATATGCATCACTAGAGTGGTTTCTGGCATCATTCCAACATGAAGAGAATGACAAACTGATCTATTCGCTTCCTTCTTCGAAGAGGAGGGCTAGTGAAATTGAAAGTTCCAGCGCCAACTCATTCTGGGCTTCCACACATCTATGCAAAGATAACAGAAAATACTTTCTGGGAGCGAAGTGACCTCATTTTGGGTGAAAATGTCAAAAGAGGAGAATTCTGCCAGTCTGAGACTTGGCCTGACGGCCATGGTGTTAGCTGAGTGGACTGAAACATATGAAACCGAAGCTGTCTCGCGCAGACAGACTGGAGAGTGGAGTGGAAAAATAAAATGCATGCTAGGGCGAGAGAAAGTGAGCCCACTCCCTCTGTGCTTGTAATTAAATGCTAGAATGTCATGTAGACTGGCAGATATTGTCCGTATATTTGCAGGTGCTCAGTGTGGCACTGCCACTGTGTTTCTACAGCAGAGCTCCAAGGTTAATTAAAAGAGCCACTATCTGCTGGTCGACTCTGCCAGGTTCCAACAAGAGGACACATAATTAAAGTGACACCTGTTCATCCCCATTTGTGGGCCCTTCACAGCACATTGCTGGGCTGCAACACAGAGGTAAGGCCTGGCAGAGAACATGCAGCTGTAGAGCATGAGAGGGATCATTTTTATTGTTCAGTGGGATCTTCAGGATTTAGTCATTTAGCAGTGGTGATGTGGGCAGTTGCTGGGTAGACAGCACAAGTCACCTGTATTCACCCTAAAAAAACAGTCTGAGCTTAATATTTTTTGAATAAATCAAAGGAGCTGAATGTATTCATTTAGATAGTAAAAACAAAATTAATGCGTGGCTGTATTTTGAGAAGGAGAAAATTATGAATATATATTAAGTCAGAAACTATATTGGTGACAGACAATTCGCCACTCATGACAACGGGAAGGAAAAAGCTCTTATGAAAATAAGCATCAAACACTTGGAGAGTCTTTTAGCCTCTTCTTTGGGTTATCATAGTGTTGCCGTTGATCACAAACTGTCAGCTATAATCTGTATCGTGTCATTTAGTGTAGCAGTCTTTTTGTTGAATATAAATAGCGTGGGTATTTTCCATTCAGCATTCTGAGAACCTTTAAAATCTGTCTTTTTTCGCTGCTTTTCCTGACCCTTCCTGCAATTTTTTAACCTCTCACAGCAGATTGCTCGCTGGAAGACAACTTAATATTATGCACAAATTGTCAAGTTGCTGCTGAAAAGATCCCCAATGTTAAGGCACATTATTCCTGTGTCATTTCCTACATGATGGTTCTTGCGTGCTACAAGGGATTGTCTGGTGCTGGCAAAGGAAAGCTGGGACTCACGCTGTGCTGTCATTTCTCTCCAGTCCCCAGTGTGCAATATACCACTGTACTGTGTGCCGATTCAGTGACCCAGGCTGACAAATAGAAGCCCAGTGGGAGTCTGTGCCCTACTCGCTGCACAACAGGTAATTATCACCACTATCACCCAATAAGTGGTGTATTCAAATGAGGAAAATTGATATGTATATTAGTTGCTGTGCTTCTCGCTACGTCTGCCACACGCATAACGATCAGTGGGCACGTATGAAAGTTTGTGCTCGTACACAAACCACAACACATACACGTTTCTTTGAGCTGCCACAGTTGTCAAGAAGACCCCACAGCACAGAAATGTGGAGTATCTCTCTCGCACACACACACACGAACACACTAGAATTTCATCTTCACACCAGCAGATTAGGATGCAGAAGACACCATGCAGTGCTTTTTATTAACATATGCCATCACACCAGGAGGTCAACGTTGATTCGTAAAGCATCACCAGCCCTGCAAAAATTATTTATCAAATCAACACTGCCTTTTTCAGCTCTCATTACTCTCTGCTCTGCCATTCTGCCTGCTGCAAGTTTCTACACAAAACAACAGGGATACCAATTTAACAGGTTGTGTTGCTCAAGAGTAGCAACTAAAGGTTGTGTCAGGCTCAGTATAGGTCTGACAGAACAGTGAGTTGCTTCAGCTTCACATTCACAACAGCATAGCTCATTTATATGGCTCTTTTCAGATAATAATTTCTTTCTGGTCAAGCTGTAAAGCCTGATATAATATTTTGTAATCATGGCTGATTGGCCTTAAAAAGCAGTTGCTGTGGATTTAAATATATAGCATGCACTATTATAATAAGAGTATTGTCAACATCTCAGCTCATCTATATTCGTTATTATGTTCATGTTAAATAAAAAGCCGACTACAGTTGAGAGGTGAGATTGTTTTCTTTGAGCAGAAAGGTATGCTGTTAGTATAACGCAGTGGGTGAATAAAGCATGTAACACTACCGACAGTCGCCATCAGCTTTTGCTACCCAGGACTTTATAAACCACTGTAAATATAACAAAGTCATTTAGTTGCCTAAACATAACCATATAATGGTGGCAGATCACACAGGGCTCATGTGAGTCACTTTTTGAATCTCTACACATGGTTAAGGGATTTGGGGTAATCCTGTGGCCAGAGGCAAACAGTGCAAGTACAACGCTCTGGGACTTAGCTGTGGCAGAAATATAGACAATGCAGACAGCATCTGCTCTTTGCACTGTTTATAATTGTCGATACCTTTAATAATTTTATCCCAGTGATTTTTAACACCCGTTTTAATCATAACTGTAATTTTTGCTTGGCTTTCATTTTTACCTTGTTGGCTTCAATGACTTTTGTGTTTTTTAATTATGTTTTTGGAGACCTGGAATGTAAATGCGTCAGCCTTGGAAGAAACTTGAGCCCAATCAACCAAATGGTGGCACTTTGTCAGATGGAGATAAAAACCTTTTAAAGAAATGAACAACATCAGTGCAAAAGAAATGGCTGGCATTAATCACAAATCTTCACAAAGAGACGGGCAGGTCTATAACTCATGCAGTCTTAGAGTAAATAAACTCACTTAAGACGTATTATGGAGTATCTAATGTATATACTGCACATGGGGATTTTTCCTGACTTTTAGGCAATTTCGCACAGGCTTTATGTTTCCTATGGACATGGGTCGAAACGATGGACTTGTATCAAAGTGATATTAAATTCCTACACAATTAATGTAATACTTTTGTTGAACCCCACGAATTAAAGCCAAATGTCTGAACTTCACTCACATCTTGACAGTTTCATTTAAAATACACTCTGTTGTTAAATAAGCCATTGCTGACCTTTAAGTAACACAGTTAATCTACCTCAGTTTGTTTTGCAGCGCATTTCAAAATATGAAAAAGCATAATGTCACAAGTACAGTATTTGATTTATAAACGTGAGGGCTTACATGCAAGTTTTAAATTTCCTCTTTATCCAATCCCACTGAGCAGTCCTTACCTTTAAATCTAACCTCTCTTCTTCCTTTCCTGCTGTGTCTTTCTTATCTTTCTCCATGTCTGCGTGAAGTTGGCTCTCTTTCTTTTCTCTCCCTGTGAAATACTGCAGTTGTACTTTTAGCTAGCAACGCACTGTGCGACAAACTCCACACAAACAGTTTGTGTGTTTGCTGATGTTTGTTGAGCTGACAGAATTTTGCATTTGAAATTACCCGTGTATAGGAATTTCTTTTATTTATGTATTAATCACATTATTTTATTGTATAATGCCTTGGTGCCACTGGATTTAAACATGTTCCACACCCAAACTGTAAGACAAATAATGGGGTTCTAGTGAGGAAGTTGGGGGAAGCAGACAACTCCACAGGAAGAATCTTTTGTCTCTTTGAGGACTCTGGGAGGTAGCAAGGGAGTGTGAACCTTAAGGTGTGAAACAGCTGTGTACTGCCTTTTGTTCCTGAAGAAGGTATCTAACTGAGAGTCATGCTAGGCTCAGGGAGACTCTGCTGACCGTCTGCCCCGCGGTCATGTAGGCTCTCCACAAGCTTGGTTTTCTGTTATTTGTGTGTTTGGATTAAAGAATGTTAGCTACCGCTCACCGCTCGTCTGCAGGCTTTATTTAAATGGAAAACTTCCACAACACCCGCCACCAAAGAAATATTACTCCCTTTATGCTCGCACCTCTTCTATAGGACTAGCTAGATGATGAAGTACCACGACCACAACTTATGGACACCTGCAGTTGTTTGGTGTTCTGCCAACCCCCCCCCCCCCCCAAAAAAAAGACACGGACCCACTTTAAACCCCTGACTATAGCCTGACTACAGCACACAGTTGTGCTTCTTTCATCACTTTTTATGTGACGATGGCTATTAATACGTGAACAGGATTGTCTTTCATGCGTCTCAAATTGGTTTGAAGTTTGAAGGCCTGCAGTGATGTGAAATAATAACTCCCCTCATATGCGTCAGACCGAAAGTAACGAGCCTGTTTTGAAAATGTAAGGAGTAGAAAGTACATATATCTGTTTAAAAAAGTAGGGAGTAAAAGTGAAATGCTGTCAGAAAAATAACTACTCAAGTAAAGTACAGATACCTGAAAACTTTACTTAAGAACAATAAGGAAGCATGTGTACTCCGTTACGTCTCACCTCAGTGTTTAGGTCATGTCTCAGAGCTATAAAATCTCCTGGTAGTATTCAGACTTCTTTCTTGTTTACAAGGTTAGAGCTCATGGTCAACATTGAGCTCAGGCAACTCAGAGCTTTTTGTTATTTAAAGTTGGATCAATATTATTGGGTGTTTCACATATAGAATAATTAGCTAATGGAGAACAAAATGAATCCATGGAACCTACGAAATTAAGCAGAGAGAAAATTGTTGGCCGATCACTAATGACTACTGCTCCTTCTCCTGCACAACACAAATGTAGAATCTGTGGCTTTTCATGTTACTTATGTATCACCCTAAGCAAAATTGGGTATATCACTAAATAGTTACCAAACCAATCTACTCAACAGGGGCTGGTTCCTAAATGGGAACAATGTACACTTACCAGGCACTTGGTTAGAAATAGCTTGTTAATGCTTCTAAGCACTAACTCAATGCGTTTAGGCATATAGACATGGTTAAGACAATCCGTTGAAGATCAAACTGAGCACCAGAATGAGGAAGAAGGGTGACAATGATTACAGCAAGTATGGTGCCAGATGGGCTGATCTACTGGTAGTTTCCCACGCAATCATCTCTTGGGTTTTAAGAAAGTGGTCAAAATAAAAGAAATATACAGTGAGCTGCAGTTCTCTGGGAGAAAGTACTTTGTTGATGTCAGAGGTGAGACGAGAATAGGAAAACTGCTTAGAGCTGAAAGGAAGCTGACAGGAACTCAAATGGCCACTCTTTAACACAACACATTAAATCTTCAATTAGATGGCCAACAGCAGCCACACCAGGTGCCGCATCTGTCAGTTAAGAACAACAAACTGAGGCAACGGTTTGCACAGGCTCAATCATGGAGTTTCTGAACCCAAAGAGTAGACAACAGCAACTATGAGATAGTTTAAAAGTTTTATTGTTGACTGAAGAATTTAGCAGGAGCAAAGCAAAGAAGCACTGGGCAGGAGCTATCACTCGGCAGGTGGTCAGGGAAGGTCTGTGGAATTGGAGAGAGATTGTTAAAGAGAGTGGATGGTGGGGATGAATGGAAACAGATGTAGGTGTAAATCTCTTACTTGGGATCTGAAGGTGAGCTCTTTGTGAGAGAGAGAGGACAGTCAGTGGGGACGTTGGAATCCAGTTTTAGTTAGGAGGCTGCAGTGGAAAGTGGGCAGACAGACCAGAATCAAAAGAGGGGCATTTATCAGAGTGATGCAAGAGGTTGGGAGGATGGCAGGGATTGAATCTAATGGTGAAATGAGATTTCCAAAGGCAAAACAGGTAGGTTTGATAGTTGAGTACTGTGAAGTTTGGAGTGAGGAACTGAGAAGGACATGAGAAAAAGATATCATTGGGAAGCAAGAACAAAATGCTGATAAACAACATGGAAGTTGGTTTTACAACTAGCAGCTGAGACAAACTGGCTGAGAATCACAGTTTGGTCCTACATATGCAGCCTTCAATAAGCTGATGACAACCAGGTGAGCAAAGGGCAACTTGGAAATGAGCAGTTCCACCTAAGGCTAGCCACCAATCCACCTGAAGAGGGAAGCAAAAGTGAAAACACCACAATCTGCCCAGACCCTGACAGGCTCACCAAAACTGGACAACAGAAGATTGGGAAACAATTTTCTGGAAAAAGACCAGGAAAAATAAGAATTTCTGCATCATTCGGATGGCAGGCTCAGAATTTGGGATCAACAACATGAAAGCGTTGATCTGTCAACAACTGAATCTGTGGTGTAATGGTGTGGGGGATATTTTACTTTGGTACCTTTAGTACACTTCCAGCTGACCATTGTTTAAACACCACAGTCTTCATGAGTTTTGTTGCAGACCACGTCCATTTCTTTATGACCACAGGGTGCACACCTTCTGATGGCTGCTTCCAGCTGGATAATGTGCCATGTCACAAATATCAAATCATTTCAAACTGGTTTACTGATTATGACAATGCACTGTACTGAAATGCCCTCCACCGTCATCGCCTCAATTGAATAGAGCACCTGTGGGGATGTGGTGGAATGGGCTATCCACATCACTGATGTTTAGTCTCTAAATCTGCCACTTTTTGATGCTATCAAAATGGACTAAAATCTATCTGAGAGATGTTTCCAGTATCTTTTTGAATCTATGACATGAAAAATTAAGGTTTTTCTGAAGGCAAAGTGGGCTCCAACCCCGTACCAGCACAGTGGACCTAATAAAGTGAGTGTACATATTAAACAGTATGTTAGGTTTGATATTTGTGTAATTACAGATTTGATCCCTATTTTGTTTCATCATTCTCATCTGAGGTGAAATTTATCCCGAAAGGTTGCAGTGACTATGATTAGTGAACCAAAGTGTAAATGTTTTTCACAGCATGATGAACTGAAGATTAACATTCCTGTTTTGTCATTTTATATTAGAACATTTAGTTTTACGTGTAGACCTCGTTTCATTCACTAATTCATGTTCTGTCAGAGTCGCTCTATTTAGTTTTAGTGCACTATCCCACTGCTCTGTATAAAATACATCAGATTAATCAGCCACCAACTGTCTTTTTAACCATTTTAGAAAGTTCCCAGCTGCCCCTCAAGTTGTTACAGAGCCACGATCGATACGAGCACAGTGAAGAGTCGTCTCTTTGAGGTGTTCTTGGGAAACAGTCTATTTAATTCGTTATATGATGGAGAAAAAGTATTGTAAAAGATTGTCATCCTAAACAACAGCCACTGAATTTAGAGGCGCACAATACGTCTAGTTTGTACAAGCCTAATAAGGACTACAGAGACTTATTAGTCAGGCATGAGGCTTTAGTGATGGTTCAGCTAAAGGTCTAATGCTTTCGGTCCAGTCCAGAAATATCAGTTACAGACAGAGTAGTCAGACACATTTAAGTAGAATAATGTTCTGCCAGAGCAATGCTCTTCCTAGGTTTCTGACTATGGCAATACTATTAATACATAATAATTAGTTTTTTTCTTTTGCTCACAGAGAAAACAGATATTTAACAAAGAGCAAAATAAACATTTCTCTTTCCTCACTCTGAAAATTTGTAATAAATCCAGGTATCGAGGAAGTAAACTCAGGATAGCCTCATTCAACTGATTTGAAGATGTCTCCATGGAGACCAAGTTGACCATATTCCCTGTCGTCTTCTTGTCACTGGCAGGCACAAAATTAATTAAAGCAGGGCTTCTCTCTGGAGCATATTCTCTAATAAGTAGCTCATTGCCCTTTATGACATCTGCGCATGTGTGTGTGTTCTTGGTGTGGGTGTGCATCCAGGATCTTTTTATAAATAGCTAAAGAGTGGGTTTTCTTCTTTTTTTCACTGTCGCCAAGATTTAAGAAAAGCAAATAAAGTTTGGTACAAAATGTATGTGCTTGACATCCATTTATCATTACAGCAGGAAGAAGGCATAGTGATTTTATGGTCCTGGGCAAACACCAGCGTGAGGCCTCTCTTCATTTTTGCCTTCAATTACTACTGTAATCATAAAAATATATCTTATGAATATGGACTTGAAAACAAGAAATATGTTGGCCTTTCTTAAAATACAGCTTTTGTTTTATAGCAGAATTTATTTTATTGAAAATTACTGAGGCATTTTATTGAACACCACTCTCATCTGTGGCTTAGTTACATAAAGGTAATGTTGATGTCCACACACTGTCAAAATATCCAGTATAGCCAGCTGTGTTCATGCCCCTTTGGTGCTGTCCCCACAGGAGCTCCCATAGACTTTACAGTTCAGTGGTCAGGGCTTGTTCATTGACTCGTGTCCTCTGCCATGCTGACACAAACTAGAGGCACAGAAGATGTCATATGATGTCACATGGAAGTGTTTCGGAGACGGCGAGTCGAGAAGACAGAGATGAGCTCTACTGTGGCGAAGTAGAACACCAGAGGAGGTGAAGGGGCATGATGTGAACATTTGGGTGAGCATGATTTTGCTGCAGCTGGGAGTAAATGTAGTTTAGAGTAAACTTTTGAATACAGTCTGAGTCTTTATGCATTTTCACAGCATTTCATATTGAAACATTTATACGAGTTGAAATATCTGTGATAGACCTTCCATGGTGTACCCTGCTTTTTGACCAATGATGACCTAGAGATGGTTGAAAGATAGTAATTAAGATAGTGATTAAAAATTTCAGTCAGTTTGTACCTTGACATTTCTTGACACTTTTAACTAACCATATTCATTTTTTGTATGATTTTACAGTTATGCTTCCATAAATACACAATATCTTATCTCTTAAACACATTTTCATCTTCAGGTGTAATTACAGCTCAATAAGCATATTTAAAGATTAAATGTAATATTCTGCAGGGGTGCAGCTTCATCATCCATTAATCAAATGGTGTTTTTGTTTGTTTTTGATTCCTTTCTTCACTCTTGTTATTTAACATAAATGTCAAGGTCCGTATTGGCAGGCATTCATATTTCTAGCTTCACTGGATTTAAATAAGGCTCTGCTCTCTATTTACCCGTTGCCATGGGGAATCATCAACGTTCTGTTGCCGATGACTTTTTTTCATTACCCACGCGTTTGCTTAACTCAGGGTGAATATACTTGGAGTCAACTGAACTAACTCTGATCAGCTATTCTGGAACTGGAAATTCTTTCATCTCAGGGTTAATCAACCCAGAGTTCAGGATTAAAGTCAGATTTTCTTAAAGCCGCTTTCTGAAAGTGGCCCGTAGAGATTCATCTTGTTGCCAGGAGTAGCCATACAAGTCAAGCAATCAAATTGCAGCCACAACTGACTGGATGACTGGTGCAGGAGATTCCAGCTTTGTATCTCTCTCTCAGGAAATATATAAAACTCGTGGTGGCTTCTATTTGTGACATTTGCCAAATCCTTTGTGAGCTGATGTTCCCACAACTGAAGGGGCTGAGTTAAATTAAGACTGTGTCATAGGAGTACTGCAGTGGACCTAAAGTAGGAATTGTTCAACTGCCACCATAAGTAAAATTAAGTCATACAGTTTAGTAATGAAAGATTTAAACACCCACAGCAGCAATAAGTCATTGCTGATGTGGGCGAAAACTGCAAAACAAATGAGAATGTGTTAGGGAAATTCTGCACTCACAGTCACTCGCTTTAATTGTCCAAGTGTATGGTGAATTCATTAATCAAATTGTACACCCTGAGAAAATGTCTCTCCTGCTTTGTACTTTATGACAGGTATTGTTAACATCTGTATAATTTTGACTACTTATCTCCATGAGCACACTATGCATATATACTTGTAACTGTGGATACTGTTCCATTATGTTGTTCAAAGTAGTCTGTAGAGGTGGCCTATTTAAACTTTCTTACTGTGCATCCTACTTTATAATCTCTTTTTGTGGATATACAGCAGTTAAGTTCTAATTGTGCTCAGTAACAGTAGTAAATATATGAAGGCTTCTCTTTCATAGTTTATTGCTTCATGAAACAGCCAGGTGAAGCAGGAATTTCGGAATATCTGCACAAGCTTAACACTGGAGATGTTCTGTTAAGAGCATATACTATGTGGACAAAAGTATTGGAGCACATATCTTGTGTTTTGAATTAAGGTATTTTCAGTCCCATTTGCACATGTGTATAAATTCAATCACTTAGCCTTTGCAAACATTTTTGAATGAATATGTCATTCTAAAGAGCTCACTGAATTTTAGCAAGGTACTATAATGGCATGCTTCTGTTGCAGCGAATCAGTTTATGAAAGTGGTGCGATTACAAGGTGGAAGCATTTAGGAAGCATAGCAACTCAACCATGAAGTGCTAGACGAAAGTTTCACAGCTGGATTGCTGAGTGCTGAGGCACGAAGTGTGTAAATGTTGCCAACACTCTCAACAATTCAGTAACTGCAGAGTTCCAAATCTCCTCTGGTATTAACATCAGCACAAAAACTGTGTGCTGGGAGCTTCACAGCTGGGGTAACCATGGCTAAGCAACTTCTGTAGATGCAGTGTGTAGGTGGCCTAGTAAAGCTAGGCAATATGATTAAAGAGCAAAAACAATTCAAACCAAAAAAAAAAAAAGGCAACATTAATCCCTCCTTACAACACAGAGTCTCCTCTTCTAGTGCTTCAACATTAGTTCAGCCTTGCCAATTCTTGTGTAATTGCACATAATTGGTTGAGCTATATAAATGTTTAAACACAAGTGCGTGAATGCACAAACTGACATCTTGTAAGTTAACACAATAATATTAACATGCAGAATAAGTTTGATGATGTCTTTTAATTAATTTTTGTATGTAAGAAGTGTCTTTATATTTGCTGAGAAACTTTGTTTAGTTGCTGGAAAATGTGTCTAAACAGTTTACAGAAAAGCTGTGAAACAAGCAGCAAAACAGAAGTAAGTAACTAAGAGTCATGTTAATTTGAAGAGTGTGAATGTGGTAGAGTGTGAAACTGCTTTTTTATTTTATTTCTTTTTTATAAAGATAGAATCATGCCTGACAAGAACAGTATCACATAATGGCTAATGAGCAAGTAACTTCAACAGGAAGTTAGCAGAGAAGCTTTTAAAGAAAGCTCTAGAATGTGGGGGTGGAACACTATATTCTTATCAGGTAAAGACAGCAAATGGAAGGTCGCCAGTCAGAAATCCCACATGGCCCAAAACAACTCATTAGGAAACACAGAGTCGATAGACAGATTGTTAGAAGGATGCAAGAACGAACACTAGACGAGGCCAGGCCACCGGCTTACTTTGGATCATCGCTTTAAGCCAGTTTTGACTTTCACCGGCTTTCCCACAAACACACACTGTTCTGCCCCCCGCCTTCCTCAACCTCTGCCTATCCATCCGCTTCACTAACCAGCTTTGTGGTTTTGACCACGTATCTTGTTACAGTATCTGACCATGCCAGAGAGAAGGGTCCTTGTGCAGATGACATTTTTATCCCTGCCTTAAGACATCTTCAAAGACAGAAGCTGAAAATGAAAGCACATGGTATATAGGGGTGTGGCAAACGATAGAAAATTACAAAATGGAATGTTGATTTTAGAGAAAGCAATCTTTAAATATAATTGTGTTTCAGGTGTCTTCTTTGTTGGTCCCTGCCTTTTTTCTAAGATTCTGAAAAATACATTTTTGTAGATGCAGGCGTAGTAAAAAGAAAAACAAATTGAATACCAGCCAACAGTAAACAACCAGTAGAAATAATTCACTGGTAAACAGCATTTTTGTTTTTATATTGTATTTGTGATCTCTAACTTCTTCACCTGGAGTGGCTTTATATTTACCATCTTACCTCAGCCTCGGGCTACATGCCATTTCAACTTAAGACAGCTCATCAGTATGAGTGGCAGCTATTGGGAGGTGAACTTTACCCAGTGAAGGGGAGTCGAGCAGGACTAACATACTTCGTTCCTGCCTCAAGGTGAAAAGTTGTGTATTGCTACTTTTAGATTATCTTTAAGCAAGTGTGTACTTTTAAACTATGAAAGGGTCATAAGATATTCTTTCGCCCTCACATTTTAATGAAGAATGGGTTTTTTTTTTTTTACTAAATAACAAAATGTGTGTGTTAAAGAAGATTTCTTTCATATTTTCACAGGCTGGGGGTCAGATTGCTTCAAGTTTCATCATGTATTGGCGTTCACCTTGAGTGAATCCCTTATGGGACCTGAAGAAAATGGCTTTGTTCAGCAGTTAATCATCTGTTCTAAGTGCAGGACCTGTTCATCTCTCATGTCCCTGTTTTATGACATAACTTTCTGTCAGTATGTCTCTTCATCCGCCATATCGGTTTTCTTTACTGCTGCAGTAAACGACTGTAACTACTCTCCTCTTGACAAAAAGATGCCGTATCTGTCTGGAAAGAAGAAGCAGAGGCAAGAAAAAGGGAGGAGAGATGAAAAGCACATCACAAACATGAGAGGGGAGGAAAGGGTGAGAGATGAAAGGGCAACATGAGTAGAAAGAAGATGAAGACAAGCCTGTTTATGTTGAGGTTTCTGTCTCTGCTAATTACTGTTGCATGCCTCATTAAGTACAAGCTTCTCACGTAGCTAAGAGGGTGCTGGCATTGGAGGTGAGACTTCAGCATCAGGAGTGCAAACCATTCCAGCTCCTGCTCTCCTTTGAATCATGACTAAGACACAGCAGCCTATTTGAGAAGGTGTTGCTTGGGTCAAGGCCATTCAGTCGGTGCTTAACATAGCTCCTCTATCTATGCATTTTTCTTAAGGAGGAACTCCAGTCCATTAACCTCTTCTTTCCTGCAGTTCCACTGCTAAAAGCTTACTTTGGTGACCTATTCCAACCATTAAGCTATAGACTATCCTGAATCCTGTAGATAGGTAATGCAAAGCACAGGGTAGCACATTAAACCCATGGCATTATACACAAGTGCTCCTGTTTTGGATAACACCTATGGAGACAACCATTCTGGCTGAGCAAGTGGCACTAGCAACATGTGACTAGCTTACTTTGCTCGGTACAAGCCATGAAAATATTGGTTATTGCATAACTGACAGGAACCGGAACAGGTATGTTACCTGTCAGTTAATGCACATTTACCAGCATGCAGTTCTTGCACAACTCCAGCAGGTTGTATCCTTTACACAACTAAAGAACTAATTGAATGTACTTTTTTTTTTAAAACATAGGAGAAATAATAATTTTTTTTTGCCTTTTTAAGCTTTAATGATGATCTTACTTGCTTAACTTTAAGGTGAACAGTTATCATACCCACATTAAGATAATGAACCCAGGGCACCATCTAACAGAAGTTAGACAGTATACATTATAATTACTATTACATTACAATCAGCATAAGAAATATTTGTAAATTTGAGTATGTATTTGCTGTCCTATTTACAATTTACAGTACTGATAGATCCAGATTAACAGAAGATTGAAAGAGTACATACACATAAAGGATGCAAATGGTATTTAAAATAAATAGATAACAGAAAAGATTTCTCTGAAGTATCATGGTTATCAAAATATTTCATTTGAGACATCCAACTGCAACATTTTAATTTAGCTTTTTAGTTAAAAGAAAAAGTAATATGCACAATCACTTTCCAGAAGCAATGAACAGTCCATATTTAGAGAATATTATTTGGACATTGTATATATTTAAAAAATACTCCCTGTTTCCTCTGTTTGCATTAAACTCTGCAAGCTGCAAACTCACTGGATGAGATCTCCTCTTCTGTATATTTCTCATTTAATCCATATTTAGGAGGGGAGAGATTCTGACGCAATAATGTCAGGGTTTTGGAGGATGATGTTTCTAGTCCTGCAGCTATTTTCAAATCAAATTATTATGTGGAATTAGCCAATTTAAGCTGGAGCATGCAGAAACAGTATTTATGACCAACAAAAGCCATTTGGTCCCTGTTTCCAAACATGCCAAAAGTGCCATGCTGTTGAAAGATCACACATCTCTGCTTGTATTTTTGTGATATATATGTATAGGTTATGTCCAGCCTAACATGCATGTTCTTTCATGCATTAATCGAGTCAGAAGTTGTTATACGAGCAGCATTCTTCTGGCAGAATGTAAGTAGTGTCTCCATGGATAAAATACAGTCTGGATATGGATAACCAAAATTGCTGTGCATATGCAGTAAGGTACAAGGTACCTTGTACATAAGGAATGGCTGTTATCATACACCGCCTGCATTTTCAATAAAAGCTTAGATACTGGCAACTTTAAAAAGCTGAAAAAGAAGAGAAAAAAAACATCAGTCTGTTGCCACATCTTACATTCAGCTGAAAAACTGGAACCCAGAAAAAGATGAAAAATCAAAAGCATTTACAACTTTCTTTAAAGAAAAAAAAACACTTTTTAAAGAAACATTTCTAAAGCGTATGTTCCAATAAGAAAGTAAATAAATGGATGATTAATGAAAAAATGTATTTTACATCTAAAAAAGAACGAGGCAATGGAACACCAGAGAAGTTGTGTCATGCAACAAAATAGATAAATAAGTAAAAATTAAAACATATAAAATTAAGATAAAGACCTAGCTCCAAATGTTAAAGCACATTGTGCACATGTTACATACTAACAGCTTGACTCTATAGTAAAAAACTAAGGTACTAGAATGTCTGTAGTCTGAATGTTTAACCAATGGAAACATTTGGAGCAATGTGCAATGAAAAAATATGGAAAATAAAGCCACAAACAGCTAAGGAGTTGATGTCCTACAACAAGCAGAATACGATAAACTCCAGCAATTTGTCCCCATTATGAAATGCTCATACATTTCAAAGTAAGAGGTGATGTCATGGGAATCTGGTTGTAAGTGATTGCGTGGTTATAAGATCCAGACATGTTTTGTGTTCTATGTGACAGTTTAGAAAAATGTACGTCAGTTATCGTTGTCTTTGGATTACTACTGTTGTCCTCATAAAAAAAAGAAACAGTGACTGCAGATGATGTCTTATTCCAACTGTATACGCTTGAATAATTAAGGAACACCCTTGATTTGCAATAAGCTATTTCTTGTGTATTTAAGTGTTAACCATCCAGTGGGACGGTGATGTTTGTAAAGGCATGAAAGAGGGAAGAGGGGGAAAACCCAGCTAGTATTGAAAAAAAGTTTTAGGATAGTTTCCTCACAGAATGGTCTTACTTGACCTTTTTACTACAAAAAATATTTCATTTTCTCCAATCTCCAACAACTGTGAGACACACGTTTCCTGACACACTGGCTGGAACTCAAGGTTGAGGTGAGCCTGTTGGGGAGTCCATGAAAATCCAAACGAGGGCAGGGGATGTTTAGAAATCATACAAAAGAAACTAGCTCTACTGTTCTTTGCTGGGACCAGAGTACCCGATAACTTCATTAATCAACATATCACAGGTAGATTTTTACTTCACTGTTTTGTGGCAAGTAATGCAGCTTATGAACTAACTTAAGTTTGTGTTGCACAAACAGACAGACAAAAAAAACATGAGATTGAAGGTTTAATAAAAGTAAGGTAAGTTATTTGCTGAAACCCTGTGGCATTGGATGACATTATAAA
The DNA here is from genome assembly GCF_900408965.1 of Simochromis diagramma. NCBI lineage: Eukaryota > Metazoa > Chordata > Actinopteri > Cichliformes > Cichlidae > Simochromis > Simochromis diagramma. The sequence continues at coordinate 12,212,152 of NW_024387375.1, forward strand.
GAACAAAGGTTTTTATTTTTCTACTTTCTGAGAGTTTTCAGCCTTGGCATTTTTATGACATGGCCCAGAGGATTTGCTTCTCACCGCATACCTTCTTGATAACATGAAAATGAAACATCACCCAGTCCACATTCCTGGGGCAACCCATAAAACTTCCCTAAAATTCTGCCGCACTAATTTCTAAGTTATTATTATAAAGCTGCCATAAGATCTCAACGGCAACTTTTTACATTTAAAATTAAGCCACAACAAAATTGTGTTCCAATTTAAACATTTATGCTTCTACTTCTGGAAAGTTCTGTGTTTTTAGAAGTAAATTACATAGTTTTATTCAGAGTTCAAGGGGCACCAATATCAGATGGATTTTACATTTTGCAGGAAGTTGCAAACACCTGCTACATAATTTCCAGGCGTTTCGGAGATTTCAGAACATCTTCAGAAACAACAAGATATACTCGTACTAGCTCACTGGAATATCTGTTTAATCCAAACGAATGATAGCTAACTGACAATGTAGATGGGCTCATTGCAGAAGGTTACCACTAATTACTAGCTGCAATATGTGGATGGTACATGTTTCACCCTCTCAGTCTGTCTTTGTGGTGGAGACACATACTGTTGGAGACAAGACTGCAAAGTTGGCTTCAAGTACTCTGGCTGGTGTTTCTAAATCTGAGGACAGCACCAAAATTGTATAAAAACTGAGTGTGATACAGTCAGTCAAACCTTATGGTTTTGTGGACTTGAGATAAAGCTCAAGGTGACGTTCGAAGCTGGATGTGGTGTGACCCAATACTGAGGAATTACATAGTCATTAAAAGATGCAGTAAATACACTTGCAGGCAGGAATGTCAACAGGTGTAAATTTTATGCCGTGTACCTGGTTTCTTATTTTAATCACACGTGTTGTTTGGTCACACTTGCTCTCAGTGAAGTCTTTGTTTCTCATATCCACGAGCAACAGCACATCTGTTCTTCTACAAATGTCAGTAAATTTCAGCGAAGGCATACAGGAGTAGATCTGAAGTTTGGTTCAGAATGGATGATCCCAAGCAGTCTTCGCGTACCTTAATTGTTGATGTTTCACTCACTGATTTGAAGCTCTTCCACTCAGAAATGAGCCGTCAGTTGTCACAGCAGCCTAAAAAGATCATCTGTACAAACAAGACAAATAGCTTTTCAAGATGTTTAGCAACACCTTTTTTAGACTTGGAGACCAACCGCTCCCGCAGAATTTTGAAGACGTGTCACAGCATGATGAAAATACAAAGGAAGTTGTTTAAAAACTGCACAAAAACCAAAAAAGTAAAGACCCAAATGAAAACTGGCCCATCTAACCCAAACCCTGACCCTAACACCTACCTTCCCTTAGGCTAAGAAAACCCCTCACGAAAGAGAACATTTCATCAGTTAAATATTTGATCTGAATGCTTGTCAGGGCAAGTGTAAGCCTATGAGTTTCCCATACCTCTATTACACTCGAACACTGAGAGGGTTGTCAGATGATGCAAAGAAAACCCTCCTAAAGCGTAAGCATTAGTGACAGAGGAATAGAGAGCAAGAAAGAGATTAAAAACAGAGAGAGCGCGAGGTAGAGAAAGAATTCGTCAGTGAGGTTATTAAGAGAAAAGAGCAATTCAGTCTGACAGAGGGCAGCATGACGGGCAAGAAAGAAGAGGCTGAGAAGCACTTCAAAGCGTGATTGGTAACTCATTCCCTTGACTTCTCTCCTGCAAACAGCTTATAATGTAACAATTTCTGCAAGCCCTACTGAAAAAGAATAAGTCTGCACTACATACTCGGAGGAGTAAGACTAAGACCACGCACATTTTATTGCAAACTAAACAAAGCTGTGCACGATTTACGCTATGACATTTTGAGAGAATCGCGTGCCCCAGAGCAGCTTAGTTTGACAAACATGATAAGAGCATCGGGGTGAAAACACAGCATCTTTTCTCTCTTTAAACGCTCATCTGTGGTGGACAGTCTCTACTGTTGCTTCTATGGAGCCCTTTAGGCAGAATATAATTTTAATCAGCTGTCTGATTAGTACGACCTTGGGAACTGTCTTCATTCCACTGGGTAACTGACTGGAGCCGCAGATTGGTGTTAAGTTTCGTCAACACTACTCGGAGCGAGCCTGGAATATGTTAATTAACTCATTGATTGAGGTGGGCGGTTCATTTTAAAAGCAGAAGTCGAGGTCTCCGGTGTGGGAAGACAAAAAGAAAAAAAAAAACAGTGTTGTGCATATCAATGGCTAACATCAGTAGCTTCTGCAAACCGTATCCCTGCACTCCAAGGACACATTTAGTATCTGTTTCCATCGAGGCTATAGATGCAAAATAGACCAGCCGAGAGTGTTTTTGCCTCCAATGCTCTTGCATTAATTACTGCATACTGTATATGCTACTTGCAAGTAGGGAAGTACAACAGGGAGTTTTGCTTTTGAACTCATTTAGGAAACTGGGTTAAACTTTTATCATTAGTGCTATTACTTGCTAGTACAAGGACACAACAGTCACTCGGCACACACATCCAAACTGCATTCGAGAGAGAGCCTTGGCATTCACTTTGGTAAACTCAGGAATGTCACAAATGTATGAAGCATGTCTTGTCTTATTTGCTTTAACAGGATGAATCTTTTTTTTCCTCCCTACCTCCAATGACTTCTTCTTTCCATCCTTGGACTGGCACACTGTTTTGAAGTTGGGGCTTTGCATCAAGCGAGAGGTAATTGAAAAATGCAGACAACAAATCTTTTCAGCCACGTTCTGAAGGCTTTGTCCTTTTGCTATACAAGCAAATGTTGCGAGACAAAGAGTGTCACATTTTGCATCAGTGCTAATATGTAGGGAAAATCACCGAAGCTAGTCTTTATGGGGTTGTCACAAAGCTTCTTTGGCGTTTTTGTTTCTGTTATATAAAACTATGCATAGTACAGACACATCAGCTGTCATAAGCTACTTTTTTCCAACTACACTTGTGCTCGAATCTCCTTTTTTTGTATCGGATGCAATTCTCTACTAAACTAGCAGTAATATATAGCTGCAACGTCGATTTCTCAGTCTTCTTAAATTGCCAGCAGCCACAATCACATTATAGTGGGCACCTAAATGTAGGTACGATGAAAGAAAACAAGACCCACTCATCTGAACGCAGATCACACATGCATAACAAAAGAGGAAGCACTGAAAAGAAGAAACAAGGTCATGCTTACACTAGAAATCGTGTGTGGTACAGCATCAGGTAGCAACACTTGCTTTGTTTAAAGGAAAAGGAGGATGAACGTTGACAGAAAATTTTCTCATTGTAATCAAAGTGCAAAACGGGGAGAAGAGCCGCGCACTATCCTAAAGCCCACGTACGTTATCATCATTGTTTTTTGAAATGTCGCCATATTTTGGCTCACTGATGTGTTACGTAGACGATAATACACTTTAAAAGAGGGGGAGCTCGATTACACCCACACTCCGGGGATTTATTATGATGTCTCTGCTCCAGTGTAAGATATTGAATAAGGACAAGGCGAGAAATGGGTTTATACTTGTGAAAAATTGCTCTTAGCAGCTATGCTCAACACGAAATGAGGCGGCTCACAACGGGTAGCTTTAAGTTTATTTTTTTCTTTAAAAAAAGCGATTATACCTTTCTCACATGCAGGAAAGTTCTCGTTGTCGTCCAAGGAGGAGAATCTACACTATAATGGGGGAGGTGTAGCTGTTCAACATTCAAATGATGTTGCGTGTCACATTTGACTGGATTATTCTGGCCTGAGCAATACCCAGCTGTCAGGACTGCCAGAATATGAAGCAGCGCGAGAATCACAATCAGATTTTATCATCAAGTGTTTGTGTGTGCGCCTTACTCGAATGCGTCTTTGTGCGGTTCAGTGAATACACCACTGAATTGAGTTATTAAGAGTCTTTTTCATGTGTGCCCTTTTTCAGGTGACGCACGTGCATGTCTGTGCGGTGGGGAATTTTATTTATGTGAGCTCGTGTCAGTGTGTTTCTGGTCTTTGTGTACATTTTCTTAGTGTCTGACAGACCATGAGTCAGTGCAGGATGTGGAAAGGAGAAAAAAAGAACAGCATAAATGTCATGATGAAAACAAATCACATACATATTGCCAGGTAAAGTAAAGAAACAAAGCTTAACACATCAAATTTCTCATCATTTCTTTTCATCAGCTCAGCATCGACATCATCATCTGCTCTGGCTCCATCTAAACGCGGTACCTTGAAGATGGTTATAAACAGACTGTTTACACTTTTCAGGATGCCTTCCACAATAATCGGCTTAAAGCCGGTGATGTGGCAGCGCTGCTAATGTACAGTAGATTTGAAAACTTATGTGAGGATTGCATTCAAGGAATGAAATGACAAGATGTTACATTCTGAGCAAATTAACACAGATGTTGCGGGGGGAGGGTTGCACCCACACATCTGACATCTATACGTATATAAACATATGCAGAAACTGAAGGCTCACTTTGTCTGTCGGGGAAGAAGGAAGAAGCTCAGCAGTGCAGCACTAGCGCCATCTGTTGGGACAAGAGAGGAAGACCACATCATCCAGATGAGTTCGGGATGAATGATAGAGGGGAGGAAGCGGGATGTTTTATGGATTTGATCAGTCACTGCGGGGGGGCTGTACAGTGACGATGTACATAGTCCTTCCTGTTTAGTACTGTTGAGTAAAGGCTGTGTGTTTTTCATGTCTTTTTTCAGGTAAGACTGCCCCTATTTTTTTCCACTTAGCCACTGAGTCACATTGTTTCACACTGTATCGCTATAGAACTTAAAATTCAAGGTTAAATTATGAAGGTTAAAAAAATCCAAAAAATTGAACTTTTTTTTAACACAGTTTATTTTTTATTTATTTATTCATTTTTAAAAGATTGTTATCAATATCACTTATGAAGGCACTTGAACATGGCATTGGATTTTATTGTCAACCATCGGTTGCCCTATTGAGGTAAATGAAAGGCTTTAGATGGTACTCCTTATTTCTTAAGTGTTTTCCTTTATCATATTTCAGCACCTGTCAGCTTTAGTGGAGGGACGCAAGTGTCTGTCTGTGCTGCTTGCATTTGATCTCCGAGTTTAAAGCGCCGCTGAAGAGATGATCAAGGTCAGACATTTTATTGCGTTACAGTCGCAAGAGAACCCTCTTTACACAGATCTAATGTGAAGGCCAAGAGTTTTCGTGCACTTTTTTCTATAGCTGACGATCTCACATCGAGGTTCTCATAACCGCAGTGCATGGTGGTAGCTCACTTGAACACCCCTTGTATTAAAGAGTTTCTTTATTTTAGTGGTTTCTGCACATCTATTGATATATTTAATCGACCTTTTTATGAAAATGTATAACCAGGACTATTTCATGGTACACAACTGTAATTTTTTAAGGCACATTTCTATAATAGTATTATATATTTATACTGCTATTGTACTGAAAATTGCAGTAAATGCATTTAAGCAGTTGCACTCATGGATACACCTCATCCGTGTTCTCACAACTGAAAATAACAGTGATGTCTGTATATGTTTATTAAAGGACAACAGCCTAGTTTTAGTTTACGACCCTAGGATAATTTCTTTACACACACACACACAAGGAGACACATGCACGCACAAGACACCTTAAAACAGACAAATAACAGAATTAGCTGTTAGGGAGGAGTGAATTTCTAATTAAAGGGTGCAGGTGTAAAAACTAGGCTGCACATCTGTTTACACAAATTACAAATGTTTACTCAATGCAAATCAGATAGGGTTTGTGTACCCAGCGCTGTCTTTTCCACTAATTATTATTCTAGAGTGAAGAGCTAAATGTGTTGTGCTTTTTGCAGGGGAAAAAAGTGCAGCCTGCAATTCACGGGAATAATGTGTACACTGATGTATAAAACAAGATTTACATTTGCATTTTCCAGAGTATCTTGTCTGCCCTCTAGTGCATCCGACGTTTGAAGATTTAATTGCATAATGTGAAAGAAAGCACAGTTTGTTGTGTTTTTACTGAAGTCATGGACAAAGACAAAGCACAAATGAGGTGCACTCAATTTAAGAGTAAGTTGTGAGTTATTATTCTGCTGCAAGGGTTTTCTTTCTCTCTCTTTTTGTACTTAGTGTGATTAGCTTTGGCATTTTCGTCAGTTTTCTGAAAACTCTTTTCACCTTGGCAACTTTATCAATGTGTGTCTCTTTAGAAATAAGGATCTTTGACGACATCGCCTCCCTGCAGGTTTCAATACAGCTGGTCGACACATTTACATATGCTTTAATTATCGGCTGTGAATGAAGCATTAACAGCGCATTAGAAATAGCTGAATATAGAAGCGTGTGTGCTTCTTCTGCAGTGTTGAGCAAAGACCTTTATGCTCCGAATTAGAATAGATTAGTTCTCTTAACTCGTCGTTAATGAGTTATGCTGGTGCGCTTAAAAGTGGACGCCGTCATCCCCAAAGCTTTGTGTTGAACAGTACACACAAAAGAAGCCCTCTGTATTATCTCCTGATTTGAGGCAGACAGACGTGCTGCTATCCTACAAGGCTTGTGGTTTTAGAGGATTGTGTACTGAAAACCGCAAGACAGCTGGTGTTTCAAAATGTTATTCTAATATCTCCCAACAGCTGAGAGTGGCAAGGGACTGTTTGTTCTCGTCAATGGCCACTGGATGACAGAGCCACTTTGTGGGCCATACGCAGCATAATTAGGCCCTTCTCTTAAGGCGGGACGGAGGGCCACAGGAAGGTAAATAACTGAAAGACAGACACGTGAAGTCTGTACTGGTTCAAATGGAGTCCGATTACATTTTTTTTCTTGATGTAATCATCTTTTTCTTAGATGAAAAAAATAGAGAGACTAATATCTGTGTTCATGAGTTTTCTACAGCTCTGCGTGCATGTTCTGCAAACCAAGTGACATGCAGCCAGTAGATGGCATAACACAATCATGACAACAGCCAAAGAAGCATGCACAAGTGTTTGATTCAGAGGCTACAGACAACGCTCCTAAAAGCATTTGCCCATGCAGTTCAAACTGCAACTAAAGGCGTGTTTCTTTTATAGAAATTCCCCAGGCAAGAAATGTTGTTATGTTTTTAAAAAATCTAAAACATGAAGCTAAACTGCAGTTCTTATATTGCATAAGGGTGGACAGTAGAAAAGCAGCGACTGCTATGTGGTAAACTTCCAGATGCATATGAATATTATGATATGATATAATGCACTGATGCATCCAATACAATACTGGTGTCAGTATTCCAGGTGAAGGCATTTTGTTTGAGCCAGTTAGAGTCATTATAGATTAACTGATTAAGCTTCAAACACTCAAGAGATCTTTTACCCTCATATTCAGAGTATATATATATTTTTTCCCCACAAAAGTTGCTTTACCTTTATCTAAAACAGGGCTGTCAAACATAAGGCCCGGGACCAGAATCAGCCCAGCTAAGAGTCAAATCTGGCCCACTGGAAAGTGTAAAAGAGAAAGTTTTTACATAGTTCTGCAGTTAAAACAAACAAACAAACAAACAAAAACCTAAAGAAAACAAACAAGCAAAAAAAGGACATTTTCTGTGAATTACCAGAAGCTTTGTTGTATAATTACAGGACAATCTGAGCAATTTTGCACATTTATTTCTTAAACTTTAAGCCCAAAGAGTTGTGCTGACACATTTATGTCAGTTACCACAGCAACATTTCTTTATCATGTATAAAAACTGAGAAATACTCTTGAAATTAGATATTTTTTTAAAATTAGGACATCTCAATTATATGTGTAATGAAACTTCTTTTCACTGACGAGGAGGGCAGTTTCACCGGTCCGGCCAATGATGTAAAAGGAATTTGACATCCCTGAACATTTAATTTAAACTGAGTTTTCTTCTACTTTACACTTACAGAGTTTACAGAAAAACTTTTTAAAAAGTGTCCCGTTAAGTTTGACACCAGATATTCTGCTGAATAAATATTTTAATCAACAGAAAATCCAAAGAAAACATATCAAACAGATTTACCATCTTTACAACAATCGCTACTGCACTCTCTTTACTTCCAAACAAACTTTTAAATCTTTTTTTATTTCCAGTCAGACAAAAGTCACAACCACTGGATTGCGTGTGACACATCTAATTGTTTTCGCTTGACAGTTTTATGTTTGACAAGAAAACACAATGACCCGACCAAAGAGCTGGCACACAGTGTACCACAGTCCCCACAGCATTTGGCGATGCTATCACGCCCAACCCTCCCCTTGTTGATCAGAGGCAAACTTGCCGACGCCACCGTGTCGCATTCTGGGGATAGCTGCGCATAGGGCCGCTGTGATGTGCCACCTGGCCCCTGGCTCCATTGGTCAGGAACTCTCCCTGACCTCTCCATTAAAACTCGTTTGCCACCGAGCGCCGCGTTGGGGGAGAGTCTCTGAGGGCCACTTGCGTGCATTCTCCCCGTGATGAGGACAGACCCGAGGGAGATTGCCAACACCTATTGAGGAAGCTTGGCCTGCCTCTTCCTCTCAGTAGGCTCATAAGCTGCCTGGCCCCAAGAACCATGCAGTTACAGATCAAAGATTGTCCATTTGGTAGGCAGCCAAGAGAGCACTCTGTGCCTCCTTGCCCCATTACTAATAACCATAAGCTCTAAAACAGCAGGGTGTCTGATTGAAGAAAAGCTACAAAGATTTTGAAAGGAGTAATTGTTAAACCTTATACAGAACTGCTGAATGTTACATTTAGGATTGTTGTTACTTCTTACTTTGAACAGATTGGAGTGTAAAAACTGAAATTTGTTTCAATGTTAATCTACTTTTTTATTTGCAGAAGAAGAAGGGCTGAAGTTGATGTGATTAAACTAGTAACTGTACTTACATGTACAATATATTTTTGCATGACTGCCTTTAAATGAGTTATTATCCCTGAGAAAATCCCCCTATCTGCCTCCTCCCTCACTAAGAAAAAAAAAAGAAAGAAAAAAAAAAAATTCCCAGTATTGTGCCGAGTTAGTTAGTGCAGAACAGGTGTTTGGTTTGTTTTCACATTCGGTCACCTTGCCAAAGCCTCTACTAGTCCTAGACACAGCATTTACACCCGTAACAACATGTGCTCTTAGACCTCACATGTAGTCTACACCATGTTTTTTTTGAGTAGTCCTCTGCAAAATGATAATATTTGGCCAAAGAGCAGAGAGTAGATGCTAGAAAGCCCACGGCACTTAGTACGATTGGCTGGAAAGACACTGTCTCCACCTGTTGCAGGTCAGAGGCTAATGCCTTAAGGTCATAGGTTGATTCGACAAGGCTGCTTTGGAACTCGTGCTTTCTCTGCCTGTAAGAGTTCACATACTTAGTGCTGAATGTTTGAGTCAACAGTGGAGACCAATCAATGAGATGCATTGAACTGGAGAGCGTGTGGGAAGCTGAATATACTGTCTAAGCAGCTTAACATTTATAAACTTATTATTGTTCTGCGATATTCTAAATGCCATTACTGACAAATACTGAAATGTGTCGTGTTATCACAGTTTGCACCACCCTGCTGGCCCTGTTATCCTTGAGCTTAGCTTGAGTGGCAGTTGTGGCCAAGACGATTTGATATAGGGCTGCATAACAGATAAATGGAAAACATTAGAGCAAAAACAACTGTTATGTGGCTTTTGGGCTCCCAGAGTGCTGCACAATGTTGAAATGAGCAATGTAATGAGCAGATAAGTAGGCCATCATACATTACATCTCCAAATACCATGGACTTGTAAGGCTCTTTTTAATGGTACCAGGGATGTGGGCCACTTTTAGCCACATTTAACCCCCGGGGTTGTACACCTCAGAGAATTCAGAGGTATGGCCCGGGCCTAATTAGCCTGAAAAACAATAGCCCCCTGATCACCATTCCTTTGTGCTCCCCTGCATTGTGCAGAGGATCTGATTACAAACTTGCGATAAACAAGGAGCTAAATTAGATGTGCAGTTGTTGCCATTGTCCCCAATTTGTGATACCCAACCTACCCCCGCATCCTTTGTACTTTCAGTATGTATGAGCCAAAGCAGACAAGCCTGAAAGAGTGACCGGTCCCTGATGGAGTATAAATGCATAGTAACTGACAAGAAGGGAGAGCTGATACAGTTGCTCTGCCCTCTGCGGTCACCTTCTTCTGGCAAGGCCTAAGGTAATTAAGACCATGAATGCAGTCCAAGTAGTGGGCTGCTTAAGACAGAATATTAATGTAGCTTTGATGGATGGAGTCAAAAGTGATTTCTTGCAGCAGAGCGTGGGTTGCGAGCCAGCTGGTCTTGGGTCAGAGAACTGGATGGTGGGCAGATGCTTAAAGGCCCTCTTAGCCTCTGCTGATGGAGCACAATTGATTAATGCCCCCCAATTAGGGAAACATTAAAAGCCACGTTTTCCAAAGCACAATTCAGTGTCACATAATGCATGTGGGGCATTTTGTGTATTCCCAGTCCAATAGAGGACAGAGCAGCTCAGTTTGCATGGAATCCACACTTGGCAAATTTCCACTACTTTAACTGCCTGGTATGTGGAGCGCTGATTCTTAATGGTTGAGCTTTTAGGAGCGGCTGTGTAGTTGGCGTTTGATTATAAAGACATCCATACTGAAAAAGATTCGGCGCATTAATGGGAATCTGTGTTCAACACAATTTCTGATATTGTTTGTTTAAAGCATGTAACGCACTTAATACTACAAGTCCAGGATCTCAACTGATCCCACAGACAGCTGCTGTCACGTGTGGCTTAGCACTTTTTAACGCTGTCTTCTGTTGAGCTGAATTGTAGACTTTTAATTTGCATCAGTATTTTTAGACCTTCTGATTTTCATCTACAGCTTTAAAAATAACACATTGTGATGATTTTGACAACCCATAAAAACGAGGTATAAAGCATTAGCGGTGGATCTTCCTCATTTTTGACTGTTGAAATATAAGACTGTAAAACTGTCAGGCTCGGGCTTGAGTCAGCTTGATGTTTTATAGCTCCTAAAGCATTTTAAAATAAAAATGGTAACATTAGTCATCCCTCATCAGTGTCACGCAACATGCGCAGCGCTGGCAAACTGCTAACCTTGCCTCCAGTAGAATCGAAGGGACCCCTTGCCATTAGTCGAATGCATTTTTGCGCTTTGTGTGATTGGGTTGAATGCGACCTCCTGTATTGCAGCTAAAGCTTTCTTTCTTTTTTTTTTCTTTGCAGCCTACATACCTGCGCACTGATTCCTGTACGTGATCCACAGCCTCCCAGAGGACATGCAATGAGCCAGGGAATGTGTCCTTGTTACTCACCAAGCAAAGTCTTTTATGGTCTTGTAACAGGAAGCCCCGAGCTGAGACATCTACTGCTCTGGCTGTCAGAAAATCCCCAGACTTTTTCGAAGGGAAGGGGCAGCAAGGGGGAAAAGGGCAGAATTAAAACGAAGGGGCGCGGCGTCAAAATATGTATCAAGAGCTGCATCACAGCGCTGCGGTTGCAGTTAAAGAGCAGATCGTTTTTGCCATCTTTTCTCATTTCAAATCATTCTTTCTAACAGGTTAAAACAATTATACCAGAACAAACCTTCTGATTCAGTCTGAATCGTCTCTCATCTGAGTTAACCGGTAAGAAATGCCACACGTCACCATACATGTCGAGCCATCCACGAGAACAAGTAATGGAAAAACTGATTTAAAAAAATTGTATTCCTATTGGTGATATTTTTATAGAATGACAGTGTAATTGATCATGTCCCTGAGGCTCTATGTTGCCTAAGCTCTATATGTGTCTTAAGGCGAGACAGGGTCAAGGCCGGGGACAACTGCAAGGCGCTTGTTAAGTGTCGGAGGCTCGTGCCGCTGGGACCCTTGAGCCATTCCTGGCATCCTGCTTGAGTAGGCCCCCTGCAGCACGCCTGAGGGGGGGGGTCCTGTCCCATGCTGCCCCGCTCATCTATTGACACAGCCGTATTATGTCTAGGCTTCTCTGCGCTCTGAGCTCAACGGGCCCTTGATTGTATAGAAACCAAAAATAAACAAATCAACAAAACAAAAGGGGAAAGGCAGACAAAGAGAGCAGGCAGCATGGCAGGCTTTTCCATCTGTTTGGAGCGGTCAGCCTTTGGCCTTTGGAATGATTCCACTCGCCACCGCTTACCCACACACGTTCCGAACGAGAAGTTTGAGTCAAAAAGACCAGCGCGCTGTCTCATTATTATGGCGATAGAAAATACACGAGGCAGCGAAGCGCGCATCAGATCACAGCCCCGTCTGTTGTGATAACTGAAATATGACGTACCAGTCATGTGGCTTTTTCAGCAAGCCAACTCTTAAAATAAAAACAAACACTGAATCGCTGACCTAAAATCTAATAGGGGATTTCTGCGCAAGGTGTTATGAATTAGACGGTTCCATTGTTTCACAGTTGTCTTATTTAACTTCAACAGACTTTTATAAAAGCCTGTCTGTTCAAGCATCATGACATTACTCATCTGCTAGGAAGATCAATGACAAGCTTCACCCCATTCACAAACCTTAAAATAAAAATGCTGTCTCCTGGCACGTTGCATCGAATGATAAATGCGATTACTGATACGACAGTGTTTAATGTAAACACAGCTCAATGTTTCATCTCTGTTTTGATGTTTCTTTGTAGTTCCTATCCTTTATCTCCGTTAATAAAACGATTCTATCCCGCGAGATTCATTTAAATGTTTTGACGGGATCGAGGGATCTGTTACTGCACTGTTATGACTGTAGCCATGGAAAGAGGGGGAAGGTTTAGACCAATCTCAATGAATTGGTTGTAGCTCAGGGTACTAGAATTCATCCAAAGAAAACGTTTCACGAGTTTTATGCCCCTCATTATGCAGAAATAATTGCTTGAGGAAATAAAATAGATTTAGATTTACCACTCAAAGTTTTTTCTGAGGTCAGTTTTTTGTTCTTTTTTTTAAATATACCAGGAGGTCAGAGGTGGTCAGGATTAAGACTTTAGTTATAAGAGCCATCCTTTATGTGGTTTCAGCTCAAGCACTTGCAGCACAAAGTTTGCCTCTTTAATCTCCTGCTGACGGATGACTTGACATTCAATATTCCATTAAAAAAGCTTTGTCGAACACGACCCAGCACTACGGGCAAACAGAGGATAACGTATTTCTGCCATTAACAACGACATTATTCAAAAGTTTTAAAATTAAGTGATGGTAAAAGATCGTTTAAAACAAAAACAAAGCAGACTCTTTCATCACGCTTTGCTATGGATTCGACTAATTAAACTGCACGATTTCTACAGCTCGACACAAAAATGTCACGGAAGATTTATTGCTTGTTAACAGAGCCATAAACTTGGATATGGAATGCCAGTTTTTAAAACACCCAAACCTTCCTTACAGTGACAAAAAGCCTCAATAAAACCAGGGACTTATTGCAAGGATTGATTATAGTTTCAGATCAACTGCCGTACACACTATGGAATCTTTAATAAAGGGTTATCATGCTCAGTGTTTGTTACCAATGCAGCACACCTGGTAAAAACTCCTCCCGCTCATGTTAGCACGCCTGTCATTACTGGACACCTGCTGCTGCTCTTGTTTTGGAGTGACTCAAGTGCATTACATCAATAAAGTACATGATGAATTAATGAGAAAAGGAAAGGATGCCATCCCGGTTGCTGACACATTAACATCTGGCTGTAGATTTGAAGAATTACCAGAGCATGAGAGCACCGTATATTGTACTTCTGATGATTGTTATCAGTGCAAATGACGCATGTAATCGCGGCTATAGACAAGTGATTCCTTTTCCCTCTTTTTTTTATTATGTTGTTTACAATCTATACGCACAGCTGTTGCAGTTGGAGCTGCTGAGCGATGAGGCTATGTGCCGTGCAACGTTGCCCTCATTTGCCACGACTTTCTTCATGCTTAAGATCTTTTTATTGGTTGTGACCAACCTAACTACGAATTAACAAGGTTTTGAAATGGGGGGAGGGAATAACAATAAAGCTCCTTAAGGCAGGAATCAACTTTGACTGTCTCAATGAATTAGGGTCTGACATTTTAAGCACTGCGTGGTATAGCCTGCAAATTGCACAGATTCCTCCTTCATCACACAAGGGCTAACAAGCTCATAACCACTTTGTGGCCAGGGCAGGAGGGTAGGCAGGTGAGGCTATATTAGTTGACTGGGTAGGCCATGCGTCCCCACAGGTGCACAGTTAAGCCTCAGGGTTCCATTTGTGAAGATTTTGGACAAAAAAATAATATAACTGTGTTGAGCTGCTTCACTTATTGCTCATAAGAGACCATCATAAGGAGAAGTAAGCATTATATGCTGTGTTGCGTTTGAGTGTGAAGTAAATGAGTCTGTTTTTTAGTGCAAAGTCCTAATATGACACATAAACCCTCATCAGACATGTTAAGACTCCAGCAGGGCAATGTCACCAGTGATGCTTGCATTGATCTAATACAAGTGCCCAAAACAAATGTATCTATAAAAAAAAAACCTCAACCATCAGTACGGCAAGAAACAATACCAGCGCCACATCCCTTTCAATGCACTCAACTGATGGGTAACTGGAGTCGCCTTGTGAGGAGCCCCGTGCAGCGTTATCAGGGGTGGGAAGGGGGTGTGAACAGCGGCAGAGATGCCTCTGAGGTCAAGCCTTTAATAATGATTACAAACTGGAGCTGGCTGCTGGAGCGACAGGCTGCAGCTGTGGGCCGGCCAGCCTTTGAAGTGCCCCCCGCCTGTTGCAGGGTCCCAGCCCCCCTCGCATGAGGAGACGCTGGAACTATGTGGCTGCCTGTGGGAAAGAATGTCATGCGACGCCAGGGTGACGGAGCGCAGGATGGCTGAAGGGTGGACGGCTCGACTGGTCCTGCTGGTGGGCTTGTGGGTTGAACGCTGGGGACCACTAAGGATGGCATGGTGGCTGTATATGCTGCATCTGCTGTTGTTAGGTTACCCCAGCCACACACAGGCACACAAGATCAGGGTAGGAAGGACCCAGAAAATAGTGAACACACTCATGCTGATAAAGACGCACACTGTTGAAAGCTTTTTTTTTTTCAACATAAATTTTATAGTTGCAAAAGTATTTTTAACTACGGAATAAAAGTGAATACTTTCATTAAAATCTATGCTTACCCTTCTTTCAGACTTGCAGACGAATACAGTTTTAGGTAATCCAAGCTGCGCTGTGAGCATGCGTGAACGTAAAACTGACATTCACACGTCAACCAAACTAAAGTGCTCACATTTGTTCTTGACAAACTGGTTGCACACAAGAGCATAAAGTTCAAGCTACAATTATTAATTTTTTTTGATAGCAACAGTAAAAGGCCCTTTGTTCGGGTAAGAGCAGTGCATAATAAACACCTTTACATTTCACCCAGCAACGTTTGGAACATGCACTTCATCCAACATAATTTATAGCATACTGCAAGGACCAAATAAAAAAAGAAAACGCTTTTACCTTTGTTACAAGATGCCTCGAACTTGAATTTCAGAGGAACGATTTATGGCTGATCTCCTTAATAACTACCTGCCCGGTAATTTTACGAGTGACTTATTATGCAGACATCAACATATCAGGCCAACGCATCAAATTATTACTTAGCTTGCAAACTGAGCAGTGACAGTAAGGACTGCAATGATTTGCTGCGATGAAGATGCCAGAGGGGAACGATGCAATTATTTATTATTTTTCAAGCGAGTTTTGCATTTTAGTGTTGCTCACCACATAACGAAAGCGTGCGCATACACCGAGCATGAAAGTCTGCCAAACAGGGACTTCAATTAAGGATCGATTTTTGTAGCTCAGCTAGTTTGTTTTTCTTTACTTTTAGAGACACTGTTTTAGATATTGTTGTTCACATAATTTGAACATAAGATTTAACATATAGCTCGCAAAAAGAAAAAAGTCTTTACAAAAGTGATTAGAATATGTTTCCATTTCTTGACCACATCAATTTAGTGGAACTTGGATTTGAACAGTTACACACTTGGGGAGAGCTTTCATGAACATCAGACATGACATCATCAAAGATACATTGAGATAGAACGGAGAGATTTCTTTTTTCTTTAGAAAAATGGGGAAAATGAAGAAGAGCAGCTCAGAGAGCAACACAGTCATGACATCACCCATTCCATAACAATGATCCATTGTGGTGTATAGGCTTCTGCTCTCTGGCAATTGCTGTCCATAAGTTTTATTTGGCATTTTATAGCTGTTAGATCACAGCAGCTCAGTGCCATGCTCAAAGGTGGCCACTTGCTGACAGTCCACAGAGAGAGCCGAGGGGGGTGGAGGGTTCATGGCAAACGCTTTTGAGAAAAGGCGAGAGTGTGAGAAGAGGAGGGGATGAGAGAAAAAACGAGAGAGGGAAAAAAAAGTCATGGGTTTCAGTTCGGTCCCTCTGATGCAGAGCCGGCCTTTCATCTCCCCCAGCGAGGATTTCCGTCCCATTTCCCCTCAACGGACATGTAATTGCTAAATGACAGTGAAGCAAAATGGCTTAATACGCTGCAAATCCTCTCTTCACTGTAACAGGAAAAAGAAGGACTTTAATTTAAAAGCAGGACACTAATGCTGCCGCTCATGCCATGCTTATTTGAAATAGAACTTTGGCTTTTGAGGTCAATGAGCCTTTCAAACTGATTCATGTAAGAGGATGTCCCAGCTTTGTTCACGAATATCCACCTGTGAATTTCTTTTGTTTTGCCATTGTTATAGAGCCTCTCAATTAAACTTCATTGTGTGTTGGGTACGTAATTAGTGTAACTTGCTAATCACCGCAAAGGCATTGGTTTTATTATTAAATTTAAGCCATACAGAAAAGTGCATTCAAATGTCTGCGTGCTGTGAACGTCACTTCGTTTTTGAGACCTTAAATATCTTTTTCAAGTGAAGCACACGTGCAAGCAGAGGCAATTTCGACTGTGTCTGTTGTTGTTGGAGGTCACTCCGAGATTTGCATGTAAAAGCGACCAACTGGGTCCTCTGAAGAAAAGCTGTAAAGCCTCTCCATCACCAGGAAAAACACGCCAAAGTAATTCTTTTACTGTAGCCAAGAAAATTTCAAACATCAGCAAAGATGTACGATAGACTCTCATTTTGCTTTCTGGAGCTTTTTGAATCTTTTCTGTCTTTCTGTCCACACATAAGCTGTCAAAAGTCTGTTCAGTAATTTTTTTTTCTCTAAATCGTACATGACTCATAATTTTAACATCCAACTCTGATCTACTGAAGCCCATTACTTCAGCATAATTGAAACGTAAACATACTTCAATGCAGATTAAAAAGGCTAAGTTAGTGCTGCTACAGCAAAGACATGTCCCCCTGTTCAGATATTTTTAATACCCTGCTACACCACCCCCAAAACCAACTTTTTACGACCTGCTTCATAAATGAAACCATTCTCCGCAAATGTGCCTATGTCCTCTCCTGTGACCAGTAATAGCCCACAGGCTGATTGAGTGTGCCATAATGTAATTTGGACATTAGACTTGGTTAGCTGCATATGTACTGGCAGACCCTTTGGTCTCTGTGCTCAATTTGACCATGGGACTTAAGGATAATGTTTCCCTCCACCGCCATTAATTTCAATAGCTTTAAATACTGACGAGGCTCTGACCAAGAAGTCATATTGGGCTACCTGGCACCTCTAGCCACTGACATTAAATTCTATTTATTATTCAATCTTTTATGCAGCCTTTTTAACGGTTTCCTTGGTAACATTGACTGTTTGGTAACATACTGACTAGAACTGTCTTTGAATCACCACTATTCATAGGGACAGGTGTTGATAGAGTTTAGGTGGTTAGCAGCTATGCTAGTTGCATGGTCACACGAGTTTCAACGAGTTAGGCCATTGAAAAATGGGAAGCAGGATGAGCAGGAGCAACCAAATATCAGCACTGTGCATCGTGTTTCTTGAGACGAGATTGCCAGACATCTAACATTCTGTGAAAAATGTTTAATTCAATTTTATTTTCAGCTTAATTAATTTTTCCCCAGATGTGAGTGCGTACTCAGTGAAGCGGTAAGGACTTTGCCCGTCTCAGTACTTCAGTATTGCCTGTATCTGCTCACACATTTAACCGTTGCCACTGTCTTGATTGAGCATATTGTGTTGTGACGAGCTGTTTCTGATAAAGTGATAAACATTTCACACAACAAAAAACAATTTAACTGTTTCATATCTTCGATGCTTTATCTCTTACATCATTGAACTTGTAAAATTTCCTCTTATGAATGCACCCTGCAATCAGCATTCCTGGTTGCTGTGTAAGCAGTTCCATTTCAGATGTGTGACTCATTTGATTGGTACTGTGCAATTCAGATTTGGAGTAGCCCTGCTTTAAACAATACTAGCCGCCTTTCATGACAGCCGGATGCATTATGTGGGCATTATAACACCATAATTAAATTACCAAGGACAAAGAACAGAAGGTGGAAGTTGTTTCACACCCATAATGCCCACCTTGCATCTTTTTATTTTCTCCAGGTCTGCATGCCACAGCAATCAGATTTGTCATTTAGCATTTATGGAGAATGCACGGTTCACGCAAAGGTGTATAATTTATGAGGTGTGTGTTGATTTATTGCTTTGAGGATTGATGGTTTGATTGAATAGAGCACTGGTTGGCCTTTTGAATGGCATTATTGACAGTAACGAGTAATGTTTTTGCAATGTTTTTGTTTTTCTTGTTCCTTTCAGTTATGGGTTTCAGTTATGCAGTGGGGCTATGGTGACAAGGACAGCAGGTCTTAGACATACTAAACAGGTTACTATTTGAGACTGTGAACATTTAGGAACAGTCAAGAGTGAAACTGGGACCTGGCACCGGGAGACATGGGCGGAAAAGTGAGACAGAAAGCATTCTAATAGGTTGACAGCTACAGGCTTCATTGGGTTTTTGAAGAAAAATAGGAGAAGAAGTCAGTGATTGTTATAGTTCACCTGCTGCAAAGTTCCCCCCACCCCACCCACCCACTCACACACACACACACACACACACACACACACACACACACACACACACACACACACACACACACACACACACACCAAAAACAAAGCTTCTCTCTAAACTCCTGCAGCTTGCTGAACTACTTAACCCACTATTACATCATCCTGGATGTATGCCAGACAATACTTGGCTACCAGCCAAGCTACGTTTTTTCTTCCATTCTCTCTCTCTTTTTTCTAGCACCACACACGGGATGAAAACAGCACTTTTAGTTCTTCTTATATACTTTGTGCTTTTCAACACCCGGCGTGCACGGCGCTTTGCCACTAGTTGCTGACAGCTGTTCTGTCCTCCTGGTAAGGTTGGCAGGTTTTCCTTTATTTATGCCACTGCTCACCTCATGTATGCCACTTGAGAGACAGATGGACGTGTGGAACAACAGATTCTCCTGGATGGCAAATTGTATGTTTCTCCAAGTAATCCCTGCAGGAGAATGCATGCTGAAAGATTGCCTCCTCCTTATCAGTCAATGGGCATTAAGTCTATCAACAGCTAAGGCCTGCAGGAAAGTTTTTTGTTTTTTTTTTAAGTTAAAGTCATTCTTCATTTTATTTTTTTCATTAACCCTCTTCCCCAAGGCAGGTGCCCTTAAATCTCTGTCTGATGACCAGAACCAGCACTCCTAAGACAGAAGGACTGAGAGAAATAAACCTGCGTAGGAAACTTTTACTTAGTTTTGAATGCCGAAAGGCATCTTTGAAGGTTTTTGGACTCCACTGCTGCTTTTGACTTTCAGCTGCAAACATAGCTAAAAACCCCCAAAACAGATCATGCAAAGCATATCTGTAAAGTGCAATAAATTCTTTCTTTCTTACTACAGCAAAAGCATGTATTGATAATACAGTATTAATGATATTTCATATAGCCCTGAATTAGGCACTTTGCTAAATATGACACAGTAAAATCTGTCAAACTACAAAAAAAAATTATGTTCAAAAGTCCTCCTTTGCAAATATTACTAAAGTTAGTAACTAAAATTAGCTACTTTCTCATTATTCCATAAAGTCACCTGAAACGAACTGTCTCGTAGTTACCAGTTAATGACATAAAACTCTAGGCTACAGTCACACACACCAACCCAAATCCCTATGCTAATGAGGACACACAAAGTCGACTTGGCTAGCTTTTTGTTAGCATGCTGTCTGTGAAGCTTGCAAAAAGCCTTGGTTATGTTAGGAGTAAAATGCAGTTGTTTATGTGTTAGATACAGTTTGCACTTTAAAATTGTGTTCATGTCCTTTTGTGCCATAAAAATAAAAGTAATGTCCCTATCGCCGCTGCAGACTGCACCAGCATTTTCCTTCCCATCTGTGTTTTTTTTCTCTCCATCTGCCCGACCTGCAGATAACTGAAGAACCTTTGTAATGTAAGTAACGATACAGTTACAACTGTAATATTGTTACTGTACAGTAATGCTTTATATCACTGTGGTACTTAAAAAATGTAGTGTGATTACAGTGATGCATTACTTTGTAATGTTTTACACCGAACACTGCACACAAGTGTGCTCCCCTGAAAAAAATGTAATAGCATATTAAGTAAAAGTACTCATAATTTATCAGAATAATAATAATAATAATAATAATACATTTTATTTAAATAGCGCCTTTCAAAGCACCCAAGGACACTGTACAACAGATAAAAACTGGAAATATACACAATGATAAAAATAGAAGATAAAAGTTAAAACATACAGAAATTTAAGAATAGGCAATTTTAAACAGATGAGTTTTGAGGGTGGACTTAAAAAGAGAGAATGAACTAATATAGAATGACAAGTGATTGTGATATCACAGAATTAATCAGTCTAGTATTGGAACAAAGAAATATTCAAAGGAATTAGTCTCAAGAATGTAAGTGGAAAAGTTTTCTTCTGCCTGATCCAGTAAGGGACTGGAAATTCTATAACTGGACCTTTTCCATTAATATAAAAAGTATATAATACATTTTCACAGCGATACTTAATACCATGTGTTTATTTAATCACTGTTATGCTTTTATTTTATCTGGCATTTACCAGTCACTTTTATTCATTCTAACAACCATTATAAATTATTCAGTGTATTGTATTGTAAAGCAGTGTGATGATAAATGTCACTGCTGACTGCTGCAGTCTTTACTGTACACTGTTTGTATAGTTAGATGCCTAAGTATAAATCTGTCCTCAATGGATCATTGAAACTTACCGTGAAATACATTTTAACTCTATCTACACTGGTGTCAGAGAGTTCTAGTTATTATCAACTATGCATATCTGTGCAAGGCAAATACTACACATTGTTTAGACAGGACCCCACGTAGGTCATATTTGTAAGTTTTCTTAACTTGTCAAGAAAAACAGTGCCTGATGGCTCCAAGTGGAAATACTTGTAATGCTTGATTTATTAGCAATAACTCCTAAATTCCCATCACTCTTCCTGTCTTAAAAAGAAATGAGTGATGTGTATTAATGGGGAAGGATGGGATCCTGTGAATGCATTGGGAAAATTGGCATCACAGTAACAGTGAAAAATAACACTGAGCAGTGGAAAAAGACACAGTATACCTCTCTTGTAAAATAAAGACAACCTCTAATTCACCTGGTGAGAAAAGCATGTCCAGTCCTGAGTGTCAATGCCAATGCGGTGATCTCACCAGTCTGATCGAGCTTGTGGAAAACAGTTTATACTTGATAATAGGTGCCATAAGTGCCATAATCTTAATCTTTATTGATTTGAGATCAATTAAAAAGAAGTGAGGGATTACTGTAACTGTAAAGGAGGGAGAAAACAAGGGCAGCAGGAGTTCTTCCGTGCTAATATTTTGTAGGTGTCGTGAGGCAAAACTCTGCCGTAAGCACAGAGAGGTTGATTTACAAACTGCTGCTCACACCCAGCATGATGTGTTGACAGCCATGTCAAAATGTCAAGCTTCGCACAGATGCACAAACCCTGTGTTTTGTCAACCAGTCGTATACTTGTTATTTAATTTATAGACATGCAATGCCTCAGAGGCAAGGCTGAAGCTGCAAACACAGGCTGCAAGGAGCTTACAGACAGAATTTGACAAGGGGTTTTATGCATGACATTTTGCACGTATCACCCCAGCCGGGGATGACGGATGCTCCTGCATGTGTATATCACATTACATTCAGGACAGGTGTATCCATCCCACTGATTACATCACATCAACATTTTTTATGGTTTGTGCTGCTTAAGGAATTCATCCTAGGTCCTCAGACACATTTCTTTCTATATATATTTATGGGGGAGTCACCTGGAGGCCAAACAGTAATGCCACGTTACAACTCTTACATTTAGTTTTGCATCGCTTTCAGTGTTAATATTTGCATTACTACACCCAAAACTAATTTAGTTCTGTTTTTGAGTAAAATATGCATGATTATAGTCAATACACTGTGTATCTGTGTGTTTAGTAACTTCTGATCAAATATGATATAACTTAAGAACACAGTAGAAAATCTGCACCTGAACTTACCGTGTTCAGCAGAGCAGTTGCATGTGCTAGAGATACTTCAAGGACCCTGCAGAGCAGCTCAGCGAGCAGCGAAAGCTCCATTTGAAGGATACACCTGGGCCTTTAGGAAAGACTTGTCAACGGTTTTCAAGTAGAGCCATGAAATCTCAAGGGACACTCTCTCGTCTGAATGGCTTTATTAGTGCCTCTGCAGTCATTTCGGCTTCTCTTAAATGGAGCAACACTTAGAAGTGCGATGAAGTAACTCGGGGCCCATTAGCTCACTTCGCAGCACGGCACCATGCTGCTGGTGCCGAGTGATATTGCCAGCAGCTGGGTTAACAACATCCAGCTCACATGAGGTTAGGAGTGATATGGAAAGAAAAGCAAGCGGCACACTTCCTTTTCTTGGTTTTTGAACACAGAGATATTAAAGTGTGACTTGTAACAGGTTAATTGAATTGATAAACAAACATGTATTCATGTCTGGGCTTGTCTTTTTCTTTAACGTTTCCTGCACACCAGCTTTGATAAAAATCTTTTTGCTTCCCAACCTATAAATAGCACACATTATCAGTGAGCATACTTTTGTGATCACTAGAACCACGCGTTAGTTTGTAATCTGAGACTTAACTTCTTTGAAGTTTTATCTGTAAATGGGCAGATTCAAGATCAGAAAACAAAGTTGTTGTTTTTATTTTACAGTTGAAGATGACCCAGTTGAATATATTTGGATGTTAATACATGAAGTATAAGTTTCTTTTACTGACATTATATAAGTGGTGGTTAATATAATAAAGCGTCTGTGTTTCAATGCAAAGAGGTGTGTGTGGTCATTTATGAACGCCTGTCACACTGTCACGATCCACATGTACTGTATGTAAAAAAGAAAAGAAAAAAACAGCCACTAAGCCTCCTCGAGGCCTTAACCATCTCTTCATGCACATTTCACAGCTTAACATGTCAAGAGAAGAAACACATTACGAGATCTTGCTGCCTCTGTGGGTATAAATTAAGCTTGTGACAGGGGTGTGTGCAAGTATGTTTAAAAGTGCCCTGTTCATTTGAGGAATGTCCCCAGTCCATCCGGTCGAGTGGAACTCTCCAGCGAAACTGGAGAACAAGTATCACTTAAGTTGAGCAGAGATACCGAGAGGTTAAGAGCAGACACCTACACGTCGCGTGCTTTTCACTTTACCCGTTCAACTCTTCTGTCATCTGCTGGCGCAACTTAAGCGAAAAGAAAATTACATGCTGCGAGATAAGAGCTGATGACTCGCGCAAAGTTCATGCGTTCTGCTGCGAGGCCGTTCTCAAATTTAAAAAGGATATCATATAGTTGTTTGAAGGGGTCAAATGAAATTGTTAACCTCCCACGTGCCGACGTGAAATGGTTTTGCTTTTAAACGAGCCAGTACGGGCTAAGTGAGCAATAATTAAGATTTATGATTAAAATATGACAGGCTAATTTCAAGCTGCCACATTTCTTGAAGAAAGATTATTGCTGGAAAATAACTACATGGATTGGATGACTATATTTAGAAGCAAAACCCATCCCTTAATTGCACAGACACATCATAAACTGCACTGTGCATCTTTTCCACTGATAAACTATTAAAAGTTTACACCCTTAAGCCAGCATGGGGGAAGTGATTAAGGACTCTTTTCTATAAACCACATTTTAAAAATATCAAATAAATGAAACTTATCATTACAGAAAAAATTGAAGAAATAATTATGCACTCTCATTTATAAGAGGAAATGATAAGACTGATGGATATAAAGAAAAAGAGAACAATGGTGAGAAAGAAACAGGAAGAAATACTCAGCTAGGCCTTCCTTGAAACTGGCTCACTGCTTCAGTGACTGGGCCCTTGTCCCTTCAGGCTGATTTACACCCAACCACCTTTTGACTATGCTCTGTTTGTTTGCCAGTTCCTTAGCAACTGCCGGTTGTTTTCAGTATGTACTATTACCTGTCCTGTTTGTCTTTTGACAAGCAAGCTAGAATGTTTCATTTTATTTATTGCCCAATATCATTGTTGTTTGTGGGGACAGGACGACTGGTTACATCTTGGTGAAGAAAAAGCTTTTGTCTTTCTGCACTCGGACCATTTCTTGCAGACAGTTTTAAAACACCCTTCCTAAACACTACATGTATTACAAGTGCACTTCTATTTAAGTAGTTGTTTGATTTGGGGTAATTGCAGTATTTCAGTTAACATATACCTTGTAATTTTGTGTTTTTATAAGCTTTAACGCTCAAATAACTGTGTCATATGCTTTTACTTCCTTATCAAAACAACGTAAAAAGAGCAGCTACGCTCTGATTGACAGGCTGTGGGGCTCGCTGATTCAGCCGCAGTGCTTTTGTGCTAAACCATTACGTGCTTGCACAACTCATCTTGGCATGAGTTAACCGTTGTCCATGTAAATACTTGGTTGGAGAGTAAAGTTTTTGCTAGGGGTAGGTGCGGTCATTCTGAGGTTGTGAAATCTACATTTGTAGAGAAGGAAGAAAGCATAAGGGTGTGTTCAGTGGCTTTACTTCTTGATCCTTTAATGCTGTTATTGTCTTGTTATTTAATCGCTAAATCTAATTTTTTATTCCAGCCATTAATTATCCTCTCTTCACCAAGCTCTCAGTGAGTGAGCACAACGTGAGTCCACTGAGTTAAGTCTGCTTTTCAGCGCTGATGTCGTTGATAGCCCACCGGCGGGAAGCTTTTGAAAACACGTTGAAATGAAACTGAAAAGATATTGAAGACTACTTGTGTTCTTAAAAAGTGAAAGGTTGTTGAAACACAGTTTTGATTATGCAGACGTCTGTACAAATAAGCTACCCGTGCAACACACAATGAAACATAACACAATGAGATGCATAATTTAAATGTAGACAGTCGGTGAGATAATGATTTGATTCTATGAAGTTTACTTTGATAGGAACTATAAATGGACCATTAATTGCCCTCGGTCTGGAGCTCCATGCAAAATCTTCGCTCGTGCAATGAGGTTGATCATGAGAAAGACGCTGGATCCCAAAATTATATGGGAGGAGCTTGTTAGTGATTTGAAGACAATTCAGACCAAAGTCACCAAGAATACGAGTGCTAACGCATCAAACCGTAATCGATTTGGAGCGAAATCTGCACGTTTTCCCTCCACAAGAAGGCACATGTACAGGCCTGTTTACAGTTTGCCTTGAAAATCTAAATGATTCAGAGAAAGCTTGAGAGAAAGCACTTTGGTCAGAGGAAACCAAAACTGAGCTCTTTGGCATCGACTCAACTCGCTGTGTTTGGAGATGGAGAAATGCAGAGTATAACCCAAAGAACACCATCTCCACAGTTAAGCATGGTGGAAACATGCTTTGGGGCTGATAAGGGTACCCGAGGACTTGAGGAGCCAGTGCACGGGATTATATACCATAAAATCTTGGACTAGAACAGGGGTGGGCAACTCCAGGCCTCGAGGGCCAGTGTCCCTGCAGGTTTTAGATGTGTCCTTGAACCAACACAGCTGATTTAAATGGCTAAATTAGCTCCTGCAGTTCTCCGGAGGCCTAGTAACGAACTAATCATGTGATTCAGGTGTGTTGACCCAAGGTGAGATCTAAAACCTGCAGGACACCGGCCCTCGAGGCCTGGAATTGCCCACCCCTGGACTAGAACCTCCTTCCCTCTGAACACTGAAGATGGGTCTTTCAGCAAGAAAATGGCCCGGAACCAAGACAATAAAAATTGAGACTGAGGAAGAAGCACATTAGCGTCATGGAGTGGCCTAGCCAGGCCATCCATCAGCTATCCATCAGCCAAGACACTTAAAAGATTTAGAGAATTTCTGTAAAGAGGAGTGTGCCAAAATCCATCCTGAGATGTGTGCAAATTTGACCATCTACAAGAAACATCTTTCCACTGTGTTTGCCAAGGGTTTTCTTGTCCAAGTACCAAGTAATTTTTTATCTGGGATCACATATTTATTTTAGTACGGGCATTCAAATCTTATACTTTTTTAATGTGTTTTTTTTTCTGGAATTTTGGTTAACATTCTGTCTATGTCGGTTAATTCTGTTCATCTGGACGCAGTGTTTTCATCACTCATCCAAGTGACTTCTTCAGTCTCAGCTGACTGCAGGTTACTCCAACCTTCTAAACAGTACATTGCACAATGACTGAAACTAACACCACTGAATGAACAATGGGCTGTGAGGTCAGTTCTTGATCATTAATGCAAATTTTCTCCCACTGAAAACGCTACGCCCAAATGAACAGAATCAACCTTTTGGGATTTACTTACCTGGACGATTGAGCATGCATCAAGACATTCTGTCCCTCTCCATTAAAATGAAACTGCCATGAAAAATTAGAGACTGGGGATCAAATAATTTTTCCCCTACTCTACATGACCCTTCTCTTCTTCTTCCCTTTCACCTGCCTGATAGCTCCCTCTTGAGCATGCTTTGTCCAATATATCTACTATCCCTCCAATATATCTACTATCCCTCCTTTGTACATTTCTTAACCTTTGCACTCTTAATTTGTCTTTGAAACGCTTGACCCGAGCTGTCCCTCTTATATACTAATTTCTTATCTTGTCTATCCTGGTTACTCCCAGTGAAAATCCTAGCATCTTCAACTTTGCCACCTTCAGCTCTATATTTATACAATGCCATCTGTGTCTGTGTACATGGAGTGAATGGACTGATCATGGCTAATTAAAATGTCAATCAAAGGTCATATTGGAAAGAATTCACATAGAACATAGAAAAGTAATGTGTGAGGTAAACATCTAATAAACTTAAATATAAATAAACTTTTTTCCTGAAGTTTTTTACTTTTTGATTTAAAAGGGGCACGTTTTTAAAGACCTTGACTGGCAGGCCAACGTCCATGGTCATGTGGTGCTTGATGGGTGGTACAAGATCAACTAATTCACGTACACAGTAATATGCCATTTTTCTTTATTCCCCAAAGATGCACGCATTTATAGGGCTTTGCGTGTTGCAAGTGCAAGTCGGCAGCACTTTTAAGAGAAGTAGTTAATCGTGAGCGCTTGCCACCGCCTCCCTTCCATTACAGCAGCATTAGCAGTCGTTATCCATGTAAATAACTCCTATTTTTATTAACTTTTCTTGACACCATTTTCTTGAAATTGCCTTTTTTATGGGCCTCTTTTTCAAGATAATTGCATTCAAGTGAATTACTGCACATACAGCTGGTTTTAAAGTGCTTGCAGGGACAATAAAGAACCTCTTGGGCCATGCACACATTCACATACTCTTGGAGGCATCTTTTGCCAGGGAATGAAGTAATGTTATAAAATCCAAAACACGTTTTGCATACAGCGTATTAAAGTACAATTGCTCCTTTGGAGAGGAAATATAAAAGGTTAAAGCAACACAGAATTTTATTATATGAATAATAAATTGAGGTTTTCTTGCTTTAAAATGTCCACAATATTTCCCAAAAATGGGACCTAAACTGTCCCTTTCCATATGGCTGTTGGGCAACAGGTGCGGCCCAGTGTCTCCACTGATGGATATGATAGCTGCTCTCTGGCTGGGATTCTTAGAGGCGGCATAATCCAAGCCTAATCTCCCTATAATTCAGGGAGTATTGGGTTCTTCAGATGAGCAAGTGGAAACCTTTGCCTGTGTGTGAGAGCTGAATGTCTAAACTGAGCTTAAATGAAAACCTGGCACAAGTTTTCTTTTTTCTTTCATGTCTTTATGGGTTGTTTTTAATCTGTTTTAGTCATGTTCGCTCAAAAGCCACATGTGGGACTTTAGGTGTCAACTGCTGCTGTGTTGTTGCTACTTTCTTTGTCCTTCTTCCTTCTTTTTCAACCAATGCTCATATGTAAATATGCACTGATGAAAACGTCAGTGTCAATGATATAACTGAAAAACAAAAACTCCATGTAAAACATTTAATGGAAATGTTTTTTTAATCTAATTACAACAGTAATAAAACTTTTTTCTTGTAGCAATTTTCAAAACAAGTAAACATAGTAAAAGAAAAAGTAAATAAAAACATGGCATAAAACAGTGAGAGAGAGAAAATATCGCTACAGGTAAAATAAAAAAAATTAAATTAGTAAAAATAAAGATAGATAAGGGAGGATGGAAGGATTTAGAGTAAAAATATGTTCAATTTAATTCAGTTATATATATATCACAAATCACAACAATCATTGCCTCAAACAATCATATGACCACCTTTGAGCAAGCACTTTGGGGACTGTTTCCACAGAAGAAGGGGCTTGAAAGCTGAGGGCTCTACCTCCCATTCTACTTTTAAATACATTAGAAATTAAAAGTATTCACTGAGCAGCTACTCAGTTGCTCTGATAAAGAGGTCCACAGTTTTGGAGCATTTACCAAAAATGTCTGACTTACTTTTATAAAGAGGTGGGATGTGTGAACCTTTAGGAGAGTATGAGGCGTAATTAACTCTATATTCTAGTCAGGAAGGAGGCCGTGTAAGGCTTTTTTTTTTTTTGTCCCGTTGGTTCTTTAGCCATCAGAATTATTGTCTGAAGGCCGAGAAAGATGTCCAACAGATTTACTTTACCAAGTGAATCATCATGACCTTGCCATATCGGTCCATTTGATTGACGTTTATTATTATTATGTATTTATTTTATTTTAATAACAGACATGACTGGGGTATATGAAAGGGAAAAAGAAAGAAAGAGAAAGAAAAACAGAGGGGAAGAGGGACAGTGAGAAAAGGCACTTAAAAAAAATCACCTGGATCACCTGTTGAGAGAAGAAAATCAGAAGAGAAAACAGGCAAAAAAGAGAGCAAACACAACACCATCGCAATAATCTAGCAAACAGTAAATAACAGTTGATTCTAAATATTGAATGTTATTGTGCAGCAAGCAAGATTGACAGCGCACAATGTGCTTTGAGGTAGCAGCCAAGAAGGGTGTAGTTTGTGTCTGTGAACACCCGTGTGTACACCTGTGTGGGGTGTGTGGGGAGCCGTAGACCCCCGTACCCCCAGGGCGTGAAGCAGGCATGGAGGAGATCCAGGCACCAGACATCCAAAGTCCCCAGAGAGCGAGAACCCAAGGAGGATCATCGGAGGAGGGGCAACTGTGCCACCCTCCTGGGAGGAGCTGAGGAGAGCCCCAGACGGGCCATGTAAGGCTTTAATGTAATACAAGTTTAAAATCAATTTTACATCTAAGAGGTAGGAAGTTTTTGCATTGAGAGTTATGTGGACTTAGACCTTTGAATTTATTATGAGGTCTAGAGACTGATGAAGGACTTTTGTCTGTGAACCAAGTAGAGGGAATTACAAAAGTCCAAAAGCGATGAGATGAAGGCATGGCTGACTTTTCTCCAAGATCTGCTTGATATTAGAAGTTTTAAACATAAATACATTATTCCAGCAATTTCGTTGCCACAGCAAAGCTTCGAGTCAAAGATGTCGATCCTGATCACAGATCATTTTTCCTTTGTTTTCCCTCCAAATTACAGATCAGTTTGATCTTCTTTCATTTTCTGAATAAAAGGAAATCAAATTTGGAATCATTGTGCTAACAGAGGTTTTGTGACACTTAACATCAGAATAGACAAACCAAATCTCCTTCTATAGCAACGTCACTGCAGAGTTCAACTCTAGTTCATGTTTACTTGTTTATTTTATGTTTCATGTACTACTTGTTCGCTGTGATCTTCAAGAAATAATTTTTTGGATCAACATTTCACTATCACTGTGATAGTGAAACTGTAGCTATCTGGTTTAAAATTGCGAAATGATTTTGTTGGAACAAACATCTTTGTCATTTTAAGTATGTGCTCATCAAAAGCCCAACTGTATGTTCAACCTCCTCAGTATGTGTCAGTAAGTCTTCACATAGTCGTAATGAATGCTGACGGAACAGGATGCTTTCAGCTGACATGTGTCACAGTGTCATCGGTGCTACTCACCCAGCAGGTTGCTGTCGGCACACAGGTGCCCAAACTAATTTCACACTAACAAACACCAACATACAGCAAACGCATACACCTAAGTACACACACACACAAACACTCAGATCAGCAAGGATTACTGTCAGAGCTGTTCATACATCATGACTGAGCAATCCATGGACATGTGCCAACAATTTCCTTTCACCTGGGAAAGGAGAGGGGAGGAGAAGTAAGATAAAAAAAAAAAAAAATACAGAAGATGATGGGGACGATACCATTTGTTTATTTATATGGAACATCTTTACTGAGGGGAAACGAGTGAAAGAAAAAAGGCTTGTATACCCTTCTGTATTGTAGAGATGATAGATTTACTGCCTCAATAAAATAAAGAATTTGTAACAAGGATCCCTTTCTAATAGCTATTGAGAAACTGAAGACCTTAAGAGATGGAAATCTGCAATGATACAGCTTGCTTTTTCCATTGCTTGGATGTGGGAGGTCTCCAAACTCACTTTGAGGTTTTAATCCAATTAAGAATACAATGATTTATGTCTGCATTGTACCAGGAAAGTCTGCAGGACCTTTGTTCTCAATAACTCAAGCCTAATGCTTCTTTTGCTCCTTTTATAAATCTTGACTGATTAAACTGCTGGAAAAAAAAACACTTAAGCAACTGAACACAGTGTTGACTTATTCTTAGAATCCTGGCACAAATCTAAAGAAAATTTAGGGCAGATACGAAGAGAAATTCAAGACAATCAAATATATTCAAATCTCGACAGTAAATAAAGAAATTTTGCTCTCTGTGTGGAAAGTGTGGAGTGTCAAGATGACGGTTAATGGAAAACGCAGAGGAGTCGGGTGTTTTTGTACTGTATCTTTTGGCTGCTGCTCTGTTTGTATAACCCCTGTGCATGGATAAAGACCTGCAATGACATGCATGGCTCCTCGATAAAGCCATAATACCAAATATGTACATTGAATATAATGCATGTGTTTGTTAATGCATATGCCTAGTGCGCATCATTAAAGGTCTGTTTGTGAAAAGCACATACATCAGTCTGTACATAGTCGTACTGATTCAGAAAGTATATACAGAAATTTGCATAATATATATGATGTGCAGATTTGTAAATGCAGACACAGTCTATTAAATCCACTGTGGTGTACTAAGAAAACAGCAAATTAGTTGGTCACAAATGAGCCAATCATGTGAGAGAGAGAGCAATCTGCTAGCAAAAATAATGCGGAGCAGTGGTCGGCTTTGCTATTGTCTATAACAGCTATAGGATCCATAGAAGAAGAAAACGTTATTTACCGTCAGATCCTGGCTGATCCACCTGTTTGTGTGGCTGCTGCTGCTGTGCCTCATACTGCTCTCATTTTGTTCTGCATGTGGTGTGATAGTGAAGGGATTGATTAGAGTCCAAGAAAAGAAAATCATCTCACATTCAATTATATTCAGTTACACTGGAACAATATACACTACATGGACAAAAGTACTGGGCCACATACTCATTACACCTAAAGGAGCTTCTCGGCCATGAAAAAACATGCCATGAAGCTCCTGACACACAGTTTTTGTGCTGATGTTAATGGTAGAGGAACCTTGGATCTCTGCAGTTATTGAATCAGCTGAGCCAGTTTCTAAATGTTTCCATTTTCCAGTAATACTGCTTATAGTTGATGTGGGAATATCTAGGAGGGAAGAAATTTCACACAAGTGCACGTTGAAATCTTATTACAATACCATGTGCTTTAGAATTAGAGGTGTGGCCTACCTTTGTCCGTATAGTGTATGTCCTTAACAGAAAAGCTTTTGGTTTAGGCATGTACACACACCCTGACCTGCCTCACTTAGCTCTTTCAAGCAGTGAACTATGACACAGAGGCATTAATTCATACTGTTACTTATGTTCAGAATTAGAACTTACACACTGTATATCCAAAAAAAGAGGTTTATAAACTAAGATGCACTGCAATAACGTTTTAACAATACAATAATGTGTATAATCCAATAGGCCACCTTTACAGGCTGCTTCAAACTACATCAAGGAGAGGTGAGGTGAGCATAATTAAAACCATAAGTGCATACCTGTGGCAATAGGACTGAAAAGACCTGAATTAAAAGATTAAGAGGTGTTACCCAATGCTTTTGTTCACATGGTTTATCACAGGATCCAGACATTTATTCTGACATGATTCAGATCTGCTTCAGTCATATTGATAAATGACACTGACATTTCAATATGTCATGTAATTGATCGTTCAACAGAAGTGAAAACCTCATTAAATAAATAACATCTTCGTGAGCTCACTGCTAAGTAAAACACAAGTGTTTGTGATCGCTGCGATTTCATTAAGGGTGCACCTCTGTGTAAAAATGCAGCTGATGCTGCAAAACACCCAGCTCACTGTAAAGCAACCTTTTTGTGTTCATAGCTTGAATGGATCTTGAATTGCTGAAGTATCCTGCCCTCGGTTTGAGATATAAATATACCAGTAGGACCAGAAATGTATGTGCCTGTCCTCTAAACATTAACGATGATGACTCAGTAAAGAACTATAGGTCAGTAGTCAGTCAAAGCGCCGAGGCATCCACCCATGTTTATGCACTCCTTCTTGTCCAAAACATAGGAAAGCTATGTTTGCATGATTAATTAAAATACTGTTCTCCAACAAATGTCCCTCATGAGGAAAAATCTTACACATGTATATACAACAGCACCATATTTAAAAGCAAGTCTCCCCACACATACCAGTCACCAAGCTGTCACTGTGTCATCAGACATGAATGAAACTACATTCATAAACTCTAACCGAGGAATGAGGCTACATTTTTCCCCGAAATATCTAGTCTTTTGGCATTACGATAGTAGCGGTGGAGAGCTTGTTGCACATGGGGAGAGCACACGATGGTCCTAAATCTTCCATAGATATTTAATTGTACTGACATACTCATGAATCCATTCAATGAACCCTCAGGCCCTGTGGATGGGTTAGCAGGGTCACCACTGTGTTGACCCTAACAATCACAGCAGTATAGTAGTTCAGGGTTCCAGTTTTCCCATCAATTTTTCACTTAGCTGCATGAAAAGGTTACTCACTTCAATTGTTTTGCTGGTTTGTTACACTGCACAACTAGGGGTGCCCTGCCCTGGTATTTAAAGCTAAGTAAATCATTTATGTCTTACATATTTTGTCAGTCAACACAGAACACTGCCTTTCTTTGTGTGCGGCCACTCAAGCTAACAGAAACTTACCAGTTGTGTTTTGAGGTATTGTTGATAAAAAATAGCAACCATTAGTCTGTATCCAAGGGCATCTTTGAACAATAGTCTCCATTGTGTGTACGACACAGTCATCATGAGAGCCAGATAAAATGATGCATTATGACTGACAAGATGTAATGCTAAATTTGTTTGAATATCTTAGAAGATTAAATAAACATTAAATTATGACAATCAAACCAAAATTCTGACTACCAGGCCAGGCCACCTGTAGCGTACAGTTACAGTATTACAATGAGCATAAATCCATATTTGCAGAATTAGGCAATTCTTTTTTCAGACCAGCCTTAGGATTGTTTTTAATTACTTACGCAAGCTAAACTGTGGTTGAAACTAAAATTGTTTTATATGCGATCTTCACAAAGCATAGAAAAATAGATGAGGATTATGAAGAATATGATCGTCAATGACTGTCAGATGCAGTTCCTTTCTTATATGTGCATTAACTGAATTTGTTATGAGATCTTGTTTGCGTATCTTTCACTGCTCCTGATGCAATAACAGTCTGCATAGAAATTTGCAGTTCTTTGTCTCATTATCTTTACTATGTATCAGCAACTGTGCTTATCTGGATGAAAGGGTGTGAGCCACAGAAACTGCGGTGTTGACAGCTAAACAGCAGGAAGTAGAAAGAAAAGAGATTCAAATACCAGGGGTTAAGAAATGTAAGAAAAGAAGAGACTTTTGTCCCCCTTTGGATAAACCTAAAAGTTGCAAATCCATCCATCAAAAACAAAAATGGGTATTTATTTTCAAAACAAGCACAGTAGAGGTGAAGAGGGGTCAAAGCCATATTTAGACAACTACAAGTGACAAGCTGACCTTTGACTTGAGCACCCCGTAACTTCAACTGCTGGATGAGAAGTAAACCTAAGAAAACCTGTCCTCTACACCTTTCTGTTATTTTTGATCTCATTCTTCAGTCTAGCATGAAATCAGTTTGCCCCAGAGCCAACAGTCACAAATGCCTCTTGGATGAATCGTTGTGCATGTGTGTGTGCGTGTGCAAAGTTTTGTGTGTATACACTGGAGGGCCTGAAGGGTCATCGGTGTCTGCAGTCCCCTTTCTTCCCTCTCCGACATCCCAGAATGCCGTAGCACATGAGAGGACTGAGGATTAGAGAAAGTGTCCTCTCAGATGACTCGTCCATCTGTGCCCAGGATCGAGTTATAAGGAGTTGTGATATTGGGCCGATGCATTTCAATCAACAGCAGATCCAATTCAAATAAGCCCCTCAACTCCAAGGAAAATCCCTCCTGTGTTCCCTTAGTGGAAGAAAAATGTTGCAGTGACTTATTTTCCTCTCCCTTTCAAGCACTTTTTGTTTTTCATTTGTTGATTGGGTTGTGGATCAACAAGCCTGGTTCTGTCTTTGCTGTCTTTGCTTCCTCATTCTCCCCCCCCCACACACACATCCCCACCCCCTCCAGTTTACTCACTAATCAGGAAGCACTTGGTCCCTATTTATCACGTAAATTGAATCATTACCACCCACACCACAGGAAAGAAAAACATCATCATCGCCTAATGCATTTTGTGGCTGCATTTATAGTGATTGCCATAATGCATTATAACAGATGTGAAGGTTTAATGATAATGTTTTGATCTTCTTCAAACGAGATGGCTTGTGATTTGACCTTTGAACTCTTTCATCATTTAACCCAAAAAACAGGGAAATCCCTGCATAGTATTATATCCTTCCAAACATGTGAAGAAAACTAATCAAAGGTATTATATAATATATTTATTATCCCTTATCACATGAAGCTCATTTGAATGTATAGCTTGTACGATCGGGGAGGTTTGTCTTCTTGTATCCTGAGCGGAAAATACTGTTTGTAACTGACCCCATTGATTCTTTAAACTATACATTAGAAGAAAGACAAAATCAATAGAGACAATTAATTTTAGAGGCAGAAAGAAAGAAAGGTTCTGTATTCCTGACCAACAACAGTTGATTCTGCATCTGAAACAGCAACTGTGTGGGGCAGATGTTATCACCTACTTTGAAACAATTTCACACACTATTTAAAATGACTTACACGTGTCTTAAAATTATTCACAGCTTAATTAAATCTTCCCCCCCCCCCCCTAACTTACAGTAATCATTTACAGTATTATTTATGTTTTCTCTCGGACACTGTACACTCTTAAAATTACTTATGTACAATTTAAAAGTATTAACAGCCTAATTATATCTTATCTTGGTATCACTGTAGGGTCTTTACCTCACAATATAAATCGCCTTGAGACAATTGTTGTTGTGATTTGGCGCTATGTAAATAAAATTTAATTTTACTTCATCACCTATAAAAAGTTGAATCAATACCCCCTCATTGTAGTGTATGTACAAACATATACTTAGCTAAAAACTTACAGGTAAATGTAACTACATTGTAATTACACCCTTAGACATGAGCTGTCTTATAAAGTGTTACCAATATTTTTTTAATATTATTGAAAAGTATGCTTATTTCAGGGTTTTATCTGTTTGTTTGTGGTTGGAAAATTCTGTGTGAAATATTATGTAACACTTCTCTCTGCCTTCCTTGCATTAGAAAAAATGAATACTTGGTGTCTTGGTCTTGTATTAACTGCCCATCATCATGTCTACTAAATGAAATCAGCGCCAATTACTAGTATTTCAATGAGGAGTGACTCTTGGGAGCAGTGCTGTGGCTTTGTCTGGTGTAAAGCAAGATTAACCAGAGTATATAAAACAGACAGATGAGCTAAAATTTGCTTGAGGCGACTTTAGGCTCCTCTGGGGGTCCACTGCTGATTCTACACTGGCTGTCAAGTGCAAGTCTTGGACCTTTGACGGATGTTTTCGTTCCTTCTGCCCAGTGCTGGGATGGGCCTCATCTCTAATGGTGGATTAAGGGGATTGACAGGGGAAAAAAATGAATGAACAAAAGGATTAAGCAAGTAGAAACTATGAATGAATGACTGCTGAACAGAGAATCGACACAGCCCAATACAGCAGTGTAGCAGCCTATATGAGGCTGCAAAAAAACAAAAAGAAAACAAAGCTGAAACACAAAGTAGGGGAGATTAGACCAACATATATATATATATATAAAAAAAAAAAGAAGAAGTAGTATTGTTTGGAGATGTGTTGAGTATTGTCAAGGTTTTTCTTTCACTTGCTTTTCCTTTTGGCACGAGTTGACACTATGATAAAATGTGTCTGTCTTTATGTCAGTCACACCCCTATGTGTCTCTCTTCAAACTGCCATGCCCTCATGTTTCATCACCTTTAAGTGCTTATGAAATTATCTATATTCAGTGATGGCTCAGAGCCCGTTCCCTTTGCTTCACCAGCTAGCAATGTTGTTTGTTCAGTCAGTCCTGGGGGCAAAGAGAGCTCACCTTGTCAGAGCCAAGGACAGAGATACCACCTCTTCATCCATGCTGCACTCCCCCCATCGTATTTTCAGACTTTCCCTCCACCTTCTTATGTACGCTTCCAACTCGCGAATGTACATTTTTTGCGTGTCCGTGATGAAGTGCTCGTGAGTTTCAGCTTGTGCTTACAAACCCGTGTCCGTGGCGCAGCGCCAGATTCAGGCAGATAGCATCTCAAAGAAATTACAGTATTGCATACTCAATTCAAATTACTCAGATGTTTATAGCAACCAGTGCCACAACAGGTGGAGAGGGATGAACCTTTGGCAGGCTGGCAGGTCTCTCTCTTCATGGAGCTGTGGTTTCTGATGCCTTATGACAGCAAGTCAAGAAGAACTGACTCACCTGAGTGTAGCACATATAAAGAAGTTTTTGTCTGCAGCAGAAAGAGAGAGAGAACTGAATGTGCGCAATAAACTTGCCTTAATGCACACTCCCATATTACTTATGTATAATTTGTGTTTGCGAGCTTGTATTTATGCTCAAAACCGCACCTTGTAAAACAAATTGCACGTTGCTGTTGTTAAAACATGATTTTCATTGTTGTTTCTTCCGTTTCCTTCTTATTTGCCACTTGTTACTCATGGTGCATGCCTGGCTTTAAAAAAAAACTTATTACAGAACTTATGAAAACATCTAAGTGTGAATAATTTAACTTAAACTAATCATGATTTGTAATTTGCACTTGTCATTTCTGACAGTCATGAGTAATATGTGGTATTATTTCTCTTTGAATAACCCACAGATTAGTCATGCCTGCTTCTGCCTTGCAAGTAGCTGCGTGTATGCGCCTTGCCATAAGCGCAGATGTTTTGGAACGTCTTGCCACAGCTCCGCAATTACCTCCACTGAATATAACTGATAATTAACAAGTAGATTTCATGAAATTATTTTGTTTTGTTTTGTTTTTATTTCATTCATAAAGCCACGTGTGTGATCAGTAGCACTTAGGAAAAAGATGCCACTTTAACAGAGTAAATGAGGGGGCTCCACTCCTAGAGTTGACAGCTGACCCCTAGCTGCTCCCTGACATCAGCCAAGGCAGAAAAGCAGAGAGCCACTTCTCAGCATCACTGGCATGCTTTGCTGTCAGAGCGACTGACAGAGGAGAAGCTAAACATATTGAGAAAATAGCAGCTCCTCACAGCATGCCAATCACCAATACCATCATCTCTTGCTTTATTTATTTTTTCCTCAAGTGGAAATATTTGACGAGAGAACAGATCCCTCACCTGAGCTCATCGCCTGCCTGCCTGCTGTCCAACATTGCTCAGATAAAGTGACACTAAGTCCTTTTACAAACACACACACACAAACACACACACACTTTTCTATGTATTAAAAGGACCTAAATATGAGCATTTAGATAGAAAAGAAAATCTGACTCTGTCAGCACAGGAAAGCATCTTGGTGTGTGTTTTCTTGTTTTCTTGAGTCTTGTTTAAAGAAATTTGAACAGGGAGGAAGTTTTCCTTGCTGCTCTGTCAAAGAAGAAAAAGACAAACATGAGCCAGATAAACAGTGTCACAAAAAAAAGAATGGAACCAACTGCAGACACACACACACACACACATTTCCTTGGTTGACTTCATTTTACTTTGGTCAGGCACAGGCCTATGAAATGAGCTTTCAGCAAATACGTAATTGCTCAGTCATTCTGCCACTCGGCTGATCCCACATTACACAGCGACCGCTGTTGCACTTTTTCCCCCCAACTCTCGTTGACATTTCCTTGGCTTTCAGAGCGCCTTCCTTCATAAACTCCAGTCTTGGTGTAAAATGTGGATTACAAGCATACTGAGCTCAGTTTGTCATGTAGCCGAGATTAAAGTGCATTAAAATCTGCTTTTTATGAACAGGGGACACACCGAGGGTGCAGGACGAGAGGGGAGAAAGGAGAGAAATGTAAAAGAAAGGTCGGAATAAGTAGGAAATGATCTTTTTGATCAAGAGGTCCTTACATATACAATATGTACAAAGAGGTCTGCGAAATACTTCACTATTACTTACTATTACTTCATTGGTTGTGCAACAAACTAAATACCGGTCAGGTTCAAATCTTCCACATCGCTATTGAATTTTATTTCGGATAGTTTCAGCTTTCAAGTGACCGTTAAATCTGGGAGGTACGGAACAAAAAAACTCATATTCAGCATCAGAGTCACTCCCAGCTGTAAACAATCTCTCCTCTAAGCCATTTTTTTTATCTGAAAGGTCTGATTTGTTACTGTAAAGCAAAGCAAGGAACAGCACCATAAAATCCCCTGTCTAAATGGCAAATGAGAGTATATCTCTCAAAGGCCAGACCAGGTCACAGTGGGGGGAAAAGGAGAGAGAGAAAAAAAAAAGAACAGCAGGCTTTGCTGGATTTTGTATGGATGACTCCCATGTTCTCAGCTGTGCCTGAGAATGAGTTATGATCACAGTGAGAAACTCTGACAGTACCCACCACCCACATGGTGGCCCTCACTTTGTTTTTTTTTTTATTTGGCTTTTGATGTTTGCTTATATCTTGTCATGAATAAAATATAGAGAGACATGCTGTAAGTAAGGGAAAAATATGGCAACTGAAAAACCCTCGGGCACCAAGTTTATTGCTGATATATATCTGGAAAGCAGCAAACAACAGAGCATTTACAATATGTGGTTGGATGATGACAAATATCTGTGACAGTTTGATACACTGCTATCTAAATCTTTATTCTGATTATGATTGATTCTGATTATTACGTGAATCTGAAGAAACAAAATCTATAAATTCCCATGTACGTTGTGTGACTTTAGCCATTTTTTAAAGAGCACACAGGGGATTAGTTAGAGACATTATCCAAAGTTGCCTTTTCTCTTAGGAGCTAGCCCACTGCTTTTTCTTGTGGGTGCTGTCTGTATAGATGTTAGTGCTGGAGGCGAGAAAAACATCCACTCGGTCACTGTGAGTTCATCTGACTGTTACCTGTTCTATTAGGCACAATTGGACACACAGACTTTGCACTGTGTGAGTGAAGACCGTAAACGTTTATGTTGCGCAATTCCATTCTGATGTACCCGAGTCGGGTAATTTTTTTTACAAAGGTTTCAGGGCAGAAGTGCATGCATAAAATGGCTCTGATCAAGTGGGACTGGACGATTGTGCAAGATAATAAATAACATACAGTGACAGTATGTAATCCAAAGGATTCTATAAATCTTTCTCTCTATGGTGTGTGCACCTTGCATCAGCTGTATGGCTAAGATGTGGCTTTAGCTCGGCTTAGAAACGAAAAACGTAGTTATTTTGCTGCTGGACCATTCACCAGCTTGTGCTTACCACAACCTTTATTTTTGTTGCACAGAGAGCACACTTCCTGCACGGGCATGCATTACTGGATGTAAACCAAGATGTGCACAACATTTCAACACAACTTCTTGGGAAAAAAGATTGGTTTGAAAGCTCTGAATCATTAGTAGGTGAACACTTCAGATAAACTGTCTTTAGTTTAAAAAGCTAAAAAAAAAAAGAAAAGAAAAGAAAAAAAAAAAAAAAAGAAATGTCGACATGCATTTGAAAATTTTTCAGCACAAAGCCAGTGGTTACAGGTTAACTCAAGTTTTCTTGAGTTTAATTATTCCACAGTGCAAAGTCCCCCAAATCCACACATTTCTAGGCTGTTTTCGGTGCTCGTTATTGACGAGGATCTTCTCCGGGGCTTTTGGGCTAGTTTGCAGTCAGTTGGATATGGCAGCACTCAACAGCTCCTGGCCAAACCTGACAGTTCTATTACCATCTATTTCCTCAGTAGGCGGATATACAACACTGAGCCAGTGATTATGACTTCTATAACAGGCCCCTCAATATCCTTGCAGCAAAACACATATACGCACATGCTCAAAGGCTGATTTATGAGCTTGAGAGCCTGGAGGTGGGAGGCAGTGTGTCGTTACCCCAGACATGTTGACCAGAGCATGAGCTATTGAAAAGACAGGGAGGCGGGCAGCACTGTAATTAAGTCACTAAATACATTAGGCTGAAAGATCCCACAGTACATCAACAGGGGATGCATTGAGAAATGATTTCGGGCACTTATTCTTCTAGAATCTTTGTTACGGATGATTGTACAAATGACGGAAGTGATTTAAAGAAGAATTCTGACTCACAAGGTCCTGGAAACATTTGAAAGCTTCTTTGGGTCGTTTCCCAGTTTTGAATGCGGATGCTTTGAGGATGCTTCACTATCACAACAGATTTAGAGCGTTGTTGAAATCATCATTTATGATTTAAAAATGATTCATATCACCAGTTCTCTTAATGCACATTTGTGTGCACAAACGATGAAACGGGCTCTCGTGAAGTGCACGCACGTTGAGTCTTTTACTGACTGACACAACTCCACAGATCTAACATAGCAAAACTCTCAAGGGCATCTTTAGACGTATAATCAGAGTCATGTCAAAGGAATGACAAGTGAAATGGAAAAAGCAAACAAGCAAAGAGCACAATGCTCACTCAGTCCTTGTCCTTGCTGCGTATTGTATTTCTGAGAGGTGTGTGACAAAAAAAATTAAAAATTTAAGTCAAACTTTGCCCCAACACAAAGTAGCATCTGCAGTAAGGCGGGCCAGCTGTCAGTCACCTAAGTCCTGGCACATAGTCGTGCTCCTACCGCCCATATTTCTTCTTTTTAATTTGCAACTGTTGTGGCCAAAAGAAAAATCACTGACAACTTTAAGGTTAGAACAATCAACCGAGAAGTGTTTTTTATGTTTGATCAGCCTTTAGGTTCATAGATGTATCAATTAAAAAGGGTGTACTGAATGTTGTCTTCATAATGGGTTGGTCTGCTTTGTAAGAGATGTGTATGAGAGCATGTAATCATTAATACTTTCACATGGAAACATTGCAGAGTTTCATAGATACAATTAATTTACTCATTCCTAAGTAAAGCATGTCTTTGGAAAATTGCTAACCCCTTTTTTACTCATCGGCGTTTCCAGTCAACGTGCTTTTATGTTGCTGGTGATTCTTCTTCTTTCTGTTACTGTTATTGAAATCCAGATACAAGTATAACTTTGAGAATTACACTGTAAAAACAATTACGTACTGAAGCATTTGTTTCCTTTTGTTTTCTATGAGAAGTAATTTGTGACACAAATGCAATAGCTTCTTACGCACTGTTAACATGAATCATAGCAGCAGCTACAGCTGTCTCACGTGTGCACCTTAGAGAGGGAGGTGTCCTTCATCGCTGCAGAGGATGACTGGTTCTCTTCAACTGTTATGGAAGACAATGGGGAGCATTGTGCATGTCATAAAAAGCATCCGCCTTTATTGACTTAG
The DNA here is from genome assembly GCF_900408965.1 of Simochromis diagramma. Classification (NCBI taxonomy): domain Eukaryota; kingdom Metazoa; phylum Chordata; class Actinopteri; order Cichliformes; family Cichlidae; genus Simochromis; species Simochromis diagramma. The sequence continues at coordinate 12,254,569 of NW_024387375.1, forward strand.
GTAAGCCTCGCTGTTGCTGCTAGCACTCAGCGTTCAGAGATAACTTCCTCTGTCAAAACACAAACGCTATGCCCACTCCACGTCTCACATCAGCTCGTGCTAATTACCTGAGCATACCCTAAGCTGACAGGTAAAGGTGTGCGATGGATGTCTTAGTGGGTGGGGGGGGGAAAGGGCTGGTTGAGGTTGACACCACTCCGGTGACCTACAGCTGAACTTGGACCTGTGAGAAAATAACAGGTTTTCCAATTAGGCCCAAAGTGTCTCACCTCAGGCATTTTTTTTTCTGGAAGTCTTTCTTACCTCGCCACACAACAATTAGGACCGAGGAGCTCCCCAGCCTGTGGAGACCTGCATCCCTGCCTGCCTACCCGCCGGGGCCTCTGCTTTCACAAAGATATTCAACAGGAAAATGTTTCATACTCATACACTGCAATTAACGCAAATACACTGTACCTGTTCCAAAAGCTTTTGTTGTTTTAGTCGTAATTTAACCAGGTGGAGAAGCTGAGTCACAGCCCATTCCACATAGGCCTAGAAACTGGTATGACAAATTCTGAATGATCAGCACTGAGTTCATTCTGAACAAGTAACCATTGTGTGCACCAGCAGTTGTTTTCAGTTAATTAATTCTGACAGACTTAACGCAAGACTGGTTACCTCAACCATGCAGCTTGACTTGTTCAGTTAAAAATAAGCAATGATGGCGATTAAAGGCTAATAACAAATAAGACTAAAAAACAAAAATACAAAATAGAAATGGATTTTTTAGGGAAATCTATGCCCACTGTTTTCTTCTATTATTTTAGACATTCAGGAAGCTTTTTGTTTCAGTAACAGAACTCATTAATAGTGGTAGTAATACTGATTAGCATGTTAACACATCCAAACTACTTTTAGCAGTATTGATCTCTAATGAAGTTTGTAGTACTCCTAGAAAGACTATTATACCTGACAGATGTTTTAACTGACCCTAATTCTCTTACATGTTCTGTAATCAGATTGCTTTGTTATTCTTGGATGAAAAGTAAATGAATATATAATCAATAATAATTTCTAAAATGTCAAAAAATAATGTGTAAGTATGAGTCATTTCCAAGGAAATGAAAGAAAACATTCACAGGAATGAAAAGAACTTGTGGTGTGTGTTTTGTGCTTAACTGATAAACAGCAGGAAAAACATGAATGATGAACCAAACAGAAACAGGAAGTTTCTATAACCATTGATTTTTTTTTTAATCTTGTCTCTGATTTATGCAAATACTGCAAAAGTTACAAAGAAATTCAACAATACTTCCTTCTTCCATACTTCCTTGCTTTCTATAGATTAATAAATACTATATGAAGCATGCTTAAGAGTGTTTACACAAGGCGTAAAAACCCAGTGTACATTACTCAATGTTAACCTGTGCTGTTGGCTTAAGAAATCATCCATGTCCGGTATCAGTCACTAAAAATACACTTAAGACTGTTCCTGACTTGCTCAGCGACAGAGAGGAGCCCTTAGGTGCACTACGGGCCATCGTGTTCTCTGTACAGATAAAAGATGATAAATGTCACAACACAGCGTTTAAATGCTTTGTTCGCTTGACTGTGATTTATGATGAACTTTGACTGCTTTTAATATATCTTCAAAAGCTCCAACAGTAATGGATCTGCCTGAACTTCAGTCTGACAAAGCTACTGTAACTGCTTGATTTAGACGTGCTTAACATGACGTGACGGTACGTTTAGAAACCGGATCCTCTGGGTGATTTTCATTTGTTTGATTTAACTTTATAAGAGATGCACCAAAACAAACAGCAGAACTCGTTTGTGGTTGCAAATATGTAAATAGAATAAAAACTTTAAAAGTGCATTACATTGTGCTGTTTTGGACTTTGGGATTGAAGGTTTAATCAAAAGATAAAACATTTATTTTAAACCCCTTATAGCCCCACACGTGGGAAATTTTTGTAGCCCTCTGCATTTGATCCATTCACTCAGTGAAGCAGTGGGCAGCTGCCAAACCAGCACCCGGGGAGCAGTGTGTGTAGAGATGGCACCTTGCTCAAGGGCACCTCAGGGTAGCTGTTCGGTGGATTCAAACCCCTGCCCTTCCTGTCATGGGGCAACCTCTCTACCTACTGAGCTCTCACCACCCATAATTATAAAAATGTCAAAAAACCTGTACCTCAGTAAGACCACACAAAGCTTGAACGATAGCTATTTTATTAAGTGCATTTACGTACATAAACACACACTTGTATATAGTAAAAATAATTTTACACAAACCTAAAAAAAAACAAAAACAAACAACAAACAAGTTTACCAAACAAGCATTATATACATCGGAAAAATACTGCACGTTTCATCTTAAACAATGACAAATAAACGTAAATCTGCAAAACTCAACAGTCGAAACTCTTAAACATTTGAGATCTGTGACAGAACAGCGCAGAGTTTGATGTACATGGAGAAGTCACAGACAGTTTAAAACTGTTATTTTAATTCAGGTCTAACGTACCAATTGGGGTAATCATGCAGAGCCTGCAGGCTGAAGACATATTGGAGATTTTATATGTCTGACGTGTATTGACGTGTGAGTCTAAACTGCTTTAGAGTTGTGGTTTCCTTGTGGTTGAAAATCATATGTACTTTCATTGAAAAAAAATCAGGAACAGCTGAAACATCATATATATATATATATATATATATATATATATATATGCTATTTTTCATCCAATCCAATTCAAAAACAGCAGTTTATATACGTGTTCATACGTGTATATATTTGAAAGACCATATGTTTTCTACATGTTTCTATTGTATGATACAGTGTATGGCTTGGCAGAAACATTTCCTTTGATCTTTGAAAAAACAAAATAAAAATGCAAGCTTATATGAGCAAATAATAACCAGAGCTCTACAATCTGACTCCAAACTAAAAATAGAGGTCTTCTTGTCTAAACTTTACAAATCCGTCTCGAAATATGGCACTTACAGTTAGAAATGATTATAAAAAATATACTGCATTTGATATTATTTTATTTAAAAAGCTTTCCTCTGAGACCAAGAAGGCACTGTAACCGTTTCATATTACAGAGTTTTGGCAGTGAAGTAATGTATAATACAAAGATTCATAGACACCTTTTAATAAGGCATTGGTTGATATTTTGGCACCAACGATGACTGCTGAGATACACGTTAAGGCCGGACCGACCTTTTTTTTTTTTTTTTTTTGATTACTACTCCTTACGCTGCAGGCTGAAGGCAAAAGGTTTACCAGTGCAATCAGTATTTATGGAGATTTGCTCTCAGTATGGCACAATTTCCAGTGAACGAAAAACTCAATGCTACACTGGGTAAAAGCTCTAGGCCACTAACGTGAAGCCGACGATATAGCTAAAGCAACTGGCTCTTAACACCACACAGGCTTTTTTACAGTGATCCTGAGGCACTATTTGTTTTCAGGTTGGCATTAGTCTTTGGTTTGTTCTTGCTTAGCTGGCTGTGTGAGTTTCTGACACAAGGAGTGGCAGCTCTCGCTCGGATCCCTCCACTGCTCCGGCTGGATTGTAACTTTCCGAACTGAGATCTTGAGGTTCCAGTTGGGGTGCTTCTCCTCCACTCTGCACCACCGCCGCTTTCTCAGCTAATCTCCTCATCCTCTCCTCTTCTTCAATTTTCAGTCGCCGCTCTTCAGCCTCTATTTCCTCCGTGGTGGGAATGGAGTTCTTCTTGGGTCTTCCCTTGGGCTTAGTCGGAGCCTCGTGACCTCCTTTGAGCACCTAGAATAACACACAGGCGGTCTTAGTGGACTCCTCTGGTGATAAATGGCAGCAGAAGTCAAAGGCAACGCTTGCTATTATAGTAATTAAGTGAAGACATATTGCTACTGGCTCCGCCTTGTGCACTCATTTATCTTTAACGATTTCAGGTCTTTTTTGTTCTCTCAGTTGTTGACCCTTCTACAAAAAGTGTTTGCTCTCGCTGCCATCATCATCAGTCACACTACACTCTGCCTCTCCGCACCCTCCACTTCCTTCCATGTTGCTATATTTACTTAATATTGTAGCATAAAATAGTAGCAGCAAACATTTCTAAAACGGTGGTGTACAATGAAAACAAAATAATCCAAAATGAAAAGGAAGCAAAAAACAAATATTACTGGCCTGCATGCAAAAAGCACTCATAATAACACATTCAGTTTTTGTACTTAATTACAGATAATCCTTTTTCTCATAAAAGAATCAAACAACATTTAATCAAAATGCTTTTGTCCAAATAATCTGAATTTAGATTTGATTTACCCAAAACTAACATTGCCTTTGGCTTCAGTATTATTACTTTATTGGCTCATTTTGGCAAAGAAGATCATACACATTATTGCCAGTTGCAGTGTTAGTATAAGATGTTGTCATTTTTCCAATTCCACCCACCGACGGCCTTTCCAGTTAAGAATATTTGTTGAATCTGACTTGTACAACTAAAAACACATCAAGCTTTACCTCAGAACTTACCATTTTCTTCCACTTCATACGCCTGTTTTGGTACCATGTCTTCACCTGAAGCTGTGTGAGACCAAGCGACTGTGCCAGGTCTAACCTGCAGAAGCACAAAAAAAACAAGATAAAGTTTACTTATGTATATATTTTAGTGTGCTTGTTCCAGTACAGTCCTGGAACCTATCCAGGACATATATCATTACTGTTGGCATGCTTTAAACATCAGCTTCTCTTCACACGAACACAAAAATGAAGAAATCTTGACACTAATTGTGCTCTGTGAATTATAGACTATGATTTCAACTATATAATGTAATTTCATGCCTAAAGGTTCACAACACTGAAAACTTAAAAAGAGCGTTAGGCCACACTCTGTTTAAGCATCTCATGCCAGAGATTATATGCCAGGAACTCCAGTCTGACACTGTACACCTACAGCCATCTATGCCGACATCGGTAATCCCATCATAGCGCTCGTAGCTGGATAATTGAGACCGTCGGAGAAAATTCTGAATGCATCCACCACATGTGGTGATCCATGACTAATAGGGCTATTTGTTGGTGTGTAATATAAAACCTCAGGAAGGGCCAGATAAAGTGGACAAGGCATCCACTAGTAGAAAGAAAAGTTCTTTTTTTTCTTAAATGAGATTTCCTCTTCCCTGATCTTACTCCAGGTCTTTAACAGCCAGATGAAGGATTTTTCACAACCAGCACCCCCCAGGGACAGGAGCTGACTTTCATTTGATGGTGATAGTGAAAACCAAGACAGCAAAAAAGAGAGAACAAAATCTAAAACACAGAGCTACAGAAAAACAAATCCCTGAGATTCATGGATCTATCTGCATTACCTTATACTAGACAAGAAGCATGTGTGTGCGTGCGTGCCAGTGCGTCTAAAAAGACAAGACATGAGGGCAATTGAGCTGTCCATCAGATTTCTATAGATGTAGAGTAAAAACTGGAGGCTAGAAACAGTAATTGCAAAAAAGCAAAACACCCCAATTATTTATAGTCATTAGTTCTCAATGGGGAAAAACCACACGCACACAGCAGTACAAACAGTATCTGAGTCACTCCCTCCAGGCCACTGGCCGCCATTTTGTTCTGTTCTCACACTTTTCACGGGACTCCTGGGTGAAACTGAATACCTCTTAACAAGGGCGATGATGATAAAGATGACGATCATTAGAACACTTGTAATAATACTCGGAAGTGTAACAAAATCATTACCGCTCCGCGATATAAATACTTTAAAGTCTTTTTTTTTTTCAGGAATATTTTTGGTTTTGCTTCTGTCCGCCCCCGCGCATACTCTCAGTTCGAGACCGCAGAGGTTCTCGGCCAAGAAAAGGGAAGAGGGAAGCTAAGTTGTCTTTGGATCATAACAAACCTAAGTGAGGCGCATGCCACACCTTTGATGTGGGGTTTTAAAAGGGGATTTTCTCTGTTGATGTTTTTCCACTAGCTGGGTGTTTAATTAATTTTCAACACAGTGTCAGAATCGGATATTTTGACAGGACACAGTATTTTGGCACAGTATTTCATACGGGTAGTTGGTTTTTGATCACTCAGTTGTACTCTGCCTCGGGGCTTCTGCTTAAGATGAGGCATGGCACCTTTCCAGCAGCTCCAGGCAGGCAAAGATGTGATACATTAAATAATGCATCGTGGGAGTTTTCCCCATGGAGAGGATGTAAATGGAATGACAAATAAATCTGGTTTAATCCAGAAATGCTAATTTATTTTTAGATCGCATGTAGCACACAGTTACACTGCAATGAGTGCAACGAGGACGATGCATTTGCAACATGTTCCTGCAAAGAGGAGCTATGTCAGTGTGTAAACAGGTGAACATGTTGCAGCAGTTATTTACGTTTTTATCACCACTCTCTATGCATATTAAAAAATGAATAAGGGGGTACAGAGGTGCACGAAATCTCTACGTGAAGGTTCACAAGCAGCTTAAAATTCCTGCTGCACATGTGAAGCTTCTTGGAGCGCTTTAAACAGCATTTATGGCAAAATGCTCTTCTGGCTCATAATGGAAAAGCAGCCTGCAGGCCAAATATAAAGTCGAGCTCTACAGTTTTAACTGGAAAAAATACGGTCCCAAAAATGACCCGTAGAATGGAACTTAAGACACAGATATTACCATATAGATTACTTCATCTTATTGTAGAAAGCTTAATGCACTTTATGTACACCTGCAGATGTGTGAAATGATTGGCAGTAAATCAGTGTAATACATTTCTGTTTGCTTGTGTTGGCCACTGTCCCTGTTTCACTGAATAAGGCAGTGTTTGGTTGCTGGGGCCTTTTGCTGTTCTAGAGCTCAGGGTTAAAACGTTACTCGTGTCTCAACTAGAACGCTGAGGTAATGCTTTGGCTTTGACGAATTCACATTACATGAGACATGCCCCACAGGATAAATCAAAACTTATGATGCTGGGTTAACCGCCACTTGATAATTGCATCTGTGGCTTTGTGGATGTGCTCGAGGGTGCGCACGTTATGCACTTTCAAATTTTGCTTCGTGTAAGTTCGCATGCAGGTTGTCAAAATACTATGGCTGAGTTGCACTTATATCACACTTGCTGCTGGTGCATTCTCATCAACTGCATGTAGTGGTTACCTCTGACGCTTCAGAGGTTTGATTTCTTTTATGCAAAATGTTGGTGCGGATGAGGCGAAATCGTGACTTTGTTTCGTTTATGGGCTTTTATGTTGTGTGTCGTTTCAGTCAGATTTTAGTGTCTGCACCGTACTGACCTATCAGGAGTGGACAAGTACTTCTGCTTCTGGAACTTCTTCTCCAGGCCCATCAGTTGCAGCTCAGTAAAAATAGTACGGCTGCGACGTGGCTTCTTCAGGCGGGGTGTGCTGCGCTCAGTCTCCGACTCGCTGCTGATACTGAGGGGCGTCTGGCTGGGTGACGGCTCGGAGCCTCTGGGATGCTGTGGGGAAAGCAGTGGCAGATGTGGATGGGCAGCGCCCGGAGAGGACGGCTGCGGGACGTGAGCAGGCAGGTTGGGCGGCTGCCTCGTGATCACTGAGAGGAGCGGGTAGGCACGTAGTGACGAGGAGCCTGGACACAAACATAGAGAAATGCATTAAAGTCCAGTAGTTAGAATACACATCCTTGAGCTTTCAAAGAGAGCTATTTTGAACTGCTCAGTCACCTCGGTTATACCATTATCGACCGCCTGTAATTGCTTAGACAGGTTCGTTTTTAATTGGCCAGCGTTTGCCGTGAAAAGTGTTTTGGTTGTGACCTTCCTCATGTAGAGGGCTGTGATCCCAATGACGCAGGCTGTGTTTTACACTGATCCTCTGAACCGCTCAAATGACTGATTATTTTTCAGAGGTTGTTAAGCGCTAACTGCTTCCCAACACAAAACAACCACATGCACACCCACACACGGAGACGAGTGCAGGCACAATAAGCTGTAATAAAATCTAAAAACTAAATCAGACACCACTCAAATAATAAACTTTTCCCCTCTCTTATGTTCTCTCCCACTCTTGCAAACTACACACACACACACACACACACACACACACTTTTGCTCTCTATCAGAGAAGACAGAAGCAGCAGACGCCAGAATCAATAAAAGCAGCACTTGTCTGGAGCCTATGGGGGAGAGATGGAGACCTGGAGGTTAGCACGGAGGATGCAGTGGGTCACGCAAAGCAAACATAATATCCGCCAGAGAAAAAAAAATCTACACAGCTTTAAAGAGTAAAACCTTTCCCTTAACCAGAAATCACACTCAATCTGAGCATGGTGCAGGCTGTAATGCACGGGCTGATAAGGAACAGTGGAAAGGACACAAGTGGTATTATGGGAGTAGATGAGGAAGATACGGAGAGGGATAAAATGCTCCAGTGGCAAGGAAAAAATAGCCAGTTGTCACACACGGAAACGCCCAGCATGTGTGTTTCTGGGTGCCTGTGGCAGATTTGTCTTCTTTAGCTTCTCGTTAACCGATAGACAACCTCAACGCAGTGAAATACACATGCCAGAGCTGACAGAAAACATACTGTCTGAACTTTTTCTGTATGTTTTTTCAAGGTAGGTGAGAACAACATGAACCCAGAAAGAAAATGGAGCACATGCTGAATCTTACGGTTAAATGAGTCATACATACAGAGACTTAAGCTATAAAATGTGCATCAATTCAGTTAAACCTCTCTGTTTAATTATTAATTAACAGCAAGCATGCCACATTTAAATGCATATACGCACAGCCACTGTTGCCTTCCAAACGAAGAAAGGCACATACACACATGACACTCTGCCTCAGGCTCATCATGACATCATGGTAAGACACTGAGGTCATCGCTAATCCTCCAATGTTAGATTGGTGGTATTGCAACAAGTCTAGACAAGAAGACCTCTCTTCTGTCCTTGTATGAGCTTGCCATATATTCATGTTTCTTTTACATGGTTTCTGTCTTTCGCTCTGTATCATATCTATGTTTGTTTGAGTGACTCATCAGAGATAATAAATACATCATACATATTTACTGAACTATAATTTACAGGAAAAGTGGACCATGTCAGTCACGGCTGTCCGACAAAAGAACACACTTTTGTTTGTCTTCACAACTAAAGAAAATCTTGTGTCAACAAAACTAAACGGTGTCTACCGAGAGTCCCCCAGAGGTGAGACGACAAACAAAGAATGGAGCAAAGAATGCTAGCCCTCATGGTGACTTTCCACTGACAGTAAAGCCATCCCTCTGACATGCTGTTGACAAGTGCCAGTGTCCTGTCAATAGTCTACAAATAAACTGTTTGAGTAGTTGCAAGAGCGCAGTTCAGCTCCATGCAAAAGCACACTGATACTCTTGATAATCACAGTTGGAATGCAGGCACTGGTACAAATGCTTGTAGTAACCATTACAGAAGACATACTTGCTAAGAATAGATCAAGAAGAGCAGTTTGTTAAGCACTCCTTTTGATACCAGCTGTTTTCTCTATTGATAACATGGTTATTATGACATAACACTTACTGAAAAAAACTTTATTTTGCACTCATTTTCATTGAGTGAAGAGCAAGCGTGTTATTTTTAGAACTACACGGAAAATAGTTTTAATGCCACAATTTTAATGTCACAACCTGGAACTGCCTGATGCCTATAATAACATCTACACTCCTTCTGTCACTTGTTTTCTTTCCTCAATGGTGAGGAAGTATGGGTGAGTCATTGCTTTGCTATGACAAGTGTACGTGAGCATTTGACATGTTCTGCATATAAACTATCTGATGACATCTAGGATGTTGCTCAATTAATTGTCTTTCTTTTTTTGCTTGTTTGCTTTTGTCCTCGCTACTTGAAAACAAATCAAACACTGCTGGGACAACCTGATGTAGTTTCTCTGTTTTTCCTCAGCCACAAATATTTAATTTCCATTAAATTCCTCTAATCCTGACTGATCATAGGAATTTAATGGTCCTTCTCGGAATGTGCCAGAGAAAAAATGTCTTGTATCTTATTGAGCGTAACTGTGTAAAAGTGTTTTTGCTCTAAGAAAGTCAGCCCATCTATCAAAAAGCATCGCGTTAAACGTGCTAAGCATTTAGCCTGAAACCCGATCTACAGAGGTGGCAGCAGAAATTAGCCCGTAGCATCAACTACTTTTAGAGACAACTTATTACTTATCCTTTTTAGAAACAGAAAAATCTCATGGCTATGCAGGAATGACAAGGAGATGACAAGCTGTCAAACATTATCCTTAACGGAAGATTGAAGACGTGTGTGCATTTTCTCTTTGTGTGTATGCATACTCGCCTGTGTGTGCCGACATGGGTGTAATCATACTGCTTAACTTGACTTTATGCTTAATGGGAGACTTTATTGTCTGCAGCAGATTAAGTTTTAAGATGGGATAAAAACCCTTTTGCTCACTTGGATTTCTCCTATAAGCCCTCAGCCAGTGCTAAACCAGTATGCAGCAGCCCTTGGGCTTCACACTACTCTTTTTTTCATTATGTTGTCAGGTGAGATTACACCACAGTTGATCTTAATCTCTCTCACCTCTTCCAGAAAACACCACTAAAAGCCCTACCCTAGGTCCTGCTGAGAGATGGAAAGCCAAATGAAATATTGTAAGCTGCCATTCTGCTGCTCACTGCTCAGCACCAGGTCAAGGCTCATTATCTCAGATCCCTCTGTAACTCACATGGAACAAATTCTATGAATACTGTACACCATTAAAAGCTCAGTTTATTTAACATTGGGAGGGGGGGGGGGTAAAGATAAAAACAACAACAACTCTCAGAATAAATGCACTGAGAACATTAAGGTGGTATGTTTAACTAACACTGGAGCAAATAGAAAAACAAAAAAAAACACAGTAAACTAACATCTCATTTGTCATCCTGCAGTCAACATTGATGGCATCACTGTCTTTCAGCGGCCTCAACTGGCAGCAGGAGGCTATAACATCTTTTCCTTCACAGAATGAAGAAATCAACTTTCACTGTTAGGGGGCCATTCAGCAGCCAGCCACCTCTCTTTGGCCCAGGACCTCTATGCCTGCCAGCTTCCATATCAAGCTCTAAAAGCCATTGATGTTGGAGAATATACTGTGTCTAACACCCCCACGGCTACAAATAAGTAGTGGGCACAGTGTTCTGATATGCAGGGCGGGTTACACTATCCATCCGAACAGAGGGGTGCCAAAGCCCAGTCATAGTGCCCTCTAGCATACACCAACCATATCAGAGGGATGAGGGAATCGTTCCCCCTATTTTTATCCCCCCCATCGCTGTCATCATCAAATTGCAGTGGCTATTATTTCAGACTCTAGAGCAATTATCCTAATGGTTACCAGAGCGTGCAGTAGCCTTTGAGTTGTTGTGATTCAGTGGAAAATACAAGTTAAGAGTCAACAAAAAAGTTGTGTTTTTGTGAAATGTAACATGGCGTACCATGAGATCTGTCAAACTGTAGTTTGGTTCAGCGACTACAAGACACATTTAAGGGGCTGTTTTCAAACTGACTTCAAATCAATGGTCTGTCTATCTATCTATCTCATTTCAGCAGCATGAGCATGAAATACTAAAACACACTAAATAACCTCAAAAAGAGCCACGGTTATTCGTTTAAGTCATATAATTTAGCTCTATATTTCCTTCAGTATTGGTCAAAATACACCAGTACACTTTATTATTATTATTATTAGAAGCATTATTATTATTATTATTATTATTATTATTATTATTATTATTATTAGTGTTTTGTTTCCTACAACTTTTTCCATGTTACTACATCTATATTTCTAGCAACACATAATCATTTATCATCATTTAATCTGTAAATACCCACCGCGTAAGGGACATTAAGGGCAGCATTTGGCAAGCCAGAAAACTCATATTCATCGAAACAAATGGGATAAAATAGACTGAAGGTTGGCGCTTAGTTGTGACGGGTTTCTAGCGTTAGATTTTTCTTTATCGTTTACTTTATCTGCTGTGCTCTTCGTTGACTTATCAGTTCAATCATTTATCCGCTCGATAAAAAAAGTTCTTAAGCATCATTGAAATTCACTGACGAATGGACTTGAGTTTCAACACCAAACACTTAGCTGATATGAAACGATTTATCATGTAAAGTTTAGAAGGATGAAGAGGAAGTCACTGTTGTAGCAATAATAGAAAGTCCAGACTAACTGTGATTAAACGACACTAGAAAACAAATATGCAAGCCTTCAAAGACATATGAAATCTAGCAATGCAATCATATATATATACATTTTTTTTAATTTGTACTATTGTATCAAATCAATTATCTATCTATCTGTGATCATTAAAATAATAATAGAGTAACTGAACACAATGTGGAGCTATACGTTACCATATTGTTCTGTCAACACAGACGCATAATCCTCATCACCATTGAGTGTATGTCGAGTTGTACCTGCCTAATATACCTCAACCTGTGTACAGGAAATAACAATTCACCAATCACGCGACATTTAAATATATCATGTTATTCTGATTATTATTTAAATTTAAAAAATCGATTACAGTACCGGAATACTATGTAAGTGTTTCCATTTTATGCGTAAAATTATCTGCAACCTACTAATGAGTGCGTCTCACATATATTTTAAAAATATCTGTTTACTTTATTTCTTTCTCAAGTAGACGGGAGAAACGTCTTACCCGAACACGAATGAAGAGGCTTTGGTCGAACAATGAGTGAAGGACACACCGAGTAGAGAGAGAGTTTCTCAAAATAATCACATGTCTCCTTCGAGAGGATCTCGTCAATCATGAAAGTCTTGTAGCGCCGCCTGGCAGCTTTCAGCTGCCCAGGGGAGGAGAGCCTCAACTCGGCTTGACAGTGCATGATCTGTCCCTGTGCGTCGTGCGCAATCGTCGCTGCACAAAGTCTTCAGTAATTTCTAAGCATATGAAGCTTCAACCGTCTTTAAAGCCGACTGTTGGAGTTCATGCGTTAAAACAACTCATTGCTTATCTTTAAAAATGAAGTTTAGCTTTCCCTGAAGTGTCCCGGTGAGGATCGCTAGCCTTTAACTTGAGCTGCGCAGAGCGGTGCAGCGGTAATGAACTCACTACAATCTGTGCTCACACCCACTGCTATATAAACCATCCCTTAACACAACTCTGCTGCTCTCTCTCTCTCTCTCTCTCTCTCTCTCTCACACACACACACTCACACACACACACACGTACTGTACATAGAATACCTCATGCCCGCATAAAAACTTGTTTCTCCCTCAGCTTTATTTTGCGAACTAGCCCACAACTTAGAGCGCAAGAGTAAAACCACAGTTTCCAGAACAGAAACTAATATCATCATTAGAGCTATACTATTAAAATAATATTAATATACCTATCAAACTCATACATTTAATATTATTAGCAGTGTTTCAGGTCAAGTAGACCTCGGTTTTCAGGCTAAGATTATTTATTAACACAAAACTGGTGGCGCTTCATGATTCACATGAAATCATTTGTAATTGTCTTTAGCTGTAGACTAGTGCGTAAGGATCTGTCCGAGAAACAGCATGCGGTGTAGTCTAGTCGATAGTTTGTTTTATTCACTCTATCACAGGCTATAACCTCGGAGAACCATAAGCTCATTTATGTGGGAATGTCGGGATAGCTTCTTTCTTTCTTTCTTTCTTTCTTTCTACGTTTTATACAACATACAGTTATGTGGTTTGTTATTTCTTTAAAACATTTAATTATTTATATACACCGCAAAATCATTTTCATTTTTAACAAAACAACAGCAACAACAACAACCGTAATAATAATAATAATAATAATAATAATAATAATAATAATAATAATAATAATGGCACATAAAAGATATTTTACGTTATAACGGTAAACACAAGAATTTATGCTATAACGGACCCCAAACCTTTTGTGGTTACAGGCCATGTCAGTTAACTTATAGTCATTATTCATATCGCAAACAAGCTGCGGCAGGTGTAATTTATCACAAATCAGCATGCATGGCAGGATCATACACAAAAAGTCTTATTAACAGTCACTTTTCAACAAAATTGGCTTCCACAGAATAAAAGCACCTATATGTTTATTCCCCATCCTTGTTCCTGCTTGGCACAGAATTCGTTTGGTTCAACGGTGAAATCTATTTTAAGAGAAGTATCTGTCATTAAGCTCGAATAAAAGTAGGATGAGTGTCAGCCACGAGCTGACAGCTCTGGCATTAATGCGTGGAAGGCTACAGGCACGTCCAACTCGCACAAACTAATCTCTGTATATTTTCTCAGAGTGTTTTATTTCCCTGTAATCTTCATTTAAGAATTGTTATCACACAGAAAAGAAAAGACAAAATCTAATTTTTGGCTACTCTTTTGTTTTTAAGTCCACTAACGAATAACTGTTTAAAAGAAATAAGTTTAAGAGTGCTTGCTGCATAATTTGATTTGGTTTTTATTTTAATTTTTTTTTGTGTACGTTATGATTGTAATAAAATGAACAACAGTCTTCTGGCGAGAAAGGCTAGTACAGATAGAGTTTCAAACTGTCCGAAAAACGTCGAAAAGTCGGTGTCCGGGGGAAACAATTATCACAACAGGAAATAAACTGAACCCGGTGGCAACTCGCACCTCCACAGCCGCCGTGTCCAAAGTGTGGAGGGGGGAAATGTGGGACCTCTGCACGGGAAGCTCAGCTTTCTTTTTCAGAGGATTGATGGCTTGATCAAAGAGGAGATGGAAACAACTGCTGAGGTGTCCGCAGAACACGTTTTACTTTTTAAGTCGTTGATGCACGAAAGAAAGAAGAAAAGTCTTCTCTGGTGACATAATTTCTGAATAGTTAAATGTATTTAACTTTACTTGTGATTGCAAATAACAACAGTAATATTAAAGTCAAATGAGATTCAATACAATGAAGGGAGTGGAGGTAGATTTAGTCCCCGGTGAACCCAGCAACCTGAGGTGGTGCCAAGCTCCTGCAGTCACGGCTGCAGGCATCTTGTCAGATGGGGTTTGCATTGCGGGGCACGGCTACAGGGGAGGCAGAGTCCCTTGGTGTTTGCAAGCGGATCATTTCAGGAGGCACGCTTCTATATAAGTCCACACAGCAGCGGCTACCGAGCGGCCTCTCTAATCCGCCCGCTCCAGAGCTGGAGACGCCAGGCAGATCAACCAATTAGAAGAGTTATGCCGCAGCCCGAAGCGTAATAAAGGCCTTCCTAGTACTGACACCGAACAGAGGATACTCTCTATTAGAGCGATTTGGGAGCATCAGGATGCAATCAGACGATAGGTAGATTACAAGCAAGTCAGAGCTTAGTTCAGAGGGTGCAAATACAGCTCTACTTTTGGACTCTGGGAGATTTACTGAGGGATCTAGTTGTCGATATTGCGCGGGAGCCGCTGTTAGTGGCATAAGCGCTTTCGGAAGGGTAATTATGACATCTATACAGACATTAAGTGATTTGACGACGACTGCACGAGAAACAGACCGGGACACAAAGCCTGATCGCACCGTCAGATGGTAGGGATCAAAGTCCTGCTAATTTTAAGTTGGAACAATGAACTACCTTTCGTTTCTGCGAAGTCGCCCAAACCTGTGCCACTCGCTAAGGGTGAACAAGAACAAGAACCGGTTACGTGGGACTCTAGCGAATAAGCAGTAAACCTAAACATAACTGAATGTAGTCAAGAGTACAGAATGAGTGTCAAACCTATGTATAGACTTGAAAGCATCATGAACTGAAAGGTCAAATAGGAGCTGATCATGTGGCTCAGTTATATTTACCACCTTAATTGATTCAATAAAAGGATGTGTGTGGCGCCACCTGTAGATTACTTCATAACCCACTGCACAAGCATATTAGTTACAAGAGGTCCATTTATAGGTGCAGATAAGGCCTTGTGTGCATGCATTACAGCATGTAGCATCAACATACAATAGCCTACTTACTTAACTTAGCCGCATACACAAAGAGCTGTAAATAGGTTCACGATGTAGAGCCAAGAGCCTAAAGTATTTGAGTTGTAGCCAGATGAAAGACAAGGCAGCAGTCAAATGAAAAGGGCTTTATAATAATAATGCAAATGTTCATTTTAAAACAGTCTTACACATAAGAGTAAAAAAAAATTCTGGAAAAGAGCAAGGTTAGACGATGTTACAATCAGAAAAAGTCAGTGCCCTGTTGTAGTAAGTGGTGCTGGTGGAATCTGAAAGTTATTGTTCTTTTTTTGCAAAGTACCTGAAGATTTTTGTTTTTAACTATGGCAGCACCATTTAAATATTATCTGCATAACATAAAAAACTGCCCAATTTCTTTTTTTAATACTTTCCCCCCTCGTATTCTAAAAATCGCTACTAATTATAGCTTTTGTCCTTGCTCTCATGACAAAATGACACCCTACAAAATATCTGCAACGTCTGTGATGAAAAGCTCACATGAAAGAAGAGTACAAATTTTAAAATGCCTTAAAAGTAAAATAAAAATAATTAAAAAAATGTGTCTAAGGCATGAGTTATTAAATCTTAAAACTGATAGGATCATTACAAACAACCTGAGTATACACAATAATGTTTTTCTTTAGAAAAGTGTCCTCAAATCTGAAGAACTTAAGTCTGTACAGAATTTATTATTATTTTTTTTTTTTTACATCTCAGTATCGTTGCCATCTACTGTCTTGGTAGCCACGGTTGCTACCCCTATCATCATATGGTCTATTGCCGCCTCTGTTGTCATAGTGACGGTTGCCACTCCTGTTGCTCTGGTGTTGATGATGGTGGTGGTGGCTCTCTCGGCCGTGGCCGTGTTGCTGATGACGGCCAGAGCCCGGCTCCTCCGCGTAGCGCTGGCTTCTGCCAGTGCTGTTATTCTGGGATGCGTGATGCCGATAGGGAGTATTGTCATGATGCCGTGAGTCACCACTGGTGGACTTTCCACCTCCAAACGTCTGCCGCTGCGGAGGTTTTAAGGAGCCGTTTAACTGGTCCATTTGCTTCATGTGAGTCTGCCACATCATGTTGTTCATCTACAAATGGAGGGAAAATAAAAAGTCCTGTTTTACACACGGCTTACATATTGACTTATTTGTTACACAATAACAGAGCTAGTTGAACATAAAAGAAGCCAAGTGCAATCCTTGAATAACGCATATGAATTCTGGCAATGCACCGGTGTGACAATACAGTATTGTTTTTTGAAATAGAAACTTACCATGGCATGCTTCTGCAGATTATCGGGAGAAGAAAAGGATCTCTGCATTTGGTGTGGAGGAGTATATGGTGGAGAGCTGAATTGGGCTGGGGTTCTGTAAGAGTGTGGAAATAGCAATTTATAAGGGTCTTCAAATAAGATCAACATTAAGTTTTTATTAGAACTTTTTCTATTTTGCTTTTCTACTTTGAGCACTTAAAGCCCATTTTACTACAAGCCTCATTCACCTATTCACACACAAATTCATGAGTGCTTTGGTCCTAACTAAGCAACACACACTCTGGATGCATTGGGGGAAGCTCAGTGCTTAGTGTTTTGCCCAAGAACACTTCAACATGAAGACTTGAGTAGCTGGTGATTGAACCGTCGACCTTTGGATTTCCAGATGACCCGCTCTATCTCCTAATCCACAGCTGCCCCAACAATTTACAGTAACTATTGTAGTTGAAGGGCCCAGTGACTGAGGAGAACTTCAGTGACTACGTAAACTTCGAACTACTAGAAGGTTCTACCAAAGCTGCTAGTTACTGCAAGGCTATAGGACAGCACCCATGACCACATAAGTTATTTTTAACATCATTATATTATATTATTATAATTTATTATAACTAGTTTTGCAGGATGAGCCAAAAATTATATTGGAGTACTTCACTGACACACTAATATAAAAATCAATCTACCTCTAACAACAAAATAACAAAAAAACACTACAAAACATTTCGCAATTTATAATTTACTTTTCTTTTAGAAAAAGATTGCGGAAAGAAAATTTCACTAGTTGACTAATTTTAAATTAACAAAATATTTAAATTGAAAATTGAAATTAACAAAATATTTCAAATTGACCAAAATCTGATGCATGAGGTTAAAAACTGGTTTTAAAAGTAGTGCAAAAGTATGCAACAGCCATTTGAAACAGCTAGCTTCCTTCTTTAATGATTACATCATACTTCAAATGCTGCCGAAGTGTGTGACACTTTGTGCCACAATACACACCCACAATATCGGAGTAATTTGCCACGTGTGGGTAATGTTGGCAGTGCCAGCCCCTCCCATTGCACGCTAGCACTGACACACCTGTGCAGAATATCATTAAACATCACTCCAGTTTAGTGGCTATGCCTGCTTACTCAGATGCAGCCTGCATACAAACATTTTCACTCATTTTCTACGTAATCCAGACGTACACCAGTTTGCTCAGCTGTCATCTGTGTACTTTGCACCTTGCTTATTAACAACATCTCATAGAGAGACAGATGGGGAGAGAGAGAGAGGCTGATGTCTAATGGGAATCAAAGCAAATAAGAACATACTTGTTTCTGGCACCAACAGCAACATGTAAATGTCTACTAACTTAGTCGTGTGCACTCCTGTTTTCGTCTTCTCCAAGTGTAATAAAAATTATAAAGTTATGTGACTGGCTGGGACAATTCTCAGAATATTAGGGTCATTTTCTCGTTTCCATTATCTACTCACAAACGTGTTTTCCTGAAGTGATGTAATGGAATAAGGCAACAATGACCAGTTCATGGTTTCCATGTGTTTACATCTGCACTTTGACAGACCTGTGCCGATGACTATATTCGTGTCACATGGACCACGTAGCATACATTTAGAGTTTAAATATGACTATTATCTTGAGGAACTTTTCGCCTCTACTACTGTGGAAGGATATATTTGTGACAGATTAGAAATTATCTGGTGACTGTGATATCAAAAAGAACTAGGCATCACAAACATGAGCTTAACTCCATTTTCACTTCACTTTATAAACTGAAAGATGCTGCTTTCACCAAACTAGCTTTAACTTGCTAATCAGCATAGGAAGACATTTTAATGACTATTATTCATTCCATTTTACAGTCATACAAAAAGCAAAAGGGTCGTAAATCTTGTATACACTTATGATTGGATAATGTTTTTAAATTCTTTAGTCCAACAGTCAGCCTGTTTTGAACAGCCTACACAATTTTTATTCATTTATTCATTAACTTTATAATTCAAAGCTCAGGTGCTATAGTAATGGTGACTTGAAGCACCTGACTTAATTCTACTACATCACAACTGTAGTTAAGTGTGACTCCAAAGTACTGATTTGTTTTGGGGGGGTTGGTGACATATTACCACAGTCTCAATGGACTTTTATTTTTTATGAATATTTTAATACTTGACAGTGAAACTTGTTAGTCTTTCCTCTTATTGACAGCATGTGAGCATCTTAATTGGTACAATAAGATGATACCTTTTGATGCTGTGAGACACTCTCTTACCTCTGGCCATGGGGATTTGGGGTACTTGCAGGACTTGAATTCTGTGAGTTCCCTGGATTGCTGCAATGACTGCTGCCTATGAGCGAGCAAAACAAAATTTATATTAAAAAGAAGAAAGCATACATATACTTGATCCATACCAAATGAAATGACAAACACACACTCTTTAAGAAAAAGAAATATCATTGCAGTAATCTTAATATATTAGTAATATAGCAAATGCATGTATGCCATTAGGTTACTATTGTTGTTTTGTTGCTATATAAAACAAATTAAACTTAAAATGAATTGAATTAAACTCTTTCCCCTAGCTCCTCCTACAAGTGTTAATTACTCTAGATGAAAATGATAAGAAAAACTTCCCATTATACCAAGACTATAAACATCTATATAGCTGTTGGGAATTATTTTTAAAATATTTAAATCCTTACAAATCATATATATTACATATAGTAGCTGACTCAAAATGAATGGCTAAATTATGGCTATGTTACGTGCATGTTTTTGTTTGTAAATCAATTTTAAGTGCAGTGACATTTTTGAGGTCACTGGAACGTGTTATTACGCATATATGTAAATAACTGTTGATCAAAATGTGACACCTATGGTGTCTGCAATTGAATACTTTGTCTTATGCAATGACTCACAAAGCAGAAGAGCAATAAATAAATATATGGGATATAATTCACATAGAATTAATAATATTGATCATAATAAAAATATAAAGTTAACATATGTCTGTGTTTTCATACATGAGCAAAGCACCAGACACTAGTTGACACTAGTTCATGCAATTATATAAAAATGACCCTAAACACTGACAAGCATAGAAAACTAACTATACTTTATACACACACACTACCCCGTAGCTTTTAATGATATAGCATATTGTATTACTAGATTTACAATTAAATTATGTGAAAACACCTAACTCTCCAAAATACTTAACCAAAGCTTTAAAATAAATCTTTGTGGTGTAAATGCCACTAACATTTTCTTTTTTGTCATCAGCCCTTTAACGAGTGTTGGGGAGTAACGGAATACATGTACTGGCATTATGTATTTAAAATACAAAATATGAGTAACTGTATTGCGTTACAGTTACCGTTTAAAAGGGTGGTATTCAGAATACATTTACTTTGTTGAAATAAATGGATTACACAGCGGTCTTTTCCTGTTTCATATGTTAGGCTATGCCCTCTCTAGTTTTGCTAATTCCACACCGGCGGAAACCCAAACAAAACATGCATTAAGAGGCTCTAATGTCTGTGTCTCAATCCCGCGGCCCATGTCACCTCTACTTGCTGCCCGCACAATAGGGCTGCCACGATTAGTTGACTAGTCATGATTACGTCGACTATCAAAATCGTCGACGACTAATTTAATAGTCGACGCGTCGTTTGAAGCTTTGTAAAATCACAAAAGACGCAGGAATAAGTAGTAGGATTTAAGAGTGGCAGCACGGTGGCAAGGTGGTTAGCACTGTTGCCGCACAGCAAGAAGGTCCTGAGTTCAATTCCACCATCAGGCCGGGGTCTTTCTGTGTGGAGTTTGCATGTTCTCCCCGTGTTTGCGTGGGTTCTCTCCGGGTACTCCAGCTTCCTCCCACAGTCCAAAGACATGCAGCTTGTGGGGATAGATTAATTGGATAATCCAAATTGCCACTAGGTGTGAATGTGCGAGTGAATGTGAGTGCGAATGGTTGTCTGTCCCTGTGTGTTGGCCCTGCGACAGACTGGCGACCTGTCCAGGGTGTACCCCGCCTCTCGCCCTATGACAGCTGGGATAGGCTCCAGCGCCCCCGAAAAAGGATAAGCGAATGGATGGATGGATTTAAGAGTGTAATAACGGACTGAAACAGAAGATGGCAGCACTGCATGTACAAGGATGCCAGCTGCCGTTAAACCCCGAAGAAGAAGAAGAAGTAGCTCTGTCCCAGAATTCAAAGCACAGCCCTGCTCAGTTTCCAACAATGGCGGCAGCTAGTTAGTTTTAATATTACTCTTATTATTCTTTATGGGTCACAAAATAAACGTTTAACATATTTTCAGGCGAGAATGTAACTGTGTAAATCTCAAATATCTGCTCAGTTTATCAAGACCCCACATATTTTCAAAAGCGCCCCGACGTTTTCGGAGACGTCTGTTACCCACTAGCTTGATAGCTAGCCGGGGGCAAAGCTCACTAGAGCCGGTGTGAACACCGGACTCCCGGCAAATTGTTTTCAAACCCACCACCGTCTTTCGCTACTCAGGTTAAACATATATAAGTCACTTAGAGAACTTTAAAATGTTATTGTTTGGCTTTTTTTTTAGTATTTTATTTGTTCCTGAGTAAATCGGTTTGGCTGAGATTAAAGTTGTAGTTTTTACACAGCTGAATAAACGTCAAGCAGACAACTGATTATCAGAAGCATGAGATGCTCGAGTATATACTCCGGTGTCCCGTTATATTTTAGATAGCAAGGAGTTTATTAAACTTCACCGAAACAATCTGCAAATTTCATTAAAATTTAATAAACTATCATCTTATCTTTATTTTAAGTTAGCACATACCTTAAACACTTAAAGCTGTAAGCTAATGATAGTTATATAAGAGCAGATGCTGCTGGTGCAATAAGCTGTACGTTTTACGTCCAATGGATGCATGATCTGATTAGTCGACTAATCGCAAAAATAATCGGTGACTAGTCGACTACCAAAATAATCGTTTGTAGCAGCCCTACCGCACAATGACGTAAATATTTTAAAAAATTAGTATTCAAAAAATAATTGAATATACAGGCGTAGCCATAAAGAATGTAACCTCATGGGCAGTGTAGTCCGTGCTGCAGGGAGAATGGACTGCCGTACCCGTTATGTGTCTGTAAGCGAGGGAGGGAGAAAAAGGAGAGTCGAAAACTACGAGTTGTCACCGAGCAGAAACGTGAAATGGAAGCATGTAAATAGAATAACCACTGAAGCCAAAAAGAGTGCCTGACGAGCCCAGTTGTAAGTAAGCTATTTAGACTCAACTGTACACTGTGTTCACGTTTTCCTCCGAAACAATAAGTTCAGTTGGAGCAGCCTTTCAACGCCTCTCTCTGTCTCTCGCTAGCAAAAGTTGACGCAGACAACAAAGTAAAGCTAGTTTTCGGCTACGAGCCCAACACACAACCCAACGTATTAGCCAGAGGTCCCTTTACTACGGTTCGGAGCCGCGGACCTGTTTTATATACGCGCGGAATAGTTTTCTATATGAGATTGCTACTAAAAGTGCAGCCTTACCTAATGCCCACCCTACTGTTATTCATAGTTGTAAAAAGCATGATAATATATTAAGTAATCCAAAGCCTGTTTGCTTTACATGTGAAATTGAAGTTATATTTGAACAGGCCCAAATGGGCTACTGGCTTGACAGCTAACATGTTTTTTTACTGGTCCTTGGCCATCGGGCATTTGGTTAAGTCGCAAAGGTTTTGGAAAATTGGGTTGGGTCACACACTTCACTAACACTGCCAATAAACATCTGATGTGCCAAGAGGAAATACATTTTTTCCATGTGAAGTAATATTTTAAAGGGACAGGTTTGTCTTTGCTCTGGGCTTTAGAGGCAGTTATGCATCTAAATAATATTGGTTCTTGTTGCCTAGTTTTGCAGACATCTGCATAAAAATGTATGGCTTCTTATGAGCACAATCAAAGTAAACACCACTTGAAATTGTGGTGCTTCACATGCAAAATACCACATGTGGAAAGCACAGTGTGTGAGCAGTTTTAGACAGGAACTAACTCTACCTTTGCTCATTTTTTTAACTTAAAATTTTAAAAAATAAAGAAATAGTAAAATAGTTTACCCGAGTTTAGTCTTGTGCATTTGTATTCCTTCAATTAATTGTAATGAAACAATCACAAGTGATGTTGGCTACCATGTTTATTGCCAACTATGTTTAGAGGAGTTAACTACCCAAAATGCTACAGCTACACTATCTAGTAAAATAGTTGCATACCCAAGTGCTGATTTACATGGTTAAATATAAATATATACTAAAAATAACTTTCTGGAGGAAAACTTTGCAAACAAGGCAGGCTGCATTTCGGAGTGAGGTAGAATTATATAAGTCAGACAATGCAGTGAAAAAGAAGTGATACAACTTTTAACTATACTGCCTCATCCTAGTATCTTGTCTGAAAAGACATATCTTTATATGTTAAAAAGTCAATGCACATTCCATTCTAAGACTGAAACCCTTTGGTTTTCCGTAGACTTGAGTGATTTAATTCAACTACTAAGTCGCTCAAGGTTTTGTCTCACTTCTATTCCTTTTAACCTACTATGCACACCGACAACTGTGCACAACACCGAAACCAAAGAATCCCTATCGGGTGTGGGGTGTGGTGGTTACTGTACATGGGTCATTGCTTTTCAGTAACACTAACAGTAGTTTACTCAAGTACTGACGCCTATTTCTTTGCGTGAAATATGATGGTCGCAGCTTTGTCTGTGATAGCTTTTTAGTTACTTATTTCTGGATAGTCAAACATTAACTGAAACGTTCAGTGTTGAAACCACATAAATATGCACAAAACACGTTAAAATATTTACGTCATAATTCAAAGCAACAAAAATGCCAGCTCGCCTGATCTGAACTGCACATGGATATTTCTCCCATTCAGCATGGTTCCGTTTAGTAGTTGCACGGCGTAGGGCACGGACACGTCATGTTTGTATACGGCAAAACCAAACGTCTTCTGTCTCCCATCCGAGTCCTTTGGAATTTTGGTTTTGACAAGAGGTCCTGCCTGCAGAAAGGATCAACGAATTTCGTAAACAAAAGCCTGTGATCAACGGCTAAAGCTAACGACAGCTAACTAGCTAGCTACTGTGATTCGGGGGTGAAAAACCACTACACACAACGCATGTGTAAAACACCAAAAGACATGTAAACGAGACACATTTGTTACCGCACAATACAGCTTACAGCTCCACGTGTTAGTACATTCCGGTCACTTTATTTGTAAGCGGTTTCTGTGCCACTAGCTAGCTATTATGCTACCAACAGTTTCTAGTTTTGTGCATAAGTGGCGAAAGCAGCACCTGTAAAAACAACTCGAACAAAAGCTCCTCCGTCACTTTAGTATCTAGGTTTCTTATGAAGACGGTGCGGTCCGTTTCCTCCTCTATTCCCATTGTATTTAAGCAAATCCCAAACCCCTGTTAGCAACACAAACGCAAAAGTCCAGCCAAATTCCACTGCGACACACAAAAAGCGGAAGGCCAATCTTGCCGTAAAGTAAAACGCGTTATTCTTTCAACGGCTCTTTCACGACATCCACATACTTTTAATTTCGGGCCTTCACAACGTATATTTAAAAACATGCTATATTCTAAATTAATATACATAATAAAATTTTAAATGTAATGTATTATATGGCACTTCTCGACAAAAACACACACCAGGAGAGCTGCTGAATTAATGACAGATTTTATACAAAATTAAGAGTGATATAATTGATCTTTCGAATAACTGGCTTGGAAATCGCTGCACGTTAAATTATAATCGATTTTGTTTGACAGACAAATTTGTAGTAATGCACTATTGTCGCACGTCACTGACCACGTCACTAGGTTGGTTGTGGATTTAAAGAGGACAAGAAACACTACATGTCGCAGAAGCCTAAATTTATTTGAAAATGTTTTTTTTATCTTTGCATGTTCAGTTACAATTATTCTTTTACTTATCTTAGAACTGTAATAGGAGGCTAGGGTTCACATTGGTATCACAAGCTAAATCCGATACATTATGTTAATAAAATGCAGAAATATAATCATCAAAACTCGTGAATTTTACTGCTCACATAGTGGTTACTTAATAGCTATACTTGACCACGCAACATTAATAGTAGATGACTATTATCTAATTTTATTCATGCTTCTGTGAGACAGAATATGTTGTCAGTTTTATACCAGTTATTATTAATATTATTAGTAGTAGTATTTACTTTAAATCTTGAGATAAAAAAAAAATCTAAGCTGTTTAAATTCTAATCTGCAGTTACAGGACCTCCTAAAATTGAAAAACCTTTATTAAAAAACAGATATGGTGCTGTTCAACCCTTTTTTTCTGAGCCGACTTTGGGACTTATGACGGTAGGAGAAACACAGCTATCACTGACAGTGTTGACACTGTTAATAGAGAACCAGCATGAAAAATGACCTTGAAAGTGTGACATTAAAATTAGTTATTTAATTAGCTAAATATTTAATTAATTGCTATTAACAGGCCTTTGTCACAGTAGGAACAACACTGACGTTCATTATTGAGTTATTCACATACTGTGACATATTCAATTTTCTTCAGTGAAATAGACAGAATACTGAATACTAAGAATACAGAAGGCCTGCAGATTGAAATGATTAGCTCTCACAAATGACTATCATATTTGCAGACATCATTTTCACCTGTTCTGTTTACCAAATCATTTTAAGTCTTTCTAACTAATTTATTTTTTTTATTAAAAAATCTGTAGGTCATTGGTACATGCTCTCGAAATAAGTGCATCTGATGGTGGTGATCTTGTTATAGTGGAGGTCAGGCAAGCAGCATGACAGGCTTTACTCTCATCTTAATCAGATAATTTTACAGTCCTCCATATTAATTAGACCAGTTTAAAATATAATGACTTTCTCCTTCATGCCCCGGGAAGCTTTTCACAATTTCTGGTATGATTAAGCTTGAGTGGCAGAAGCAGGGATGGTCTATCATTCGCAATTGGAAAAGCAGCCACCCACCCTTTTGATTTTGTATATAGGAAATTTGTGGACTGCACACTAAAAAACAACAAAAAAAAAAACCCCATACCTCCATTCATGTATCTGTGAGACATTGTATGTAAGGTGGTGTTTCCATCACTTCTGTTACTCATTTGGCTATAAACACTGCAATTTAACACCAAATCTTGGCTGTCATCGGGTCTCGGGGGATCAGTGCTGTGTTGCATAGCTGTAAATGCTTGATGTGTTCGGTACACTCCAACAAAATGCTTATGATTTATAGTACTGCAAGGTTGCAATGGAAGCAATAAAAAAGAGCCTAGACCATAAAACTACATCTGTGCAGTATGCTATTTGATGACTAAAGCCCTTGAATCTATTTTTGGATCCAACATTGCCATTACCCCATACATCTCCCTGATGCTATCCCACCCCTACCCAACACTCTTGGAAGGAATTCAAGAAACCACTGCAAGAATAAAACACAGGATAAAGTGTGCAGTGATGAGGGAAATGGATAAATGAAGAGCAAGATGAAACAGGCACACCCGCTAAATCTGTAAAAAAGCTCATTAGAAACCCAGTGGAAAAAAATGCATGCTTTCTAAACCGAATTAGATATGATTTAAATAATTAACATTGCCTGAAAACAACCATTTCAGTAATTAGACAGCACTAAATACTTTAATGAGCTGTATCCTGACAAGTGTGAAAGTGTAGCAGTAGATGGCAGCATTGATCCAGTGATAGTGGGTTGACAGAGCTGCTTTTTATCTGCAGGCATGTGAGAGGGTTCCTGTGCTTCATAGAAAGGAAGGAAAAAAAGGAAGGGGAAAAAACAATGCCAAGAGAGTTTCTTTTTCTTTTTTAAGTGGAGGACTTTAAATCTATTGTCATAGGAATACTCTCTTTTATGTTTCTCCTTTAGCCTGCAGCCCACTTTCAGGTTTCTTCTAACTTTAAAGGTTTCTAAATGGGCTGATATTTCCATCACAGAAGCATTTTTCTACATTTTCAGGAACGTTGCATTTTGTGGATACCAGAAGACTTTTTCTATTGTTGATTTAAGTATAAGAAAGGTTCACTATCGTGTTTGCCAGTCTGTACATATGGCGTGATGGTCAGCAAAACTAAAATTTAAAATCAGGAAAGCAAGGTCCCAATTTGAAAACATGATATTTAACTTAAATCCATCACCTCATACCTTTACCAACATTAAGGTTAATGCATTCATTTCCTTTTATATGACTAGGTTTATGCCTTTATGTTAGACTTGGCTGCATTGGTTTAATTAATAGGGGAAGAAGAAAAACATGACAAAATGGGAACAATGCTCAAGGGCAAGACAAAATCCAAATGTGCAGTTGCCAAGGGGGGAAAGTCACAGCAGGATCCCAGAAATAGGCCATCAGCAGCCACTCATGGTCTGGTCATATATGGGTGAAATCTTAAGGCCATTTAGCCACACAAGGCTAATTCTGCATCTGACCTCTGCCCTGGAGCGTTTGTTGTGACTGTGAAGCGATTGACTGGTGGCTGCGCACATCCTTGTGTAACACCAATCTTTCCTTTAGGCACAGCATATACACAGCACACCCTTTCGCTGCCCTTCCCCCTGTTCATTAATATTCATAATTCATGTGGAATAAAGTGATTCTGGATAATTAAATAGGCATGAATATTTGTTGGATGAAAGTTTAGCTGAGCCATCCCTCTTCGGCAGCGTGATGTCACAGAGCGGCTTCCCAGTCAATGGATTCAGCACACACACACACACACGCACACACACACACACACACACACACACACACACACACACACACACACACACACACACACACACACACACACACACACACAGCTTAATGGCCTCTACCTTTTAAAGTGCAACTCAGAGCTTATCCAGCAGTAACTCCCACCTATATGTAATCTTATTTTACACCTCCTGATCCAAGATTTAGCAGAATCAATGGACAGAGATGGTGTTTGTGTGACTCCTGTACTGCCAGTAACAATGTATGGATCAATTACACTTAAATCCACAGAGCAAGGAGAACCGGTTTTGTGCTAGATGCCATTTATTATTCAGGAGTGCAGAACAACAGTAGTGGTGCTGTACTTTGTGGAGTCCACGTAGAATGCAAATGTGCTATGTGTGTATGATCCTGCATGGAGGTGACTCAAAGATTGATGGATTACAGCACATTAGAGCGGCAGAAAAGCTGCAGTGCGTATAGTCAGCCAAACAAGTTAAGCATTAGTCAGTCTATTCATTTCTGCAGGATTGTTTCAAGTATTAGGTGCAAGTCTTCGGGTATCCTGTCCTTACCTTGAGACATGCATCTGAGTCTCTCTGTTACACACACGCAGAGAAGATCTGAAAACTGGCAGCATGCCACCCCGTTTCAGCAGCCTTCTAAAACAAATGGATTCAAAAAGCTTTGGATGGGGTGTCCAAGCCGCTTTGTTACTTCACAGCTTTCTCTGTCTCTGCAACATGCTTGTTATCGCAATATCAGAGCTGCATGTTGCTGCCGCCCTGACATGCTGCGACATCATTTTCATTTCTGTGATTCCCTACTCATGGTCTCTCTCTCTCTCTCTCTCTCTCTCTCTCTCTCTCTCTCTCAAATAGGCACACATTAAGGGAGATCCATCCCTTTGCTACAGTGCTGCAGTGCTGAGAAACAGTATCAGAAAAAAGGAAATGTCTAGCAACCCACACACACACACACACACACACACACACACACACACACACACACACACACACACACACACACACACACACACACAAAGTGCTGTGGAAGGGCATCCAAAATTCTTTTTCCATTTCCACTGCTTCATTCAAAAAGCCCCTCTTATTCTTCAGTTTCCCGCATTATGATGACTAATATTAACTTACAGTATATTATTAAGTGCAGAAACAACCCTCGGTTTTATTAAAGGGGAAAAAAGCGGGACATTTCATTTGGATCCACTAATCATTCAACCCCAATCCCATCATTACCACTATTTCCTTTAACTGTTCCAGGAAGTGAGGTGTCAGCACATTTCAGATAGCAAGGGTCACCCTGAAGCCTGTCTGTTGGGGAGCAGAATAATTCTCTTTGCTAAAGGTACCATATGTAGGGCGTTTATTAGCTAGGGAACTGAGGAAAATATGGTCCTGGTGGAATAATTAAGAAATGGATCACTACTGTTAAGTTCTTCACAAATATCCAACCTTTCTATATATCCCATCGCCAACTCCTCCCCTTCTTCTTCTCTCTCGGCTGCTGCTTTTTAAAGCTTCGAACACCTTCAGAGAGGATAATGAGCTCTGTCAGAAAGAGACTGCTTCTTTTTTCCCCCTCTTCCCAAAGTAAGCTTTTGCCTTTTTTCCCCCCGCAACTTCATTATAATCAACAGTGGAGTGTTCCATATTCCTGCTGCTGAGCAGAACATGCCCTCAGAGACAGTCAATATTGCAGCTTATAACCTGTAACTCTGAGTTCAACCCCCCGAAGAAGAAAGTTTTCCCTTTGAAGAGTCTCATCACTATGGTAATCAGCTGATCAGAGGATGCTATTCCAACTCCTTGTGATGCAAATATTTGTTTTACATGCAAAACTGCCAGATTAAAACCCTTTCTCTAATTCGCACTTGAGTTTTAGGCTAACAATCTGGCTCTTGTCACTGATGTAATTTTGCTGAGGGAATTACACTCACTGGATAAAGAACCCAGCAGTCAGTCAGACCACCATCTGTAATGTCCGTATATTTAAGAAATTATACTGATTTGAATTCATAAGGAAATTCCTCCACTTAGACAAGATAACACAGCTGTTCTGAAACAGGACTTCTGCTCTATCAAACGGCACTCGAGATCCCATAACTCCGCCGTAACGACGCTGGCATCGTTCTTGTATATTTACTATGGGTTTAAAAAAAACTGCAGAAAGTAGACTGTATAAACCACGCATGGCTGTCACACAGTTAAGAGGCTGTTTAACTAGCCAAGGCTTGGGCTAAAATTGCCACCCTCCATGAAGCCAATGATGCAAATGAAATAAAATTTAATTTAGCCTTGTCATTTCATGGATAAGCTTTGCGAGTGGTTACAGAGAGCAAAGGAAGGTCAATTCTTTTTCAGTGCAATGCTCAGGGTGTTCATTAATTGCTTGCTGTGGCTTTGTGGACCACTTGAAGCAAATGCCAGCCTTACATTGCCATAAAACTGTGGCGCTAACCTTCATATTCACAGAAAGCTCTCTGGAGACCTGCGCGTTGTTTATCCACCCCCCAACCCCCACCAAGCCCAGGCCCTTTATCGTCACTGTCAGGGTAAAGCACATTACTTCAAACCCATGCAGGAGCTGCTCTAGGCGGTACTGTGTTGCTCACCACAAAATAATAGAAAGAAAAGTTCAAGAGGAGTTTGACAGATCTGGCAAGAAGGGACCATGTCAAATCTATTGAAGGCCGTTCCAGGGGTTTGGATCTGTCATTGTCACAACTAATATTATGCAGTCCTTCTGTCCTTGGCTTGTGGGTTTTCTCTGTGCAAAAACATGCAGCATTTGCATTGGCATTCAGCTAATTGATAACGATGACAGAGAATTTTAGCTATGAAACTATGAACTGAGAAAAACAAAATGACGGGCAGGTATTGTGTGGCTGCTTATGTGTAAATATGCTTGAAACTTTTCTGTCTCTGTAACTTGTGACAGAAAGGAAACGAGCCTGAGTGGGATTTTTGTGATTAAAAATGGCCAGAAAATACCATATTTCATTTGGAAGTATAGTCAGCTGATTTTAGTAAGTGTGTTCTCCAAGTGCAAAACTAATTTACATTTGCTTTAGTCTTCTCCTTTTAAAAAACACTAATTAAAAACACATTTTCCTGGTCAGCTTTTAGATCTTTGCCTTTTCTGTAATTGTCCATTTTGAGTGTCCATTCTGGATTCCATGGATGGTTGTGGGCCTCCAGGCAACCCTCTGGGCACATGCCCCAGGACCTGCAGGTAGAAGACAAATGTCACAGAGGCACAGAGAGCTCATGGTAATTTCTGCTCATTAATCTTTAAAAACATGATCTTTGTACATCTTAATTACAGAATTGAGTAAAAACCAGCTGGAGCTCGGCTGAAATCCTTTTCAAAAATCTGGGTGTGAAATTCTGTTATATTCCAAATTAGGCTACACACAGTTTAGTTAGGAATTGGTTGCATTCACCTGTTAGCCACAGCTGACAAATGTAAATAACTAATAATACTGATAATCTCTTTACAATATTAAATGATCAGTCCTGTAATGGAACCCAATCTGAAACATATTGAATTGATACAGCAAAATCTTCATAATCTAACTAGTAGCTGAAAGAGAATCACTGCACTTCTCAACTAATTTGCAGTCAGTTCTCTTCCACATATAATTTTGATGCTGTATGATAGGTTTAGATAAATACTTGTGCTGATTAAACACAGTCATGTGCATGTTAGATGTGGTCATACACACACTGATACACAGCAAAATGGGACATTACGCTCTTTTGCTTTCACCGCACTGACGCATGCAACACTGCATTAGCTGGCTGCCCCATAGATTAGAAGAAATAACTAACAGTAAAACAGTATCAACACTCCCGCCAGCTGCTTCATGCTCCACCCGGGGACATCATATTCCATCAATCTTTCAACCATTTATTGACGGAACGTCCACATAAATTTGTCTGACAGGTTTGGAGCACTATGAAATATTAATTTTAGATTCTCTGCTCTGGGCCTCTGGCAACAAAAAGCAAAGGTTCATACATTAACTAGTAGATAAAGTTGATGAAATAGCTAACAATAGACAATGAACTGATGGCACTGCTCATATTCCATATATGCACACAGTCTAGCACAGGGACTAATTACAAGAACGTCACATTGTAATACGGGCAAAGGGGTGACCTAGTTATTTGAGAGACTGAATTATACAGTCATACATTCAATCCCCACAAAAGCAAATGTGCATTCACACTGCTGAAAGGTTCTTGATAAAGACACTGAATCCCTACCAGCACACTTATTGTATTACTTTAGCTAAAATCCCTCAAAAGGCTAGATATCTTTACTTCCCTGTATTCTCTAATTCAATGAACATGTCTTCATGAGTCATGCAATTTAGGTGTGAGCATGTATCTCGCACAGTTTAAACAACTTACACTGATGTTAGATTAATGCAAAATGAAAGCAGCTAACTGTGACCCTTGCATGGACAATTGAAAAGAACAGAAATGTACATTTCCACACTTTGCTTTCTTCAGAGCAGCAGCCTTGTAGCCGCACTTGCATCAAGGTTACTCAATGGTTTGATGCTTCCTATTTAAAATCTGTCACAAAGTAAATAAATTGTGCAATCATTCCATGCAGCAAGTGTAGGGAAAAAATGCAGTTGAGTACAATAATAGTAGTGGATATGAGGGCTGATGGTGTTCCATAAATCAAATCTGTACAGCCAAGCTTTGCATGCATGTGGCTGTCGTGTTGCTGCAGTCCTGCCTCACAGCCACTGCACTGCGAGAACATCATATTGCAGGATATTACATAAATACTCGGTTTATTGTTTTCTTTATCATCCTTTACAGAGTCTGGAGGAAGTCATAAAGAGTGAGGTTGTGGGGGTTGAAAAATAGATAACTGACTGGTACAGACGGAAATTCAAATTCAACAGATTCAGGGAGATGGTGAGTAGAGTGAGGAGAATTGAATGACAGAGGACAGATCCCAAAGCAATCCTTTATTCATCAGTGGGGTCAGGAATGTGTGTCAGGAAGATGGTTTGAGGCAACTACAGTGAAATGCAAGAATGAGAGAATAAGCAGTCCTTAGAATGATATGAGACTTTATTAATAGTGGATATTGGGAAAGAAAAAAAAAGTTGGGATAATTTCCGCTCTTGTAGCTTGCACTTCTGCTTCTAATGCTTTAATTCCATTATGATACAGAGACAAGATAATCAAGCTGTCGAAGTTAAAGACCAGCAACTCTGAAATCAATGCAGCCATCCACAAAGCTGCCCAAAGCTGTGATTTAGTCATTTTAAAAGGACATCAGCATTATTTAGCAGGCTAGAGTAATTTTTTTTTTCAAGCTGAAATCAAAAAATTAAACAGCGTTGAAGCACAGAAAGAAAGTAAGTCGAATATAATAAGTTTGTGGGTTGTTTACGTTCTCAAATTGGAATTGTGTGCTTGTGAGATAAACAGTTTTTTCCTTCTTATGAATATTCGTTGTTAATGTTCGTCTGTGGTAAATAAAAGCAACATATTTAACTTTTTCACCCCCGCAAAGCCGTGCACTGAGGGAGGTCTTCTTATTATCTTATTTTAATAATTTCCATCTGGCTAATGAGGGCTTATTTTCATTGTGCCTGGAGGCGCACTTGTTTGTATTGTTGTATTTCATCACTTGGTTAAATGTTAATTGAGTTTTTTTCATAGCATTTGTGCTGAGTTAATGTCTCACTCAAAGGATTTCTCCCAAATTAGCTTTAAGGGTCTCTGCAGGTGTTGCAATTCCACTCGCAGTGCTAGGTTCTGTGTATAATCGTTTGTTGTTAAAACATGTTTCTTCTGTTAATGAGCCGTCTGTTAGGTTTGAAAGAGTGAATGGGAGTGACCTACCGACTATTCTGTAAGTTCGGGCCCTTGTGTTGACCAAGCATGGCATCCCATGTCTACTCACTGCAATCAGGGATTTTAAACCTTGTAATTTTGGAATTGCTGCTCCCTATTATGTCATTGGTGAATACAGCAAGTCATGGATTTCATCTTTTCTTCTTTCGTGTGGTATTATCTGTCCAAACAATTTCACCTGTAGCCAGCTTCAGCAAATACAAAACCACAAAGACACATCTGAGTTGTGTAAACTCCTGACTTTTAATGCGCAGGCTTAAGAATGTAGTATCCACAAACTCCTGATTTATTCTATGGATGCTGCTACGGCATACAGTTAACTACACAGAAATAGCAAAGAGCACTTTGGGAAAAACAAGGCACGTTCTGAAACAGAAGACATTGTATATTTTATTCTGTTCAATGGTTTTATCATACTTCAATTACTATGTAGAGACATGTGGTAACACCTATGCATATTGCAGAAAAAGACCAGAAAGGATAGGATATATATATATATATATATATATATATATATATATATATATATATATATATATATATATATATATATATAATAAATCAGTCTTAGAAAATTAGATCACACTTCTAAAGCAGTATATGGATGAGCCAGGGTGTTAAAATATTAAACATTTTGACACTGAATGGATGGGTTGCATACACTGAGGGTGAAAAAGGTTACTCTGTGTGTTAAATATGGATAATTGTTATATTATACAATATTTTTAGATAAGTATAGTTAAATAATCCTAGCTCAATATGTGATATAAATATGTATATATCGATGTAACAAGGGACCGTGTATTAGACAATGACTATTAAATTGTATAGTACCAAGAAAAAGAAATATATGATGAGTTAAATAGGGATCAGAAACGTTTGTTTCTTCCTGCTCCTTTTCAAACAGGGCATGGTCAGTATTTCAGTACTTAATCTACAGAGTTTGGCTGAAAGCTTTTTGTTCATGTTGTCAACATATAGAAAGTATTATATAAAGATTTCAAACATTATTTCACATCTGACCTCTGACCTTACCTTCAATGGCAATAGACTGAGCTGAAGATCAAAGTGATAATAATGCTATAAAAAGATATTTAAAATTATATTTCTTGCTGCCATTGTTTGTATTGACAACATATAGGCATAAAGGGAATGAAGTATCACGTTACTTTGTATCTCTGGGCTCTTCTTTAAGGTCAAATAAGGTCAAACTTGAATAAAATGTCTTTTATCTTAATGCTGCGTTTGTTTGTATTTAGGAAATTACACTGGCATATGGGGATTCTAAACATCACATTATAGTCTGCATCCAAACATCAGGTCACATTTGACCCCTGACCTCACTTTTACATTTCACAGCTGCGTTTCGTTCAAGTTGACCCAAAAATGTGTTTTATCTTCACAGAAAGTTTTGCTAAGAGAAAGAGAATGAGATGTCTGGTTAGTTACAAATATACTGTAGTATAATATTACACAGTTATTTTCATATCAACATCTATTGTTCATTACCTACTCCTACATAACATTTGTGTAATTAAAGTATATGTGAGTTTTACTGCACCACAGACTTCTGAAAATACTTTCGAAAAGAAAAAAGTATAAAAATATAGAAAATGCAAAACTGTTCACTTAAAAGCAAAATACCAAAAATACCATGAATATCATAATTAAAATACACTTGTTAGTAGCAGTGCTACTTGGCACAGGTAAAGAGTGAATGGGAATCCCTTGGAAGCTTGTGCGAAGAATGATAAACAACCACAACCCATGGCAGACATTGACGAGAGCAGTAACAGACAGGGAGAAGAGTGTTGATTGAAGAGTTGCCCTGAGCACTGCCTAAGTAATGCTCAGGGCTATGAACATGTGGCTGAGGCAGTGTAGGTATTGCAGTGGCAGCAGTTGGTAATTACCACTATATCAGCAACACGTCCTCCGTGTCATCCATTTCATTAGGTGCGCATTGGCTCCCGATATATGGTGGTGAAAACATTATTACCGTCTCCCCTCCTCTTTTCTTTTGTTACATCAGTCTCAAACTCCCACCTTGTTAACAATTCTACTTTTCCAATAAAAATGAAGTCATTTATACCAGGACTGCATTTCTTGAGTTACACCACAATTCTGTGCAAAAATGCAAAAAAAATTGTTTAGATCAAGCTCAGCATTTTATCATTGTAGCAAGTCACAGCACTTGCTTCATTAATGTATTTAAAGACCTTCCTAGTTTAGTTGCCTGCAGAGCTGAATAAATCAAAAGCCTTTTGTGGATATATTTTTAAAGCTTCCCTAATGCTGCCATCTCTTCCTTATGCATGGAAGTACACCAGTGCAGCAAGCACTCCTTCACTCTTTACAGTTAGACATGGTGAGAATTTTTGCTCAAACAAGACCTCTCCTAGGACCTTCCTCTGAGGTGAAAAGTGCATCTACCTGAAATATGAGTAGGTTGCATTTTGCCACAAGCAGGCAGAAGTGTGTAAAATACTACTAACTAAAGAAAAAAAAATCAAGAATGCAAATGGAAGTGTAAACATATGCACATAGATCAGCACTCTAAGTTGAGTCAAAATTCAGAGATATGAGGAATTATATGGAGCAGAGCAGAAGATGAGCATATGAGTTAGTTAATCAAAGTTGAGTCATACTTGAATAAAAAGAGAGTTCAGATTCAGACTTGATCGAGGCTCCCTGCACTCCAGGCATTTTTTCTTATGACATTTATTGATGTGTTTAATTATTTATTGTGTTTATTTCTTTTGGAAGAACAAAAAAAATTCTGGACATGGAACCAAGGAAATAGGGACTATCTGCTCGGCATGTTGTGAATGTTAAGTCCAGGTACATAATACTTTTGCACTGATAAGAACAGAAATCCAGAATGTAGAGCTTTAGACTTTAGGATATACGTGCAGAGAGCAGATATTAGGCAAAACTAGAAAAGCCACAGGCTTTGGTTGTGGAACAATCTCATAACAAATGGCTTTTGAGCTTTGCAATGACTTGACACAATCATTTGCAAATAAAAACATCAGTCATGATAACATAGAACTCACTTGATTTAAAACTGTAGCATTATATAGCATATGCAAGCGAAAGGCTTTGAGTCTGGTGGTGTGTGTTCTGTGTGTGGTAAAGTAGATTAGGTGTCCCTCTCATCATTTCTCCCTACCAGGTATAAATCACCTTCATCCAATTATGATAAAGTCTGTAGTCTAGATTACGTAGTTTTAGGATGGGGCAGGAAAGAGATCATTCTTTACAGACATCTCCTCCGGTGAATAAAGGTGAGATTTAATTTGAGCTTCAACAGGGCATGTCCTTTTAATTAATGGCCTCGATTGGCTGCGCAAGAGACAGCGCAGCTATTTAAAAGGCCAAATTGGGTTGTTTTTTTTCTCTTTTTCATGCAACAGGATCAGTAAACACATACACCTATTCACTATGTCCCTCTCTCTGCTGTCAGTCTCATGGTGGCATCTGTTATTAGCTTTTCCACTGCTGATGAGAATGTAAGGCAGTCCAAAGCATTGGCAGCTTGATAGATTGATGCCTAATGTTAGCTGCAATGTGCTATTAACCTTTTAAGACCTGCACCATGAAATAATTGCCAGAAAATTCAAACGTTTTTTAACATAATCAATTTTTTTAAATTGAGCATTTATTGAATGTTCTGAGAATTCAACAATTTACTACATACATTTGTGCATTAAGCGCATGCAGCGGTATTGTTCAGGGAATATTGGAGGCCGAAACATGACAGAAATTAGCATCCACAGTTACCATCTGTTGTCCTGGAGGAAGGAAAGGACACAGAAGTGACAGATGGAGGGTTAAAAATGTGAGCTGGTGACAGTTTAAATGTGAAAGAATATGATTTTTTTTTTTAATAAATGGAAAACACTTTCTGCTCCACATGTGTCACAAATGAGCTTGACTGTGTGACTGTGACTGTACTAGAGAGTTCATAACCATGAAAGACAAGGACCTGAATTATTGAAAGGTCATTATATGTCTGAACAGTACAAAGTGCAAACTGGCTCATGGAGGACATTATTTGACGCACATGTTCTGAGGGATTCCCTCTGGATAAACTGCAAGACTTTATGAATCATGGGAATGACAAAAGGGGATAAGTAATGACTTTCTATTAGTACATGAAGATATCTTCAAATAAGTGTGTGTGTGTGTGTGTGTTAGCATGTGACTTAAAATAGTCTTAAAACAGACAGATTCTCAATAGCCTCGGGATGCTAATGCCCTCTTCTACAGGGCAAGAGGGATCCCTGAATGGTTTAATGAGTATGAAAATGATGTGAATCATATACTTTCGCCTCTGTACTCACAACCCAGCTCAACAGCACTCTTCACCACCATCATCAAGATGACAAGCTCGATGTTGCTCTCATATTGTGGCTGTCTGTTAAATATGGAGGTCAGCCAATTAGCGAGCATAGACTGTACTGGAGAAACAGCTATCTTGGCTCTGTCCAAAAATCTGTCTGTCATCAATTCTAGAGCTCACTGATTCATAAGGTTATGCACATGAGTATTTCCTGCATGACTGGATCCTGACTTAATGGAGTACATTGTGGTTACAATGGGGTTTCAGGCACCCACTGCAGACTTTGGATTAAAAGGATGAGCATGGTAGCTCTCCCACACCTTTTCCCAGTCTCTTTACTAAGTTACTCTAACCAGCAGTTGGGTAGATGTAACTTCATATTTGATGCACACAACACACTTTCCAAACTGTGCACATTGCAGATACTGACCTTGCTGCTGACCTTGAAAGTAACCTCCTGCCATGAGGGCTTCACAACAACTCAATATGCACAATGCTTTCCTCGTGTTTGTCTCATGTGAAGAGGATAGATCCTAAATACTGAATTGTTGTTGCATTACATTTGGAGCACAGTGGTAAAGGGACATTCCTGGCCACACTGCAGTTTACCCTCAGCAGCCCTTGATAACCTCCCAGCCCTCCCTCTTACTCTCCCCAGCATGCACCGTTACCCACTCGCCCCTTCCAACCACCTTCCCCCGAAACCCACGGGTCCCTGGGGCTACCATTTGTGAATTCATCTCTGCCCTCACAGCCCTGCTCAGCTGTCACATCGCATCTCACACACACAGACAGTCAACGATAACAGTGTTAGGGCTTTTCATATTCCATACACCCATTTTCCACCTCTGACTATATCGAAATGCAGTGTTACCCACAGTCTTTCTCTACTATTACACCATCAGAGACTGCCCGTGCACCCAACACCACAGCTGTGGTTGGGTGGCAAGTATTTTGCTCATCCCTGCTGCGTCCTTTTTTTCCTCGTCTTTTAATTTGTCTGTAAAATGTCTGGGAGGTTTGTTTTTTTTCACCGGGAATGATGGGCTTAAACTCTATATTGCAACATCACAAACAGTTTTTCATTTAGACTTTACTTTAGCGCTGGCAGTGGTGGTGCTGCTGCTTTAAAAATAATTACAGAGAATTATGAATGAATTGTTTCTCTTTCATTTAAACTAAAAAGCCCCCAAACACACATACACACAAATGTCAAGAGTTTCACTTTTACATATTATGCAGAAATTTATGAGCATTGACTGCATCTTTTTATACAGATGTTAAAGAAGCAAATTAGGCCATAATTATTTTTTTAGCAGCTGTGGGAGTGGTAATACATTGAACAGTGCCTTGCCTATTTGTGCTACTCTACTAAAATATTACCAAACAACACCTTTTTTTTGGTAACATTTTTTTTTTCAAGTGTATATTCTAATGTGGGTTTGTTACATTTGTGACGTGAATATATATTTTGGCGTCTTTTCTGTGGACCCATTCACTGCTGTAAAGATTCAACAACAAAAAAAGAAAAATGGTAGAATTTTGACTCCCCCACCCATTTTCATGCTTCATGCTTGCTCCCAAAAAACGATGACAGCCAAAAATAACAACTGTCTACCCAGCTGCCACCTTTGTTTGTGTTGATGAAAGCAGACAGCTCAAAATCCAGGCCCACATACAGATAGGATCAATTTCTGTTGAATGCAATATAAGTTTCATATAACTGTAAGAATGCGCTTATCGACAGCGCATCACCACCCTGCTGGGAGAATAATAATTTTTAAAAAGCTCATAGCTGGAAGGAGTTGAAGGAGATTACATCCAACTTGTTTTGCTGTTTTAAGGGGCCTGCAAAATAAACGTGAAGATTCTATCCTGTCTTATAAACCATCCATCCAACTCAACAGCTTACCCAGTTCCAGGTTGCAAAGTAGCACCACAACTAAGCACCCCAAATTCCTGGGAGAAATCCTAGACAGATAGTAGTACTTTCCCAACTGGTTGTTTTTGATTCAGAGGAGCAGCACCTCGACTCTGAGCTTCTTCTAAATGACTTAACTTCTCG
Organism: Simochromis diagramma; assembly: GCF_900408965.1. Lineage (NCBI taxonomy): Eukaryota > Metazoa > Chordata > Actinopteri > Cichliformes > Cichlidae > Simochromis > Simochromis diagramma. The sequence goes on from NW_024387375.1 coordinate 12,294,858, forward strand.
TTGTATCTCTAAGAGTGAGCCCAGCCAGCCAACTGCAGTAAGAACACAAGGATCCAGGACATTGTGGTTTGGCTAGCAGCCAAAGACAGAGGCTCAGGAGTTCTGATCCCTCAATGCCAAAGCTGACTCGAGGGACATATAGGCTAATAACATAAAGAAAATATTATATTGGACTAATCCATTACTCTTCTGCATCACTGCTATTTACATTATTAGTTTCCATGTCCCGCTGAGAACAAAATGCCCTGTTTTGTTCTGGGTTAGTCATAAACTAGTTTATTTATATATATAAAAGTGAGAGAACGTCTAAAATATCTAATGATACGCCTTGGGGATCTGTGTTTTAATGGAAGGTGGAATTTAGGGCAAGATACAGGAGAAAAGACTGCTGGGGGAAAGAACATGCTTTTTGAAAGCTGGTCAAATGCATTGTGGAAAGTGCGGTGTAGGGACAGGAGGCCTGGTGGGATATGTCAAAGTGGAAGGAGAGAGATGGGGAAAGTTTGAAAGAAAAAAAAGGCTAAAAGAAGAAGTTAGGGCAGAGAATGAAATAAGAAATCTGCTCCTATTTTTATACTAAAGTACTTAATGACTCTAGATTATCCTAATCATGAGCGATTTACCCTTCAAAATGTCTACTGTGAATATAACAGGCATTATATTCATATTATGAAGGTAATGTGTGGACCGTTATGGTAGGACTGATAAAATAGTGCACGCAAAATAGTTAATTATATGAAAAAGTTCGGAAGGTTTTTTAAGAGGTTATGTTTTCAAAAAAAAAAAAAAAAGGCCATACAATGCATGATGCATATGGGAAAAATACAGCATACATTATAAATAAATGAAAATAAAATTCATCAAATATGGACATATTCCAAACGACATGCCTCAGTAACAGCTAATATTTTACAACAGGCCAGTTGTAACTATAGGGATTTGAGGTATTGGCACACTGTAGGGGTTAATCTAGGTTTTAAGGAGGCTCAGCTCCCAGTCATAAATTCACCCATACAGTAAGTTGCAGTTAATATTACTGGAATATGCTACTTGTTGTCAACTCTTTTCACATTTACAAACCTTATTTCAGTTCAGTACATACTATAATGTTTAGAGTGATATGAATCCTGTCAAATGGTACTATTCATATCAATAAGTATGTTCTTTGGAACGTTCACTGACATTTTTAGGTGTGTTACTGGAAAGCATACAAAGATTTCATGAAATGGATCTAAAATTATCCATCCATCCATTCTCTTCTGCTTACCCTTATTGGGGTATCACCATTTGACCTAACCCCACTGCATGTGTTTTGACTGTGGGAAGAAGCCGGAGTACCCGGAGAACAGGAATACAAATCTTTAGCAAACAGAAATAATAAAGTACATCAGCTCCTTTGCTGGGACCTAGCAATATATCAGCAGACTAGTGGCTCAGAAAGCTAAAATGAGCTAATAATCTCTAGTAGTGATGGGATTTACGGCTCTTTTTAGAGAACCGGCTCTTTCGGCTCGGCTCACTAAAAAGAGCCGTCTCTTTCGGCTCCGAACCGGCTCTTCAGGTTGTTTTGCTGCTTTAATTAATTTGTTATTAACAATAATATAAAATTGTGCACACAAGGAATTACTAATGTAAAAAAAATTGGTTTTATTTATATATGTTTATATATAAATATATGCGGTGGCCCCTTGAGACAAAGCACGTACAAACTCCAAAACACATTTCTAGCATTGATTGAACTTCCAAAACAGAGCTACCTAGATCACTTAAATTTTTCGTTCGTGACCGACACATCACTAATCTACAATAGCTAACGCTTCGGACAATTTATAAGTCACAACATTGTGACACTGCATCATCAGCAGGGTGATAACTTTTTCTATATTCCAGTTAAAGTGTGCTTTCAATCTGTATCACTGATTTGTGTTGTGAAATTATCTCTTCATCTTCTTTTTACCACAGCAACTCAAGTCTTATTTAATCGTTTAATGATGAACCATGCTGCTGAAGCAGCAACGCCTCTATGTTAGCACACTGTAACATCATGACATCAATAACACTGGACAGTTTTCATTCTCTCCTGTCTCCAGTAGAGGAGTTGGCAAAGTATAACAATAGAACACAATGTCTGAAAATGATACTAAAATACATTATCACTACTACTGTTATTATAATTTTTTTTAGTGGTGCTGTGATTAAATTTAGGGGTGCCTGAGCCCCCACAAAAAGAGTCTAAACTCGCCTATGCGCAATGTTAATCCTGTATGACAACTGACAACTTTGAGGGAGAAAATAAGCATTCAAAAATAGGACTTAATGATACCCCCATGTACAAATCACGAATGGTAGAACAACTAAAATACGTATAGTTCTACTCATCTTAGACAAAAAACATTGACTTTTTCTGCAAATCTAATGAAGTTCAGCACTGATTGCTTGTAGAGCTTTTTCTGGTTTAAAATATTTCCTGTTTTGTTGCTTTTATTTGAAAAAGTTTAAGAAATCATTTTGCTCTCATTGATCCCACAGAACCTACAAAAAAGGAAGCCAGTCTGGTATGCGTGACCTCAGGACATAGTGCACTCATAGTTTTGTGGTGCTTTGTTGCCATCCTTAGCTGGGGCTACCATTTTGAATTGTGTTCTCGCACCATTAAATAAGTATTTAAACCTGATGGTCAATTTAAAGCCTTTTATGTCAAATGTGTTAATTTTTGGTGGGCTGTGCTTCTACCACTTGCTCAGTATTAAGATGATGACCTGCTGTGTTGGTATAGTTTGAATGTGTCAATATTCATTTGTTTTGTATTGTTTGGCGCCCCTTGTGGGCACCATTGGTACTTAGGAAGCAGCTAGTTCAGTACAAGTGCGCAGTTAGAGGTGAAAACTTGGCCCACGCGTGCCTGTAACTTTCCATGGCATATTATAATCTTACTATTTGATTTGTGCTGCATATATAATGCAAGCATACTGAGTTACTTGTTTAGCTGCGTGTCTATGAATCATTTGTAAATCAAGTGCTAGCGAATATATATCAGCATGTCTTTGCTAACTTGTTATGAGAAATAATGCTTGTTCACTGAATGTTATGTTTGGTTAGGGCTACTTCGAGATTTATATTGTTGCAGTTTGTCACATTTTACAAAAAAGAAAAAGGAGGAAAAAAGTGGAAAATGGATAAAAGATAGCATGTATACAAAACTCAAAGTAGTGTGTCATTTTAATAGAATAGAATAGAACAGAATAGCCCGTTATTGTCATTGCACATGTACAACAAAAATATGGGTGCTCCACACCCAGGAATAAAATATAAATAGTAAGACAGCAGGAATAAATAACAAAGAGGGGAAATATATAGAATCAAGAGGAATACATAGAAACTAGAGGAACAATAGAAAGGAAAACAATGGAGAACAAAGTGCTTAGAAATAGTGCAAAGGCCTAAGTGAATATAGTCTGTATGCAAGTGGCCTAAGTGATGAGGGTTATTCAGACTGTGGCTCAGATTGGTGATGTGCGTGGGCAGGGGTGGGGTATGGGGGGGATGGTGTTTGTTGACAGTCCAAATGGCCCAGGGGAAGAAGCTGTTTGTGTGTCTGGAGGTGTGGGACCTGATTGAATGTTAAAAGAGCTCAACAAACACCACACACACAGACTGTTGCTGCACAATTTGTGTCTAATATACAGTTGCTGTATGCCCCAGGAAGAGGAAAAAATCTGCACTAATGTGTCATAAATTAGCTGCAATCTTTCAGAGATTGGGGGGAAGAAAAAAAAGAAAGGAGAGGAAGATGAAAGAGTACTTTCAAAGGTAAGGAGTGTTTAGCAAGTCAAATTTTATAAAGCAGAAATTTTAATTTGCATGAAAATACTGCGCTATGGTTGTTTGTACAGTTTAATGCAGGTTGAACTGGTTACTTTGCGGTACTGTGATGAAGTTTACAGTGATGCACTCGACCGGTGCAGAGCAAGCTGTGGTGTTCATGGCCAACGTTAGATCACATGAAGTGTAGTAGACAATTTAAATTTACTGTGATGCTGCTAATTAGATTCACTCACTGAACTTCTGGCATAATCAATGAAGATAATTAAAGCTGTGGACTCATGACTCAAGTGGAAGCATGACCCAACATACACAGTGTGTCATTTTAAAAGATTTATTTTTCAGGAGTTTGGGATTAAACAACCGGAATTTGCAACAGAGAGCCACAGGAGAGCTTCAGTTCACAGAGCAGGAGGAGACTTCTGTAAGAGAGGAGAAGTAGGTTAATCCTCGTTGCCAGTGAAATACTGAAGACTTAGAAATTTGGATTGAATTGGATTCTTACTTGGACTTCCAGGTGAAACTGGCAGCTGAGAAAGCAGCTGGCCAGAGTTTCCCAGGAGATAAGAAGATGGTGTTGGGTGAGCAGGCAGGTGACTTTGCAGATAAATGAAAACACAACTTTCTCCTTTGCTGGAATGGACCAGCTCAGGATTGCAGCTAAACAATTTCCACAGTTAGAAGGCCCTTCAGCTTACAAGCAAGGTTACTAAGAAGCACAGGGCCCTATTTCAGGAAGCCGGTTTAGAAAACCCAGAGTGAAAAATGATACTCAGGGTTGAGTAACCCCGAACTGTCCAACTCGGAATATTCGGTTTCAGAAAGGCTGATAACAATTAGTTCAGTCAACGCGGAGTTACTTTAACCCCAAGTTAAGCGTGCGCACGAGGATACATAAAGCCCTGATTAGTGGAGCACAGATTAAGCGAGTCACCATGGAGACGGAGGGAAAGAAGGCGCGGTCAATGTATCTTACAGCGCTTGAGGCCGAAATTCTGATGGCAGCATATGCCGATAACATGCAAATTTTGCGGAAAAAAAGTAACACAGCCTCAGCTGCAAAAGAAAGGGAGCATGCATGGCAAAACAAAGCCGACAGAGTCAATGCGTGAGTGTTAATTTAAACATTGATCTAGGGATTTCCACCCATTTAACACGTTATTTTATTATATTTTATTTTTTAATTTATACATTTTATTTTGTGATGTGATGTGAGCGCAGGTGCAACCCAACAGGCCCCAAACGTTCCTGGCAGCAAGTAAAAATGAAATATAAAAATATAGTCCAAACAGGTAAGGTGTAATTGTATTATGAGCCATAGTGCTTGGTCTGTTTGTCCGATGTAAATCAATTGCAGTTAGAGGCTACATTAATTTTCGTTCTGTAAGCACTTATTGAAATGATCTGAGCACATTACAAGTACATATTTGCTTACTCTGTATGCTCAAATGTGACCCGTTATAGCCACTAGAAAAAAAGCGGAGGCCCGAAAAACAGGTGGGGGTCCTCCACCACCACCACTCACAGAGGCTGAGCAGTTGGCTTCCACATTTGTGATAATGTTGGCAGCATCACATATGATCTTCACAGTGCAGAGAACACAAATTAGCATCCATTACTATAATGGAATAATTTGTTAGTTTGAAATGCTACAGGGAACTATGTACCTGTACATTAATGCTGTGGAAAGACTTCCTGTTCACATAGTCTCCTTCATTTACTGAAGGAGCAATGATTGGAATGTGAGTGCCATCTATACAGCCAATCACGCCTGGGAACCGTGAAAATAAATGTAAAATTTAAGTAGTAGTTCAAGTATCACCACATCATGAATTAAGTTTCGTTTATCCTGATACCTGCAATTTTGTGGAATCCCTCTTTGATAAATCTTGTGGGTCTATGACCGGGGAACACCACAGACGAGTACACGAGACGTTTCAGTGCAACTGTAACATTCCTGACTGCCCGACAGACGGTAGCCTTGGAAACGTGCTCAGCGTCACCAATATTATACAGAAAGCTCCCGTTTGCAAAAAACCGAAGTGCAATACAAATAATATGTAATGAACTGAGAGCATGTCCGCGATGTGTCACATGAGCAATATTAGGCCTGAGGATGTTATTCAAATAAATTATAGATTGTGCTGAAAAACGGTAACGTTCACACAGAAAATCATCAGGAAATGATAAAATGTCCAAACGCGCTCTAATCACTCTCTCCCAGCGGAGAGCTCTGCGGAGAATTTGGGCTTCAACATCTACTGGCTCTTCAAGGAAGGAGCACGCCATGTCTGACACTTCCTACAGTCAGGTTTCTGACAAAGAGGCGGAGACAGTCAGGGTTAGTTGAAGTAAACCTGCTAGGGGGCAGGTTAGCTTCACGGAGTGTGTCGTCATAATAACTCACTCAGAATTAATCTAAACTCGCTTTGTGAAACCGAAAACCCAGAGTTTTCGTTAACTCAGGGTTTACTTACTCAGAGTTTGCACTAAACCGGCTTTCTGAAATAGGGCCCAGATAAGTGGCATCATCAAAGGTTTCTTGTGAGGAACTTCAGCTGGTATTAGAGAGGCTGAATATCAAAACCACCACAACAACAGGAGAGTCCTAACCAAGGTTATTATCGTTAACGAAAACTAACGAAATAACGAAAACTAGAAGTGAAAAAACATTTTCGTTAACGGAAATAAAAATAAAAACAAAAAAAGGAAAACTAACTAAAACTGTAATGAGTGTTCACAAAACTAACTAAAATTAACTGAATTTATAGCAAAAATGTGTTTAGTTTTCGTTGATGTGAAAATGAAGTTTAGTTTCCAGGTTTAATTCTTGCTGTGTCTCATTATGCCAGCAGGTGGCAGTACGTTAGTAGAGTCGTCTGTGTTGCTGCTCCGTCCACGCACAGAATCATGTCAGGAAAAGTCGGGAGAAAGCTCCAGAGTCCAATTTGGGATTACTTTAAATATGACTGTGTTTTGGATAAAGCACGTGTCTTGTAGTGGAAAGAGACATATTATGAGGGACATTTCTAAAGGGAAAAAATTCCTACAAACCTTAAAGTGCACTTGAAAAGCTCACACAAGAAGGCTAACCTAGCTTACCTTGAGAAGGGAGCACACTCAACCCTCATCCCCAGAAAACAGAAGCTAACCCCAGGCAAGGCAGCGTGATGCATCCCGAGACAACAGGACGGGGACATCTACATAACTGTGTGAGTCAATTGCCTTCAAAAAGTTTATCAATTCACTTGAACCAAAATTATGAACACCCGGTGCTGCAAGAGTTAATAGTCTCATTGGGGCCAAGATATACATTTTATAGTTGCCTGGTATCAATGGTTGTTCATCTGCCTTTATTTATTTATTTAAAGAACCCATAGGTGGGAATGTGAGTTGTCTGTCTCTGCGTGTTAGCCCTGCGACAGACAGGCGACCGGTGCAGGGTATGGTAGCTGGAATAGCAACATACCCAAGGATAAGCAGAAGAGAATGACTGACATGATGAAACTGGGATTTTGTTACACTTAATTATTGCAAACACAACTAAAACTATAACTGAAACTAATCAAAACTAAACTGAAACTAAGGATTTTCAAAAAAAATAAAAACTAAACTAAACTAGCAAACAATTGGTAAAAACGAATTAAAACTGATATAAAATTGAAAATCTGAAGTCAAAACTAAATAAAAATAAAAACTAATGAAAACTGCAAAACTATTAAAACCCTGGTCCTAACTCTCAAAGGCTGAACTGGTTTTTAAAGCCATGGTCACAACTTGGGATTGACATCACTCCTGAGTTAGCGCTCTAGTAGGTAAGTGAGAAAAGTGAGGTAGAACAGGATTTGTTTTGCTTTTTAGCAAGGTGGAGCCATTCAGATGTCACTAGCATTACACTTGAGTTTTGCACCCAAGAACACTGATGCAGCACATTTATGAATAGAGCCTGATCAATGTTCTGTGTATTTTTGATTTGCTAAATAGGCCACAAACAGAAGTATGAGGACAGATTAAAAGTTTTATAGTTTTACTACTTGTTACATTCACTGCTGCTATCTTAACTTGGGGTTGATGGGGCTGCTGGGACTTAACAAGTTGGAAGAATCCAGATGAAACTCCGACTTTTGACTTAATCTGAAATGCCTGATGAGGAATAGGTGTGTCAGCTGTACAGCAGAAAATGTCCACCAGCAGGCAGAGCCCAAGGAGGGAATTGCCCACCTCCACCTCAGCGCAAAGGTAAGGAAAAAGATGAGACAGGGAGAGAAAACCTTGAGCACCTAGACCAGGGGTCTCAAACTCTAGTCCTCGAGGGCTGGTGTCCGGGAATGTTTTCATGTGTCCCTTTTGCAACACACCTGAATACAATTAGTAGGTCATTAGCAAGACTCTATAGAACTTGCCTGCATGTTGAACTGGCAATTCAGCCATTTGAGTCATGTTACAGCAGCTCATGAGTGAATGAACATGGTGCAATGAAAGTACTTTTAGAAGTAAATTCTTCCAAACACTTACATTTACTTGAGTAGGGTTAGGGGTTGCCAGTTCAGCATGCAGTCAAATTCTATACTCTTGCTAACCTACTAATTTTATTCAGGTGTGTTGCAACAGGGACACATGGAAAAGTTTCAGGACACCGGCCTGAGGCCTGGAGTTCCCCACTCCTGGTCTAGGGATTAAAACTCAGCCATAATAGCTATCATAACATCTGCTTTTTGTTGAATAAACTGGATAATTCCACAAAGAGCACTAAAAATTTGAGTAATAGCACAGCCTGAACACAGACAAATCAGCTTGAAATAGTTACAAAACTATAAATCACTTAAACTAAAGTTACTCTTTTAGTTATTTCTAAGTAATTCTTTACCACGTTATTTTTACTTTTAGAGTTGTTTAGTAAAACTCTGAATCCAAGGAGAATGCCTGAATCCCTAAAAGACAGGTGTTCTTTTTTTGCCAAATAAAGAATTTATTTTGTCAGTAAAATTCCCTTACAGTACAGAGAGTAAACACTGCAGGTCACTAGAAAGGACTTCAAACACATGCTACAGGCTGGAGTCTGTCAAATCAATAACACCTCCTGTGCATCACTGCCAAACCACTCTCTTGATGACATTAAAGGCCTGTTGCAGACTGGGAAAGGAACTTTCCTGCAAGTTTGTGAACAAAGTAGCCAAACCTTAATAATTAAGTCACTGAACTTCACACATACCCAACAGAATAAGGACTTGCACTTGATTCTTGAAAGTGAACACTGAACAAAACTTTAGTGATCATCAGAGAGTCATTTTTCTTAAAAGGGTATCCAATCAGAATGTTTAGGCGCTAGAAGCTTTGTATCATAGGTTTATACAACATGCCTGATATATACAAGCATTTTTTTTCTATATCTAAATGCTTTCTATCTGATGTTCACACTAACAATAAACACATTGGAGAGCAACTTGGCATTCAGCATCTTGCCAAAGAATTACAGTGACCCTGAGAGGTCACACCAGCAATAAAAAAAAATGCTGCTAAAGCACACAAAGAAGTGGGAAAAACGACAACAGAAATAGGAAAAAAACACAAGGGAAGTGTTTCTGGGGAGACGATAACCCAACGGACCAGTTGCAGGAACCCAAAACATGGTAGGTGTGTTTTATCATGATTCATATAATACTGATGACGGATTTTTAGGCTAATAGTTAGGCTAACACACTTACCTCTCATCTTTTCTTTTCTCACAAAACCAATAGATCCTCAACTTCTTTTAAGTGTCTCCCAGCGCAATTCTTTTCATATTTTGGTTCCTGCAACTGGTCCTTCGGGTTATTGTCTCCCCAGAAACACTTCCCGTGAGCTTTTGGAAATCTATTTTTTCCTATTTCTGTTGTGTTTTGTGTGCTTTTGCAGTGTTTTTCTTATTGCTGTCCGTTTGGCCTCTCAGGGCCACCGTAAAGAATACTCTGGCATGCAGACTGCATGGAGAAACCAATCACTCCAACCTTCCGATTAACAAATGACCTGCTCTACCTTCTGAGCTACAGCCACCCCGAAGTAACAGTATCAGAGGTTGAAGCACTTTTCACAGATTAATACAAATATTAAAGCATTTCGTAAATGGTATCTCAATATGTATTTTATATGTGTAGACACTATGATTTGGGACACTGACAACCAAATGAATCTAACAACCAGAACAATACTTTTGACACAAGACTGGGATGCACTCACTCTTCATAACCCAGGTAGATGTTTTATTTCTTTCTTTCTTTCTGGACAAATGCATTATTTTACAGAGAAAATCAGGCAAAGCAGTGTTTGAAAAGTTGTCACTGTGAATAACTGCCAGAATGTTGTGAACCACTGAACCATTGCCAGTGTTGTGTCCTGCTGATATTCATTTTTGCTGACAGTCTCTTCCCAAAACCCCCTTATCACCCATTCTTGTGGACATATTATTGTAGCATGTCAAAGGAAGGTCTCTCTCACTCAGTCACAGGGATTCAACCATCCAAAAGCAGACACAAGAGTTTTTAGGTGTCGCTAAAGTATTCTTCAATCAGCTGCCCCATTCAGTGTGATGATAAGGAATGACTTGAGCATGAGAGAAAAAGGAAAACAACAACACAGTGTCACTCGACTTGAGCGAGTGACTGCCTCAAGTTTTTATCGAACTGTGCAAAGCTGACAAATAAAAAAGGAGATGAAAACATTCTGTCAGTTCTTCAATTTCACGCAAGGCTGCCTTGCATCATTGCAGTGTATCCCTATAATAAAGAGCCTTTGCGTTCTGAATAGTGATTACTTCACCTTCACTGTGGCAAATTGCTGCTCATCTAGCTATTTTTAGGATTCCTCACAAACAGCTGTTGACCACAGTTTAGTCACTTAATGAATGAACAAGTATAATGTTTGTTTATTTGTTTAAGACTTTCTTACATTGCTCACTGGCAGCATATTACAGAAGGAGCCACAGAAGCAGGTGACTTCCCATTTTTGCTTTGTCTTTGCGCTTTCCCTATCAGCTGGGACACCTGTCACATGAACATCTCTCTAGGGTACTTCACCCTTGTGAGGGAAAAGAAAAGAAGGAAAAACAAGCAGCACAAGAGGAATTAGGCCGACAAGGACGCCTGTCAAACTGGCCAGCAGGTTGCCTGACATGATCTTGCAACTGTGTATGTGATCAATAATTGCCTGATGTTGCAGACAGATGCACTGACGCGCACACAAGCACACATGTTCCCCGAGCTACAACCATCTCTATTCCCTGATTACCCTAACTCGTTTATTTATGTGTCCACTTATGCCAGCAAGAAAAATGTCTTGCATCAGCATTGTGCCACTGGGCTGTGTTTGCCATTAAGCTTTTGATTGCATTATGGGACATAAGCATGATTGATGCAAGTGGGGAAAATGGTGATGCTGCAGAGGGAGGACAGCACCTCCACGGATAAATCAATCCGTTTGCAGACGGATCATTTTGATCATTGTGTATAGCATTTGCTCAAACCAGGAGTGTTGGAGGAATTGTGAACAATCTAGAATTAAACCACACTTTGGCTACGTTCACACTGCAGTTCTTAATGCTCAATTCTGATATTTTGATCGAATCTGATATTTTTTGTCTGGTTGTTCACACTACAAATAAAATGTGACAGTAAACGTGCTCTAGTGTGAACCGTTCAAGTCCCTCAAAGTGGCCCGCATGCGCAAAAGAAGACGTCACACACAAGGCGCTCTTTTTACGGAAGTAAAAATGGCGGCTACAGAGCTAGTAGGTGTTTTTGCAGCGGTCTATCAATTTCTGCACAGTCGTAACCGACAGAATTTTGACAAATGAATTCGAGAAAGAAGGACACTGAGAAAAAAAGAGAGCCCATGCTTTAACAGTGGCCTTGTTTGGAGCAGTGGCTGCTACCTCCGTGCAGAGGTATATATGGACACGGACACGTTTAGCTTGAATAGAATTGTCTCCCCATATGCTAATCAAGTCCAGCAGTTGCTTTCTAAAACATCAGATATGTATCGGATTCAGTACAACATACAAAAGTGACCCAGGTCGGATTTAAAATTATCGGATTTGTGCCGTTCAAACTGTCATACCATGATTGGATATGGGTCGCATAGGGTCAAAAAAGTCGGATTTGATGCGCTTTCGCCTGCAGTGTGAACGTAGCCTTAGAAAAACAAAAAAATTAATAAAGCTGACCCAAACTATACATATTCAGACTTACTGTTGTCATAAGCAAGGAGTAATAACCTAAAAGAAAACACAACAAGCATCACAGGAAAATTGTTTACAAAAGAGACATTTTTTTGCTTTTCATGTTAAAGAAAGCTGCTTAAAGTTAATAATAGTAAGTCCAGGTGCTATAATTGCAGGCTAACTAAAAGTAATCCAGCTTCTTCACACAACACAGCAAAGTGTAAACTAAGAATGTAAAGAGTAATTACAACAATACTTGTGGTTTTTAAGTGCTTTGGATGTAAAAACACCACACTAATGAAGTGTTTTAAAGCCAGGAAGTAAAGTATGGGAAAAATGTGGACAGTGTAGGTTGATAGCCAGTATTGTTAACATATTGCTAAGGTTCAGATTTATAATTAACTATAATTATAACTGTTGCATTGTGTTCATTGTTGCAGATTGTCCAGTAGCATATGAGGCAATTTTAATCTTTAATTTTTAAGCAGCAACTCTGGTTGTATGAAATGGTCTGCCAGCAAGTAAAGCACAAACTTAAAACAAAAATAATTAAAAGCAGTAAGGAGGCTTGCTTGCAAATTTTATATATCGTCAACACAGTTTTAGTGCTTTGTTATAGGATTGTATTGCAATTTTAAGGCCTTAACAAACAATAATACTGCTCTCAAACTGCTGACAGCCAGTGGGGGTAAAGGAGTAGCCTAAAGTTGCTCCTACAAATCAATAATTCTTGAGACAATCTTTAAAACTATGAAGCATCTTACTTATACTTGATGCATTTGGACTGATGTGACTTTGCACATGATGATCTCTTAACTTTAGCAGTACCTATGCAGCATGAGTTACCCTTGTGATGTACCCAAGTATGAAGTGAGCCATGTGCATATGTCAGGGTAAGCCCTGAACTTACCTTGCTGAAAAGCAAATTTACATTCACTGTACATACCTGTACTGCACCCATGAAGAGTCAGAGAAAAGGAAGAAGGTAAGATTAGTTAGACTGGATTCATTGGATTTGGTATACGTGATATTATCTTTTAGCTACATTAGTAGATTTATTTTGTCAACATGCAGTACAATACTAATTGTGTGTATTGACTGTATTTTTATTCTCTGGGTGTGAGGGAGTGTACTAGCTGAAATTTGACATAATCCCCTTTCAGTGTACTATCTTAAATGACATGATGCCAGATAAACTGAAGCTGACAATAATATGAACATGTACGTGATGTCAAATCTTAAAAGTATTTAGAATTTTTTTTCAGATTTTAGAATCAAATAATGACCATAAATTCTGGATGATAAAGATAACGGAAATTAATTTTCATAATGCTGTGTTATTTGATTCAGTTTATTCTTTTATAAAACACTGACTCTTTTTGAAATGGTGGTCCACTAGAGTTCCAAAAAACTGCTCAGACACAACGGCTGCTTGTTTCACTCCTGATATGCCTTCCAGCATACAACATGGAACAAAATATGGAAATGTTAGCAAGGTAGAAAAAAATTGATTTTCATTGGTGACCTTAAAATGATGTAATTATGCCTTGGGATATCGCAGTATAAAAAATGAATCTGTCTCTTAATAATCCCCTTGTAATACCATTAGTTCGTAGCCTGATCAACTGAGTAACAAGTAATTCACAGTTGTAATATGGCATTTGCCCTTTACGTTAGGTTTCAGTGCTGAGTCAGAACATTATTCAGCATTGTTATTTCCTAAGCTTCCACCTTAGGGCAGGGTCTGCAGATGATGACTATGACATATGACTCGGTTTTGGTGTTCTTTTTATCCACATATCTGTTTCTAAGCCCTAACAGAACTATCAGCAATGATATCCATTGTTGTCCCTTCTGATTAAAACAGATATGCACAGTCATTGTAAAAAGAAAGTATACCCTCTTTTAATTCTAAGATTTTATGTATTAAGACATTAAAAACACTCTCATCCTTAGCAGGTTGTTTAAATACAACTTTTGATGACCTATAAAACATGACATGATACACTGAGCCATGATGCTGCAGTGCTCTGAGAAACTGCAAAACACCCAATAGCTAAATCTCAGACTCTGCAGCCCTCAGTTAAAGTTGTGAAATGTTAAAGTTCATGATAGTAAAATGAGAAAAAGACTGTGCAAGTATGGCTTTTTTACAAGTGTTTCTGGGAGAATGCCTCTCTAAAAAGAACACAAGACCAAAGTGCAGATGTTTAGCCATGAAGCACAGTGCTACATTTAGCAAAAAAACAAACTCAGCATATCAGCACATACACCTCTTACCCACTGTCAAGTATGGTGGTAGAGGGATAATGATTTGGGCTTGTTTTACAGCCACAGGAGCTGGGCACCTTGAAGTTCTTAAGCCAACCATGTCTATTTACTGGAGTATTCTGGAGTCAAATGTGAGCCTATGTGTCTCACAGATAAAGCTTGGTCCAATTTGGGATCATGCAACAGATCTGCACATCAGCAAATCTACGACAGAATGTAAAAGGAAACAATGGTACAGTCAAAGTCCAGACCTCAACCTGAAATACTACAGGGGGACTTTGAAAGAGCTGAACTCAATGAACTGAAGCAATGTTGTAGAGAACAATGGGCTTCCACAACTATTTGAGAACCTTAAAAAAGTCATAGAGAAAACAATTACTTCAAGTTATTTCTGCTAAAGGTTATTGAATCATGGGGTTTACATGGTTTTTCACTCACGGCTTCTACATTTTGGCCTAGTTTTTACAAAATCGGTAATGAAACTGTAATATGATGTGGTTTTGTTCATCTGAGGTTGGACCTGCTATAGGTTAGATCATATGCTGCATTCAGTCTTTGTTGTCATTTACTGTAATTTTCGGACTATAACACCTGCAAAGCCAGGCTTCTACCTTTCTACCTATAAAACCCGGAGAGCAGCCAAATGGCTGGTAGGCTTTTAGCTAAGCTTTAGCTTCAGCCAAGTGGAAGCTAAATTGGCTAGTCATTCATATGTATATTAGGTTGTTACCTGGGAATTCTGGAGGGAGGGGAGTGGGGGTGTGTGATTGAGGGCGTGGGGGAGCTGCTAAAAGCTGTGCACTTCCTTTTGTGTTTCATCTTGATGCATTCTCAATCATCCAGGGAAATAAATCTCCAAAAGTCACCAACTTGGAGTGTTTCAGTTTGCCATCTTAGGGAGAAATCAACACACATGGGTGTATGTCCTTTGTTGCTGAGATTTATTGATAAAAACAGTACAAAAAACCAACCATTTGTACACATATTTACAAATAATAATAAAAAGTGAGTGAGTACATTTCAACATTTTGTTTTGTTGTAAAGGGTGACAGGGCTTGGCTTCCTTTTGGTAGTGGACCATTGATCAGGAAGCCAAGCCCTATATATATGATACAATCTCACTGCACTTAGCCTAATCCTTCATTGCCCTGAAGAATTCTGTGGTGTACGGACCTCCTCTCCAAGGAAAGAAAATGCAGAGAAGACTCACCACTCAGCAGGCCTTGGAAATGATCCTGAGGGAAGTCGACCCTTGTGACTCGGATGGAGAAGACCTAGAAGTTCAGCCGGATTCGGACTCAGAGCTGTCTGATCAGTCTTCCGGTTAGTTTCATTTCATGTTATTTCCTATTTCATTTCAAACAAGTAAGTGGATGTAGTTAGTAAGTAAGATATTTCAGCCGCTACTTTTTGCACAAGCTTTGAACCCTGCGGCTTTTAGTCAGGTGCGGCTTTTCTATGGATTTTTCATGATTTTTGTGATATCGTAAGAGGATTTGTTTTGGTTTGTTCCGCTGTTGTACGGCACTACTTTGCCTGGCAGAAGGACATGTGATCAGACACACAGTATCGGGGAAAAAGAGTGGTATGTTGGTCACATGTCCGTCCGCCAGGGAAAGTAGTGCCGTATGAATTAGCGCGAAAAAGAAACTAGATTAGCAAGAGCAAGACGAGTATTACAGAAGCAAAGGAAGCTTTCATTCACAAACCCTCATCATGGCAAACAAAAGAAATGCATATGATGCAGCTTTTAAATTAAAGGCAGTCGATTTGGCTCCCAGCGAGGGAAATAGAGCTGCTGTATGTACCCCTGGTATAAACAAATCAATGGTGATACGTTGGAGACGCCACCGTGAAGAACTGGCTCAGTCCAGAAAGACGAAAAAAGCTTTCAGAGGAAATAAAAGCAGATGGCCCAAACTTGAAGACTTTATTGAAGGGTGAACACACAGAGAGCAAACGGGCGAGGTGTTTCAACTGTGCAGATCCGACTTTCAGTGGCTTTCAGATTTATGAAACGAAAAGGACTGCCCATCAGGGCGCGGACGACTGTGTGTCAGCAACTCCCTCCTGACTACGCGGAAAAATTAACAAACTTCCGCAAATTCAGGCTAAGAAAGATAAACGAATATTCCATCGGACCGGACGAGATCATAAATATGGATGTAGTGCCTTTGACGTTTGACCTGCCCCTCACTAGGATTGTTAACGAGCAAGGTGAATCATCCATCACGGTGAGGACCACTGGCCATGAGGGAACGAATTTCACTTGTGTTCTGGGCTGCACAGCATCTGGGTTAAAACTTCTGTTAATGGTGATTTTTAAGCGGATGACTATGCCAAGAGAAGAGATCCCGAGCGGCATCTCTGTTAAAGTCAACAAGAAAGGGTGGATGATGGAAAGCGTAATGAAGGAGTGGCTGCAAGAGTGCTATGGGAAGCCACCTGGAGGATTCTTTCCCCAAAAAAAGCATTGCTTGTTTTGGACAGCATGAGGGCCCATATCACAGATTCTGTGAAAGCAGCCATTAAGAGCCCAAACTCAATTCCAGCTGTGATTCCTGGAGGTACAACGAAGCACCTGCAGCCACTCGACATCAGTGTGAATCGTGCATTCAAAGTAGCACTACGCGTTCAGTGGGAGGCATGGATGACGAGCAGCGATAAATCATTTACCAAAACTGGTCGCATGCGAAAAGCAAGTTTTGCCCAAGTCTGCCAGTGGATTCTGACAGCGTGGAGAAGTCTCAAAACATCCACGATCACCAACGGATTTCGAAGGGCTGGACTGCTGCGTGATGAAGAGGAGGACACCGCCACGGCCCTTCAGAGGGTGTTCGTTTCCGACACTGAAGAAGAGGACTTTGGTGGTTTTAGTGTACAGGAAGAAGACAAAGATGGCGATTAACGACTGACTTTTCTTCTTGTTAAAGCCGTGTTACTGCACCTTAGCCCAAAAGGTAGGCCGAATCTATTTTTCTGCTGTGCTGTAGGTTATTGTTATACAGTACATTTGTTACTCAATTAAACTGCACAGTACATGTTTCGTACTTGTAATTACCGGTACTTGTACATATACATAAAAGGTTAAGCAAATATGTACCGGTAAATTGTTTTTCAAAATACCAATAAAAGGGATGTGTTCCCAAACAGCCATCTCTTTCCTGACAATCCACTTTGTGCATATTCTCCTACATATGGAAATTAAACATTAAAACACCTGCAGCTTTTAGTCAAGTGCAGCTAATGTATGAACAAAACAGGATTTTCCCCTAATTTTAGCTTGTGCGGCTAATATTCAGGTGTGCCTTGTAGTCCAGAAAATACGGTACTCTTCTTTTTTTACAAAGTCTCTACTCTCATGCAATACTTCTGAGTTTATTTTCATACCTCTGGCTTAGCATTGGACACATTACTCCTTTTGTTTGGAGGGACATAGTCCAGCTACTGTACAGCTGAATAAGGCATGGAATATTCTATTTTCTTCCTCTTCCACTTATTTCTCCAAACCCCTTTTCCTGTCTTATCTTCACATTCTCCATTTTGAGAGAAATGACAAGTTGATCTTCTGGAGCCAGCCAGACATGCTCTACTGGGCGGACTTCTGTGTAATAAGTGACAACTGCATGCTACCCAGTTCCAGCAAATCAACATTCAAGATAGAGAGCTCATTCACAGGCCTTATGGACACCACTGGTTCTGTAAGTGCCCGTTTAATGGGCCAGACACATAAATACATACACACAGACACAGAGCATAGGAAGTCAGGGGGCATAAAAAAACAAATGATACTGTCTTTCTGTTCATACCTCACTCGTGAAATTCCACAGATTTTTGTCACCACTGCCATTTGACTATGTATGACTCCAAGAACTAGATGTTTAAAAAAACAGGATATGCCTGCGCCAAGGCTCAAGGGAACTCCTGTGTCCATTAAATAATTCATGGTCAGACAATCCAAAAGAGACAGGTTGTCAGTTACTAGAGTTAGATTAGACTTAAAGAGGAGATGAAGTGCTACACATACAATATAAAGCCTAATTTACATCATGGAGCCCTGATCCCAAAACCTGACAAATATGTAACACTGTCTGTGAAACTGGATTTAAGAAATAAGTGCTCAAAGTTTGAAAAACATGTTTAGCACCATCTTCTGTCAGTACGGACCGTGACGTCATGTGGTTGGTTGGTTGGTTGTGGATAATAGACTTGTTTTACTTGTTTTACTAGTTTATGCTAGCTAATTAGTGATAGAATCGATAACTCAGAGGAAAATAAGGTGCTGCCCCTAGCTGCAACAATGAGATTTATGTTGAGAAAGCGAGGATATGTATTTTAACTCTGTCTCTTTAGCAGTAACCAGCTCTACGGTGTTTGGCTAGCTGAACTCAAACAGAAAAATCCACCTGTTAACTGTAATGTTCGAATTTGTAAAGCACTTGAGGACAATGTGGAGGAGAGCCTGGTTGAGTCAGGTGACAGGTTGTTTATCTGAACCGACAAGCTGGAGTCAGAAATTCCCTTTTCTTCCGTAGCGGCTGTACCCAGCAACACAACCAGCTGATGTGAGCAGTGCTATTTTATGCAATAAAATATATTCTTTGCCCAAGCACATCCAAACAGTTTATTACATACTTATGTTTGTGGTGTCGTGTAGTTATCCAAGTTTCATCCTAGCATGACCAGGGCTGTCATTTTTAAGCAGTTACATCTATGTCAGTTTGCTGTAAATTAGCCTTTATATGTGTACTGTTTCATGTCCTCTTTAATGATATGAAAATGCAAGATGCTTATTGCTGGAACAACGAGCATCTGCAGACTTTCACCTATAGCCTTTTTTAAACTTGCTCTTCTTCTTTTTTGTTTTCTTGATGGACTATCTCACAAAGCATACCCCTAGGTAGAGCTGGTGGCAGACAAGAGTTAGTAACCGTCTGGACACTCACCCCAAAGAGCACCCACTAAGGGAAAACCACCCAATATGAGGCCGTGCACCTATCATATTATATTTTGTGTAAAACGATGATGGGTGGCACCTTTGTTGACAAGTCTACATTCTGTGTGTCCCAAATCCCCATCCTGACTAAATCCTAAAGATCATGGACACATTGTCTCAAACACTCATTCAGCCATCCCTCAGAGGCTGGCTGTGGGACAGATGGAGAGAGGTGAGGATCCAATGATGGAACTGTTTTCCCACAAAGGACTCTTAGACTCCTTGTCTGTGCATTTTGATACACATGAGACTGGCAAAGAGTGGATAACAGGGAGCTTTGTGAGAAGAGATCAGCTGGAAAAAATCTCGAGGGCCACAGTGCTGAGATAAAATAAAGTTATATCTGACCTCTGTCAGTCATCCAAGTGAGGGTTAATGGTGTGAACCAGTTCACTTTTGTGCTGCTTTTTCCTTTTGTTGATTACAGAAAAAGTTAGACAGCAAATGGACATTTAATAAATGATTATCTGTAATGGTAGTGGTTCACGAGTCCACTTAACCTGTGAGCTATCCTGCCATTTCCACACTTATGTGGGTGTTAAAAGGCTGGAGTCCCCTCTTTCCCTAAATAGTAGTGTAGATAGGTCGCAAAGAAGCAGGGTACCATTGTGTGACCCGTGAATTAAAGTTAAAGTGGGACTGTAAAGGGAAACCACTGATGTTCTCCTTATCTTCAATGATGCCTCTCACTAAATGTAAAAGGGCAGGAATCCAATCAGAAAAAGGACTCTGGAGTAACAAGGCGTGATCTGTGGGCCTAGGCCTATGTGAGTGTCTAACCCAATTACTATGATGCTGGCGGTAAATTGCTGTCCAGAGTGTTTTGCTGTTTTGCAAGGCTCATGTTTTTGTTTGTTTGGTGCCATGACCTAACTGACCTAATTGCAGCCTTGACTGGAAAAGAGGAGTTCAGATGTAAACACAAATACTTCAGAGAAACAGAAAAAACGAACACGCTTAGAATTAAGGTTTGTTAAGCAATATAAAAACACTAGAACTAATATAGTAACCCTATAGTAATTGCCAGAAATTCTTTTCTTTTTCCCTTTTTTTATTGAACCTTCTGACTATGACACAGAGTAACAGAGTATTTTTTTTCCCACAATTTAGAAAAATAAAGAATACTGTCTGGACCTGGTCAGGTAGCAAAGCTGAACCAGCTGTGTGATGCCCATGCAGCCCCTTCTGTGGACACCTACATTTGCATTAATTTATGCTGGAGCTAACTCAAACAACGGGCTGCGTGATGTCCTGCCAGCATCAGCAATCTCATCTGCTGCCTCACAACCTCACCAGCCGCGTGCTACTGAACCACATCTGACGTGCAGGAGGTGACGTCGAATTGTCCTAAAATATATTCAGTGGAAGTGGCACAAAGTCACAAAGCTACCTCACATGTGTCAACAAAACAAATGAAGGGCTTCTCATTTTAGTATCACATCAAGGTCACGTTGCTTATCATTATCATCAAGCTAATGAAATAGAATAGCCTCCTCTTATTCATGTAGTTTGTTTATATTCATTTCAATACAGATTACAGAAAGGTGCACAACAACCTAGAAGTAAGACCTGGAATGGTTTGACCTATTTTAGTAATAATTACAATATTTTCACATGTTATGAATCCTGTCATCACAACAACCATAGCAGCTGCTTCAGATTAACAAATAGAGATGGAAAACTTTTTGCTGCAAAAATATTTAAGAAGCCAAATTGCTGAAGTTCAGTGGTCATGTCACAAAATGGAATATGTCTTGCTCCAAGACCTCCGGTTGCCTTTAAGGAGATGTTAGTGAACCATCAGTCAACTCGAAAGGGAGTGCTGCTGATCTCGACTGCGGATAAAGTTAGACTGTTAAAGGAATAATCAGAGGATCTCCTATGGACACACCTTCCATAGAAAATGTACAGTCTGGAAAAAATCTCGAGGGTCACCATGCTGAAATAAATAAAGTTATATCTATATATCAAAGTTAAATAAAATAATTATTTTTTTTAATGAGGGTGGATCAGATTTCGCCTTAGTTCCTCACAGATGTGTGGGGATAGACAGCTTCTTTCCCATTGACTTCCCAGTCGTTCCACCGGAGGAGAACCAAACAAACACAAACACTTAAGATACAGTTTCACAAGATTCACTGAAATAATTGCATTTTAACAACTAACTACATTATTAAGACAACATACTAATATACACTGTACCATATTTTGACTATATAAATATAGTACACCAATAACTAAAAGCATCTCTCATATCATGTGATTTATCACAATTTCGGAGTTTTCAACTTGCACGTCATCCTGTTTATATCTGCTCCCTGTAAATGAAGAGGTTGCTCAGACTAATGTAGCGTAGAGTATAGCTATACTTATACTAAGTGTAAACAGACGATTTCCTGCCTGGTGATCTGGATTTTAAGTGTTGGTTTCTGTCACAGTACTTACCATGTAAACAAAGTCCAGTGTCGCAGTGTGGAAGCGAACAACGACAGTGATGTGTACAAAAAGCACAGGTCCCTTGCTTCTCTGCATGTTGTTTCTGTGGTTATTTAATGTGTGTTTGTGTGTGTGAAAAAGAAAAAAGATGGAGAGAAATGACAAAAATGCAACATTTATCTGCCTTTGAAAAAAAATCTCCTTTCTTTAATCCACATTTCTAAACAGAAAGGTTTGGTGTAAAACAGAGTCAAGGCAGTATCCATGTCTGAAAGATCTCCTTGTGCTCTGTAACTGCTTTTGCTGCCATTAGTCCAACCAGCTCCTACTGTTCTGCGCAGGATATTGCCCATCATCATCACAAGCAAGGCAAAGGCCAAAAACACAGACCATACTTTCTTCTCCACAGGCCCATCTCTGCGGATGCCTCACCAACAGATGTCCAGGGATTACCCAGTCCCTTTGGAAAGGCACTGGCTACGGTTTTGTTTGTGAGTTTGCTTTACTCATTTTTCAAGTATTTTTAGACAAGGCTGTGCTGAAATGCAGAATCAGTGGGTGGAACAGAACATCTAAAAACCACAGGTCTTCCGCTTTGACAGCAGGTGATGCGTCACAACCACCGCACATCTGGAATATGGCACTGTTTTATCTTCCATTTAATCCTGTATACTGTATGACTGGAACAGAATCATTTATAGTTAATAGGACTGAGTATGACATTACTCAGGGAATAGCAATCAAGCTGTTTGTCCTATAATCATGATCTTAGTGTTTAGTATGTATTTTGTTCAGTGGCTAAAGCTATTTATATACCATTTAACATGCAACAGTGAGTCATAACGTTGTGATGACTCATTGAAGTCTCAGTCAGAGCATCTCTATAATGCCAAGACTTGTTGGGTTCTCCCAGTCAGCAGTGGTAAGTACAAAAGGATAGTAGTCCTTGTATTTTTGTATTTCCTTCTGATATCTGAGCTGAGGTAACGCAAAAAATTTCCCCATCATGGGATCAATAAAGTCTTATCTTATCAAACTATTAACCAGACTGAGAAATCCTGAAATAATTCTTGTGTAAGGCAACACCAGCATGGATGGATTAATCCCTTCGTAGGAGATACTAAAAAGCTTCTTTATATAAATGTAGTGGTGCTAATAAAAGATATTATTATTATTATTTTCTGTAGTCAGTTATATTTGGTGATATGGCTTCATTGTGGGGACTCCCTGCCCTTCACCGTAAAAACATGAAAAGCCTAATGCAGGAAAAGCATGTTTTCCTGCTCTTCCATGTACATACATAGAAAGCCTAAGGCAGGACCAGAGGGAGCACCCCACCTCAACTACCACTTCTCAGCTACAGAGTAGAGCAGACATTAATACCAACCCATAAGAAATTAATTTAGAGACAGCCCTAAATGTGGGAGCTTGAGTAGAGACACGTTACAAAGCAGCTTGCTAAGGAAACAAGTGTAAAAAGCAGCTTATTCTGTGTAGCCAGCTGGATGTGTGTACGATGTGAACGTCTCAGGTGGCTCTATGAGACATAATATGTATAATAACCTGTAGGGTTGTCCCAAATAGATTTTTGTGGGGTACTGTGTGATCAAACCAAAAAACTGGAGGAGATGGTGCTCAAAATTCATCATTGTCTTGAGTTAAAGACCACAGTTGCTTTGAAAATGATTGTTACAATTAAAAATTACAGTTTAAGACAGCAGAACAGTTTCATGTTAAAACAAATTTTCTCTCAGGTCTTTCACTGCTGACCTGCAGGGCTTAGTAGCCCTTTGACCTTGTCAAAAGTAGAATGCAGATGCCTAAAGTAAACAGCTAACTTCTGGTCAAAATATCATAGCAAGGTGCAATATTCATACTTGTTCCTGAGAAAAAGGCACAGTAATACATTTAAATACAAATGTATTACTAAATTTAAAACATTTAGTAATACAAAGAACCCAGAACCAAGTGTCAGGGCCAAATTGCATCGCTCATTTGACTAACAATGGCACCCTTTTGTTTTCAATATTGTCAGCCCAAATTACTTTGTCATTTTGTTCTTTTTCATATGCAAACTAAAGCCTTACAAGATATAAATCACCTTTTTAAAATATATAAATCAAGTTACACATTGTATATTATACAAAGTGACATGACTATAACACAGTCGGTTATCAGTTATTGTTTTTTTTTTTTTTGCTTTATATTTGTCTGCAAAGTATTAATTATATGGCCTAGCATATATATACTCAAAAACCAACAACAAAGCAGCTGTTAAAACAAACAAAAATGCTTTAGACCACCTTTTACATCATACACAATGACTTAAATATATAAGGTCTATGCCCCGCTAAAGTAGTTAATATGCTAGCTAATTAAACAATTTAGTTACAGTAAGTACAGCTCATATCTGAAAATTAAATTGTTAAATCCAAAAACTGTCAGATGAAATATTGCCAGAATGGACAGGTATATAAAGTTGGTGCTCAAGTGCTGTCGATGCTGAGGTCACGGTGTCTCGCAGAATTTCATTGTGTGCTGCCTCTGCTTCTGCCCCCCCTCTCTGTCTGTCTTTAAAGCTTTTCTGCCTGTCAATTATCTATTCCCACAATGACTCTCTGCCATCTGGCTATCTGATGTACTGATGTAGATTAATGCCACAGAGACCCATATTAAGTCATAAGAGAAAATGTAGTTAACCCTCGCTCGCAGGAGAATCCGTTTCTGTCACATTCATTTGCATACTGTTTATGTTCTCTGCCTCTTACACATCAATTAGCCTTTTGTTTCACTCAGCTGATTCTTGCAAATTATTCTTTTGCAAAGCCAAACACAAAACTAAATTCTCCACTGGACTAAAGTAAATATCGATCAATAAAACTATAGAGCAGTTTGAAGTGAGATTTTAAAAGCAGTAGCAGGAAGGTGTTGATAAATGCTACGCACACTTTCTCACACATATAATCACTCATACTCTAAGAACTGCTGCTTCAGGAAAAAGAAAGACAACCAGGCCAGCGGCAAGGTGACAGCCTCCAAGCCAAGGTGACCCTTTTAAATCTATCAGCTGCTCACAAGTGTGCGCACATCTAAAGAGGCAACAGCATGCTCACTTATTGTAAAGTCTCTCTGGCATAAAGACCAGTGGTGTAGAAAGCATTTGCAGCTTTTACTTACATAAATCTATAACTATATATCTGTGCGGGTATTGTTATGCAATCAAGCCTACTCTTAAAAATGGGAATTTAAATAATAATAAATAAAAAGTAAAATGTAAAATGTAAAGGCAATGCAGAAAAATGTACATATTGTACAGTAATGTCATTAGTTTTCTTAGGTTAGTATTGGTGTTGCATTATTGTAAACTTTGTGCTCCTTTTTAATTAGTTTGTATTCAGCTATGAGTTGTGGCTTCAAAAATGTTTGTATGTATGAACAGATTTTTAAAAAAGCAAGTGGATGACTGGATTTTCTATTTCCTTCTTATACTTTGAATTTTCCAAAAGTATTGAGAAGGCTGTTGTAAGTGGTAAAGGATTATCAAGGGCCAATTTTCTGTCAGTTGACTGTACTTGTATAGTTTAATCAAATGTTAAGTGAGTTATACATAATAATAAAAAAAATTCTTTGCAGGTTTGTCTCCAAAAATCTTGTTTTCTTTTTTAAGTAATGAATAAATAAAGTACCTTGAGTAGATGTACACACTTCCATTACAATGCAGAGAAGACATGCACGCACAGCTCAGCTGGATGTAACCTGTAGATCGGTGACAGATAAGTGCTTAAGCAAATTGTATCAAAAGAAATATGAATCACCTCAAAGGGCTGCTAAAAGCCACTGACTGTGTCTGAGTTTTTTGTAGTTAAAGGTGGGAGCAAAGCATATCCAAGTGTTAATGTGCAGTAAGGACTTTCCAGCCAAGGTCCTCTCTCAACACAGATATATATCTTCCGTAGATGTAATTAAAGAGATCATCCACTTGGACTGAGAGGCTAGCCCACGCTCCCTAATACGGCGCTAATTGAGGCAAACCCTCTCGTACTTCAGAGGTCACAAGGTTCTCCTCCCCTCTCGCCATAAATGTGCAGCCACAGCTGGCAAGAATCATCCTTCACGAATTGGTAGAAGCATGTTGACAGAGGGATGAGAATATATTCAATGAACCATAATACCTCTGGGTCAGTTTCACTGACGTGCTTGTCCTTGGTTTCTTGTACTTCTATAAATGGTGGCACTTCTTCATTGTCTTTGCCTCCACTTTTTTCACACTTTGAAGCCAACTCCAATCTATTCTCCTCTCGCTCACTCTTACCTCCCGCTGGCAAGAGTGCTGGCTCTTTCCTCCAGTTGCTTTGAGCAAACTAATTACAATAACTACACCTGCGGGAACCATTTTTTGGTTTGACACGTTGGCTAATAGAGAGCGGCGATTAACTGCTGTGATTCATTGTTCACCTTACTGCAGTCATGTGTCATTTAAGGGGTGTCTGCTCACAGATTCTGTAGATACAGGATATATTGTAGTTTTCTTTTATTTTGTTGTTATTTTTTGGTTTTAGTAATGTGCCATAAATAATCCAATAAATTGCATTTTTCTTTTCAAAACTACTGTTTTAATATACGTGTGATTTAGTATCATTAATAGACACAGAGTTTCCAGTTCTAAGATGTTATATAACACACGACCCTAATGACATTGGCCAGTGGGCACACTAATATGTTCAGTAATTGTATGCACTAAGTAAACAGTGCTCCAGCTGAGAAATTAGCCTGAGGAGCACATAAACAAATTGTGTCCCTAAGCTTGTTAGCCCACCCCCTTTCACAGACTAATTACGACAAAGTTTGACTTTTCCATAAAATGGTCAGTGTTTCCCTGAGAACACAAGCACAAAAGCTCCCCTTTGAGTGACACCTGCCAGCAGACAAGGCATCTATCTGCATTCCCATTAAGGGAGATTCTTCAGGGCAATAGACTCTCCTTCCGTTGTCCTTTAAAATCAAGGTGGTGAAAAAAAATCAATGCTGCTCTACTGTGGTTCTGCATCCGCACATAGGATGCTGAGTGTATGGAGGTGGCAGGCATCACTAGGGGACAGGCTAGTGAGGCTATCTGGAGGAAATCAATAAAAAAAAAAAAGCCCATAATAATAGCAGTAACAGTGTCACAATGTTGCTGAGAGTATTTTCTTTTAGTGTATTGATTTATAAAGACGGAAGCCTTATCTTCACGTGTCAATTACAGCTTTGGAATATAAAGAAAGAAAATGCGAGAACTGCAGGCACTGTTTCAGTCATGCTTCATTTACTGCTCCAGTAATGGCAAAGGGATTTGATTTGGCTGTCCTATAGTCGCTCAGAGGTCCCAATATATCTGCCAAGCCAGAAATGGAAAAAATCTCTTGGAAAGACCTGGAAAGGAAAAGGTTCCTCTGTAGAAAAGGAAAATGATGAAGGCAATCACCTCATGAGTGAAGAAAGATAAGGAGCTCTGAACCAAGGGGCTTTGCTCTTACGGTTTAGCACACTTGACCTCGTGGCCTCGTGAGATCTTGCAGCCACAGTCAAAGCTTATTGTTAACTTTTTGGGTCTCACCAGTGATGACGACTTCCACACATGATAGTTTCATTTGTTAGATAACAATGTGGGCTTTTGTTTGTAGAGCTCAAACTCACCGACATATATATGTTGACGTGAAATTAAATCATCATTTTACTATATATAATATTGTGGGGCATTATAATATCACATAAAATTAAATAGCCCTAGTTGTCCTGAATGATACATCAGTTATATATATTCAGTTTTATTAAAGTAAGAGATCCAAGACACTGTGAAAATGAAACTAGTAAAGAAACACATGATAATTAAGCTTATTCTTGGAATATTGCATATGTCAAAGTGTAAGGATCCGATTACTGATATTGTCTTTAGTTACTTGAACTGCATCTCACTGAGTCTCCCACCTGAGATTTTGCTGCTATTGAAATGTACATCTATATCCATCCATAATGACTACTTATAGTACTATGGTTGGTTTGTTATACTCAACTATATATATATTTTATTTTTTATTTTTTAAACAATTCCCCTCTTGCCACTGCGAGCAGTCTATCCTTCAAGCTCAGGTCCTTTACCAGAGGGAGCTTTAGGCTCCTGCGCAGTATCTTAGCTGTTCCCATGACTGCGCTCTTCTGGACAATGATCTCGGATGTTGTTCCTGGGATCTGTTGGAGCCACTCGCCTAGCTTGGAAGTCACGGCACCGAGTGCTCCGATTACCACTGGGACCACTGTTACCTTCACCCTCCACATCTTCTCGAGCTCTTCTCTGAGCCCTTGGTACTTCTCCAGCTTCTCATGTTCCTACTTCCTGATGTTGCTGTCATTCGGTATCGCCACATCTGTCACTGCAGCTGTCTTCCTCTGCTTGTCCACCACTATTATGTCCGGTTGGTTAGCGATCACCAATTTGTCCGTCTGTATCTGGAAGTCCCACAGGATCTTAGCTCGGTCATTCTCAACCACCCCAGGGGGCGTCTCCCATTTTGACCTCAGGACTTCCAGGTTATACCCGGCACAGATGTTCCTGTACACTATGCCGGCCACTTGGTAATGACATTTCATGTATGCCCTGCCAGCTAGCATCTTGCACCCTGCTGTTATGTGCTGGATTGTCTCAGGGGCATCTTTACACAGCCAGCACCTGAGGTCTTGCCTGGTGTGATAGACCCCAGCCTCTATGAATCTTGTGCTGCCATGATTAATGCCTCTGTGCTCTCTTTCAGTCCAGCTTTCTGGATTTGAGACACTTCTTCTTTCTGCCTTATATATATATATATATATATATATATATAAAATTAGGTTAATTTGAGAGCTTGTGAGTGATTTTTACATTGGTATTATAGATACATGAATTTTTACTGCATTATAGGCACTAAATCTTCACATAGAATAATGCTAATTTGTGCTGCATCAATTCACATCTAAACACTGCATTTATTATTTATTCATTTTATTTATTTAAAAGGAGCTACTCTTCTATATGCCAGTGTTAGCCAGCTGGCTTATTTTCAGCTGCAGTTCTTTGGTGTGATGTTCCAACACCATGCAAAGCTGACCATCTGGCAGCATGCAAAGGACGTGGGGCAAGTTAACAATAATTTACTAAAAAACTGTTTTAATTCTAATAATAATAAAAAGCGCGTATCTGCTTTTCTATAAGGGAACACTTTTTTGTTACATGCATTTTTTTAAATAAGGCTGTCACATGTGCCTAGCATGTTGCACTGATGGTGCCAATGGCTTTCAGCTCTAACACTTTCATTTGAAAGTATAGACACTGACTAATCCTTGTGGAATGAAATCATTGGTTGGGTTTGTCACAAGTTTTCATTCGGCTAATGTTGGGCAGTTACCTACAAGATTTAAATTCTTTAGTGCCCAAGGACATTTGCTGCCCTGTTAAAATCTCCATCTGTCCTGTCCCATCTGTGTAGAAACAGAGATTTGCTCTCTGCTTGCTCACAGGTGAACATGTCCGGTATTCAAGGTGAGCAGCGACTGGCACACAACGACTGCTACTCTTGAAAGAGACTTTCAAATGCATTGTTTTAATAAGGAAATGGCTGCTGTACACTGCTAGTAGTGCTAACCCATGTCATTCTCACCCATTACCTACTGAAAAACAGGCTCGCCACACATTACTGACATAAATCAATAGTCTGTTGATTTTTGCCTCTTTGAGGCTTCATTTCTGAAGAAACCTTGCCACAGATAGGAAAATCGGCTTCCTGAAGACACATACTAATGCTTATTATTTTTAATATTCATACTCAGATTAATTCTATTGGCTCACCTTATAAAACAGGAAAACAACTGGGCGTTAGATGGGCTATCTGTACAGTGAACGTGCTGAAAAAGTGCTGCTGGGCTTTTTTTCTCTAATATCAGCAGCATGTCAACAGCGGGACAGTTACTGAAATATTCCTCCTAAAGTCATAATTCCACTGACTAAGCATTGTGACCTTTTTTTAAAAAAATTCAACTGACTAAGTCAGCTGCTGTATCATTCCTCATTTTGTTCTATTCAGAAAGACACAGCAAAAAGAGAAAGCCATCTGGCCATCAGCAGTGCATCGAAACATTATTAAAAACATCTCAAACACAGCATTTCTCTCATAAGTTCCTGCCTCATGTCCTATTAAACAATCAACACAGACCCATTCACATTTGTCTTGATTTTTTTTTTGTCTTTAATGTTTGAGGCAATCTAGATATCTCTTCTTGAAAAAAAATTCAGTGGCTAAAGTGCTTCGGATCCTGACATCAAAGAACAAGATGCACTCGTGTCCATGTGAATTACTTTATAAATTCCAAGGAAATATATTCCTATTTGGGCTTTTTACTGTTTTTAGCTTTTAAGCCTTCAAGTGTGGACAGATCCTATGCTCCTTTGTTGTCAGTTCTATTCCACTCAGCACACTTTGAGCTGTAATTGTGCCTGTTAGACAGAGGAAGTCTTAAGAAGTTCTACAAAGTTGCTGCCACAGTGTAAAAATGTGTGACTCATTTACAGTGCGTGCACTTTGGGTTAAAGAGGACGCTGAAGCACGGTCTGCAGAGTTTTCACTCACAGCAACTATCCTATGTATTTTATGAACTAGTTTCCATGAGACCTAAGAGAAACAGTCCCTAAGGGGCAGTTTCTCTTAGGTCTTGAAACGCGTTATCCTAGATTTTTACATGATAGCTTTGGCTAGATCTGCATAGAAAGAAGATACGGGCTGCAGTGGCCCTATTGTCTCTGAACTGAGACCACTAAACACAAAGTGCAATTTCAGCATGGTTTTTCAGCACTTTCAAAGATGATTTTTTTTCTTTTTACTTTTGTTTTTCAAAACTAATCTCAACATCGTTGAGACAACTGGGTAATTAAATTTTTCTTATTTTTCTAACATGGTATTTTTGTTCATTGGAAATTGGGACGGGACTTCAGCTCAGCATCTTTAACGCTGGTTTTGCCTGCTGTTAAGAAACATTTAAGTTGTTTTATGCCAGCCACTTTTATGCTGGCCACATATTAAGGCATAGACTTACGTACAGATGGAAGAAGCCCATGCAAGTGATTTGATTTCAGTGCAAAAGTGCAAAAATCAGGTTGATGAGTGATTTTTTTTTCATTTTACAAACTAGCAGAGTATATCTGATACAATATACATACTATTCTTTGATTTTAAGAATTGTTTTTGTTCCTTTGATAAGACACCATCTTGATCTAATTCTCCAGCTATATGCAGCACCCAGGTTTGCCTGTGAATCTTGAAAGTGGAGTCACTGTGTCAGGAAGTGAAGTTTTAAGCCCTGTGGAGGACCAGACTGGAGCCTCATGGCAGCTTCGCAAAAGGGAGCTTTATTTTTAGCAGTTGAACAACAGGAAGGAGAAAAGGAGGCCAGTTCTACCTGGCAAGATATGTAGGAATGATGACATCGGCTCAGTGGAGTGTAAACTGAGCATGTAGAGGTTGGTACAGTTTGATAGGTTGAACACTGTTGGGGCATGAAATGCGAGTTGAAGAGAGAAAAAAATAGACAGTGGAGCAGTGACAGAGATCCCAGAGCACAGAACTCAGGTCAGGAAGTTCCTGTGATGAGCAGTCACAGGATTAGCTTATAGGATTTCAAGAACCATCCCATAAAGTACAAAAATAAGAAGTGCAAGTATGCATACACCATATTAACACTGGCTCATAACCCCAGACAAAGTCATGACAGTCAAGCTATTTGGACATATTTTAATATCAAAAACTATTGTTTGTATCACTAAAAAACAGTAACACCTACAACAAAAACAGCGAGATTTAGCTTCCTAAATAATTCCTAAATAACTAAGCTTCTGACATGTTGTTGACTGGTGACCTGGTTATCTTCTCAGATTTCCTGATTACTCTAGGAGTTCAAATAAGCTTACCTACTGTTGGGAAAAGGTAAAGGATGACTAATGGTGCTCAGATCACCCACAGAACAAACCAGAGCGCTGAAGGTTTGCCTCTCACCTTTGCCTGTGACGCTTTAGATGACCACAACTCTTCAGTGGTCAGAGATCACAGACTTTCATGGCTGCTCATTCCTATAGATTTAAAATGCTTGTCTTTAAGTAAAGTATTTAATTGTTGAAATAACCCCTGTTTTTTTTGCTGTTGTTGCTGTTTTTAATAACTGGAGTTCCCAAAAGGTTGATTCTGTTCATCTGGACGTAGCGTTTTTAGTGGGACAAATGTTTCGTCACTCATCCAAGTGTCTTCTTGAGTCTCAGCAGACTGCAGGTTGTTCATTCAGTGGACTGGTTTCAGTTATTGTGCAAATGTACTGTTTATAAGGTTTATAAAGTTGGGGAAACCTTTTGGGATTTACTTACTTGGATGATTGAGCATGCATCAAGATAAATAACTGGAGTTGTTTAAACTCTGAAACTCACACTGGATTCCTCCTTTGTTTCTCTGTATATGTCCTCTTTTGGCCAAATTCCAACATTTTGACTTCATGCACTCAAATGTCACTTTCACTTGTCATGTGTCGGTGCTAAAGCCTGCTGCTTTAGGACCAATATAAGCTTATTTATGCTTTATCTTCCAGGTGGATCACTGGAATCATCTCTTGCTTGGACTTTGTGGGAGGAAAAAAGCTCACATTATATCTGAGGGGAAATCGAAGATTATCTGAAAGCTTGTTCTAGTTGAATTCAGTGGAATGGCTAAATAGCTAAATGGTGCATTTCTGATTTGGACTCTTGGCTCTACTAGCTTCTGCCCTCTACTGTGATCTGTTGCTGAACTGTTGCTCCGCATGTTTTAACCATTTTAACTGTTCCAACTGGAACAAGCTTTCAGATGATCTTAGATTTCCCCCCAAATCAGACTATTTTCCTTTCAGATTAAAACTCTCTTTTACAGTATGTGCCAATGAGATATATACACATATACATTTATTGTCAGTGTTTATCTTCACTTATATGTTGTATGTATTTTTGCTGATGTAGATTTGTTTTTATTGTATATGTACCAAGATATATATATATTTTTTTAAATCCTTGATAAAATAGATATATTGTGTTAGGTAATAATAATATATATTTTTCAATAAGAGTCTCGATAGTTACCTTTGACCTCTCTGTTTCCCAAAGCTTTTGTACACACTCAAGTATGCTTTGCTGACAGCGCTCAGAAACCGTGCGTGACTTGTATGCTGAAATCTCAGACTTGGCTCAGTGTGTGACTGGTGGTACTGCACACTGGAGATAGCTCTCATCTCAGTGATAGCCTCTTTTCAGCGATTTGTTCAGGTACCAGAAACCAGTGAATTCATTGCTCGTCTTATGACAGGCTGCAGATATTGTGCCTGCAGAGTTTGGCAAGGCGGGCTTTTCCTTGGCTTTATTGTTAGTTATGTTGTTTTGAGCATTGGTGTAATAGTGTGTGAAAAGACATCCACTCCGAGCCACAATGTAAGCGTTCAGCTACAAAGTGGAAAATACAATATGTGCTCAAACTGTTTGTACGGCATCTATTTGTCAGCCAAGATAGCACAGCACTGCTTTGTTCACAAAAAGAATGAGTTGCATCCTGAAAATGTTTAACGTTTATTAAACTGAGAATTTAACAACAAAAAAAACAATTTGATGTTCAGTAGCCTACAATGAGAAGTTTGAACATCCTCTGTGTAGGTTCTCATTTCTAATCATCTAACAATACAAAAAACAAATAAAAATGACAAAGTCTTAACCCACATTTAAGCTTTTTGTTTTGCTTGTGAACCACCTGTATGCTGCACAAACCTTTGTCTGACCCACCTTCAACCACCTGCCTCTTGAAGTACTGCCAGCACTTTAGATGCAAATAACATATCAGACCAAACAATACGGGAGCCTGTTCAGGGGGCAGTTGTGTAGATAGAGAGCAGTGAATAATTTAACAGCAAATCCAATCTGTAAGTCACAGGGGTGGCGTGTGTGTGTGTGTGAGTGTTAACCTGGCTTACAAGGAAGTGCTTCAGGGGAAGGCCTCTTCTTCTTTTCATTACAGAAGGCAGATTGGGAAATGGATCAAGCCCTGCATTCATTAGTGTGCACAAGGAGGAGTGATTATGGCACATAGACTTCCAATTCCTCACCTGTCAGGATTCTCTTGCAGGGAAGTTTTTATCAAGTGGAAAATTAATGTTCTCTACCATAAACACCTTTGAATTTTGAGCTCTCTCCAAGTATGACAACCATTAGCAGTTTAAGTGGCATTAGAAGCAATTAAAAGAAATGACAGGGAGGTAATCGCTTGGTACCCAGAGCTATCGCCTCCACTGATGTGTCTGAAATATTCATAGGGAGAAAAAGGCTCTGGACCGGGTTCAGGCTCTAATTAAATGAAAATGCTCCAAGTAACTCAGATGTCATGGAAACAGCTTGATGATAAAGCCCAAGGGGAGGAAAGGTCAAGTTCCAAACCTTACACTGGACAACATGTGTACAAGTTATCTAAGACTATCAATCCTAAGGCAAGTTTTCCAAATAGAAATCATTGCAAAAAAAAAAAAAAAATCTTTGATTTAGCTTTAAAAATATAAGGTTTTCATCTCATCTGATCTCTTTAATAACAGTGTTATAAATTAGAGTGCGCAATGAGCCAATTACCAAACATCTGATATCTCAATTCTTCCCAACTCGTGCATTTTTCTTGTTTCAAAACGTTATCAATAAATAATGCTGGCAGCATCCGGGCGGTGAGTGAAATGCAAATGAGATTTCTGTCTCCCATGTTCCACCGTTCACTTCTGGTCTTCCAGGGAGTTATTTTTGAGGCAAATTTGGGTCACGACTCACAAGGTGTTATTTTTAAACATCAGCCCCTTTAGCCAGTGTCTGAGCTACAATAAATTCAGCCAGGCTTGATTTGCATTTTTTAAAAGGACAGCTTGGAGAACTGGTGTACTTTGTTAGTCCTGTTGCTGTCTTTTCTCTTTTCCTCCTCCTTAGATGCAAGCTATTTCAAGAACGTGGACAGAAGCGTGATGTCTTGCTTTTGGTGGGGTCTGTTGTGATGTGGAATGAGACACGTTTGAAGATGCTGCGTCTCAACGCCGTCATTCTCAGAATACTGAAGAGCATTCGGCTGACTTGTATGCTTGCATAGCACTGTGCGTCACACAGACTGGCTTTAATTAGTTCCTTAGTTCTGTGTTACAATCTTCAGTGTCTATATTTGGATGTTGAAAGGCTCACTTCTCATATTTGTTCCGCAGTTTAACTTTTAGCCATTAGAGTTCGGCTCTGGTGACTGACCGCATTTTGGCATTGGGTTAAATTACTTCAAGGCTGCAGTGGGCGTGGGTGTCGCTGATGGCTTTTCCACTTGACCCCTTTTCCATTACAGAATTTGACAGAGCTAGTATTTAATATTCTGGCACTATTCTGGGCCTTTCAAAAATCCAATTAGAGTCCCGAATTTACTGGATTATGACATAACCATTTGGGATTTAAAAAGCCTCTATTCAGTCTTTGTAAAGGAATCATCGTAGATGTTTGAGACTGGGAAAAATTTAATTCCAGCTCTGTTTATGCGCAAAAGGGTACCAATAAAAAAATTTGCTCTTTGTTGGGATGACAGATCTTGCACATATTATGTTTTTATGCAAATTTTACATTTATTAAATAAGCAACTTTGGCCTATTACAGTGGGAGAAAATAAGTATTTGACGTCGTGCTGAACTTGTACATTCGCTCACTTACAAAGAAAAGAACAGTCTCTAATTTTTAAGGTAGTTTCTGGATCAACCAAAGATCCAGAAAAAGAACACGTTACATAAAAGTTATAAATTTATTTGAATGTCATTGAGTGAAATAAGTATTTCATTCCCTACAGTCCAGCCACAATTCCCTGATGTTGCACACAGATTACAATCAATTGATCAATTACAGTCTGGAGCTTCATGCAAAATCTGAGGATGATTATTACAAAGTGGCGGATGAGCCCAAAACTACAAGAGAGCAGCTTGTTAGGAAAATCTGAAGGCAGCTGGGACCGCAGTCACCATAAACACCACTGGTACGATTACTAAGCTGTAATGGACTGGCCAAAGGAGGAGACAGAAGCCACTGACATGAAGACGAGGAAGCTCCTGACCATGCATGGAGGGTTTCACCCCAAATCCAGCATCCTGAGAGTGTAGGCTAAGCAAAGGGATGGAGGCCAAGGACTGGTGTGTGTCAGAACCACTATCCAGAAACAACAAACATCCACGAGTACAGGGAAGATGGTTACAACCTACCATGTGCTTAGAGCAGCAAGGAAAAGAACGATCATGGAAGGACAAGCCCCTGCATGGTATTTAGCACCGGTAGAAAGCAGAAGTGGCTCAAATCCAGAAATCCTTCCAGTTGGTGGACAAAGCTGGACTAAAAGGCAGTGCAGAGACACTAGTCATGACAGCACAGAAACAAGCCCTAAGTACAAGATCCATGAAAGGAAGGGGTCTACCACATCTTTTTGCAGTCTGCAAAAAGATGCCTCGGAGACAATCCAGCACATAACAGCGGGGTACAAGATGCTAGCAGGCAGGGCATATATGGAACCATAACCAAGTGTTCGGCATAGTGTACAGAAACATCTGTGCAAAGTATGGCCTGAAAGTCCAGATGTCAAAATGGGAGACGCCCCCTAGGGTGGTGGAGAATGACCGAGCTAAGATCCTGTGGGACTTCCAGATACAGACGGACAAACTAGTGATGGCTAACCTACTGGACATAGTGGTGGTGGACAAGCAGAGGAAGGCGGCTGTAGTGGTAGATGTAGCTATAGCGAATAAGGGCAACTTCAGGAAGAAAGAACACAAGGAGCTGGAGAAGTACCAAGAGCTCAGAGAATAGCTCAAGAAGATGTGGAGGGTGAAGGTAACAGTGGTGCCAGTGGTAATCAGAGCGCTAGGTGCAGTGACTCCCAAGCTAGGCAAGTGGTTCTAGCAGATCCCAGGAACAACATCGGAGATCTCTGTCCAAAAGAGCACAGTCCTAGGAACAGCTAAGATACTGCCGAGGACCCTCAAGCTCCCAGGCCTCTGGTAGAGGACCTGAGCTTAAATGACTGAAGGATAAAGAGGATATCATCAAAAATCACTCTAATAACACAAGTAGCCTGGCTTTTACAATACTCTAAAAACTCCACAATAGATTCCTATTTATTTTTATTAGTCTAGTGATCTGCCCTCAAAACACAAAAGCTCACTGAGAAAATTCCTTACGTGGAACATTTAATTATGTAATTGGGTTCACAGCAGCTCGTTGTAACATAAACACATTGTCAATCTGTTCCGTTAAATGTACCATCTTGCTTTCAGAGGGAAAAGTGTGACCCACATGTTGTTAACGACAGGATCCATGTTGCACTGCGCATACAATTTGTGCCTGCAAATGTTTCACTCTGAAACAGTATTGCTTTTACATTGCCAAGGCAAAGAGCAAATTAGAAATCATATTGCACAAGACTGTTTTCAATTTCCTTCTGAATTTCCTCTGAATGATGCCCCCACCCTTTGTGCGGTGAGGAAGCCTGAGCTCCTCCATACTTTATGACACAGGCGGTCTCGTTGGGTTTTTTTTTCTGTCACATTTTGAGTAATCTGTTTGCTGAATCACACCAAAAGCCTCTCTCACTTCAACGAGCACACGTCAGGATCAGCCAGGGTAAAAACATAATGAGAATAATATATTTT
The DNA here is from genome assembly GCF_900408965.1 of Simochromis diagramma. Classification (NCBI taxonomy): domain Eukaryota; kingdom Metazoa; phylum Chordata; class Actinopteri; order Cichliformes; family Cichlidae; genus Simochromis; species Simochromis diagramma. The sequence continues at coordinate 12,332,333 of NW_024387375.1, forward strand.
TTAAAAAGAGTTTCTCTAAGTAACGCTCCACGTCCGTGTAATATTCTATTATTTTCCCCACTTGCGTGACTCGTGAGTGGAAAGGATAGATTGTGTACTCACCGATCACAAACAGCAAGCGACAGAGGATATTCCACCACAGTGGCCAAATATGTAAAATGTCTGGAAATGGATTATATTGAGCGCAGTGCAAGAGTGATCTGCAAGTTAATTGGTTCTGGTTTGCATGGGATTATCTAAAGTAAGGGAAGTATTTAATGAATTTCAAAGTCCTATTTAGTATTATGCTATTGTGGAGGGAAGCATCAATCATTTGTTGGACTATTCCCACATGGCCTTGTGTACTTGACCATGATGTTTCTGGAGTGGTGCTTTGAAAAGAATGTAATTAGAATCGCTGTATGACAACTGAATAACCTGGGGATCTGAGACTTTCTTCTAAAGGCTTCACGGTGTTTCCCAAGCCTTGATATTCCAGTCAAGACTGAAAATTATTCCTTTTAGCTTAAAAAAAACAAAACAGCAACGACAACAAAATGTCATCTTTGTCTTTCAATCTCCATCCATGAGCTGATTAAACAAAGCTAAGGGACTGGGTGAAGTAAGCGGTGAGTTCTCAGGATTACTTTAACATAACGCATCACGCCTCCGGGCATGCTGGTCTGCCTCTCCCATCTCTGTCTGCAGTTGCCCAGAGCTATGTGTGTGTATTTGCTATTATTAGGAGCTGAACCGCTGCAAGGTATAGAAAAATGTCATGGAGGGCAGCTATTTTTAACAGCCTGCGCTTAGTGTTGATCCTTCTTTTCTCTCCCTCTTCGTTGTGTGCTGGCTGGACATCAGTGCATTGCTCCCTCCTTCACCTCCATAGCAATTAACAAATAAATCACAAAGTGTCACACCCTTCCCTAAAAACGAACAAATTCACTCAGAAGCAAAAAAGAGAGAGAAAGGAAGAGAAAGGGTATCAGAGACTTATGCGTGCTATTTTTAGAAAATGTCTTGGAATTACTACTCTGCCCGAAGCAAATTAATGAACTCCATAAATAGTTTTTTGCTCAAGCTTTGCAAAAACCCATTCATACGTTCACTGATAGCCACTAGTCCTTGCTGACATTGCAGTGCTAATGCAGGTAGGAGAACTCCTCCTCTTCTACTATGCAAGCACCAGAAGCAGCTCTCCTCTCTGTCCCTCTCTCATACACGTGCTTGCTCTCTCTCTCTGACACCCTGCTCAAACACTTGTCTCCCCAGTTTTGTTTGACTATCATTTCCTTCCCTCCATCCTAAAGCTACAAAACGTTTTCTTTTAGCTTCAGCTTTTTCTTTGACCTCTAACTATCCCTTTGTCTCCTGCCAAATGAGAACGCAGATGATGGGGTGAAAAAAGAAAAAAAAATCCTCCCCTTCCGCCTCTCAAATGCTTTTCCTGGGAGACACGGAGCACAATGTTATCAACCACTTTAAATATCATCAGGGAAGATAATCTCCTGATTGCTTTGATCATACTGTTTCGGGGGCACTTTTTAAAAGAGACAAAGAAATGAAAGTGATATGACACTGTGATTATATCATCCTCCAAAAATATCCAATTTGTGAGCTGTCACTCTAGACTAGGAGATAATCATTCTACCCATTCATCTGTGGGGGGAAAAAACATGATTTAACTGTTCAGGGAGTTATTTTTGGTGCTGAATGTGACAGGTAGAATTACAGAAGCCATATGGTCTTTTCTTATTTGTATTCCCATGGCATGGCTGAGTTTTATGTTGAATTTAACAGTGTTGTCAAGGCTACCACACGCAGCATATGAGCCCATGCAGAACACGCTATTTTCTTGTTCTGTTTTTAAAACCTTGACCACAAGCTGGACTGTGCACACGGCCCCATTTGCTGTGTTCCAAACTTAATGTGACTCGTTATGAAGAGGAACTTGTAGCTGGTGTCAGATTTAAGAATCAGACAGAAGTCTGAAGTCAAAATACATATCATGATTGCCTGTGTCTGCAAACGAAGAGCTGTAAAGCCATCCTCGGGTATTACAATAGCAGTGAAAGCCCTCACCAAAGGAAGGGAGACAGAGCAGAGAAAGGGAAAATTATGATTATGAAACTCTGTCAATGGAAAATGAGACAGGAAGCAACCGAATGAGAAGACAGAGGGGCTGCGCAGCTGGCATCAGCCCAGCAAACTCATTTTCTGAGGCCACAAATCAGTCAGTGTTATGTGAGTCAAGATTCACAACTTGTGTTTGCAGTGGAAAAACAGCAAGTGCTGGCAGTATTGGAGCACCATCAAAGTGGATTGCAGTGCAAGCGAACGCATCCACTGAAGTGGACCTGGAAAGCATTTCGCCTTTAATTCACTTAAGTTCCTTCTTTAGCTTATTTAATGAACACTTTTGTTAGAAGCATTAAATACAGCTGTACTCTCCACCTACAGTGCAGCAGCTGATCCTGCATGGTGCAGACCAGTTCAGTCATGCATAAATGGCAACTATCCCTGCAGGGCATGTTGTGTACAAAAAATACCTAGTTTAACCTTACCTTGTTAGTGTATATGCAGTAACACTGACTTTCCCTATTTTAAAGAGAAATCCTTGACTTGGTCCTGAAATTTTTAATAGTTTGTTAATTGCAAATCAGCATATTTGGGCTGTTAGTACCCACATCACAATGCAACCGGAGTGAACATATGCCAGAATGTTTCCTTTTTGTACATTGCAGGGTGTCCTTATTAGAGAAATCTCTATATAGATTGCCTTTTTCAGCAGCTGTAAAGCTTGGTACAGTAATGAGCTAGGTGATATTTAGTGGGTGGCCCTTCTGACTAAAGCAAAGTGACAGCTGCATGCTAGGTTGTAATTTGTTTCTTATAAAACCCCAGTTCAGTGTCTGAGCTCATTACATGTGAGAACATGTTGCAAGGAGTATTTCAGTGGTAAGTAAACAGCAGTTTCAAGCACACTGCATCTTCAGTCTCAAGGGCTGATGCAAGACAACATCATGCCGTATCTCAGCTACACTGTAGTATAGGGTTGTTGTTTTTTTATCTATGATTTGAGTTTCTGTTTCTCTTTATTATTTATTCCACTATATTCTAGTTGCTTCCGCACGTTTTTTGGCACTTAACTACTTCCTCAGTTTTGGTGCTATTTTCACCGTTCAAATTTTATAATATTACTATTTCTATTACTATTTCCGCTCTTTCCTGCTATGACCTTTGGTGCTCATAACTTTTCAGATATTACATTTTTTTATGCAATTGTTTTGTCCCATTGAAATGAATGGACCACATTATCAGTGTGGTCACTGATTTTTCTTGCTGGGGTGAGCTGTGTTTTAGCTCAGTGAGATGAGCAGCAGTCCTCAGAGCAGGAGGTCCGGGTTTGAATCCGGCTTATGGCAACATGTTTTTCAATTAACATTTCAACTTTTTTAACTCGTTTCAACACAAATTTCAGCTTCTTCTTCCTTTTCAGCAGAATTTTCATTTTTTTCACTCCTTTTAAGCAAAAATTCCAGATTCGTCAGCTGTTTTTTAGCAGAAACTTCAGTTTCGTTACCTCGTTTCAGCACAACGTTCTGCTTCTTTGCCCCTTTTCAGTAGAAGGTTCTGCTTCTTCACCTCTTTTTAAGCAGAATTTTCAGCTCTTTCACCTTATTTCAGTTGTCTGAGAACCGGTTTGGCTCAGTAAGATGAGTAGCAGCCTAGAGACCATGGGGCCTGGGTTCAAAACCTGCTCATGGCAACATATCATTTAAGCTGACAGTTCAACTTTTTCACCTCTGTGATTCAGAAAATACATGTGTTGTTATGGTTGCTATGCAGTTGGCCACTGCACATTTGTGAACTTTCTCTTCATGTCCGAACAACTTCTTGCTACTTGCTCAATTTTCACTGAACCTCCACTCTGCAGTCCAAACGTCGTGGGTTTGATTCCACCTTGTTTAACTTTTTTTTTTTTCATTACAAATTAATACACTATCACAGACCAGTAATCTATATTGCTAATTTATTACAATTCTGCAAAGCTTTATGATTTTAGCAGCTTTTCTCTTTCTGGACCTCAACTTCTTGTTTAAGCTCCACGCCAGAAAAACATTGTGGAAAGGCTGCATGTCTGTCTCTGTCTGTGTGTGTAAGAATCCCGCTTATGGCAACATTTTTTTCAGTTAACAGTTCAAATTTTTTTAACTTTTTTCAACAACATTTTCAGCTTCTCCACCCCTTTTCAGCACAAATCCCTGCATTTTCAGCTGTTTTTTGCAGAAACTTCAGCTTTGTTACCTCTTTTCAGCAGAAATTCTGCTGATTCACCTCTTTTCAGCGCAACGTTCTGCTTCTTTACCTCTTTTTAGCAGAAATTCTACTGATTCAGCAGAAATTTCAGTTTCTTCACCTCCTTTCAGCACATAGTTTTACTTCTTCAGCTGTTTTCAGAAGATTCCGCTACAAGGCATTCACACAGCATTTTCGCGGGAAATGCAACTTTTTCTAGTTTTTTTGTTGTCGTTGTTGCTCACAAAGGGTGGTACATTGTAAGTATATATTTGCATACATTTATATATTTACACACTCACTGATAATTTGTTTGATACATCTTGCTAACACTGAGTTGGACTTCACATCCATAACCTATGTATGTGTTTCACCACATACCAAAGATGCTCTATTGGATTGAGATTTGGTAATTGTGGAGGCCATCTGAGTGAACTCATTGGCATGTTCAAAAAAACACTTTAAGATGACGTTCTGTTATCTTGGTGGAAGGAACCATCTGAATATGTATTATCTGAATGTGGCAGCAGAAATTAAGACTCATTCAATCAGGCAACATTACTCCAATGTTTTACCGGCCACTTTTGGTGAGCCTGTGCAAATTGTAGCCTCAGTTTCCTGACTGACATGGGTGGCACCCAGTGTGGTCTTCAGCTCCTGTAGCCCATCTGCTTTGAGGTTTAACATGTTGTGCATTCAGAGCTCTTCTGCATAACTTGGTTGTAACGACTGGTTATTAGAGTTACTGCTTCCTGTCTGCTAAAAGCACACAGACCGTACTACTTTTTCCTCAGACATCAACAGCATTTTCACTCTGAGAACTGCTGCTCAATGGATATTTGTCTTTTTTGGACAATTCTCTGTAAACCCTAGAGATGGTTATGTGGGAAATACAATAGCTCAGCAGTTTCTGAGATACTCAGACCAGCTCATCTTGCACCAACTATATATATATATATATATATATAGTGTGTGTTATTTTGATGCATTTGATTATATGAAATGAAAACATACTGTTGTTGCAAGAGGCTGAAGCAATTTCTCTATTTCTATACAGAGTTAGCCACAGGGCCTCCCAGAGGACTCTCATACTTGGAACTACATTTGATTGTGTTTCTTCTGTCTGCGTCTCTCAAGCATTATAGTTTCCACAGTATGTCCCACTTTACCTGATTCAAACACGACTGACATATGAGGCCAGGTGAGCCTCTATTACCATATTCATTACCTGTGTTATTGGAACCTGCACATGCAGCTCTGAACTTTCCCCCTCATATGCAAGCAGCCCTTCCCAGGAGAGTGGTGGCTGCACCTGCCTCTTTCTCCAGCTATTGTTAGTCTTATATGGAATGACTCCCATCATGATTTGTCCTATTGAAGCTGCGACTAGGTGTGCGCATGGGAATGAGTCCATCAGGACAAATTAGGAAGGTCACAAATAAACTTCTCACAGGAAGAAGGTGGAAAATCAAGATGGGCATTAGCGTGGCACCTGTGAAGCCTTAAACTGCTGTTATTTGATTTTTTCCAAATAGTTGCCCAGGATAAAATACGGAATCTAACAGCTATGCTTTCATCACAGAGAAGATGTGCTGATCTATATCTCTTCTTTCTTCAAACTTTGATGGCAAATGAAAACTGTGCCCAGCTGAAAAGGTCAAGACAGAGATGGAGACTTGTGCGCTCAGCCAGAAAATAGATCAGTCATAACAGTGATAACTGGAAATTAACTTTTTTATCCTCATGGTGTCTGCTCCATTTTTGAAAATGTGCTGTTGTGACAAACACGTTTGATGTGAGTTGTCGGATAATGTTAATCATTCAAACTGTTTGCAGACACCATCATAAAAAGTAAGAACTGAAAATTGGGCTTTTCGGTAACACGTATTTTAGCTTCCATTTTCATTCCTTATTTTTTGTGTTGCTATAATTCTCCTCGACAGACAACAGCACATATTTAACATAAGTACACTTATGTGCTAAAGGGTAAACTTGCTCAAGCGCTGCTTGTGAGAGCTGGAGTCAAGAAATCAACCAGAATCAAACACCAGTTTGGACAGCAAGTGAATGGATAGATCAATTGATTGATTAGTGTGTAAATCCTCTCTTGCAAATGCTCCTAAATCCCCTCTTCATGATTACCGCTTCGTACTGTGAATGCTAAGTAGCCAATACAGCACACACATCCACAGTGGTCGATAAGGATATTATTGCTTTGTGTTGAATTTTTCATTTCTTGTCTTCTTTTCTTAGCGGTGCTTGTCAAAGAAATGATCTCGCTTCACTGGTCACTGCATCAGGCACGCCTCAGTCTGTAGTTGCTCTGGAAAATTGCCTGGACTTTAGAATAGTTATCAGCTTGGGGCATGGGATTGTTTGCAACCTTTTTTTCCTTCTTCAGAAAATGATTTTTTTTTTTCCTGTTAAATTCAGGGGTTATTCAGGCAGCCCCCAAAGCACACACTCACCACATAATCCTACATCATCTTTTTATGTCTAGTTCAAAAAAAGAAAAATCACACACAGCTCATTTTATCCTTCAGCTCTATGTGTCCCTTTGTTATTTATTTGTTTGACTGGCTCTGGAACAACATTTTCCTTATCTTCATGTTGTAAAAATAAGTAGCTTTTTTCAGTGATGAGGCAAACTTTTATGTGAATGGTGAAGTTAACAAACAAAACACCGCTATTGGTTTGACACTAACCCACACTGGATGGATCCCTCCAAGACTGTTGGAACAACAAAAGTGATGGTTTGGTGTGGTATATGGGGTACAACGATAGTGGGTCCATTCTTCATCAATGGTAACCTCAAGGCCATTGGATATTTGAAATTGCTACATGATGATGTGTTTCCCTCTTTATGCACTGAAGCTGGCACGTTCCCTGAGTTTTTCCAGCAAGATGGTGCACCACCACATTATGGGTGCCAGGTCCGAGCATTCCTAGATGAACAGTTTCCTGGAAAGTGGATTGGTCGTCGTGGGCCAGTTGAATGGCCCCCAAGGTCTCCCGATCTGACCCCCTTAGACTTTGTCTATGGTGTGAGGATACGAGATGTGCAGCACCTGAAACTATGGATACTGGATGCCTGTGCTGGCATTTCTCCTGCAGTGTTGCTATTAGTGTGTGAAGAGTGGGAGAAGAGGGTTGCATTGACAATCCAACACAATGGGCAGCACATTGAACACATTTTATAAGTCGTCAGAAACTTGTAAATAACTCATGAAAGAATAAAGTTATGTTGAAACCAAGCACACCATTGTTTTTCTTGTGACATTACCATTAAGTTTGATGTGTCACATGGCCCTCTTCCTATTGAAAAAACAAAAGTTGTATCCAAGATGGCCGACTTCTAAATGGCCACCATGGTCACCATTAGGGCTGGGCTATATCATACCATTCACGGTAATACCGGTGTAATTTTGGGCAACGATAGGAAAATGAAATATCGCGATAGAATATGGGTAAAACGCGCATGCGCAGTGCCTTTGTTTACATACGCACATGGCGGCGACGCAGAATGAGAAGAGCGAAAGCAGATCGTTAAATGAAACGGATGAACCAGAATTGGTTTGTAAAAATGCTGCAACTTCAGTGGTGTGGCACTGGTTTGGCTTTCGTCCATCCACTTTACTTGTGTTCATGGGTCTTTCAAACTCTTTGGTGTTGCTGAGTTTACCAGTGCATTCCTTCTTTTTAAGAATATACCACATTGTTGAGCTCACTGCTACTGAAGTTGTTGCTATCCCACCGATAGTTTTGGGGTTTTCGGCCTATGGCCTGAACAATGGCCTCTTTCCCTTGCATCATTATGTCTTCGGAGCTCATTTTAAGAGTTTCTGTAAAGAGCAACCAATTATAAGTTCAAAACTTTGATTCAACTCTAAATCTTTTTTCCATAGAATAATGAGGGAGCTGCTTCTCAGTTAATTTTCTAAGAAAATCTGAACCTCTCAAAATGTGATTCTATGTATAAAAAGTGATGAATTCCTAACTAGCTAATACAGGGTTAGGCAACTCCAGGCCTCAAGGGCCGGTGTCCTGCAGGTTTTAGATGTGTCCTTGATCCATCACAGCTGATTCAAATGGCTAAATTACCTCCTCAACATGTCTTGAAGTTCCCCAGAGGCCTGGTAATTAACTAATCATTTGATTCAGGTGTGTTGGCCCAGGTTGAGATCTAAAACCTGTAGGACACCGGCACAAATTTTATTTGATCATTTTACCACTTTTGAATTCCATGCTATTGTTTTCAGCAGCCCTCCAGTTTTATCTGTCACAATTTATAGACCACCTAAAGACAGCGCTGCTTTTATCAAGGAATTCTCAGAATTTTTAACAAACATACACTCAAAATATAATATGATAATTTTAACCGGTGATTTTAACCTGCACATAGATAATCCTTCTGACCCTGCATCAAAAGAATTCTTAAACATTCTTCACTGTTTGGATTTTACCCAGCACGTCACGCAGCCGACTCACAACAGAGGACACACTCTGGACCTGGTCATCACCCATGGGCTGTCCACCAGTGTATCCTCTGTTGTTGACTTGGCTGTCTCTGACCACTACTGTGTGTTTTTTAACATCACCGGTTTTATTCAGCGGGAGACCTCAGTGCGAACTGTGAGGAGGCGCTATCTAACCTCTGAAGTGGCTGCAAATTTTACCAGGGTTTTAGACGAATGCCCCCCTGTGATTTTACCTGCACCCTGTGATTTGATTTTTAATCATTTTAACAGCAAACTGAAGAAAAGCATTGACTCCGTTGCTCCACTCACCACCAAAAAGATTAACGTAAAACATGCATCACCCTGGAGAAACGAAGAAGTCAAAAAACTCAAAAGAAATTGCAGGGCAGCAGAAAGGAGGTGGAGGAAAAATAAAAATACTATCAACCATCAAATATTTTGCGAGCAACTTAAAATGTACAATAATACATTAAGGAATTCAAGAAATTCATACTTCGCCAAAATAATCAGTAATAACAAAAATAATCCCAAGGTCCTCTTTTCCACCATAGATCATTTATTTAACCCTGATTTTAACAGCTCCCAAAGAACCCCACAGACTCACTCTGTGAGCAGTTTGCAGACCACTTCAGGGGAAAAATCAGCGCCATCAGATCTGATATTTTATCTAATCACGATATGTTTGTAAACACATCTGAGGGCTCGATTGTACCTGAGGAGACACTGGACAGCTTTGTCCTGGTTAATGCTGAGAACCTTAAGAAAGTTTTCTCCACAGTGAGACCCACCACATGTCTTTTAGATCCAAATCCCTTCTTCACTCTTTAAAACACTTTATGGATTTTTTGAGGCTGAGCTTTTATACATGATGAATTGCTCTCTTCAGTTGGGTGTCTTCCCTGCTGCCTTTAAAACGGCGGTGGTGAGGCCCCTTCTGAAGAAGAGCAATTTGGATTGTAATGATTTTAATAACTACAGACCTGTATCCAACTTACCATTTTTAAGTAAAATCTTAGAAAAACTTGTTTTTACTCAGATTACTGATTTTCTCAATGATAGACAGATCCTGGAGATATTCCAGTCTGGATTTAGGGTGAACCACAGCACAGAGACTGCTCTCCTAAAGGTTTTAAATGATCTTAGATGTAACTGGGACTCCCAAAAGCTCTCAGTCCTGGTGCTACTGGATCTAAGCGCAGCCTTTGATACAGTAGACCACGCTATTCTTTTAAACAGACTGAAACACATGGTGGGCCTCTCTGGTGCTGTACACAACTGGTTCACTTCCTATCTCTCTGACAGAACTTTTATGGTGAGTATGGATACATGCTCCTCTAAGATCCATAAAATGACATGTGGTGTGCCTCAAGGGTCGGTTCTAGGCCCTGTACTTTTTAATTTGTATATGCTCCCTCTCGGCAGTGTCATCAGGAGGCATGGAGTGAACTTTCACAGTTACGCTGATGACACTCAGCTGTACATCTCCGTGTCTCCTGATGACACCAGACCAATGGATGCCCTTTTTAACTGTATTCTAGATATAAGATCTTGGATGGCAGAAAACTTTTTACAGCTTAACCAGGACAAAACTGAAGTTTTAATCGTCGGTCCTGAGGCTCAGAGAGAGAAACTCTTGTCTAATTTAGAGGCATTTTCACTATGTCCTTCGCTACAAGTGAAAAACCTGGGTGTTATTTTTGACTCTGAGCTTGGTTTTATCCCACATATTAAACATGTAACCAAAATTGGATTTTATCATCTAAAAAATATAGCCAGAGTCCGCCCTATTCTCTCTCGGGCCAACACGGAGATGTTGATGCATGCTTTTATTACCAGTTGCATTGATTACTGTAATGCCCTGCTCTCTGGTCTTTCTAAAAAGAATATTTCAACTTTACAACTTTTACAAAACTCGGCAGCTCGTGTGCTGACGAAGACCAGAGGGCGGGCCCACATTACACCGGTTTTAGAATCGCTGCATTGGCTCCCCGTGTGTTTCAGGATCGATTTTAAAGTTCTTTTATTGGTTTTTAAATGTCTTAATGGTCTTGGGCCTTATCTCTCAGATCTGCTTTTACCATATGAACCCTCGCGGACCCTGAGGTCCTCTGGTGCTGGCCTTTTGATTGTCCCTAAAGTCAGGGCACATACTCATGGAGAGGCAGCTTTTCAGTGGTATGGCCCTCGTCTGTGGAACAGCCTGCCGGAGGAGCTCAGGGCCGCAGAGAACGTACATGTTTTTAAGAACAGGCTCAAGACCCACCTTTTTAATTTAGCTTTTACTTAACGTTTATTTATTTTATGCTTATTTATTCTATCCAGTTATTCTATTATTAATTTAGGCTTTACCTAATATTTATTGATTTTATTCTTATTAATTTTTTAATCTTCTTACTCTATTTATATTTATATTGTATCCCGTTCTTATTTATTTTATCGTTTTACCCTGTACATATCCTATTGTGTCATATCTCCAGTGTTTCCTTGGAGGGCACTCTCTGCACCGGGGCTGTGATCGACCGTGGCTGCTGGGGCTCTGGGGGTCCTCTCAGCCTGGTTGGGGGGCTTCTTTGCCTCCCTCCTGCTGTGTGCCCAGCCCGGAGGCTGCGGTCTGTGACCGGCTCCCGGTGCAGACGGCTCCCTGTTATAGTGTTTCCTCACTTGGCACATGCGTACCCAGCCCAGTTTTACTCTTTGAGTGTGTGTGTGGGGGGGGGGCGGATATGTGTGTATTCACATTGTTTATGTTAATGAGAGTGTGGGGAGTGAGTTGGAGGGTGGGGTGGGTTGGGCTGCTTTTAACCATGTAATGCACTTTGTGCTACATTTTTTTTTTTTTTTTGTATGAAAAGTGCTTTATAAATAAAGATTGATTGATTGACTTGAGGCCTGGTGTTGCCTACCCCTGAGCTAATACAATACTGTGGCGGAGGTGTGGTCCCTGGCTCAGATGGGGTGGCGCAGTGAGCTCAAGGGAGTGGTGCCAGGGAGGCTGGTGGGACAGGTGGTGATGATTTTCCTAACGAAGAGTCTCCTTTTTATAGTGAAGCTGGAGACCAGCTGGAAAGTTGGTGAACCGGGTGCCGAACCAAACAAAACTGTATGTGTGAAACGTCAATAAACACTCCTAAAAGTGATCAAGATAACACTGTGTCGGGTTGGTCTTTACAAACACTTTGTCAAATCCCTTGAATCAAAGTCTGCACTTCAGCCACATCTTGGTTGTTAGGCTTAAAATTCATAGTAGTAGCAAAACTACTTTTGGTCCTTAGCTAAGTGACAAACATTTTTGACACAAATGGCTTCAAAACTCCAACCACGCATCTGACATTGCAGGATCTGGAAGAATGCAAGTTGATAGAGATGCACCTGTTAGTCAGTCAGCAGATAAATGGAGCATATTTGTTGAAAAGGCCTTTAACATCACAGCACAAACTTTCATATTTTAATAGACACATAGTTGTGTCAGTTTACCTGGTTGCACTTTGGTACTAGAAGATAAGACAATATCTAGATAAGGTTGTTTTTTTGTTGTCTGTTTGTTTTTTGCAAAGAACAATGTTTTAATTTCTTTTGATTGTAGATTTGAATCCTAGTGCATAAATAATTCACCTACAGTGGTGTGGACATACTAAGACCAAAGGCAATTCAAAAGTGTACCCTGTGGTGTTACTTTTAAAGTGATTATCTGCACTTTGGTCATTTTCTATACTGGTAAATGGAGACATGTTGAAGATGGATTCCTCAGCCCACACCTGACACACAGTATGATGCAAAGCATCTGCTGATTTATGCTGGCTCTTCCCGACCATACGGCTCACATCACTCACTCCCCAGTGACCGGGCTGAAGACTTCTTCATCAAAGAGAGGGCAGAGAGGGTAATAGTTGTGTTGGGTATTGAACAAGGGTGGGAAAGGACAGAGGAACTTCTAAATCAGACAAATCAAACAAACGGCACTTCACTCGCTTCCCTCAGCCTTTGCTTATACCTCAATCAAGCCTTGTTTATTTGCTAAACGAAGATGGGATTGTGAGCACTCTGTCCTGTGTCAATAAAGCTGAAGAGGCAAAGCGATCAATGACAAAGAAGGCATTCAATTTATGCTTAAACCTGAGGCTAATCAGCTAATTTGCTAGCTTGTGACAAGGGCTCCTTGAATGTTCTGGTAATGAGCATTAAGACTGTTGTATCATTTCACAGAAGTAAAACTGTAAATAGAAAAGTTTGACTACACATTTTCATTTGTATGAGATTAGCCACCAAAAAAAAGCTAATCTCATGCAAAACACAGAGAAGCCCATTTTAGCGAGCAAGTAAGACACAGAAGAGCTAATATACCCTGTAGATGAATTTTTGCAGATGAGCAGATCATGGCAATTATGTCGAAATGAGTTTATAAGTGATTGTTTTGCTAAAATTAAGTTGACTTGTCAGCAGTATTTGACTAAAATATGCATTTTTATTCCAGCATGGACTGTATATTTGAGTGATTAAGGTGCAAGGCTCTCAGGTACCACATGGCACCTTGGTGGTGGTAGTGTGGTGTTCATTCAAAGCCCTACTTTGTTTAAAATCCATGTCTAAATAGCTCATACAACCTTCTCTAATTAAACATTTATTTGATTTTCTCCTTTTGGGTGATTTCTAGAGACAAGCAGAAGACAGCATTTTCCTGTAGCTGCTGGCATGGAAACTGTTAGTGTTGGGGGAAATAAATTCTAAAGCAGCTTCCAATGCAGTGAAAATTATATCCAAATATGATTGATCTGTTTATTCTGGACTGGAGCGGGCAACCATTTTTAAATTTATTTATTTTCTTTATCTCAGTCATGCATTTTCATTGAAACAATCATGGCTCTTTCATTCTTCCAAATGACCCCATCATGTGTGCTCGGTTTATTCAGTCATTTTCTCTCGTTTTGCTTGATGATTTCATCCACATTGTTCATTTGCCCATTCCCATTCAGTTCATTCATTTACCTGCTCACTGCAGACTGAAAGATGTGCCATAGTATAATAAAGCTGGGCACGCTGTTAGCTTCTTTGATGCCATTCTGTTCGGCCTCGCCTTTAATTAGAGCATGATAACATGTTTTTAAACTCCATCCTTCCCTGCCTCGTGTTTCCCGAGAAAGGCTCATAAATAAATTGAGGCGGACCACCACTTCTGAACTCACTGGGCTTTACAGTACACGGAGACAGGCATTGCACTCGCAGGAATGTGGAATGGGAAGTGGTCTAAAACTGGAAATAGCTGCTTCTTCTTTATCACACTGTATAAGCGATCTGCAGTAATGACACCAAAGAGTCCAGCTAACTGAATGATATCCTTCAAAATATCCCCACACAAACACTGCATAATCAGATAATCATGATCCTGTAAATCGATGAACTTTCTGCCATATATGCTACAAAAGATGCAAAATAAAATAATCTCAGGTTGCTCCATATTTGTGGTTGTTGTGTATACACCATCCACTGCTCCTTAACACATCACCGCTGGATGTCATGCTTATGTGCTTAAGGAGACGACTACAACAACAGATGAAGACTATATTCATTTTATTGGCTAAAGAAGACAATTTGCTTCTGTGGCGTGGTTGCACAGTGCAGGAGGGAAAGAGCTTTACTGAACCATAAACAAACATCCAATTTGGATCAATAAGCCGCGTGGCCAATGTCGCCTTGAGATGTTCGCTGTAAATCTCAGAGGGCCGCCCTCTCCCTCATTAAATTATAAAGGATCCATGAGCCGTGAAACACTAACGGCAAAGCATCACATTGGTTGCTAAAAATAGGAAGCCCTAGACAAAAGAGTTTCTTTTTTTCTTTTTTTTTTTTTATCCTCATTCATATTGTTACTCAAGAATCCTTTTAACCATCCACTTCTATCCTTGCCTTAAGTCAAGTAGAGAGACATGGCCAAAGCCCGACATCCCTGCAGTGCCTCGCGTGTGTTTGCTCGGTATCGTCCTTGCGTCAACAAAACAGTAACACGTCCCTGTGATGTCATGATGAGGGAGATACAGCTGTTCTGGCGGACGGGAACACAGTTGGTGAAGTGCTCCGTCTCTGACAGGAGGTCCGAGGTGCATCTTGTTGCTCCAATTTAAATTTCAAATCCACTTAAAGTACATAAGTCAGGAGTGCTCCCAGCTAAAATGCAAGCCGTGTTGGGCCTGGAAGATATTTAAAAAATCATGGACATTGCACTTGGGAGGATTACATCTTCATGTGCTGAAAGGAAAAGAACGAGGGAGAGTCCCAACGCAGCATCATCATCACCTGAAAAAGGGGGCACCCCTCACAGCAAATGATGTTTATTTTAAAACAATGCTTATCATGCCCTTAGCTAAAGCCTCGTAATGAATCTCGCAACCAGTCATATGCTTTCCGTGTGGTGAGATATTGTCGTGCTCTTGGTGATGTGAAACTAATCAGGGAGAAAGAGTGGTTTCCACACTGGTGACTTTTCAAGGCCCTGTGGTATAAATATCAACCATCTGTGAGGCCATCTGCATTGGGGTGCTATATCATGCACCAAGGCCAAACTACCAAACACAGACAGGTTGCCTTCCGTGGCACAATTTACACTGCATGCAAGACAAAGTAACCTATTGCACAATCGCTACTGTCAACAAAGGATATGCCCTCATACCTCATGTTGCGCTGTCATCAGCTTATACATAACAAAGCTCCTCATTTGAAATGATAGTGTCACTGTTGTTTAATGTATTCTACAGCCACATACTCTCCTCTGCTTCCAGATCTCATTTTTGTGCAGAAAGACTCATTTTAAAAGGGGGAAAATAATATATGTTGGCTGTCAGGTGCATTTTCATTCAAGTGTGTTTATCTGGACTAAGAATACAGGAGGACTGTTGTCACTGCAGGTGAAACGTGTCTTTTGAACCTGGCGATCCATCATAGTTACACTGCTAATATTGCATCAGTTCCAAGGATTCCTTGCTTTTGTATTTCACTACAGTGCATGCTGCTCACTTTCTGTAAATACTGACCTCTGCAGAAAAGAGCTGTGATGAAACTGGGATGTTTTTTTTTTCTTTTCATGGAAAAGCAGGAGAAAGAGAATGCAAACAGGGAAGAGAGACAAAAGGGACACGCGACACTAAAGACCTCAGTTTTACCACTACTGCTATTTCTCACAACATCTGGAATTATGTTGTTGAGTCTCATCTTCTGCTTTCTGTGCACATATCTTCTTTTCTGTTCTTCTTTTTAAAAGCGTGTATGTATGTATGTGTGTGTGTGTGTGTGTGTGTGTGTGTGTGTGTGTGTCTACTTGTGCGTGTGAAACATTGTTTCAAGCTATCTAGTTATTGGAACGGAAAGGAATGGTGGAAGGCTGGTGCTGAAGAGCAGGCCTCTTGAGGGGGGAAGAGAGAGAAGAGAGGGGCCACAGGCGAGTGAAAATCCTTTTTTGTTGTTTCGGCTGATTGTTGAGACACAGAAGAGGGGGATTAATTTGTCTCAAGGTCTGACAACAACCATCAACAGACAGCAGCTTTTCCCCCTTTTTTTTCTTTTTGTTTGTTTATATAACTGGTGCCAGTACGGGGTGTGGGATGACAGTTTTGTAAAGATGCACAGAATAATCAGATCATGGTCAAAATATAACATGGTAAACGAGAACAAATATGCCCTATGATTCCAGACAAATCTTTAAATTTAATTCCTTTAATTATAACTATACATCATGATAGCCTGAATAATATAGTTACAAAATGCATACCTTTTGGGGGCTTTAACATGTGGACTTCTGGATTTCCCTGTTCCTATTGTAAAGTCACACCAAATCCTCAAAAAACACTTTAAGACATCAATATTTGAAATACTGATGTAGTATAGTAGCTGTAGTATCAACAAAAGACAAAGAACTTTCCCACAAATATATGAACATTTGTAAAAAAGTAAAATACATATAGCTGATTTTAAAAAAAACAACAACGTTGTGTGGTTTTTTGAAACACTGTAGTATTAGAATACAAGGAAAAATAAGCTTTAGGGAAAATGGGACCAATATTATAGCCTGCATATTATAGTCTCTTAAAATATGTTGGCTTCACTGATTTAAAAAAATAAAAAATAATTACTGTATTGAGAAGGCCATTCATTTTACACGCAAGCCTTATTATTTCTCATAAAGACACATGCATGACATTTTCTGCAGCGGCTCGTAGCAAGAAGGGACACAAATATAAAGGTGCAGCTTTTCAAGACATTCGGTGTTATCTAAAGTGGAAAAATATTAACATCACAGAGAAATATAATAACAAAGATAGTCTTTTTTTTTTTTTTAAGTTTGATGCAAAACCTCTAGCTGCTATTTAACTTCTGGTAACTACACAGTAAGACATGTTATACCAGTTCTAAAATATTTTGGTCTCTAATAACTGGTTGTAAACCTTTAAATGTTTGGTCACAGAGTCATGAACCCTAATCACGCCCCTTTTTCCTGTTGGTCCCTTTTTTTTCTTCAGTGGAATAAACACCAGTGCCAACCAGTCAGTGTTTTATTGATACAGAGCAGAATGCTGTAATTTTAAGTGTTAATGGCTTATGTTAAAAAAATAAGAAGGAAAAAATGCAATGATAAAGTTTTGTTATCAAAACTCTGGTTCTCAGCTGAATTCTGCCTTACAAAGAGCATTGTTCATTTACTGTATATTGCATTAATATACAGATCAAAGATACAAAAATATAATTCCAGTGTCTCAACTTCACATGCAGTTTTGTTTAATGGGACTGTGTGTAGCTATTTTTCAGCTTGCATGATTTTCATTCAGTGATACGTAAACAGATTCACTCCTGTCTGCTGCACCTAGCTATCGACTCCCAGCCACCCAACAAGCAGAGCGTGTGTTGCCGGATGCTCAAGCATGTGTAAGAGAACTTCAGACTCTAGAGGTCTCCATCCTTCAGCATCCCCTCATCATCATCCACCTATTCTCCCTCCTCCTCCTCCTTCTCCTCTCTGGCATTTTGTGCAGCGGAGGAGGATAGGAGGAGTGACTGCTGAGGAGGAGACAGAGGGGACTCTGAGACAACACGTCCCACGCCAGAGCCAGACAGCCAGGGAACTTTGATTTGACGCCAAGTAGCCTGCGATCAAAATTACAATGAAAAGAAAGAGCCTCGTTTCTTCCTCCTCCTCTTCTTCTTTTTCTTCTCGAGAGGCTTAGATATGTCGGGCGTGTGCAACATATGATGTCGTTGGACTCATAAGCTCAATGAAGATTTATTTATCTCTGATTTCGGTCCTTAATTCGCTGATGGTGCCGCTTCGTTGTGCTTGCGCTTAGGTCAGCCGAATGAATTTGAAGGCAGTCTGAGCGCATTGTTTCCAGCTCCGTTACATATGGGATTTCGAGCCGTGATGTCTGCAATCTCTCGCTCTTTGTTTCTGGGTAAGTCACTTTCCATTTCTTTAAAAGACCGGATTTATTTATGTAAAAGCAGCGCAGGCGTGTTGCTCTGAAAATTGAGGATGTGAACACCGAGGTTCATTTTTCGTATATATTTGAATATAATTCTCTTTCGTTGTTTCACGTGTCGTTAACACCACATCTGACAGCTTCGGTTCAGAATGATGTCAGAATATATCTGTTGTCTATTTTCTCTTCTCCCTTATGACACTTTAAGATTTGGGTGAGAAATGACTACATTTACATTTAGATTCATCTTCAAAAACGCAAACGCGCTGTAGCCAACCGTGCGCTTTCTCTCAAGCTGGGAGCTCTCGAAAATGGGACAAATTAAAGCAACGTGAAGGGGATAAAAGTTCACCTGACCCCTCCCTTCAAATCTGCTTTCAAGATTTATTGACCCTGCGCGTTCTTGTATTGGCATTTTCTTCAAAGGCAGGCCCGCAGCAGATGCACAAAAACCTCCTTTGTCATATTTAAACAAAGGGAAATAATTCATTAATTTCAGTAACCACCAAGAAAACACTAGGCTAGAAAAAGATCGCTATTCTAGCTCTTCTGGATGTCAGTGATTAGATTTGTTAGGATAGGATATCTTGAAAGGATCTCTAAAAAGTCTTTTTTTTAAAAAAATTGTTACTCTTATTTTATTATATCATAAACCATAGATGGACCTCTTTTTATTTTATAGAAACAGAAGCTTCATTTGTCTCCAAGGCTTGATTTTATCACTACTGCTATTTGCTGTGTTAACAGTAATCCTGCTTCTATTATTACTGTTACTAATATTATGGGATTGTAATGTAGAGGAGGCCTGGAACTGTTTCCAGGTCCGAAGCTCAACGAGGAATGTTTAATTCCACTGTGACCTCTCTGACTGGAAGTTACAGTTAGCACTGCGGGACGGTGTGTTAAAAATGACAGTCAGTACGAGGTGTTATTCACCCCACTGCTGTCTCATCACCTGTGGTGTAACTGAGGGGAAAACTAGTTTTGAAAGCCACAGATTTGAAAAGACAAACTAACAAAAGATTTTAAAGTTTGAAAATTGTCTTTGACTGGGTGCTAGAAAAACTTTGAATCCCCACCCTGGTTGAGAGTTAGATTGGTTGAGTGTAGCCATATGAGGAGAAATCCACACGGCTCGTGCGCTCTGGTCTGAGTCCTGAGGTCGTGCTCTGGTAGTTTCTGTGTGGCTTGCTGCTTGTTGCGTATTGCAGTCTGGAGAGAAATCAAAAGACCTCGGCATTTGTTTTTAATTTTCTATTCCATTAGTTTAGACATACAACTGATGTTATTTGCTTATGCTTGATGTGGTTTGTGCTGCAGGCTTGTAAATGCTTGGAGAGTTTGTTATCTTCGTCTCCCATTATTCAGTCACTGACATATTGTGGTGATCTGTCTGTGGAATACCCTGTCCAATGCCTAATGCGTTCAGTGGAGAGATCCTCGTCCCTCTGGACCTGGTATAAAATAAATAGATAGTTGAAGGATGGAGATATGTATGGATAAGCTAACCTGTCATGGCTTACATTGGTAGACCAGCAAGTCCAAAGAGTGTGGTACGCTGTAATGCATACTGATCCTCTGTTAAACTAAAGGAGCTGACTCTGCAGAGAACACTGCATACAAGTAAATCTTAGGTTTCGGTCAAAAAGCACTCTGTAACACTGGGCAATGATGTAGGCTATTTTAAGCTAAGCATGCAGATTATCATAACACCAGCAGTGCTTTTCCGGTAATGACGATCTTAAATAACGCAACCGGCTCATTCAGGAGAAGGCGAAAACATTACACATTATCCCTAAATAATAGCAGTTGTTTGCTTTTCTTAAAATAACCATATGACTGCGCCTTGAGTATTAAATGACTTGTTGCCATGGTGAGGTATTTTTCCCCTCCTTTGTCATGTTTAAGACAACGGAAAGAAAAGTAGTTTGTGCAGCGATGTGACTGGATGGCATGTTCAATACAGTTGGAACCGGGGTCACACGTCTCTCATCCAAGAACAAAACATCCATCAGTCATCCAAAAGAGTATTCACCCACCCCCCAACCGAGGGGATATGCAGCTTTTCAAGCTTGGCTGCTTGGTTGTACCATACCGAAGGACTTTTTTCCTCTGAATTTATAGCCTGCATTAATTCAAGATCAACTAAAAGGCCAAGCAGAGGGAGGAGGTGGCTGTTTTATTCTAAAAGAGGATCAATAGTCATTAATAGGGGCTCCTTTTCTTTTAATTTGGATTTGGCTTCGCAAGTCCTGAGACATCCTTAAATTAATATCTGTTGGAAATGTAATATCCACTGGTCACATTACAGATAAGTAGCACAATTAATTGCCACAGAGAGTTCAATAGCTCCCTTCGGTAACTCTGCTGATGTGAAGTAAGAATCAGAACAAGGTCATACAAAACTGAACAAATCAAGTAACTCAGTAAGAGCACAGGGCACGTGGCAATTTGGCCAGGTAATGGAGACCAGTGATTGATTGTGTGTCTGTCCCAGTGCCAGGATTAAATGATTCTGAATGGGGGGAATTTGAAAGTGAAATGACTGTCCAAAAAGTAATAACACAATCTAAGTCACTTGACGGAAATCTAATTTGAAAGTATGATTAGCTTTTATATGAGAGCCGAACCTTAGCACCTTTGCTTCTTTTTCTTTTTCCTGCATGGCCTTTTGGGCCTCAGTGTCTAAGAAAACTGCAATGTGATCACTGCAGTACAGCAGGATCTTAGCATTAAGATGTGTGCTGATGTCCACATTCATACAGTATAACACTGAGAAGATGGCAGTGCCTATGCAAGTATGCTAGTGTGTGATGTAGATAAAGAGAGCAGTGGCTCCAAACAGAAATTCTGTCCCCATTCTATATTTAGCATGTCTGCCGGGGTAGGCAGAGGATCTCTGAAATGTGAAGATGACAGGAGCCTCCTGAGCCAGAGGTTATGAAGTGACATCTTGATGTGTTTGTGCCTGAATCACACTCCCACACACACACACACCCTGCCAAAGACTTCTGACATTCCTGCACACCCAAAGACGTTCCGATATTTGACGTCTAGTTACCATACATTAAGGCTTAGTTTTGATCTTCTTTTGACTCATGTCGTGCGTCAGTGTTATCATGTGGCATCCCCGTTCTATATTCTCAGCTTTGAAGGTATTTTGTTTTTGGGGGGGGAGATATGTGGTGACTCTGGAAGCTCTGCTTTGCAGGACTTGAACTTGTGTGATGTTTGACTTCTTACTTGCATGAAGAGTAATCTCATGTTTTTAAAGCATAAACCATTCAGTTATTTTCAATTTTACTTGAATTACCAAGTTCAGTTAATTTTGTTAGTCGTTTCACACATTGGGACGAGTGTGGTTTTACACAGAGTGTGTGTAAAAATCCCTATCATTTAGCGCGAATGCAGGACTTACAGCAAAGTGTAGCTGCAGCTGTTGAAGGAAATTTTGTACCAATGCTTTTTGTTGAATGCCTTCCCTTGCACCTACAATGTCAGTTATTTTACATGCAGAACAAAGTGTAAAAACACTTCCATCCAGAGAGGATTGTATTACTCAAAACAAAAATGCAGAATCTGACTGGCTCATCAAGGGCAGAGCCCTCTGGAATACAAAACCTGCAACAATGGTGACTGAAGAGGCCTACAGATGAGTGCAGAGGTCCTGCTGTCCTCAAAACAATTGAACCATATCATTAGAAAACACTGATTTGCCTTCCAAGCACTTTCCTTCTGATGTGTATGGCCTTTAAATGACAGCATGGTTCCCTGAATAACAAGCCATCCTCTTTTTGTACCTGGGGGGATTCTTCATGTTTCATTGATTGTGGTGCTTTTAGTTGGAAGGTCTTTCTATTCTGTCGCAGCAAACCGAATGCCACGCTTTGAATGAGAGCGTTTGTAGGTGAAAGTCTAACTGCTTTGTACAGTAAGTGCTTTTATTCCTGGAGGATCGAGGCAGGTTTGTGTTTTCACTGAAACCGAAGACATCCGAAGGAAAAATATACAAAGATTGTACCGCTGGAATCGTCTGCAGTTTTCCACAGTATTTCTTTGTTTGGCAGTTCCTTCATCTTCGTTTCACCACACCCGCAATTTCCGAGCCACCCGGTCGTTATTCTGCTCGAGCCGTTTGTCGCTCGCGTCCTGCGAAATGAAATACACATGCGTAGACAGAGGTGGGTTTGTGTAGTGTTTCTGACCTACACAAACCCGGCCCCTTTCATCCGTCACTGGGAAAATTACTCCCAGATTATTTTGGAACGTATGAACAGGAACTGCCTATTTCACTTTACTGCTAATCTTTGACAGATGTTCTGGAGAAGCTCACGTTCACATTAACCAGAGACACATGTGCAGTCTATGCTGGGCTGAACAGCAGTATTAATGAACGTCAAGACTCCACTGATAGTCAGGATGATCAGATTGAGCTGTGACACATTTTAAAGGAAAGTGAATCTGGTTACTGAGTGGAGGAAATATTTTCTTCTATTAAGTCGCTAATATTTTGCAAATGAGCTTTTAGGGCTTAAACATTTTTTTGATCAGTTGATTAACAAATTGGAAGAAAGCACATACACTTTACGGGAAACATAACCGTTCCACCTGCATGTGCTTTTATTTTTAATGTTTGCATCTGGCAAGAAAATGTGCTCTAGCCATGTTCTTTACTTGTTTACTGCAACCATTTGATCTTCTTTTACAATATCCATTCATAACAACTAAACCAGCTTAAATCTTATTTATGGTTATGTTAAAGGAACTCCCACCACATAGGGATAGGGAAAGATTGTGGTCTTTGTTATTTACTGAAAAAGTCAACAGTGGTTATAAGAATGAGACACAACTTGATTGCAGTATTTAGCACAGCATTGTTTAGAGTATTTAATGTTTAAACTAAAACTTCGGGATTCAGAACTTGCCCTCTGAATAGCTAGTATTCACCCCGACCATTTACCAGTGAACTCCACGAGGCAAACAAATCTCAAGAACATGTTGGAATCAAGCACGCAGCAAGAATATGTTTGCCTAAAGTGTGTTGTGCAATCCAGATTAGTTCTGTATACTCATTTGTTGAAAGCAGTACTGAAACCAGGAACGCCTCCACTGATTTTTTGTTTTGGCTGTTTCACAACAGGCTGGACCAGATGTCACCTTGGGGAAGGGGTGCATCTGAATTGATAAATCAAAAAATCAATAGCTCATTTTGTCATTTTGCTCAAGTGTCTTATTAGATGAGCTCAAGGCAGCGTTCACCTTACAAAATAACCCTTCACCTCATCACTTGACCCCACTTCACATAGCTCTCTCACCAGCTGACCTAAGTATATAGATTTAGTTAACCATGCTTTTTACTTAACCTGCAGCCATCATGAACAATACAATATTTTAGTGCTAAGCATGCATATTTCATATGATCATGTTAGCAGTGAATTAAAGTAGCAACAGCCTAGCTTGCTCCCACAACCGATTAGCATGACCCTTTTTTGTTTCCTCTGCACCACACCATATTCTGCTGACTTATCTGCTGATAAACAGATTTGGTCTTTTGAACATCCTTTTAGAGTACTGTGCAAAAGTCTTGAGCCACCCCTCATTTGTTTATATTTGGCTTCCAAGGAGCCAGATGTTTCTCCAGGCTTTCTAAAGGTTTGCTTTTTCACTCCATTCCTTGTTCCTGACCAAGGAATGGTCAGTGCTCAATCACCATGAGCCAGTGCTTAACACTGACTCATGAATCAGCATACAGTAAATACTGTGTCCTCACATAACAGACAAGTTAGAGCAAAAACATTTCAAATAATGAGTTGTTTCTTTAGGTGTATGTTTACTAGCAGACTTGTGCAAAAACATTAGCCGAATTAGCTGAATCTATGAAAAAATAGCAAAAATAATGCTTGTCGCAGTATGTCGAGGTATGTCAAATAATACAAGAACTGGACTGCTAATCAGCTGCAACAGTTCTGAATCACAATTTAAAATTTCTGGTTCAAACTGTCATCAGTACAAAGGTAGTCAGGAGAGAGTAGCTACAGCCATCTGTAAAACACAGTGGAGGCTCTTTCATCGTCTGGAACTGCATGATATTATAGATCTTTGTTAAAATCCATGGAATTATGACCACAGAAAAATACAGTCACATTTTAATTCACCATGCAATTCTATCTGGAAAGCATCTGATTGGCAAAGGCTTCATTTTTCAGCACGACAGTGATCCCAAACACTCTGCCAGTGCAGTAAATGCATACCTGGACAGAAAAACACACACTGGATCACTATCAGTCATGGATTTGCTTCCACAGAGCCCAGACCTCAATATCACCGAAGCAGTGTGGGATCATCTTGACAGAGAAGAGAAAGGCAGCCAACATCCAAAGGAGAGCTTTGAATGTCCTTCAAGAAGCCTGGAGAGCCATTCCTGCTTAAAGGTGTTCATACCAAAGGCTCCTTAGAATTCTAAATATATTGTTTTGCCTCATATACTGTATTTGCATTTATGTTTGCACATGTCTCAGTAAATTATTACACCTACTTCCCAATTATTTACCAAAAAATAAAGAAATGAGAGTACAGCACTTTTAGTAAATACTGCCACTTTGTTAGAAAACACGTTCTCATCCTTTTAATCTTAACAAGCAATAGTGATGGATGGCCTCCATCCATGATCTCGAGCACATCCTTGGTTACCAAAGTTACACATCCAATGACAATGACCATTTCTGTCAAACTAACTTGTAGAAAATTATGGTGAAGATTTATCAAAAGCATTACAGGTTCTGACCAAGTGTCAGTATGAAATGTCTTTAAAGTGAGAACAGGTTGTAAAAACGGGTTGCAGATTTGCCACATTAGGATCAGATTGTACAAAAATAAAGCAAGCTGTTTAAAATTTGAATAAACTATAATTCTGATAGGGAGAAAATGTGTAGGAAAGTGAATGAGTGGTTGGAAACATTGTGTTGTTCTCAGCAATCTGTGATCTATTCTACCGTGGCCATTTGCTCCAAAGGGAGGATTCTTGCCTCATTTGCAGAAGTGATACACTGTGAAAGTAAATGAAGCTAACTCGGTTACTAGCTTTATAATTTCTTGGAAAATCTGAAGTGATTTGCTGCTTGTGAGCATAAATGTTTTAATCAAGGTCTATGATTGTGTTATGTAAGCAGCGGGCAGATCAAAGAGTGAACAAAGCTGAGATAAACACTGATGCGATTGGTGAGGTGGAGCAAAGAAGTGTCTCCCATTGATTCACCACACTGAAGGTCTGTCTTGATATTAATTTCTTTGCGGCTATTGACAGTACTAGAAGCAGGATGCGGCCTATCGCCAATCAAGCGTTCTTCAACTGCAATCAAAATCCACACACCTTGCAAAAACACCATTTAAAATGATTTGTTTATCAGTGGTGGGGGTTGAGATGCTATCATCTCTGAGCTCCCAGCACTGTTGTGGTGCTTTCAAGTGCTTTCTGCCTTAGTGAAAACTGGCAGCGCGGAATAAAGCTGGCATGCTTGTCTTCTCTAAGCAGAACATGCTTTTGATCTATGTTCTCTGTCTCTGAAACCAGGTATATCTCTTGTTTTCTATGCAGCTGTGCAATCCAACTGTGCAGAAAAATAAACTGCTAAAAAAGCCTATTGCTCAGCTGCCTTTCATTTTCAAGCAGGTTGGGACAGGGCTTACACTTACTCAAAGAAAATAAAGTTACACTACTGATTAAACATTTATAAGCAATTATCAGCACACAGCAGTCAAGCATCCATGCCTCACCAAAGTCACCTGGAAGCTTGTTAGGATGATTGAAAATAACAACATGTGAATTTACTGGTTTCATATAACTTATTTACTCAAAAGACTGGACCTCGACCGAACGCTCGGAAGTCTTCATTTTTGGACAAGTCTCTCGCATGGTTCCATTTTCAGTGTACTGTCTGCCAATAATTGATCATTTCCTACCAGTCGTACTTTAATTGGTCATGGGGTGCACCTGTCAGAACCCAGTGTGTGTGGTGCCTCATGTCACACTGTGATTATTGATTATTGTGTCCAGATTTCAACTTGTAAGTTTAAATGGCATCATGCTGCTTAGATGGGAATCAGCAAGAGAGCACAGCCGGACTATGACCACAGGGAATCATCTCCATAAATCTACATAAATCAGAGAGGATTTTTTTTTTCAATTCTGAAATGTATATGAATTAATTCCAGCGTGTCACCAATGCACAAAATATTGATTTGCCTTTCTCTCTGCGTGGAGTTCGGCTGTAATTCAATTCCACAAATTGACTGCAAATGAATGAAAGCAACTTGCACTAAGCCAAACAATGAGATCCTAAGTGAGTTTTTCTTTCCACCCTCTTCTCACACTTTTCTGACTGACTGAACAGGAGGAAATGTTCCACGTCGCTCTAGTTAGACGCCTGCCGTTCCTTTCAATTTGAAGCAGTCGAGTAGCCCAGCAAGCAGGACACTCCATTAGGTGTTTTGAATGCGCACGCTCCTTTGTCTCACTCCATTTCCTCTTTTGCCTGCCAGTCTTCCCTAAAGCCTTCGTTGCTTTAATCAGCAGAGGCCCTTCTGCCCTTCAGACATTTATCTTCACCTGTGCTTGGTCATCACAGCGCAGCCAGGAAAGACCCAAAGATGGATGCTGTTGGAGGCAGCGAGAATTCGATGGTCATTGATTAGAGAGGCATAAGAAAAAAGTGGTTACCTGCACGAGACCTGAGCACCATCTGGAGGATCCCTTCCTCCCTTAGTGGATGATAGCGTGAAGTCAGATCTCTTCCCACTGTCCAGCTGAGATCTAGGACAGTTTTATATCAGCAGGGAGGCAAGAAAGTTGTAACTTTAGTAAGTTTAAACAGTGGCCTTAATCTCTTTATGGACTGTAACAAAAGTTTGGAAATGACCTTTTAAAGCTCTTTATAAT
The DNA here is from genome assembly GCF_900408965.1 of Simochromis diagramma. Lineage (NCBI taxonomy): Eukaryota > Metazoa > Chordata > Actinopteri > Cichliformes > Cichlidae > Simochromis > Simochromis diagramma. The sequence goes on from NW_024387375.1 coordinate 12,359,485, forward strand.
ATGCAATTCTACTGATTAATTCTTCATAGGAATAAAATCCCTTATCATCAGAACCTCACCTTGTGTAATTGCGCTTTAGTAGAAACTGTAAAATTCCATAATGTAGGTCCAGTCTTGGGTTGGCAGTCCTGTTCTTCTGCAGTGGATGTTGCGTGATGGATGATTTCATTATCCAACCACAATGCCGGCCACTTGGTCTTTCATACCACAGCGAAAACATTGTAAACCGAATATCATTGATCAGTTGCTCCATTGTCCACAAATTAAGTATATAATACCGCTGATTGCATTGCAGTCAGTATTTTCAGATTTAAGCACCCAGAGCCTTTTACCGGGTGAAAAGGTTGAGAAGTTTTGTTGTTTTCACTTTTGATGAAGTAACTTATGCAGGCACTCAGGCTGTGGTCAGGGTACAGCATGATGTCAGTGCTGAAAAAGCTTTTTTCCCCTCTTGCCCTCCCGTCTCTTTTCCCCCCTTCCCGGCAAAGTGGTTCAGAACAGATGGCAGCACCACCTTTTTTTCCGACTCGTTAGACTTGACTTGTTGATGAAATGGAGCCTTTACGCTATACTGCCCATGCAGATGTTTAGCTGTACATATTTCTGTGTGTGCATGTATATGTGTGTGTGTGTGTGTGTGTGTGTGTGTGTACACTCTCCTATAAACTGCCCTGCAGCAAAGGAGGGAGAGTCCACAGCCTAAAGGTATCTAAAGTATAAATGTTACATTTACATCTTAACAGCCTCTATATTTTTTCCAGGACCAGGAAAGCAACTATATGGCTTTGTATAGATATAAAGAGAACAGTGTGGAATGTTTTTATGTTTGCTACTGCTGCATAGCCACATATATACCCGAGTGCTCTGCAGCACAACAACCCTCCAATTAGCCAATACAGAGCTCATTCAACAAAAATTACGTTTTTGCCATTCTGTTCGTGACATTTTCTACAGTTTCCCCGAGTGCGGCCCTGTTTAGCCTGGTCTGTCATGGAGTTTGTCAGGCTCAACTTACAGAGTACCACATCTCTTGCTAAGAAACAGACAGGGGCTTAGGACTGCATTCAAGATGCCTGTTATGGTTTGGCAATGTTGTCCAAACTGTCACATTTTGTATGAAACTTGTCTTATTGTAGTTGCTGGATGAGTAAGAGGAAGTGTTTAAGTGTCTAAAACTGTTGTAGTAGCAAGCAAAAACTGCACTTTACTTCGAGTTTGATGTCTCTCTTAAAATTCTTAAGCATGTAGCTTTTTTCTATTTTGGACTTTCCGTTTTTCTCCCAGCATCAACCCTATTTTTTTTTTTTAATGCTATGTCTTTCTTCAATAGGGAAATCAAGAGTGCTATAGCATTTGGCTTGATTTGCTGTCTGGGATCCAAAGAAGCTGAGGAGGAGGAAATAGCAGAGTTTGCAAATTCAAGCTCTTAAAATAATTAAAGTTGGCGTGATGACTCTGCTTTCTAGACGGGACCAAGCTTTAAAAAAGGCAGCACTGGGAGTTACCACACAGCTACAGCGAGCTGTGTTGTACTCGGAAATTAGGAATAATGAAGGTTGCTATATGCAATATGCAGATAAGATTACATTAAAAATCTGTCAGTGTGGAATGAAATAAAGCTTTTGGCCACTGACCCATCATAGTAGAAAAATAAACATTTTTTTCTATTTAGAAGAGGGAGATGTTGTTTACTCTATTAACCTTTCCTCTCGGTTGCACTCTTGACATTGAACAATGTGGAAGAGGCCGACTCGTCGCTGGCCCTTTTGCTAATGAGGCAATTAAGTCTATCCTGTGTTGGTTGAGCAAGGGGCCGAGAGAGCAAGCCAAGTCATCTGCTGTCTCAGCAAACACCAAGCATCTTAGCCATGCCGCAGTCAGAATATATAACAAGCTCTCCTTTGTTGTAATGGTCTTCCATTCCTTGTGGTTCTCCCTTGTCAGTGTGACCCACAGCACAGCTGGAGATCACAAGCACCATCAGGCTCTGTTTATCTAAGTGCACTGAATGGTGGCAAATGGAAATTGAAGAAAAACACTAGGTTAAAATAATGTTTGAGCTATACTCGGAAGCTGTTGTGAAGCTGTGGTGGAAATTGGGTAGGATAAATTTGGTCATTTGTTAAAATAATGTAGAAAACACAGTGGGCACTATTTAGGAATCAAGTTCCAACCGTCCATCCATTCTCTTCCGCTTATTTTTATCAGGGTCGCGGGGGGGCTGGAGCCTATCCCAGCTATCATAGAGCGAGAGGTAGGGTACACCCTGGACAGGTCGCTGGTCTGTCTCAGGGCTAACACATAGGGAGACACAAAAATTCGCTCTCACATTTACACCTATGGGCAATTTAGAGTTTCCAGTTAACCTAACCGCACTAACTGCTTATCTTTGGACTGTGGGAGGAAACCAGATTACCCGGAGAGAACCCATGCAAACATAAGGAGTGAATAGAAAGACCCTGGCCTGATGGTGGAATTGAACTCAGGACCCTCTTACTGTGGGGCAAGTTGCCTGTTTTGGAAACACAGTGATCAAACCCTGATACAAGGTTGGTCAACATATTAAAATGTTCTAACCTGCCAAATTAATAAAATAATTTACATATCTATACAATTATTCTAATAAGACTCTCCGTAGGCGCCTTTGCGCTACTCTCAAACCTAAGCGAACAAAGCGAAATGGAAGGACTACCTTGTAGTTGGTATGCTACTACATTAGCAAAACTAAGCTAACGTACAACTTACTCGCCTAGGAAAAGACCGGTAAAAATGCAATGACTCAACAAATGATATGTAGCTGGTATATTTGTTCAAATACCTAACTCTATTTGCCATGTTTCTTTTATAGTATGGCTTATTTGTGAAGAAAAAAGACTGAATGACTCTAACACCTCTAATAGACTGCATCCTGTTGTCAGGGGTGGTGTATGTCGTGTTCAGAGTTTTATTTTAGTACATAATGGAGTAGAGTGAGGAACTGATCATAGACTCAAAGGTTCTCTCTGTCTTTCTCTCTGTATGCTGATATCAGAGCAATCCAGATGCATGTATGACACAAAGACATATTATACAACCACGTGCATACATCATTGATAGAGAAGCTGTCAGTGTGTGAGGCTCATACCTGATTCCCGTTCTTGACACATCTGAGTGGCAGTGTGGAATTGTGGCTTCCTTGAGCACTGTCTAGGATAATGTTGATTGCTGTGAAATGTGCTGCATGCATTAAAAACATCCTTGCTACCCATTTAAATGTGTTTGACAGCAATTAGCATGTTTCCGCCCTCTTAGCCTACTGACTGTCTGCTATGAGCAGCTGCTGTGTCATACAAAAGGGGCCAGCGTTAGGGCCTAAGTTAATGTGTTTAAGGGATGCACAATTCTAACGAGCGATAACCGAAGGCTTACGGCTGCTCAGAGGGGATTAAGGGACGTCGTTGTCTGTCTTAAAGCTCAGGCTTAACCATCATATTCCTTTTTTTCCCTCCTCCATCTCTCCTCCCTGGTAATGAATCGCCAGTATTCCCTGACACAAGGCATGAAAAAAAGAACATCTTACTCGGTAGGGAATAAAGATGGCTGCTCATTAGCAGCGGAAAGGTGTACCGAACCAGAAAGAGGAGATGTCTGAGTAGATTTGTTTGAAATCAATGCTTGTCTTCTGAAGCTTCATCTACAGTATGGGGCTGCCACAAGATATCAGGCAAGATTTCCAAAGAACTTATGTCGGCATGCAAAAGTGTGTGCATAAGCCACACAGGCATTTGTACATTTTTCCATGTTACAGCAGAAGGACCACTAAGGCTCCTTTTAGCATCAGATTTCAGCCTTCTTGTGCAGGTTTCGCTGTTGGCTATAACATATCTGCCTTTCATCACGTGACCTGATCAATACGGAGAGATTAGCCATGCATGGCGTGAGACACGGGTGCCCCCAAAGTTGCAGGACCGTCACAGAGGTGACGGTTTTCAATTACAGGACACTAAAGATGCATAGTGGCAACAATCTGCATTGGCAGCTGGCCACATGTGTTTGCTGCATGCTGAAAGCACCAAGCATGACAGGTTACATGCCTTTTCAGCAAATTATACTAATTTACCCTGAAAGCACATGAAACTTTCTTTTTTGTCTCGCTGGAGAAATACATGCTTGAGTTGTAGGCCTACTGCAGATGAGGTTACAGCACAAGCCATTAAAAGTTTACTTTATGCTTTGGTGGTATTTAGTATGTAGAGCAACCGGTTAGAGGGACGATTTAAAGCAGTCTTGTTACAACAAGATTGAGGCAAATGATACGACTAACCTTTGGCTCCATGCATATACCTGCGCTGTCATTTATCTAAAGCGGACGGTCCTGTGCTAAGATAGATAGACCGGGGCACAGTTTTTCTGAGGTAACATCAATAGCTCTGTCACTCGCCCCTGTGGCGGCCGATCGGGAGACCTTTTCCTTTGACATGCAAGTTAGCACTTGATTGTCATCTGGTAACTGTACTACACCAAGTCTTTGGGGAAATCACAATGCAACTGCATCGGCTTATTTTTGATTATTACCAAAAGTTATTGCATTGAGCATTCCTCGCGACATGGTTAGAGCACCGCCCACTCTAACATCGCCTTCATTTCCATATTTCACTCCTGTTTCAGCACATATAATCGAAATTCAGATTCAGTGGAAGGGAGAATAGAGGTTATGCTGTAGGGGTTAGAGAAGGGTATTTAATCCGCCCTGTCTTGTGGGTGGACATTTCAATGTACTGCACACATTATTATCTGAATTAATTAGCATGAGCAGCAGAATGTAGGTTTTGCAAGCCTTCATTATTTTATGTATTGATTTTTGTTTAACACACCTGTAGTTGAGCTCAAGTAATCCTACTTATTGTTTATTCATCACTCCTGCCACAGCTAAAGCATATTTGAGTGAAGAGCAGAAAAACAAATAGATGCCTTTCTTTCTTTCTTTTTTTGGTAGACTCCAAATGTTCTCCTACATTGCCAGTGTTTGCCTGCATGGCATTGGAACGCAATAGAAGCATGACTGATATTTCACTAGACTTACCAGCATGGTCATTAATCCTAATATTTGGACTGTAGCCACCATCCACTCCCAGCCAGGGCTTGACTACGTGTAATCATAGGCGTACACCCTTGTGTATTGGGCTGCAGGAAAAACACTACACGCTCAGAAGCTTAGTCCATCAATCTAAGAGGCCAGACATTTTTCCTCCAACCCCGATGTCAGAGGATTTCACATGGCACCCTCCCCCTTCCAGGCGGAATATGTTTATGAGCCCTTTCTCTTACTGTCCTGTCTCTTCCTAGTCCCCACTTCCTCTTATGAGACGAGGGGGTCTGAGCAGACAGCGCTTGCATAGCTCCCCGCTGCAGGGCCGTGATGGATGGCCACTCAGCTATACGTGCCTTACTCACCAGAGGCCGACCATATTTCTCCTTCACTGCCCGCGTAGGCCTGCATCTGCATGAAGACTGTCAAAGATGCTGTTTTCTGTGAGCTCAGCAGGGCTGAGGCAGAGTATTTGATTAGTTGTAATGGAATTAAAGTAATCTGATTCCAAAAAGATGACATCTGTAATCTGTTGCAGTTACTGTAAATATGCAGTAATAAGATCACAGAGTTATTGCATTGCTCAGTACAACTGTGGCATCTAAATTGTGGCATTTCCTTGTGTATTGTGAAATAGTAGATTTAAATGATCCTTATTTAACTTTAAACTCAGGAGTCTGTAATAAATTAACTACCCTTGCCATATTAGCGGCTACAATTTTCTGCAGGTAATCAGCTCTTTTGGTAATTGCTTTTAAATGTAATACTCCTAACCCTCATAAGTGGTAATCCATTGAATAGTGGGCTGTGTGTGTGTTTGGTGCGATGTGTCGGAGAGGTAATAGCTATGGGATGACCTGAGGGCCTTATTGGAGGCCACTGCTCGGTCACAGAAGGAACACATGCTGCAGGATTCTCTGCATGGCAGCGCACTGCTGCTTTTGGGTCAGAGACATAAAGGAGGTGGGAGGAAAGAGAAGAAAGGGAGAGGGAATATCTATCATTGATCCTATGGTATTAGCCGGGGCTGCAGTCCTAATGAAGCTAGTGCTGTGGGCTCTAGGAATGCATGTGTGTGTTTGTGTTACTGATAACTCCTGTAAATATCCACATCTGGAGTGTTTACATCCTGGTGATTAATTATTAGTCATGTGGACACAAATAAATCACTCAGTGTGTGCTTGTGTGTGTGTGTGTGTGTGTCTGTATGTGTGTGTGAGTGTGTGTATCTCCAGATGGCCTGGCGTGAGCATATTGGTGTGTATGTGTGTGTGTATTGTACCTGTGCAGGTGTGCATGAAACCGTGTATATCTGCAGAAGCCTTTTTGTGAACATCTTGCACGGTACGCATTGTCTTCGTGTGAGTATACTGTCAGTGCATTTCCCTGACTTTGAATGCATGTTTGAGTTTATGTGCGAGGGTGTGTGTGTGTGTGTGTGTGTGTGTGTGTGTGTGTGTGTGTGTGTGTGTGTGTGTGTGTGTGTACACAGTGGTGAGGCAGGAGAGGCTGCTTGGCGACTCATCCATCATTTTCCCCCCTGGCCTGCGATGCCCTCGGAGGAGCGCTGCACTGTTACGGTGACATTGGGCTCATTTTGGAATAGAAAAATGGTGCATCCGCCCCCAGCGTCATTGCCGCACGTCGTTACCCCCCTCCAGCCAAACAGCCAGCTTAAGATGGTGCAGTAACAATCCCTCTAACGGTCTCAGACACGCTCCCTCGCTGTCAGGTTTACACGCCATATCCACAGGGACAGATTACTAATCAGAGGAAGTGCTCTGTTGAAGGGCCTTGTGATGTCCACGGCTGCTTAGTGAAGCTGCTTTAGGTGGCCTGTCATCTTTTCTTCCTCTCCCTACCCCGACCACTGCTACCTTTTCCACTCTCACCTCCCGCTGGATAACCTTGGCAAGGGTGGAGGAGGGGTAGCAAATGGGGTAGAGAAAGGGAAAGATGAGACCACTTTATGAGTGTCCTGGGTTCCCTGTGCCCAGCGTTTCTCTCTTGCTGGTGCACAGGGTGAGTCAGCATGAGCAACTGCAGTATAGCGGCCCAATCAATTTGTTTACGCTTGCCTCTAAAGAGACAATGCCATTGCCAGTGCTGCTGTGTGCGAGTGGTCTCACCACTTCACTTCACAGATTTCCTCATGTCGGACAGGACTAGCACACACTAGCCAAACTTTCTGGCATTGCTCAGAGTGACACCTGCCACTCTGAGCAATGCTGGGAAATAAACGCACAGTCAAGCAAGAGGTTGGAAAATGGGGAACAGAAAGAAAGCATGGTAGATAAAGAGAAAATTATGTGCTGGCAATCTTTCTCAGCCCTAAATTGGTGCATGTTGCTGCAATAGATGGACGATGGAGTCCTGCTTTTTCATCTAGATTTAGGAAGGCAGAGTGTGTGTTTATGTCTTCGGTTTACAGTGCATGCTTTCTATTTCAGGATAGAGTCTTTCCAAGGGCATTAGGGTAACCTGTGAACAAATTGCACATGGGTGATAAAAACAAATAGCAACAATTCCCACTCAGACACACACTCACACACAGAGAGATGTCACTACTCGACAAATAGCACAGACTGTTAGCGCAGACAGTGATAAGCAGATAAATGCATGCAGACGTAGCTCACCTACCAGCTCCCATTATGTAACTGTGTTCGCCACATTTTAATGTCATTCCTTGTTGCTGGAGGAGGAGGGGGATGTGAGACACACAGAGATAAAATAAATAAATAAAGCGAGAGAGACGAGAAGGGAAAGAACAGAGGAAGACTGGAAGAAGAGAGGAAAAAAAATGTTTGCGCCCCACCTCCCCCGCCATCCTCCTTCGTCCTGACACTTCACACGCACAAGCGCATTCACCGTAGTTTCGCAGATTTACTGATACATCAAAAGAGATGCACACAAACACTCACACAGCTTTTCCTCAATAAGCCTCCTTTCATAGATAACCCCTCTCCGGCTGACAATAGCAACAATAGCATAAATCCTGATCCCAACAACAACAACAGCAGCGGAGGACAGCCTCGTCCTTCACTGAACTCGCGTCAGCACATTGTCCCCTCTCTGTCTGTCCTCCAAACCTGTTTTTTTTTTTTTTTTAACTTTTAAAAGGATCAGTTTCCAGAGCTGAAGTATTCTGGTAGGACATGCTGTGATGGTGATGATTGATCACCCTGTTCTGTTGCTGGAGATCAATTGCCATCCGTCCTCCTCCACTGAAGATCTTGTTTCCTCTAGTTGCCTGTAGCAGCTTTCCTGGGGACTTTTTATTCCCGAATGACCCCACCTTTCCTAAAAGTCAGGCCACAGGTCAACACCTATTATGAAGTTGTATGACCTCGTCGACTATAATGCCCTGTGCCCGTATTGTCTTTCATACAGTCCTGAGAATAACTTCCTTCCTGGTCGGGAATCAATAATGTAGCTTGGTTTATGAGAAATATTATGCCATTTCCCTCCCAATAATGGCCGGAGTCATGGAGAATGTATGCTAGCCTGCATGAAATCAATAGCCTAAATGTAAACGTAAACCTTTCTATTGTCTTGCTTCAATGTGTTTATGTACATTTCAATACACTAAAAGCTGATTTCTGTCTGAGAAAGCCACACCGAACGCATTTCACAGTGCTGGGTTGCAAATATCACTCGCAGTTTTCTTTTGAATATCACATATCCCAGTCTTATGATGCACGGCTCCATGGCCTCTTATCACGGTCTCTCACCATGAAGCAATAGCACGTTTCAATCATCCTGTCATGGGAGAACTATAATCTTTTTCTTTTGCATGGCATATGTCCTTCCACTTCTAACTAATCCTTATTATGCCAGAGAAGCGAAGGTCATTGTCAAAGCCGAGGGGTGATTAAGTTAATCCACTTGTTTTCTGAATCCGATTTACCTCATTTTCCAAACTAGGGAACAATGTTCCAGCACAAAGACATCAAGATGATAGTGTGGCACGCATTAAGGAGGAGGGCCCCTACACTGGAGAGGATTCTTTTATCTGTCTTCATCATCTGCATCCCATTCTGATTCCCAGTTCTATCAGCTGACTTCTAATCACAGCATTCAAAGCTATCTCTGCCATATGGAGAGCCAGAGCAAAAGCGAGAGGAGAGCAGACAAGTTAAAAGCAGCATGATCGCTCATATTCCTGAATCAATCTATGTCGCTGCGGTATGAGACACTAGTGAAGCAAAGCACAGTGCCCTGGTGTGTGGGAGTCCCGCCATGCAGCCAGCAAGCCTCTGAGTTACGCAGTGCAGTGGCATACAGTTGACTTCATTAGCAGGTCCCTCCCTTCAAGGGGATGGGTTATTTACTACTGCACCGTGCAGGGCCAGATGCTCCACAGATATTATACTATAGAGATTTGCGCAAGAACAAATAGGTTTGCATTATTGAGTAAAAGTGTGTGTGTTTTAGGGCCAAAGCTCTTTGTATCCCTTGCAGTCAGCAGTGAACCTGTAATAAATCCTCAGCAAAAGTATATTTGACTTCAGAGAATGCAAATAAGGTGATTAAAATGCATCCCCGTGTCAGTGAGGGAATACGTGTGGATTATTGTTTTAAACGGCAACTCTGCCTGTGAGCTCACATACAGTACAGACCAGCAAACGTCCCTGATTTTAGCATCTGCACCTCACTGTGAACGTGTTATGTATTATGTGCTTTTCTCTGTATATCATGCAAGTCTGCATCTATGAATATTTAATATAGATTCAGTTCAATTCAATTTTATCTATATTATTGTTATGCCAAATCATAACAATAACCACCTCAGAGAACTTTGACACTATGATAATACAGAGAAAACATACGACCCCCTGAGACAGTGGGAAGGAAAAACACCCGTTTAACAGGAAGAAAACTCAAACAGAACTGGGCTTAGGGAGGGGACACACGCACACACACCCTTTTCTGCACAATATTTTTCTAGATGGTATTGCATTGTGGTTTAAAATCTGATGGCACTTTCTGGATTCATTCATAATTTTCTTCCACACCACTGGCTAAAATACCTCAAACCATGACATAGTCTCCATCGACTTTTACACGAGGCTGTAGATACTCGCTTTTATCTCTCCCTCGGTACATCCTGGCCATGATTTGAACCAAAGATAATTATATATTCATACTTAACCCTAGAACACTATCGCTATAAATAGTAGCACAATCACTAATGCCGGGTGATTTTTACCCGATATAATATGACCAACAAAAAGTACTTGTCATCAAAATATATCAAAATATGACAACACATGACAAATCAGAGTGGTCTGCTTTTACTTTTAACTGTGCCACATCTAACAAAATGAAAAAAGTGACCCTAAAATAATGCTCCAAAATTACAGAAGAATCTGGAATTCAAAAAAATTCCTAAAAAAATAAAGTAATAATGATACTGGAAAGCTGGTCTTTGATCCACCCGTTCCTGGGACATTTGAGACTTCCCTGGTGAAGGCACAGTCTCCTCAACATGCTAACAGCTGCAGCAGAGAGAAATCATGTAAATGTATTGGCTCGGGTAAAAATCACTCAGCGATTCTAGGGTTAATATAATTATGAAACTGGTGCAAAGACTGGAATGAAAATGAGTGAAAAAGCATCCAGTATCCAAAGCAAAAGCTTGAATAACTCTTGCTCAAGACCGCTTTAAAAAGAAATACACGTTTGGTTCCGTAGATTTGAGGGATCAAGCATTTTGCACAGTTCTGTGTGCAAAAAACCATCAAACAAACTTGCAGTAAATCTGAGTCCTTCTGCAATAAAATGGGTAACTTGTGTGTCATGAGTTGAATGACGCAGTTTTAAAGACGCATTGCTAACAGTGACTCTAACATTTAATGTCCAAACCAAACCTGAACTGCAGTATTCACAATAAAATAAGCTGAAAGTCTGACTGTTAAGCCTGCTTTGAGATGGGTTTCAGATTTCTGTTGCACAGTCTGCACAAGCATGAGGGACGAGAAAAAGACAAAGAAAGGAGAAAGAAAAACAGATGGAAAGGAAGAATGAAAGGGAAAAAAAAGAGACTGAATGTGAAGAAGAACAATAGACAGCAAGTTAAAAAAAACAAGGTGTTTAAGAGTATTTAGCTCATCCTATTGTGAAGCTCTCAGTCAGTCGTAATAAGCAGACCTAATGCACAATTAAAACCACCTGGAGCCCGCCCGTCACTTCCAGAGTCAACCTCACAATCATTTCTTTGTGTGCGTGTGTTCTTCGTCAACCCTTCAGTCTATCACCCCTACAGCTTTGCAAATTAAGGTGTGACCGAGCCAAAATGAGATCTCTCCGTAGCCAGAACAAACACCATAATAGACATTTCAAACACAGACCCTATTATTTTTGTGTGACGGGTGTGACACTGGTGCTTTGATAGGCTGTGGATCCTAAGAACCTTCCATTCAAAAACACCCACATTTCCCCCTCCAAAGATCTGAATCACAACGTCCTAGTCCTTTCACATAAATGTCTCACTCCTACACTGAACAATTATGTTTACATAACAAAAACGCTTTATTGCTTTTACGTGAAGAACTGGGTAAGACAGATTTCCTTGAGGATAAATTGGTGCATATCAGGGTCACCCAAGTAGTAGTAGTCTTTTTGCTGCTTTGATTGTTGTGTGGCCTTGGATTTTGAGAAAATTCAACATCGCACAAATAGTGTTACTGTCTTTTAAATTCATAAAACAATGAAAAAAACCTAGCTTTTAATAGAAGGACTTTGGTGGAACAAGCAGATACTGTAGTTGTTCCCATTTATTTAAATTTCTCTCCTTTGGCGTCAGACTGTGAGTGTGAGCAGCAGGATGCATGAGGTGTGTTTAACTTGGACTCATTGTGGGGGAAGGCCAGAAGCTCAGAGTGAAATCTGTAAAAGCTCACATACGAAAGACACTTTTATCTTCTTTGTTTTTCTCCGGTTCATATAATGTGGATGTTTGTTCTTGCTATGCGGTCCCTGATTGTTAATGTAGTGTAGCTTTTCTCTAGAGGTAGACCAAAATAAAAACAGCTCCAACATATTCCACTTCTATTTTCCCTTCTCTGCAGCTCGCCACCCAGGGTTGTTGTGTATCTGCTACATTTCGCAAAGCAATCTTGCTTAAACAAACCCTTTGAACTCTGTCTGATTTGGTCTCATTTAGACCGGGGAGCAGAGGGAATAATCAACTCTAAAACGTCAAAGTTGCACCAATCTAAATATTTAATCACCTTTGACTCTGGATGATAGCTGAGCGTGAGGAGGGAAGATGGAAGATTACCTCAGTGACTTCACAAAAATAACATCTCATGACTGTATTGACTATGATTAACACTTAAATTAATAATTACAGAGCATTTCATTAGAGATAAAAAAAAACATACTGGAGGCAGTTGGATCTCAGCCCACTTACCTACTTTATTGTTTGTAACAATGGAGCAGTGTCGGTAGTGGCCAGTGTGGGAGCCGATTCTTATCACTCTTGTTCTCATAGCTCTTGCCAGATGCAGCTCTTGGTGTCAATTTTGAAGTCCGACACACTAATGATAGAAGGCCTTAATGGTTAAAGCGTTAAACCTTGTCTTACCACACATCCTTATGAGCTGTTAAGAGTTTATGTTAATTAGCTTGTTTAACAGCCTGGCTGACCTCTCTTGGTCTAGTATGTACTTTCTTGAATCCTGCTGCCTGTTAATGATCGCAGGTACTTTAATCAGTGATGAGTAAGAGTTTGGCTTTTTAAAGAGTGCCATTAGCTGATACAGTAGACCCTTCAAATTTCTTTCCATTTGGTGAGGTTATGACCGATTTTATTAACTCTTTCCCGTCGCGCGAGTTAAAGTGCATCTGTCCAGGTCAGTGACTAAACAACTATATCACTGTCTACTTTGAAGCTCTGCCTGTCCCTGTAAATTCTCCCTTGCCTCACCCTGTGAGGTGGAGTGCAATGATCCATTTGAGCAAGAGAGACACCTCCCCCATTACTCTGAAATTCAGCTTGACACCCCTAACACTGCCATGCTGGTCATTGACACAGCTGACTAGAATTTGTTTGTGTTTGAGGTAAAGGTGTTTGTGTCTATTAAGTGTCCTTGAATGGATGAATCTGGTGCATTCGAGTGGTTGCACGTGCAGCCTTGTCAGAGAAAATTCCATTTAAAAAAGCACAGATTCCAAAAGCCATTGCATAACTGGCATGTCTCGCATCTTATCAAGTGGAAGAAAATCCCCAGAAAAGACTCAGACGTGACTTATTTACACTGATCCCCCACAACTTTAAACCAGCGTCACAATTTGTAGGTTCAAAACAGTAGCAAATCTTTTGGCTCCTGATGGTTGTGGGCTAGGATGCTGTCTTCTGGGTTCTGTGCAGTTTTGAGGATAGATCAACACCTTGGCTATTCGTCATGTTTCAGGAGAAGTAGGGTTTTTTTTATGCTGCACAAAATGGAGTTTTTTCCAATTCATGGAGGCTGCTGGCGGTGCAGAGGAAACCTTGCAGCAGAGTGCTTGGTGTGCGTGGTCTGCAACACTGTATGCTGAACATGTAAGGTAAGTGTCAGTGGTTTTATTGTTGTGGTTGGTCAATGTATGAAGATTTATTGAGAGAAAGGTTGTTTTGTCTTGCAGAGAGCTACTAATCGGAAACATTAGACGTTGAAGGTTAGTGTGGTCTTTTTGGATCTGTATGTTCATCAAAAACTAAACTTTTTTATTTTTGAGTTATGACCAGTGTCTTTCGCCTCAGCTTGGAGCAGAAACGACGCTACAAGGTTCTGGAGATGAACCAGTTCAGGCTTTGCATTCTTGGCTCGGCTTCTTCTGCATAGTTGCTAACTGGCAAATCACAATAAAGCTGCTAATAGTCAAATATGAAATGGGAATCTTTTCATGATAGTGTAAATCCACAGGCATGCAACCAGCCAGCATGTCTTCTTGAGTATCATTCTCCCAGAGCTATTAATCACTCATTCTTGCTTTGATTTATTCTGCTTTACAAAGGTAATCTGTTCAGTCAAAAGTTGAAATGGTAAGCCCCAACATAGTACTTGAAAGTTCAGGTTAAAACAATTCTGGAATAGGTTATGATACTTTAGGCAGTTCATTTCGTGAGAAAATATATTTCAAGTTATGTGACGCTGCAAGGTTTACTCACTGAGCTGGTATGTTAAAATGGACCAAAGAGGAAAAAGCCAGTCAGTGTGTAACCACAGAGAAACAAGCAAAAGCTTCTTAGATTTATCAAATGAGAGGCTAGTGGTCTGGAAAAATTCAGCGAGTCAGTCGCTGATGGGCCAGGATCGATTGGTTGGGTTGCGTTCCAGATGTTTGTGGACATACAAATAATATGGCGCAGCTGGTCCTTGCAGCATCCAGAAAAATATGAAAAAGCTTGGCACAGTAAAAGACCTTTCTCCTTGGCACAGTATGTTTATGTGCAAACTGCTTAGTCCCAACCCTTTTTCTGCCCTGCGTCATCGCCACTCTCAATCAAAAGACCCGAGGCTTTCACATGATGTCATGTGCTAAACTGTTCCGCTTCTTTTTCCTTTTCCATTTCTTAGCACTCTAAACTTTGTTGTGTTTTTCTGATTCAAAATGATGTGAAGTATTTGTTGTAACAGCTTTGGCGCCATAAACAAACAATACAGAAACACATACTGATGATATTGCCTTTATAAAATAATAAAGCCCATTTATATTCAAGGTGTGTAAAGAGAAGCTAATCAAGGCAATCAGCAGCCGGTGTCTTGACAGCAGCTCTTCTCGTTCTGACATCCGGCAATCACCTCAGCTGAAGTTCCTACCTAATAATGATTGTTTCTTTCATCTTTGTGTGCAGAATCAACTGCTTAACAGGTAGTGTAAGATTTAACCAAAAGTGCTTTGACTGTCTTTATAACATCTCAAGGCTCTTAGTCTTCCTGGCCCAGGATTCATTCTGAGTTTATGGTGCAGCATTTTACTAACTTGTCACCATGTCTAAGGGGTCAGCCAGAGTGCTTGCTCACTGACCTTACAGGTCAGCAGACATGCTTCACCCACCTCACCACTACATTGATGGAGCACCCATGCGTCCCTGAAGCTGATTAAAACACAGGGTGATGGGGATTATTTACAGCATGGCCCATGTGTGTGCGTGTTGTGTTTTCTCTTTACGTGTGCATATGTCTCAAGGACTCTAGTCCCAGGAGGATCCTAGCCTCATAACCTCCCCCATTCCCAGCCATGCCATGGATCATGTAAGGAAATAAGAAATGGGAGGAGCTGCCATTTCCTTCTGCTTGATGTGTCACCTCTTTAGCCTTGGTGAACAGCTAGCTGAAGGCTGAAGCCTGCTGAGAGACACTCAGACCATGACACACCAGAATGTGCTCGATGAGTGTACTTCATCTGGGTACTCAAGATTTGTGTGTTTTGTGCAGCCTGTTAGGACATAGCACATGTGTTGGTACGTGCATGCACGTGCATGTGAGTGTACACCTTAGAAGGCATTGCAGCTGATGGCTTGTCATTGATAGTGGCCCCAATGTGAAACAAAGGTCACAGTACTCTCAGGGTTTCATCTGGCCCTCTCACTGGAGTACCGCTGTAGCTGTCAGCTAATGAGACAGTAGAAGAGTGCAGGGGAAATAGGAGATAGATCAAAAAAAAAAGTTGAAAGAGAGAAAAAGAGAGCAGGAGATAGGGATTTAATAATGCAACTGAAAGAGAAGGAAAAAAGAGATTTTCTGTTTTGTTTCAGTGGCCGAAATGTAAGAAAACATGAGAATAAGCACAGAAGGTGGGGGGGGGACAAAAGAGCAAACAGTGCACTACAACAGCAAAAAAGGAGACATCACAGCAAGTCGTGAGTTTTGCTCTTTTAGAAAATAAAGCACAAAATGGGGACAAGGAGGGACTAAAGAAAGGAAAAGCTTGAAGAAAATTAAAGGAAAAGTCTGCTTCAGTTCCATCACAGGGAAACCATAAAATGCAGTTTCACAGCAGCAGCTGCAAAGAGAAGCAGTTAGGAAACGGCCCCCTGCAGTCTGCCATACACCACACCCTTAGTGAAACTATCTGGCTCTGTCTCTTTTTAATTTCTATCTGTGCTCTTGTCTTTCTGTCTGTAACTCACTGTCTTTCTGTATTGCTCCCTTTCTGACTTTTCCCCTTTTGTTTTCCCCCATTCCTTTAGAGAGGCATCCTAGACAGTGCCTTGAGGCCACCTAACTCAGGAATGATGGATTGGGTCGAGGGTGCATGGAAACGCAGGGGGTTGTGGTGCACTGCAGTGTATGACTGATGGGAACATGCATTATTTTCCTTGAAGGCTTGTTCAGCATGCACCAAAATACCAGCACGTGTTAAAATGGCCCGAAGCATAAAGAAAAGAGTGCTTTTTAAATGGTCATGCTGTTGCTGTGAATCATGACCTGTTATGCCAACCCGAATGTATTAGCTAATGGCACTGACAGAAGAGAATGTTGGCAGATGTTCAGGTTACACTGCAGAACTTACGTATGATTAGCTGTCTTTAAAAGCCTGTTTGTGTGAGACTTGGTTGCTGACTCACCGCCACCATGGGATGTCATCCCAAAACCAGTTGCCACCCTGCAGTACACTGTATACGTGCATAACTTTGGCCACCATCTTCCCTGTTTTGCTTTTCCTCCCTCAGGGTGAGCACATAAAGTGGAGTCTTTCCAAAACGGCATAAATATCCACCCAGCTGTTCGTGTAGTGCTTTTAATCACATCCCTGTGGTTTAACCCAAAATCAATATTCTTGACTGTGAAGTTCCTGTAACTTCACAAAAAAATGCTTCCATGTACTGTTGCCTTGGCCTGTCTCATTCATTTATAAGGAGTCAGTTATGACTCCCAAGAGTTGTGCTGGAGACTAAAGTCTTATGGTTCAGTCAGCCCAAACCTGCTGTTGGAGCAGGAAGGTAGGGACGTGGAACCATACAGTGTTTGTAACAGAACAGCAAAGAAGTGCTGCAGCGATATTTGCATCTAGTGCATGAATGGGAACAGAATTATAGCTCTTTTTAAGACTATAATTGTAGATTTATCATTACAGAGCAGAAAAGCAGGAAAGGCAAAGCTCTAGCTTTCTTTTTTTTTTTTTTAAAGAAAAATCATAAAAACCATTTACATACCATTTGCATGTACATATATGAGAGAACTCAATATATGAAACCATTTTCTTAACCTATTCAATTATAAAAGTTTACCATTGCGTATTTGTGTGAAATAACTCGTTTTTCATGAATAGGCCTATTAAGGATAGAATAAAGGGAAATTAGCAACTGTGCTTCCACAGGAAATGAAAAGAGTAAGGTTGTCAAAAAAATTGATACTCGGATCCAAATCCAAGTACTATTATCTACAATGCTGGATACTCATTTACAACAGTATCTATACTGGTAGGCAGGTACACAACCTCTCCCATTACTAGCAGCCCTAATATAAAACTGTTACATCACCCACTGTTTTCTGAAGTCCTGTTTTGAAGCCTTGAGATGAGCCTTTCCGCTGGTGAGGCGGGATGGATCTGACTCTAAAACTGGACGCTCACTGGCTAATGACTTGATTAGCCAATGAGCAGAGATGGGCAGTAACGTGTTACTGTAATCCGATTACTTTTTTCAAGTAACGAGTAAAGTCAGGGATTACTATTGCAAAAACGGTAATTAGATTACCGTTACTTTCCTGTAAGCACGCTGCGTTACTGCATTACTAAAACCGTGATTTTTATGCGAGAGTGTCTCATGACAATGACGTAAGCGAGTGCGACGTTCGTGACAACAGCTGTGTGCAGATCAACAATGGATCACATATCGATTGTGGGAGAGAGTATGAGCGTGCAGCATTTAAAGCGTGGAAGTACTGACCTTACTTTGAGTTTGATTCCATAAAAAGTGACAAAAACATTAGTGTCCATTGTGCGTGGGAAGAAAACTTCTTTTTACAGTGAAAAAAACCCCTAAACTTCCAAGCAAGCACCGAGTGCGCTACGACGTAATGGGAAATTCACAGAGAAACTCGCGGATTCTGCAACTGACCGCGGCACACCTGCACCAGGGCAAACCTCCGCCTACCCCACTCCTGCTATACAGGTGAAAATAGAGCAACAGGACCGCTAGTCTTTGACTTTATTTACTTTCTGCTGTGTTTTACTTGCATCTATTTGAATGACTGAGTGTAAACACAAAAAACATTTTATTTTATGTGCTGGAATGTGCAGAAAACAGGTTTAAATGTTAAACAAATTTCTTCCAGTCAGAGAATGTTGCATATAATTAAATTTTTGCTTGATACATAAAGTTAAAAGATTAAAACTAATAAAACAAGTTTTAAAAAGAGACTTTTCCATTTGATTACATTTTGTATGATGGATTATGCAGAAAAAGTAGAATTGGGCTGAAAGATCTATTGCTTTATCACCTATTCAGGTTGTAAATCGTGTTTTTAAAAAGTAACTAAGTAACTAAGTAATTAATTACTTTTGAAAATAAGTAAATAAAGTAAAGTGACGGGATTACTTTTTGGGGGAAGTAATCAGTAATTAGTTAGTGATTACTTTTAGCCACATTAGCATTGTTTTTATTAATGTTTTTAGTGACCACAGTGGCTGTGGGTAGTTCTGCCTGTTTGTAATGTGTTAACATGATCATCATTTATGTTGAAAAACGTGTTTTGTTTTTTTTAACAGATCGAAGCTTGATTAAAGTCTGCCAGTAACAAAATCAAAACAGTAGCAGCCTACCTTACCAATTTTATTTTATCAGCAAAAACAACACATCACCAGATAAGCAAAAACAGTCTTTTTTTATTTTTAGCTACCCAAGAGAATCTTTAAAGCCCTTACCATTATGCATTTTTTGTTTGTTTTTTGTTTTTTGTTTTTGTTGTAGTAAATCAAAAAGCTTAAAAATAGTGTTGCCATTGAAATTATTCTTTGTATTATTGTAATCATTTTTTGTTATGCTTCTTTTTTGATATCTTTTGTAACAAAACTGGTATTATGTATTTTCCTGGGTATTGGTCCTGAGTTTGAATTTCTATTGTTGTGTCAACCCTAGAGGAAAGTTATTGTCATGATACATCTGAAATTCTACTGTCAAGTTATGCAGGAAATCATGGAAAAACAAAAATTACCAAGAAAGTAGACTTTGATTGATAAAAATGTGCTTTTGGACTATAGGATCTACATTTGGAGGAAAGTTAAAAAAGTCATTATTGGGAAAATTT
This sequence comes from Simochromis diagramma, assembly GCF_900408965.1. NCBI lineage: Eukaryota > Metazoa > Chordata > Actinopteri > Cichliformes > Cichlidae > Simochromis > Simochromis diagramma. The sequence goes on from NW_024387375.1 coordinate 12,378,796, forward strand.
TGTTTAAAAGTCAATAAATTTGAAAGCTTCTGTCACCTTCTTTTAATTGAAACTTCCAAGAAAAAAACAATACAAACCAAAACAGGTCATTTTAATTTTAAGGCATTAATTTTATAAGACCTGTGGTATCAGGCGACAGGATTTAAGCAGCAAATCCTTTAAGTTCTTTAAGTAGCAAATTGGAGATTAGATTTGTTTCAGCATCTTAACACTGGTTCATGGCTCATCCCTACTTTACCTACAACAGTGGGTAGGTTCCTACAAATGCCAGCACAGTGATCAACATTGCTTGTTTGATCTGTGAGTTGCCATCATATTTTGGCCTCATACTGATATGAGAAAGGAAAAAAAACAATGGTGCACCTTGGCAGGCCAAAGACACTGCTAACACGTGAAGGGAAACTATAATATAATAGCCATAATGATGTCAGTGATAAAGCCTAGGTATGGTCTGTCAGTGTTGAAACAAAGTCCTCTGCATGGTCCACACACTGAAAAGGTCATCAGTCCTGAACCATTAGTATCAGGCTAAACAACATTTGAGGCCAGTTCCTACAAAAAGATTTCATTGCTTCTTTGATTTATGCATAATTGTTTTCCATTAATTCTTTATCTATTTTTAGCTATTTAGCCTAGCATGCATTAGCCTTACCGCATATGAGTTGCCTAAACTGGTGCCCCATTATACATTATTTGGTTGCAGCTTTATTATTTTCCAGCAGACCTATCAGGAAGCATAGTCATAATCTTCCTCATAGGCTTCTTATAATTTAATGTTTTGGCCACGCTGACCTTGTGATTCATACACTGCATAGGTGAGAAAGTAGTTTTTTTTCTGGTTTATTAATAGTTCAAACGTTTTAATAACCAGCAACAGCATTATTCGCCATCTGTTTAAATACCATTATTATTCGTTAAAATGAGTTTGAGCCAGCATATTTTTTGCCATTTTCCTCCTCAGGTAAGCTCCGTCATGTTCTGTGTCACCACTACTCTAAGCAGTCTTGACATTTTGCTTCATTGCATCACTACTTTTCATCCTTTCCCCGCAACGAACATGTGTAAAATTCAATTTTCTTACATTGCATTAGCTTGGTATGCAAAAAGTGCCAAGATATCTTATGTTATATGTCAGCCGGTGGTACTCTTCTGTGCAAGGATGACTCCATTTATAATGAAGACAGGACTTAGTGCGAAATTAACTTTAGCTGCTGAGAAGCTGATGACACAAAGAGAACTCTTCTACTGACTGCGCTGACAGACCAGCCGCCTCGACTCAGCTTGGATCTCGCTGGAGTCTCTCAGGTGTTTTGGAGTCTGGGAACAGAGGCTTTGCGAGGAGAATAGACTGCTGCCAAACGCCTATAACCTAAACACTGTGAGAGCACACTTCACCCTCTGTCTCCTGTTGTGTGTTCTTTGTTTAAAATGTGTTTTCCCCTGCTTCTGTCTATGTCACATTTCTACTCTCACTGCTTTCCCTGTACCTTTCTTTCTTTCGCCTCCATCTCATCCATTTTCAGCCTACCCTGCTACTCATCTGCATTTTTCTTCCTCCATCTTTCTCTCTGTTTTCTCTCATCCCTCCATCACACCCCTCCTCTCCTGCTGCGAACTAGTCGGGCTGCAGAGAACACAGAGCCTGAGGACAGGATGTCAGGAAGTCAGTTCCCATGAAAGGCAATGGGTCGCCACGATGCCTGTATAAGGCCAGATGACTGGCCATTGTCGTGTGCATCAGTGTGAGTGCGCGCGTGTGCAAGTGTGTGTCTATATCTGCGTGTTTTTTAGTTAAATTTGCTTATCGCTGTCAGCTAATGCGCATGCGGAGGTGTTTCTAGATTTGAAGATACATGTGAACATGTGCATGCAGCTACTTGAGTACATGTCTTGTCATGTGTATGTGTGTATTTTGGTGTGAGTGCAAACCCAGCAGCAGGCTGACGTGTGCCGTGCAGCCACAGAGACCAGAAGGGTTCTGCTCCCTCTCAGCTAATCCAAACAAAGCGTAGGCTGAGCCAGAATGAGGAATGTCTGCACTGTTGGTCGTAGACGCAAAGGGTCAACCAGCATGAGTGTGCGTTTGCATGTGAGAGAAGAAGGGAAACAGAGATCTTTTTGTATTTTTTTCCTAGGTTTTTGCTGTATTTGTTCATCTGTGCACACTATGTGAGTGTGTGTCTGTGGCTCAGTAATTCTTAATGTGCACTGTGTCATGGAGGGGCAGCTATTCTTATCCCCAGACTTACCTGATTACCATGTAAAGTCACAGAAAAAGGATACAGTAAAATAACCTCTGCTGGCAGGAATTCAGTGTCTGCTAGAATTAAAGGCAGCACTTCCACAGAAACGCACACCGAGTTACAAAAACAGGCACCATAGCAACAGCTTTTATTTCTTTCAGTATTTTGTAGTTTTCTTTATATGTTTATCAATCTTCTTCACGTGTTTATCTGATCCTAAGTGCTTCCTGTGAGGCACTTTGTTCTGTATACAGAAACGACTCATTTTGTTTCCTGAAAGCGGAAACCTCAAGGTTTTGGGTTCTTTTTTCTTTTCTTTTTTTCACTTTTGCACGAGTCATTCGCATTTGGCTCTTTCCTTAGATTCCTGTTGCATTTCAAAACTCTAACCACTGACAGTGGAACTGTGTTTTCCTTGGGGTGACTGGTGAAATACAGATGGGATTTGGAAACTTGACTGTTTGCCTGAGCCAGAAGGATCATTAGGTACTTGTCAGTGACGGGCCTTATTGCATGTCATGGGTTTTCCAGACAGCTAAGGGGGGGCACAGTGAGTTCACAGAGGTTTACATTCACAGACAGTCTTTTGCAGAGATAAAAGAAACGGAAAGAGCACACTGTGCCCCAGTCTCAAACACATTAACAATCATGTCGGTGCAATCATAAAAATTGACTTTTTGTTTAGAAAAGCCTGACCCGTTCCCTCAAAACACACAAGACAGATCTCTTCCTGCTGCTTACCTTGAATAATGATTCTCTGGGAGCTCATTTACGTGCTGTGTGCTTCAAGTTTTATTGTGCTCAAGGGGCTATTGTGAAGCCATCAGCGTGGCACAAGTGACACCTATCACATACGACTGTCACAATTGTCCAATAGAAGAAAAGGCATGGCAGAGCTTTTAAGCCCCTTTTCCGTTAGTATGTACTTGGATCGACTTGCCACGGTTTGCCACAACTTGACTCAGATCGGCTGTTTTTCATTACAACTTAATACCTCTTAATGTGTGTGGTCGTTGTCATAGCAGTGTAATTAATATGCGACACGGACGCAACAACAAATGTGGACATCGAGGCAAGAAAATGCATGCTGCTTGGTCTGTGGCTTTTTGTCAGACTCAGGTATGACGGCGTTGTTTTTTGTAGCCATTTCTCTCGTTGCCGGAAATGGCAGTTTTGATTTCCGTGAATGTGATGCTCTCATGAAGTCTGACAACATCACATTTTAGTACCTGCTCGGATCGCTTGAAATCTCGGCCGAGCAGGTACTAAAGAAGTACCTGGCATCGGGTACTATGACCTAATGGAAAACCCTGAAAACCGTGGCGGACCGTGCCAAGTCGATCCAAGTATGTACAAATGGAAAAGTGGCTTTAGGTTGTGTTGTGATACTCAATACTGTTTGTTTCATGCAATGTAAAGTCACTGATGCCTGTGTGCGTGTGCGTGTGCGTGTGTGTGTGTGTGTGTGTGTGTGTGTGTGTGTGTGTGTGTTTTTGTGCAAGAGAGCAGTAGACAGCCAGAGAGTGAATATGTGTAACTGATTAGTCTCCATGTGTCCCAGGAGCCCATCGGCATAGGACTTTAGAGCAGCTGTGACTGGTTTGACCTCTGACCTTTGAATATTTTACTCTCGGGGTAAATCCCAGGGTACTGCATTTGCACCTACAGACTGACATTTTTTTCTGCATTAAAATGAAGTGCATTATGTGTACTGCTTAATTTATAATCTATTTTCCCCAGTATATTGTCATTTGTATTGCACCACTTAAGTTGAGTAGGAATGTTAGGAAACAACTTCAGCGTTCAGTGAAAATGGTCCTCAGCTTATTTGCAATAGTACATGTTCAGGCAACCATGTGGCACAGGGTATGCTGAATTTGTCAGAATGCAATGAAACCATAGTCACTTATGATCCATCAGTGGCTTCTGGACATAAATAACACTACCATTTCACAAGCAGGCCAATTAAAAATCGGTGACATTCAGGTGTGGGAAACAGAGTGGCATTAAAGTTAATTCCTGCTAAAACCCAGTGACATTAGGAAACAGACAACTAGAGAGCAGGCATTCACTCTCATTCTTAATCTATTGCGTTCTTTAGCAAAAAATGTAGCAGTATGCAGGGAAATTGCCAGTGGGAACTCAATAGCAATGGGCAGCCTTTCAAATGTCATTGGGCATCTTTTTCTCTGCATTTAGCAGTTAAAATGGCCAACGTACACTGTACAGGGTAGCTTGAGGATTGGAAGGAAGGGGCATGGCCTCCTTCTAGTCATGATCAGCATCTAAACTGCCTTTTCAATGAGCGCTTTACCATTTTATGTGCATTTTATGTGCATTTGGGGAGCATGTGTTTCCACACGTTAGTGTATTTACATGTATTTACATGTACGAGCAGCGTACTGTTACTGTATTGACAAGAATACATTAGCTATTTAGATTGGACCGACTAAAGAAAGGGAGTTCCTGGCCATGTTCCTCTGATGGCTTATGCAGATGTTATTCCCACTCCTCCTTACTTGCATTAGTGAGGAGGAAAGCATCCAGGGATGAAGGACACTACGGCTTGAAGGTCAAACCATAGAATCAGTAGCAGATTGCTGTGGGCAGCATTGCTCTCTCACATTAGAGTGCTAGCTACTAATGTGACTATGAACTGCCAGGTCTGAACAATCTAAGTAGTATATACATGAGTGTCATAACATGCTTTTGTGTTTGCTTTCTCAAATGCATAATCAAATTTGCATTGTCCAGAAGAGGACATTGTATTTGTACCTGAACACCTAACCCTAGGCTACACTGTTGTGTTCATTAAACCTTCCAGGAGTCTTCTTGTCATCCCATCACTCACAGTGAGGCTAAATCGGTGTACTGCTCTGCGCGGATCTTAAATGAACGCCAAACGAATGTCTGCACTAATAATTTCAGCATATTTCATTCAAATGCACTCATAGTACATGCACCTTACAAATGCTTTTAAGGAAGACATTATGCATAGATGTACAGCGTGCACGCAAACTAACAGTGGTGCCACATCTCAGGTGGAATAAAATCATCTCTTTCTCTTGCTGTCTCTGTCCCCCATTAGCCTTGCTTCTCATGCAGAGCCACAAGTGTCACATCACATCATTGCGAGGCACCCCTAATAGAAATATTAATAGAGGGAAGGATGATAGAGAAAAGCCATTTTCACTGCCTCTCGTTCTTTTTTTTCCCTTCAGCAAACAGATTAGTACGTAATCCACCAAGGATAAGGCGAGATAAAATGTCCCTGATTGGCTACATTGCGATAAATAAACACATGCCTGCTCCAAATGGATCTTCGCTGCAGAAGGCATTTTTTTTCCCTGATATTTAGCCTTAAAATTGCACTTACTTTTGGATAATTGAATTCACAATTGCTTTCCAATGCAGTACAGGAGCTTTCCTGAAACAAATGTTTTAGTTCAGGTTGCTAATTAAGTTTCCTTTTCTCATAATACAACAAATTCTACTCATTGCGTCTCTTTCTTTAAGCTAGAGTCTGTTAGGAGCTCGGTGTTGGAGCTCAGGCTCTTATTTGGTTCTTCTTCTGTTACTTAGTGATTTATTTTGGAAACAGATATTATGTTGGTCTAAGCTGTGGTGAGTTTACACAGGCCCTGCTAACTCTTCTGATGGAATTAGTAGTTAGGGATGTACCTTGCCAGCATGTGGCATAAGAGAAAAGCTAAAATGTCTGGACACTTTCTTGTTGTGGACTCAGGGAAGAACATTTTCATCATCCTGGCATTGGTCCAGCCATGCATGGCTCAGGCATTATGTACTCTCCACTGAGCAGGCGACACGCAGGGCAAAAAGTGTGCTTCTTTGGCAATAACTGACTGTGTGCATGTGTTCATCATGAGATCTGATATATATGCTGAGAGATAGGACGGATGATGGGGATGGGGCGGTGGTGTTGGTGCTATCCATAACCATTTCCCATGTGAAGGCAGATGCACAGAGATGGTTTTTTGAGATGTCTCTGCAATATAACCTATAGCAAGTGAAGTGAAAATCACATACTGTACAGTGATTTATTTTTATTTTTTTAACCTGGCTATCCTCTTCCTTTTTTTTAATTTAATCACGCATAAAGTTTCTATGCTAATCGCAACAATAAAAGTATACTTTGATCGTTTAATCATAAATTCCAATTTAAACTCAGGAATATGACATTTGAGCAGTTACACCACAATAATAAGGATAAGATTTTATCTCAACAGTTCCTCCAACAATTTTTATTTCATGGAGCCATCCAGACTCTTCTGGGATGGTCAAAAGTTAAAACCTGTGGCTTTAAGTTTCAGGGAGGAGAGGATGCACCGCAAGTCACCTGACCAGACAGACAGACGGGCGCTGTAATTTCCACCAGAGTGTGAATAGATAATAATAGCTCTCCCAGCTCACCCACACAAAACTGAGGTGCTGTTAGTGGACGTACTGTAGGTTAAACAGTTTGTTCTCAGCTTACTGTAATATGCAACACATGGACACATACTTGCACGCACTTGGTAGATAAAATGTATAATTTGTCAGTACAAGAGAGATGCGGGCGTAATGTAGTTTGTTTGAAATACAGCTGAGCTTCACTTTATTTTCTTTTTTTTGTGTTGGTGAAAATGGGAGAAAAAATGTAGGATGAAAAAAAGTTGCTTCCCTGAGTGAGGAGAGCATCCTCGGTGGCGCATAAACCTTTCGCTGGTCAGAGGCTGTTTTTAACCTTTGTGTGGGATCCAAAATGTCAAAGAGCCAAACGTCTTTCATTAATCTCGAGACAAAAGCCCCTTACATCAGCAAAACCCGCAGAGTGCCAGCAAAGTGAGAATCATATCCCAAACTTTAAGAGAAGAAAAATACGCGAGCAGACCGGGGCTGCTCCCTCCCAATTCTGTTCAAGCAAGATGCCTACATCGTTTTCCTCCTGCACCTTGTTCTTTTTTTAATTAGGCAGGAAATACTGCCCAAGGGCTGATGCATGAGGGACAAAGCACTTAGCATGTCTGGCCCGATCTAAGATTCTACATTCTGGCTCCTAAAATAAATCCATTTATTGCTTCCTCCTGGGTATGCTTTCTCATGCCTAAAAGGAGCATGATGTTGATTATAGCTTTAGCTGCCACACTCTGTAGACTACCCGAGCTTAAGCTGTGTGGCCAAATGAGAGACTGTGGGACATGAATTTGCATAATACAAACATACCAAAAAAAAGGGAGAGGGGATCGAAGGTAAAGCCTGAGATGACTTCTATAGCTTCTATAAAGCACAAATTAAAGAGTGTCCTTTCCCCCTCACCACCACTTACATCACCTCCAGATCCTGATTCTATCATCTGTTAAACTACCACCTCGATTCGATGACATATCCTCAGATACACCTCATACACATTCATCCTAATGTTTAATTCACTCGGAATTTGTGCACGCGGCGTGTTTTCCTTTCCCTACGCTCCCTATTTTTCCATTTCCCTGTGGCGATGTCACAGGGGATTAAGTCACGGAGGCCAAGGGACTTGTTTATGATTCATCTGGAGGAAGGCTGGAGCCGGTAGTAGTACCCGCAGGGCAGGCAACTAGCAGGCTATATCCCAAGCTCCCTAAGTTATGCTAACAGGACAGGAGCACTGAAAAGCGTCTAATGGAAATCACAGAGATGATGCGGAAGGAACATTATTAAAGTAAGATTAGACATTTCGTATGACGTAAATGTCCATGATGTAAATCCTGTGTCGTGGTCTGTGTTGTATTTATAGACTTATGTAAATTAATTGTTTATGATCCCATTAGACGGGATTAATAATGTCACACCACAATATGATAAACAAGACAGAAGAAAAAGTGAAAGTTTATTTATATGACTTTAGGGGAAAATATACCCTGTTTTTACTTTTTTTGTCTCGTGATCTAATGATCTAAATTGGCTCAACTTTTCTTTACCCGCTCTTATTTTTGTTTTTATCTTTTATTTTGAAAGCACCTCAGGCAGATTGCAGTAGGGTGCTACTGGAGTGCATTATCACAATAAATTACAGGCATTTAAACCTTCTGCAATTCAGCCCAACTAATTGCATGTCAAGTTTTTAGGAACCTGTTGGAGTTGATTAACATTTTTAATAGGTGTGTGGGTGCTGCGGTGAGGCTTACATTTAATAAACCCACTCACCGTGAGTAAACCACAGCCAGCACTAAAAGTTAGTTTGAAGCACATGTTCAACCTTTCCTTTTTTTTATATTTTTGCAGTATTACTAGTCTCATTTGTCAGTAACAAAGTGATTTGTTATTGGTGATAGACAACATTAGAATAGTCTCTTTTTATAATGTCAGTGCACCGGTGTCACAGAAACTAACATATTGGGACTTACTGTCTTCTTTTAATTACTCTTTTAATTAACTTGTGTCTAACCTTCGTTTTGTCTGAGGATGCCCGAGCATGCCATTTAGCACAAGGTAATGAGATTAACCTCTCATTGACCAAGCAAATGTAGATTAAACGTTATGGCTAAATGAAATGAGCTGGGCTTTATTTACTCATGTGTGCAGGCAGGCGGCAGGCAGGCGAGCCACAACTCTCTCAGCGGTAACATAGCTGAAATGTCAGGGGGATAGAGGGGAGTGTGTTTGGCATTGAGTCGTGAGTGTGGCCGACCAGCTGCATGGGAAGGAAAGAGAATGCAGCCTGCGCTGGAAAGAGTACAAAAGTCTCCCGCCTCTAATTCACTAGCTAAGGAGAGACGACTACAGACGGCCGACAAAAACGGGTCGGTAATCGGTCGGTTCTGTGCGTGGAACTTACATGTGAGTGCATCTACAGAACCCAGGCTTCTTCGCTGTCACATTCTCCCGCTGTCTCGCTCTTCACATTCACCCAGAAAGAATGCAAAGGACACCCTCTTTCTCCAGCCACACACATGTGTGCAAAAACATGACCTCCACGACTGTCAAGGCGCGCTCACTGGGTGTGCAGGCTAACTGGTAAAGGCAGTAGGAAACAACATGTGGCATGTTTGGCTGTTTTTCCTCTTTCCAAGTGAATTCTCGTCCAGAGAATGCAACATTGCACAACACTGACTCTAATGTCTGTGGACACAAACATGAACATTATGCCTCAGAGATCTTGGAAATGCAGTCATATCTTGTAAGTATTCAGGAGTTTTTGTTAACAGGCACACTGCACTCTTTAAGGTTTATTGTTCCTTTATGCTTCAAATGATACTTCAGAGGAACAAAGTTAAATTCTCAGGGGAGAATCTTTAAATCTAGGATCTAAAAAGGCCCTACTATTAGTACTTTAATACGAGGTATGTTGTTGTTGTTTCTACAATTCTAATAAGAATTCATATTTTGGAATCATATCACAAAACCTGAGTCTATTAAGTCTGATGGCTTTATTTGCTTTTCCCCATATCAGATTCTTCATCTACAGCAACGTTTGTATGTTAATGACCCTGGCTCTACAATTCAGGCTCTCATTTCCTTTGGCACATCTGTTATTACACATAAGTGGCCTAGTTTTAATATCAAATTTAAAAGCCAACAATACATGCATACCTTTAAGGCATGTCAAATGCATCTTTAGAGAAAGACTCTGGAATTTGGGGGATTTTTTTTTTTTTTTTAGAAATTTAGGAACTGTCTGTGCTTTTTCAACTGTCTACTGAGAGATTATGTGCAAATTTCCAAAACCTTAGGTGTGACCTTCGCCCCGTTTCCTTCTAGCCCAGAGTTTCTGCAACCAAATGTCCTTCTAGCAAGAGAAAAGCTGCACTGGCCCAGCTAGAGCTGCACCTAGTTTTAATCAGGCTTTGGGGAGTGAAATATGACTCTGTTGAGCAGGCTGTACCCAAACTCAATTCATCTGGTTTCAATCTTCTCTCCGCCCTCGTATGTGGCCGCGTGGGCATTCCTTTTCGAGACATGGTGGGGAGTAGTGCTGAGCAGCACAAAGGGCAAGCATATTTATTTGGAGGAGAGTTTGTGTGTGTGTGTGTGTGTGTGTGTGTGTGTGTGTGTGTGTGTGTGTGTGTGTGTGTGTGTGTGTGTGTGTGTGTGTGTGTGTGTTTCTGTATCACAGACTTACACAAACTTTCTTTTCTCAAAAATGCCACTGAGGACTATTGCTCTTGCACACAGATGCATTCCACACACCTTTAAATATATTAAAATAACAGAGTGGATATGTGTGCCATGTGTTAGTTCAGCTGCACACACATATACAGTGTAAGTGTGTTTTGTGTGTGTCTGTGTAGCAGGTGAATAAGTTTAGTGTCCTGCACGAATGGCCTTAGCTAATCATAAGGACAGATGGTAGGTTGGTCCATTAGTTCTCCTAAATGAGCCTAAGTGAGGCCTTTCCTGGAAACCTCACAGCCCCTGTTGACCTCCCTGGCCATCATACAGCCACCACTCTGGCTCTGTCAGCTACCCCACCAGTCAACACCTTTCAGCATACAGCTGCCAAAACAGACGTAGCATCTGCTCACCTCTGGGGAAATTGCAGTCATTGACGTGTCCTTCCACGTCAGTGGCTTGAACGGATAACTTACCTCTTTGTCCTCTACAGGAGCAGCTATGGCACGAGCGGCAGCAACAGTATCATCCTCTCATTTGTGTATGAGCTGTCCCCTGCTTTATTATTTTCCGCGTAACCAATCAAGTAAGAATGGCGTGTCAGATGCATACCATAAGACCGGCGACAGCCCTAATATGTCAGTGACGCAGCCAGCGCTGGGCGGATGAAGAGGGGGAGTTAGCGCCCCGTCTGTTTTCAATTAGCCGATGAAATGTACAACAGGGGAGCTGCTCTGCTGTGCTCAGTTCCTATTCTCTCGTGGATCCGGCGAAGTAAATTAGCTGAGAGAAGCTTTGCCGTCGAACCCCAGGTGAACTTGGACTTTAGACATTGACAAATAAACACAATGACCTAAATAATGGAAGCAAATCTACATGTGAAGAAGAAGAAGGGAAGCATCCAGAATCCCCACACACTCATGACTATGAGCTCCCCAAATGCAGTGTTTACATGTCCAGATTGGATCTTATATTGCCTCTACAGCTAAACTTTAGTGCTGCTACAAATATAACACTAGCTGCAGACTTGTTTTCTTCCTATTCCCCTTGTTCGTCACGTGCCTGCAAACCTAACCATATAGCCCACTGTGGCTTTTATTATCTTCCCACAGGTTGTTAAACGTGTCTTTGAAACACAGCTGGGGCATTGAATTGCGTTTAATAAAAGCCAGGGGTGCTGTAGTTTATAGCGCATGAGGCAGATAGTATTTGAAGTTTTCATCGGTCGCAGACTATCGTGAAGCATCCATCATTTGTGCGACCACGATGCACCCCGCTTCTTGTGGCCATGCACCTAGTCAGCTCTATTTTCAACCTAATGGACATAAAAAAAAATTGCAGATTGCAGCAAAATGGACTTGGCAGCACAAAAGCTTATTAAGTATTGATCCACTGAGGTCAGTCCCCATGTCCAGCCACTCCAACAATGTGAGAGGAGTTCATTCACATGCTTGCCAGCCACAAATTGAGATTAGACCACATAAATAACTGAGGAAATTGAGGAACATTTTGTGAACAGAGAACAGCTCCTGCAGTCACCTGATGTGCCAGCAAAAGCTGTAGGAGCTGTTTATATGTGCGCTGTGGGCTTTATGGCTGTAGCATAACTAGTCCATCTGTCCTAACTCCAGCAGTGCTTAGCTGATGATATCATACCACTTGAAAGCTCAACAGGAAAGCTTTAAGTTGATCAGCAGCAGGAGAACCTGTCTTCTACAGTCTTTTAATGAATACAGCTCATCTTGTTTCTGACTGCACCATCTGTCAGGCATACGGGGTCGAACAGAGCTTGAAGTCAGCAAAGAACAGCCTCCGACTGAGTTATCTATTCGGCTATGATTGTAAATACGCTAGGGATCTCTGCGATGTATATTTTTCACTCTTATTCTCAAACTCCTACCAACAAAACTCCTTAATGCTGCTGAGATCAAGGGATGGTTGAGCCCTGGGATCAAAGTTTGTTGAATAGAGAAAAATAAGAAAAATGGTCTGCACAGGAATGGAAAGATAGTTTTGTTTGCGTGGGGGAAAGGCAAATCTGATTTCTGCCAAAGCAAATATAATTTCTGTAACTGGATTTGCAGTTGTTTTCGTTTGATATCCCAAATTGCTGACTTACCACTTTGAAAACGAGCAATTGTTTTCTGTTCAGTCGAAGACCCATACGAGAGAGAATGAGTCCCAGCAAAAATATCCTCGGCAACAGCAGAGAGTTTAATTTCAAAGTGCTTTTTTGTGACTTCTTATATATAATGACTGACTGTCCTCTACTCCTCCATTAAAACGTGTTTCCTCAGTGGGGGGGTGCAGCAGGTTTATTCAAGGCTGCATGCATGTGCTGCAGGGAAGATGTGCCCTTTACACACATTCACACGTACCCACACACAGCTTCAGTCACCTTGGTGATATGTTTCTGTAAGACGTTAACTTCCTCTCTCTCTTCTTTGCTGCAATGCTTTTCTCAGATATGCAGACTCTCACGCAGAATAAAGTGACTATCCACACATGCTGGTTTGTTTAGTCACTGCCAGATGTTGGGAGGGTCTGATGTTGCACAGAGAGGTCACTGTCCAAGCCCCATTTGACTGAAGCGTGTTATCTCGCACAAAACAGACCATTTGACATTTGGACCTTGTTCAGTGTAAAGACTTTGATGGGGGGGGTCTTAAATGGTGTTTTTTGTGTGTGTTTGTTTGTTAGTTCCTTTAACCTGAATATAACCCTGTAAACGGTTTTACTCCACGCAGACTTTTGGAGATTATTCTACAGGTCAGTCTCCAAGATGCATTGCTGTAATTAACATTTTAAATATGGAGAGTCCTTTATAAAATGATGAATTGGTTTTCCAAAAAAAAAAAAGAAGATGAAGAAGAAAGAAGAACTTTTTGCCAAAGACAGAGTTTTGTTGTTAAAGAGACTGGAGTTTGTCCAAGTCTTCTGCATGTCCGTCTTTCCACTTGGTCTTTTTTTTCATACAAAAGCCGCAGAAAGGTGGAAAGAATTACTCAGACTTCTTGCAGTAGTGTGTCATGTTTCAGTGTTCCCTTTAACTTTGATTATACAGTATATGTAAAATATGTGTTTATCTTCTCTTGGAAAAAAGACAAAACCAAAATTGACTGAATGGTAAAAGCAGCCTCCAGGCTGAAGAAAATGCTACAAAGGCTTTGAGAAGCCTTTGCTTTTTGGATTGTTTTAAGAGAAAAGTAGAAGACTTTGCAGTTGAGCAGCTACACCCAAGAGTGTAGGTTGTGCCACCAGATGCAGCAGTGTAAGCAGGTTTCACTGACTCGCTCAGACCCCTGGGGAATGATGTAATTATCTTTTTCCCATTTTCGTTTCTTCATTCTTATTTTGCTAAGGGAAAATGCAGAATACTTTGGGGGAATTAAAAGTGCCTGTTGTGAAACTAATTTCGGATCTATTTTGGGGATCTATCAGCGGGATGCTGATGCCATCTCTTGACATGACAGCAATGACAAGGCCATGAAAGGTATGCTAATGAAGGTAATAACAGCATCACAAGGTGAGCATTTGCCATATCATTCAAACATCGGTGGTATTTTATCTCCTTTTTCTTTTCCAATTGGTCTTCCTTCTCTTTTCCCATCTGCCCTCCCTCTGCAGCTTCGAGGGATTATTGTGGAAATTATTCTGTTCATTTCCTCCTAAACCCACCCATTACTGCTCGAGCCAGATTTCTTAGAAACTCCTCATCGAAGATGAACAGGAACTGGATGGCCTTCACTTTTACAACTTTTTGTGTAAAGCTTCAGTTTTCTCATTGATCTAGTGGCCCTCATATTTAATGGTGCTACAAATTAAAGAGGTTTAAATATTCAGATTGGCTGTACGAGCTCGTGATGTTGTGATTATTAACGGTCAGGCTTGTTGGGATTAAACTCTGTTTCACCAAAGACATCTGAGAACATGACACAAACATAACAGCACAGGATGCAAATGGTAACAGCAGTGCAAGAAGCCATCAGTTTGAAGTACTTCACATTTAATCAGTGCACAATACCTGATAAGTGGTACACAATATTATATATATATATTAGGGGTGCAACGATACACAAAATTCACGGTTCGGTTCGGTTCGATACTTTGGTGTCACGGTTCGATATTTTTTCGATACAAAAAAATGTTCATGCATTTTTAATTTGTCATTTATTAAAATTATAAATATATATTTTAACTCAAAAGTACAGTTTTTAAATTTAACCCTAACCCTTGTGCGTGTTTTTTATTTTGACAGCGAATGCGCACCTGCGGACCACTTATGTGCAGCCCTGGTTATTTAGCTCATCATATTGCAGCCACAGAAATTCTTTTGTCCATGAAACCATAAAGCTGCACTTTCTTTTTGCCTTATAGTCTGATTTGTCATAACTTCTCCGTTTTGTGGTAAGCTTTTCTTTGGCTGTCACTTCTTCACCCTGACCTGTCTTATTTGGCTCAGCAGAACTGAAATGCTTTTACACGCTCACTCACATAAGCTCAGCGATTCTCTGCGCGATCAACCTCTCACATGTTTAAGCTGCTGCGGGAGATTTCACTTGTCATGTTTGCATAGTAAGCTAACGATTAATAAGACGATGTCAGAGGAATTGGTGCAGCAAATTATCATCACTCACAGATCAGTGCTGTCGCTCTCTATACACAGTTCGCACGATTGCAAAGTGAAAGCAAAAAAACAAGCGCAAATTCAAACGCAACTTCAATATGTCACATATTGACAGTGGCTCACCGATGCCAATGACATAATTACCCAGCTACATTTCTGAAAGAATGCAAAAGCATTGACATATATTTTTCCTACAATAGCCCGACGGGCAGGGAAGAGATAGATTTTGGTAGCCCGACTGAAAAAATCGCTAGCTCCGGGACGTCGGGCTAGCGATATTGCAAGCCCTGTATCTGATTGAGGAATCACTCATCTTTGGAAAAGAGAGTTTATTACAGAGAAATGGCTCTTTCCAAAATAAAAGCTATACTATCCGCTTCTTCTGGGCTATATTCTCAGCAGCATAAGGAGAATCATGTGCTAACAGCTGTCTAAATGACTCGGCTAAAGTTAGTAGCATGCTTGCTTTTTTTGTCTGCTTCCACTTGTCTTTGCACTAGGATGATGTCGGCGTAAATGTGCAGTCATATTCGTTGTGTTCCCACTAGTGCTTTCAGGTTAATCTCGTTGAAATGACCTTAACGCCACAACACGGCAAATCTCCGTTAACGAGCTACCGCCGATCGCTCCGTGCATGGGGCTAGACGGCAAACACGTTAACGAGCTAACTGTGCTAACACACTAGTTCACACCAATGTAATTGAGCATTGCATGGCACATCCAACATACTGTTTTACTTTAGTCCATGACTCGCTTACCTTCAGGGTCATACGTCACATGAAAACCAAAATAATTCCAAACGCCAGATCTGAATGTTGCAAGTAGAGCTTAACTTATGTCTCGCTAGCTTGCCCTGCGCTCTTCCTTCTGACTATGCTGTCTGTGTTGAGCGCTCAGTGGATCTGCGCTCGACAGTGCAGCCTAGGCGGAGTAGTCGAACACAGATTCACTGAGCACTCAACACAGACAGCATCGTCAGAAGGAAAGTTGATAAAATAAATTACAAATGTGGTATTGTTCGATACATATGCGTACCGAACCGAAAGCACTGTATCGAACGGTTCAATATCGATACGAATATCGTTGCACCCCTAATATATATATATATATATATATAGTAGTAAAGTATTTAATATTGAGTGCTAGATACTTACTGGATCCTGATTTAAAGTTACAAGATTTAAATCAGAGGAGAGCTTTGAGATGACACGTTATTCTGGTTTCTTCCAGTTAATTATTTTCTTCAGAGGAAACCAATGAGTACAACATTTTCCATTTGTAATAGTACATAATGCACCTTTTTTAAGAGGTTTTAGCTGGTGTAGTATTGTTTGAGCAGCAGGACAGTACAGAATACCTCTATATTGAAGAACAGACATAAATATTGTATAATAATTTAAAGGGTGGAAAAAAAGGCATCACCTGCATTCTTCAACTCCAAAAAAAAAGCCTTGTTACAGCACTGAACATCTGGTTCATAAGTCATTGAATTTGAACCAGATGTTCAATATGAGTCTTAAATCAATGTTACCATGAACCCAAATACCA
The DNA here is from genome assembly GCF_900408965.1 of Simochromis diagramma. Classification (NCBI taxonomy): domain Eukaryota; kingdom Metazoa; phylum Chordata; class Actinopteri; order Cichliformes; family Cichlidae; genus Simochromis; species Simochromis diagramma. The sequence continues at coordinate 12,395,302 of NW_024387375.1, forward strand.
AATTACGATACCAAGGACTAAGCCAAGGTTGGTACTGCATTTGTAGTGACTGCTTGTCAGTGGTTAGAGTTAGGGATGCAATGCTTTCCTTATATGGACACAAAATGAAAATAGTGTAGTTATCATAAATTACTGACATATTTCTAGTAGTAATATTTAAGTAAAGAGTTATTCTGGTTAGCAGTTACTAATTAGCGCTTTGGTCTTATTTGCTCCTTACATATTACTCAATAACGACTCTATGTACCTTATTGTAAAATGCTACTGACAAAAAATTTAATGTCAGCAGAGGGTTGCAATGGTCGCTGGGTGTGAGGCAAAAAGGATTATGGGATTTTATCCCTTCAAAGAGCAGCCTCCAGTCAGGGAAAACCAAACAGCCCGTTTGATTTCCACAGGCACAGTATATATTCATGAGTTGGACCTTGAAACTACAAGGAGACCACTATAGTGCGCCATATGCAAAACATATGTTTTAATGTGGTGTGATAACTTGGAACATTTAAAGAGACTTGCCACTTAAAAAGATATGACTAAAAGAGAGGGCTGTGTTTGGATGAGTAAAGGACTCTCTCACAGAGCATGCATGGTGGCTCTTTTTGTAAGCGTTGCATTTGTTCTAACAACTGAAGGCAGCCTCTCATCTGCTGAAACATGTTTTGCACATTCCTCAATTTTTCTGAAATATCAGGAAAAGAAAATAAAAAGGGACAAGATGTGACCTATATTTAGAGATGTACCACACTCATACACCATGCTGTATATGTTTGGCATTTGAATGGCCCGTTCAGTCACATAGGAGAGCTGTGAGTGGAGGGAAGCTACAGCCTATAAAACACGCTGACCTGTGAGTATGTTGCCGTTGTCTCATGCCCTGTGCTCTTCTCCAAGTCAGCTAAAAAACACTAGCTCTATGTCAGCAGCATGGATGGATAAATGAGATTTGTATTTCCTGTGTGAGATTTTGCTAGTTAAATGGATAAAAGTTTGATGAAGTTCCTAATCCAGACTCTCCTCCTCCTCCTCGCCCTGTATTTAACAGAGTCTCTATTTGACAGAAGATAAACAGTTGTGGGAAAGATTGGCAAGACTGGGAGATGATTGTTGCTTTTCCCTGCTGCTGTAAGGCTGTGAATGTAACTCAAATGCGACTTGTGTCTGTATGTGTAAAGTAGCCATATTCCAAATCATAGGTCCTGATGTTGAGGCGCTGATTTGCTGTCAGCACGTGATAGTCCCTTGCATCTGGAGTGGAGGTGTCTTTGTGACAGAGTATCTACCCACATACAGCATAAATCATATACACCAGCAGCTGGGAATTTACATGAAATATAGATGTTTGCACATGACGAAAATCAGCATGAATGCACACAGCAGGAAATTGTCAGAAATTGTCAAAAAAGATAAACCAGCCGTCCCTCCGGTCTTTCGGGGCGGGGGATGTGTGCATATGCTAACCTGTGTCTAAAACCACCTTTGTGACGGTATAATCCTTCACCCACACCAGTGATTGAGCCAGCATAAGTGGTCAAATCAAGGCATTGCACCATTCCTCCACCCCTCCCTCAACCTATTTCTCCCCGCCCTGTCACTGTCCCACACCCCTCCACCCCTCCACCCCGCCTCCCCCACTTTCTGATGTGCCATGTTTGAGTACCAGAGGTCATAAGCGTCGGACGTGGCAAAGGCCCCAGCCAGGCTGATGTGCTGACTGAGGGGATATGGGGCTTGACTTTGGGCAGTGCGAAAGATCCGGGCCTGTCTTGTTTGTCTGTCTGTCCGTCTCACTGGCTACACTATAATGAGATTGCAGGGCTCTGTAAGGCGGATTTACTGGAGCACAACTCCCCCTAGGGTCTTTTCATAGAAATTGGTTCCTCCATATTTCACCCAAGCCTCTCACTCTCGCTCTCTTTGTCAAATGTGTCCCGCACTCACACTCTCTCTCCCTAAATCTCCCTCTCTTTTAGCTCCCACTTTTGTTAATTATGATCGTCTTCTTTCCTTCCTTTCTTTGTGTGGGTGAAGACCGAACGCAGTCACAAATGGAGGCACGAAACTGAACCAAGCAGAGCTGTAACAAGAAGGCATAATGAGAGAGAGAGAGAGAGAGAGAGAGAAAGCGGGATAGAGGATATGCTTTGGGATATGGCACAAGCCAACATATCGCAAGCCCGTACCACATATATCTCCCCCTCAAGAAGACAGTGTTTATTTAGATGGTCTTTTCCATGCCCCTATGGAATCTTATAAGGTCACGTGAAAGCACGCACGTTGCTGTGACCAGGGATGTTACTGAAGCTGAAGGTTATATGGCTCACTTTTCTTTTATTATTCTTTCTGGGTCACCTTAGCTGCAAATTGAAGCCCAAGGTCACGAGCCCATACCAAAGCCAAACAGAATTTCCATAGTGTTTGCAAATCTGCCACAGAGATTAATTCTGATGTGTCTCATAGCTGATGTGTTGATGTTGACACAAATGATGGGGTCTTGCAGTCCAGCCACCCCAGCTGTGCACACGGTGAATGAGGCCAAACCAAATGCAAGCTCAAACTCACATCAAGGCAAGCTTATTTTGGGAGCACTGTGTCATCCATTCCACAGCACAAAAGCCCCTCTGCAAGACCATAAATAAATGGGAAAGTGGGTAGCATGGACTGCATATCGACCAAAAAACCCCCGTCTGATTTGTCTGCCAATTCTTTCTGTTAAAAATGAAAAATATTTTCTGTCACAGATGGAAAAAAATATTAGGCGTTTGCTTTTTTTTTTTCATTTCTAAGGAATAAATTAAATACCTGGAACTGAAAACTTTACTGTTTGATGATAAAGAGAATATTTAACACCCACAAGTCAACGTTAGTGAGCTGACACAGGTCGCTTTTTTGAAGGTCAGTTTAGAGACAGTTAATGAAAAGTAAAGTACTTTGTGTGGGAAAAGATGGCAATTCCCCTCATTCTTCAGACACATTGGCCCTATCTATCTTTCAGGGGAACTCTTCCATTTACAGAGCCTACAGCTGAAGCGGTGGGCAGTTAAGGATGAGGTGGGAGGCGAGGAGGGAAGCACAAAGCTCTTATCAGGCCAGCTACACAGTGCCGGGTTCAGCCCCAGGCTGCTGATGACTGTGGGAGCACCGATTACAGAGGCTAGCCTGAGGAGCGGAGTGGGCACAGGTCTCCCAGCAGACCCTGTACCACCATCAAGCATTAACTTGAACCATTAAGCTCAACCAGCTGTGCATTCACACATGGCCTGAACTTTCTTCCTCTTGAATATTTTCTAATGCTGCAAAGCCCTCACTCTCTTTTCTGACATTCAAAGCAATATCAGCAGGGAGGCTAACAAGATGAATAACCCCTGCAAATGCTGCATTAAAAAGTCATGAAAGGGGATACCCTTAAGGTGCAGAAGCTTCTCTGTGAGGAGGGGTGGCCCATCCTTTTCTGCTGACTAATGATTTGAACTGGGCAGGTGGGCAAGCAGAGCAGAAGGACCTCAGCAATTTGTCCTGTTGCTCCTCGGGTGCCAAAGGGACACAGAAGCTCTCAGCCAGCCGCAAAGTACTTTATATTCCCTCTCTTTGTTCCTCAAAATGGCAAATTCCAATTGGAAACTTTACATTTAACTGGCAACGAGTAGCCCAAATCTTAAGTTTAGAATGTGGGACTCGGAAAATCAAGACATAATGTTGAGGATTCACACTGTGCACAAACTTTTTATTGCCACTGGATGGCACACTAGAGCATCAGCTTCTCAGAGCAAAACAAACCTAACCAAAAACCCCAGTGAAGCCCTTTAGCAACAGGCATGAATCTATCTTAGGAAAAAGTTGTGTCATATGTGGTCTTGTACCTTTCTTTGTGGTTTTTCACTGGAGAAAAAGTGGAAAGACTAACTTCTGCTAAACGCTTAGGTTTGCATATAAAGTGGCTTTGGAGGTTACTTTCTATCCAGCCTCTCATTCATCTTTTTCTTAACTTCTTTCCCTACTTAGGGTGGTCAGGAGTGAAGCATAACCTGGCTGACGTCAGCTAAAGGGGTGAAAAAGTGACGCGCTGCCAAACTGAGACTACCAAAATGTAAAATCACCAGTTAACCAAATAAGCATGTCTTTGGTTTATTGGAGGAAAGAGGAGCAAGTACTTTCTAGTCTTTTTATAAACACAGAAAGGTCCTAGATCCGTTAATATACATGTCTCTCTGGCCATTAAAACATGGAACAGAGAAGCTACAATACACACCTAGGAATTGTGGCACAAGTCTCAGAAAAAAATCATTTTAATTATCAAAATAATTAGGAATAATCTGTACACAAACCACAGCATAAAAGCCTCTAGCTTAAAACTGTGTTGTCCCTCTTTGTGCTGCCTCTGTGAACGCCTGAACCCATGGTTTCATTAGGAAAGCACTGCATCCTCCCAAGATGTCCAGTGTTAATCACTTCCCCATCGGGGGGGTTTTCTTAACACCGCCGCCGATGCGCACAACCTTTAATCAAAACTTGAAGAGCAACTGAACTCAAGCAGATGACGTCATCTCAGTAAGGATGAAGCTCTTTAAGGAGAATTAGTTTCTGCGAGGTTACTCTTCATCTCTTTGTGTGCTGTATCAGCACTGAGTCACCCATTTCACAGCACTGAGCTGACATTTTCATTGGCCCTGAGATCACTTATGGGATAGGGCGTTAGCTCCTATGAGGGTGAACCGGTTCACAAGGGGACAGGCGCCCAGTAAGCGCTGATGCATTCACATGGCTTCCCGTGGAACGTATATGAGGTTATATTCTAAACACAAAACTATTCTGTCAGTCAGTATCAGCATAACAGACAAAACAAAGTGCACAGCTTTCATTCAGATGTGTGTCCCACACTACATTTATTTATTCTGTTCAAACAGCAGGCCATGTTGAGTGTCTAGTAAGGTGGCATGATAATGAATAGGAGCAACAATATTTACACAGTCTGAACATTTCACTTCAAATGAGCATCTGTTAGGCAGGATAACTTTAATTCCAAGCAGTCAAATTCCCCTGGAGCTATATGATTATTCAGCACAGCACACTTAAATTAAAGGCAGGTAGTTAAGATGAATATAGCAGGGCCAAAACTGTACGTCACACGTGAGTGCGTAAGCACAGTCGAGCTCTGCAGTCTTTCTAAACATATCTCACTATTGCACCACTGCTTCTTGACACACACAGTCCAGCACATGCACGAACGCGAGCATGCACAAACACTATCCACAGTTTCACTTTCCCAGCATCCCCTGTGACGCCTCTGGCTAATTCCATTCAAGCCCTCTAGGCTGTCCAGCATCCTCCAATAAATTAGCCCTGCTGCTCCCCCACTGATACGCAGGCCACACTAGTCTGGCCAGTGCCCAGAGTCACTCACTTGTGCACACGCTCGCAATTACTGCTACCTTTTACTGCGACTGTCGGTCTTAACTGAGTCGACAGTGGGAGTTTTTGGTATGTGCGTTTTCTGTGCGGTTGGGACTTAAAATAGTTTCCATACTGACATTCACTGTTAATGGGAAGGTGGCCTGGGATAGCTTTTGGACTTTTTTGCAATGGAAGTGACTCATTAATTGTATCTTTTCGGGGTTTTCTGGCAGAATTGTCCATGTGTCAGATGTGTCGGCACAGTACCCATCCATAATTCCCCCCAAACTGCAGCTGTGAATAGCTTTTCTTAGTATTTTTCCTTCAACTCCTCAATCAAACTTTATTCCCTCTGAACAGAATCCATCTGTTCTGTCTCCCTTCAATATTTGGATGTATCCTCGCACCCGGTTTCCTCTATCATTGTGGTTTCGCTTCCTGTCCACAGCATCTGTCTCTTGCCTCAAGCTTAGATCGAGCTAGTGACCCCGTCTGACATGTCTCTACCTCTGTCTCAAGTTTTTTTCTCTCTCTCTCTTTCTCTTGTTCTCCCTCAGTTCTAGTTAGCCTTCTGTCAGTGGGGGCCCAGACAGAGATGAAAAAGGTCGTTGGGGACAATGCCACCTTGCCATGCCACCACCAGTTCTCATCATCCGTCCCTCTTGACATTGAGTGGCTACTGCAGAAACCAAACTCCCCACAGAAAGTGGTAAGATTGTATTCCTTTTTTCTCTGCATTTAATACAGTTTAGAAGCATCTGAATTGTTAAAGGTTCCCTGCCGTCTTACTCTGCCATGACTTGGGTAATATTTAGTAGTTGCTGCAAAGTTATTGCAACACCAAGACTGACCTTTACTGGGATGAAATGGCAATGACAGTGACATTTAGGCTAAAAAACAGAAGAACAACATGTGAGGTATATGTATAGACTGTATATACCTTGGATAGTTTTTCTTTTCTCCCTTTCTTTCCACTTCCCCTTTTCACACACAAAAAAAACATTTTAGCTTTTCTCCATTTGGGTTACGCTCGCTGATTTCCAGCAGGACCTATAATAGTTGCACATTAACACAATCCCAAAATTACTAAGGCACTTCAACTTTCAGTGGCATTCACAAAGGAGCAATTGTGTTCACCAACACATTATATATTTCTAACCTTGGCACTTTTACTTTTAACTTTTTTAACTGGTGGGAGATAAACACTGTAACAAGTGGAAATGAAAAACAGACCTAATGACCTTTTCATTACTATCAAGCTGACAAATTCATCTTAGTTTTGTAAAATATGTAATTATAGAGACAATTGAAGATTACAGCTGCAGCAAACTTCCACCCCAAAAGGAATTGAAATCAGAAATTAGACCAAACAACAGAATCAGGTTCAAAATCTACTATTTAATAAACATACAAGGGCTCACGTGCAATCAGGCATTCAGGGACGCAAGCAGGATTGGCAAGGTTGACAGGAAACGGTCTCAAAACAGATCATACATGAGAACTCTCTGAAAAGTAGTCGAAATCAGCAGTCAGGTAAATGCAATAATCGTACACTGTGGGTATAAAGACATTCTGGCAAATATGTCCAAACGTTTTGGGGCAAGGACATAAAGTACTTTGTTAGTTTTTTGCTTCTTTTCTTGTTTTGTTTTTGCAGAAGTGTATAGGCTTTTTCTGGAAATAGTAAAATTCAATGCTCTAAGAAAGGAAAACATCTGTTAAACGAAATAAAGAAAATTCCTTCATTTTAAAGTTTTTAAAAGTTTAAGTTTTTTTCCCCCTTTGTGTGCAGTCACACTGAATTTTAAATCAAGCAGTCAAGGTGTGCTTTAAGTGCAGTTTCAGCTTTACAAAAAGTATTGCATTAACTGTAAAGGAATTACAGCATTTATAAAAAAATTTCCCCTTGTTTGTATTTTAAAGTTTTAGTTGGCACAATAATATATTCTAATTCTGGCTTCATAAAGTCTATCAGCCTGAACCAGGAGGATAACTGAAATCTTTAAACGGCTAATTTGGTTTTGTTTTTTAAAGCCTTTGATAACATTCTGGTATAATTTCACTGGTGTTTGAAAAACCGCCATTTTTTTTCACCCAAATTGAGCTTAGAATCTGATAAGAGAGCGCGAGAGAGCAAAACATCTCAACAGCGTTCTGTTGGAAGGAAGGGACTTCCATTTTCTTCTGAACCCATTTCTTCATGTGCTCTTGCGTTGGCACAGAGAAAGGAATGAATAGCAAAGAGTGGAAGGGAAGCGGCGGGGCTAGGAATGAAAGAAAGGGGGAAACTGGTGGCTTACACTTTGATTATTCAGACTGGGGCTGCCACATTGCGATGAATATTTAACGGGAGGATAACATTGAAGGCACCATTAATTAAAATCAAACGTTTGAAAATTTGATTAGGAAAGAGACTACGCCTGTAGCCGAATGAATAAATCATTCTTTTGTTCTGCTCGAAGGCCGTGTTGAGATGGAAAGAGCATCTTGTCAACATTTAGCCTCTGTTAGCAAATGTACAGGCTACATGTGTTTAAGACACAGAGGGGCACAAAATTCAACTCCATTTAGTCAGATGAAGAGTAAAAACAAAAAAAACTGCCCTTCTCTCACTGTTCTCAGCTGTGTTGGTCTTAGATGATCAGAGTTACTCAAAGACGGCATTTTATAGCCTATCATAGTGTAGTTTCAGCAAAGACCAGCGATGGTTAATAAAGATGAAGTTATTAATTTCATTTCCATCCTTTCTTGGGAAATTGCTCCTGCCACAGTGCCACATTAGTTAGTGCGTATTGTGTGTTGTTGCTATTTGCTATGCATAATTGCTGCCCTTCAGCATATAAAACTGAAGATATTGAACTGGCATTATTGCGAGGACAATTATCGTCCACAGAGATGATAAATATATTAGTAGTAGAGTAAAATGACAGAGTCATTGTTGTATATTTGTTTCCTCTGTGTATTCTTCATTGACTATAAAATTATTTATGGAAAACACTTTAAAAACCGAACAGCTTAAATATTTGAATGTTAGCCACACTGTTCATATAATCTGCTTCCAGTAATCTTTAACAAGCTGCTTTGATCAGAGCAGCAATTCTACTGTGTTAATGTTTTTGATAAAATGATGTGATATAAAAAATTATATATTGTGCTGTGCAAAAGTTTTGAGCCACCCCTCATGTCTTTATAGTTTGCTTCCAAGGAGCCAGACTTTCTCCAGGCCTTCTGAAGGTCAAAGTTTTTCTTTGGACATGTTTCAGTCATTTTCAGTCCAGTCCTTGTACCTTTTTCAGAATTATGCTTTTTGTTTGTTAAGCATAAAACAGGCGCCTGACTCAAGAATGTTGCATCTGCACATAACAGACAACTTAGCAAAGAAACTAAAAACACATCATTTGTTTCCATTTATATGCTTAAACCTATGAAAAGTGCGCGACATTCACATGCAGAAATTCTGCCAAACTGTATTTTTGCACCAACAGGGTGATTCCCAGAGCTTTATTAGCTGAAAGCTTTCCAAATCTCCTCATCATGTACAGAATTGCCTTAAAAACATTTGAGGAAACTGGACGAGTAGCTGTCATCAAGTCATTTGAAGGGAAACAAGGAGAAAAGACTGAAGCATGTCAATGTTTGCTTCAAACGGTCCACAGTAAGCATGGGGAAAGTCAGGAGAACAGTACAAGAGTGAGCGTCTACAGCCATCTGTGAAACAGAAGAAGCTTTTTCATGGTTTGGGGTTGCATTTTGTCATCATTATCATCATTTCATGACCTGTGTGAAAAAGCAGAGACACTTAATTATTTGTGTACAGTATTTTACTGAATCAACAAAACACCTTGCCTTAATAGAACAATTCACTAACAGACAGTACAGACATTACCAGAAGCAAAAACACATATACACATGTGGTTTGGTTTGTGAGTAATTAATGTTCTGATTTCATGAAGGCAACAGTTGCATGCCCACAGGACAGGTACAGGTATGCCCTTTTTTGTTTTGGTGTTAGAGCCCGGTTACTTTCTGTGTGTAGCTGTGGCACAGTGATATGTTTCTGTTTGCATTCATGGTGTGCCACATGTTTGGTAAACGGCAAGTTTGTGAGTAGGTTTGGGTATATACGTGTGTGTGTAAATGGCCAGTCATCACCTGTGATCACAGCAGGTGCCCCTGCTTCTTAGGCACTGATGCGCTGTGGCACCAGCATTTAGCGGTCCCCATCTGCAGGCTCTCACTTGCCCTGAGTAATAGGCCACTGTGACAGCTGTGTTTGTTTCTGTTTGTGTGTGTGGATAAAGCAAGAGCGTGAGAGAGCAAAAGACACACAAGGAAAGGCTAGAAATAAACAAAGACAAACTGTAAACAGCCAGGGAAGAGAAAATGAAAGCTTTCTGGTGCAGGTTTACAGATGCTACAAACTTCAAATTAGCTCATTTTTTTCCTTTGAACACCCGGTGTCTGCAAACATCAATGAACCTTGGTGGTAAATAGAAGGAAAAAAAGGGAGAATCAAACAGATTATGTCAATCGCAGGCTCTAACAACAACATCTTTTTGTGTACCTACAAGGAATTTCCGATTAAGGTTATCAGTGTGTTGAGTCCAGCACTCCACTGTGTAAGTGTGGGGTGCCGGTTCATACTCTTTCTTGTAGTCAGAACAGCGGGTGCTCAGGTTGATCTGCCCTGTCTTGGAGTCCTGGTGTTCTGCCGTGTCAAGTAGCTGGTGCTCTGTTGTTTCCAATGACTTTATGAGATTTGCTTATGTGATGACTTGTAACTACATCTTATGGTCTTTCATGTAGCACATGTTTTATTTATGAAAAAGGTTTTCTGTTATAAAAAACTGCTATTGCAGGAGTTAACGGGGATCTTAATAAACTAATTAACTAACTAATCTTGGTTGCTATGACACCTGAGCTTTCATGTTGCAGAGAAGCAGGTAATCAGCTAGGAGCTCAACAGCTTTGTGCCCTTATGGGGCACAAAACCTTTGTGATCAGGATTGTCCTGCCCTATGTTAGCACCTGTTGTTAGCACCTGTTGTTAGCACCCCAGTTATTTATGCTGCCACGTGTTCTGGAGTGCTGTAAGCTTCTTAAACTAACAGGCATGAGTCGTGTGAGGTACTGGTACTGCCCAGCTATTTTGTTGGCCTTTGTCATTGATTTTGTTCTGAGAGGTTGCTGTGGTCGGCTCTTAGGTCCACCAGCCACTTGGAGTTGGAGGCTTTATGACACCACATCCTTGCTCTTACTCAGTCTCAGCTGTGGTGAGATCTGTCCTTGTCTCATTGTTGCCTATCCAAGGTGTTATGGTTGCAGCTGGGAAAACACCTTGGCTAGGTCTTTGGAGAACAAGCCATTTATTCTCTCTGGTTGTGTATCCCTTTAGCCTAATAGCCAGTGTTATGAGCCTTTGTTTGGTACTTTGTAGAAGCTCTGTTATGAACACATTGTTATCCTGTTATGGATATCTGATCTCTGTGATGATGCCTATCTCCAGCTCTGATAGCCAACTGTAATAGCCAATATCCTTCTGGGCTTCCTCCACGGGAACGCTCTGCACATATTCTTGAGCTTATAACCAAATGTTTCTATGATTACAGTGGCAGTGGCATATACAAACTCACTGGTTTATTTGATACTGGTAGTGGGGGTGGTGAGTAAAGCTGTGTGACTCGCAAGCATTTTTTCTGAGGGGATTTACCTTTCTACCTTAGCTCAAGAAGTAGAGCAGGTCATCTACTAATCAGAAGGTTGGCCATTTGAGAACTGGCAGCTCCAGATACTAACTCCATGTTGCTCTCCAATGCACCCATTGGAGTGTGAATGTGTGTGAATGAAAGTACTAAAGCATAAAAGAAAGTGCTGGTGTGAGTGGCTGATTGAGGTATGCTGTATATAAGCGCTTTGTGTGCTCAAGTAGAGTAGAAAAGCACTATATAAGAACCAGTCCATTTAAAAGGGACTAATCATTAAGAATTATGGTGTTTGAAGCTTTGAGCCAAGCCTGATCATAATCTGACTAAAATGGCCTAAAAGCTGATTTTTACATTTTTTTTTTACATTTTTCTTTTAAGTTTTATTTGTATATCCTTTGAAAAGGGGAGTTACAAAAGTGTCATTCTATAGCCATTTTGTATCATCTGTATGATATTATGTACTTTCCTGTTTCTGAAGTTGTTTTCTGGTGACATCACTTTTAGTGCCACTGTGTGCACTTTAATCTTTTATCTTAGGGCCAGAATAATAAAATAGAATTGTTTGGGAGGGTGTTGTGGGGATTTTTTCTTTTTCATTTGACAGCTTTATTTGTGGAAACACCATAAAGAGATAACAACACTCACAGATAATCAGCTAAATGAACACTGGCAGGATACTGGCATTCCAGCAAATGCATTCATTTGTAAAATATTATTTCCCAAGTGTTAATTAAAAAGTGATTGTTAACAATGTTACCCATGAGTGCTGGTATTCTGTTTTTCTCAAGACTGTGCCTCCAGAGAGGAACTACGTGGAACTGTCTTAACTGAGCATACACAGCCATTAGAGCCATGTTATTTAAAATGTAAATGGCAGCCTACCAGTGAAATATATCAAGGGTAATACTGTTGGGACATAGGAATTAAGCAAACCAAATGTGCTGTTAAGAGATGAAAATCTTATTTGGGGAATTACTTGCATAAATCAGTTAAGAAATGACATCACCAGCTGCTAAAATGTTAGTACCAGGTCCAGGAAGAAATGGGAGAATTCCTTCAAAAGAAAGATAGAATCAAGATAAGTAGAACCGGAGCAATTATGAATCAGTCAATCCCTCGCTGTAACACATCAGGAGTTTTTTCACTTGTGCAAGAATTTCATTTCAGACAACAGTCTCTGGTCTGAACTAAATCCTTGATTATCTTTTCTTTCTCCACATCTAGATTATTACCTTCTTTGGGGGAAACGTGTACATCAGTGACCCCATGGATACTGAGCCCAACCATCTGTCCTTTGCTGGGGAGTACCTGGGTGGAGACGCCTCCCTACTCATCAGTGACCTGCTGCTGAGCGACACGGGGGAGTACTACTGTAAAGTCAAGAGTGGGGGAAAGTACCACTGGAGCCAAGTCAACCTCATTGTATTGGGTAAGTGTGGATACATCAATGCACATGCACATACCATCGGGTTATGAAGAAATTCATTTGTACATGGAAAATCCTCATACACAAACACACATACACACACTTCTTACACACACAGACCTAATCACTGGATCATTAGCCTGGCACATTTCCTCTGTCATGCTGACTGATCTAATGATTCAATTTGATTCAGACAGTGTGATTTGATTTTGTTCGTGCTGTTTGGGTCCGTTTGGATTGGTTTGTTGATGAGGTGAGACCAGAAACATGCAAGTAGGTTTGGCAGGGCACAGAAATGATTGAGTTAGAGACTGCATTACATGGGCAAATTTCAAGCTAGATTCTAATGTACTTGTGTCCTCTATGACATATACAGTACAAGACAACAGACCAGTTTGATGTTCATCATGTTAAAAAGTTAGCTTACATCAGTTTAAGTACAGATAAGCTACTTAGAAATATTAATTGCCCAAGTGACTCTTAGATCTTATAAATACAGAAAATCCCATTTTGGTACGGGAAGCGTGTTGTTCTAATTTGCACATTATGCAGATGGCTATAAATGACTCAACAATACAACTACCTCAGTGGTAATGCGCTTCTCTGTCTGCATATCAGAAATAGCTGAACAACTATGAAGGACAGACAGCTGCAATAGCTGGCCACAAAGTCCGGCGGGAGGAGTGAGATCGTTCTCAATGTCAAAAAAGCATGCGATTTATTAAAACATCATGGGAGATTAGTTCAACCCGTGGTTATTGGTTTTCTAATGGAACAGTCTGTTAATCCTTTCGCTCTCACTCCCCTCTCTCTTCCATAAAGACATTTCAGTGAGTTAGTGCCTCGAATTTTACAAATTGCCCTCAGCTTCCCAGTGACACTTTCGATTTTGAGAGAGGCGAACATTTGCATTTTTTTCTCGCGCTCCCTACGCTAAGATAATGGCTTGGCAGCTGAGCTGGTAGCTGGCTTGGCATGAGACAGCGTGTGTGTGTGCCATAGTTTGTGCGCTTCTCCAGTGGTCGGGTATGTTTCTGTGCAAGTTTGCACAATCACGCCTGAATGAGCGTGTGGATTTGCATGTGAAGTTTTTAAATGTGTATATATTGTGTTTATTAGTATTGGGGTTATGAGCTGAGGTTACGCAGTCCAACTGCTCCTTCTGCAGTTTGGCTTAACCGACCCCGACAGAGCTCAGAGACGCACAGACGAATGCATCAATGCTCCCTGATCAGCTTCTCTCATTATATTCTTTGCAAAGTCTGTGAGCAGAATACAGCCTGCAGGGTGTCGAGAAAAGAAAGACAAACAAAGGGAGAAATGCACATAAGCTATCTGATTTTTTTTTTCTCTCCACTGGCTACTGTTAATTCAATCTATGTTAGCATTTCGCAGTTACTACTGCTGCAACTTCACTGACAAGCATCCTAAGCCAAACACAAAAGTCAGCATTGGAAATATGTCAGCGTGACAAAAATAAAAAATAGATATTTAAATTTAGCTCACCACTGATTTAAAAATATGTCACTCGGGAGGGGGAAACAGTATGCTATTTTCATGCTTTTAAAGTGTAGCAGTGCCTTTCAGCATGTATCCAACAGAGCAGGGCTCAGCAGATTCTAGCTATACTGTATTATGCCTTTAGCTAATAGACTATGACCAAAACCTTTGACATGAGGACGTATTACCATAAGTATTCACAGCCAGCCTTGGGGTTGAATTGATCCATTCTCTACGGGAGGATGTTGCTTTTTTCTTCAATTTGTGTTACCAGAAATGACTGTAACGGCAAGGTAACTGAACATCCCTCATAAACGGTTGCACCAATAAAAATACTGATAGAACAAATCAAATAAAGTTTACAATGTATGTCAAATATTTCAGTTTTATGCAACCTAACAAGCTATGTTATTATCTAAATTTTATTTCTTTGCTTTTCATTTTAATGTAGTGCTTTAGTCTGGGGCGATAAACACAGGTGGTGGACAGTTTCACATTATAAAATAACTCCCACTTCAGTAGATGTTATGTTCAAAGAAGTCTATTTCAAACATAACTCAATATTCAATATTCAGCATTCAAAATAAAAAATGTCAGCCCTTCCCTTTCAAAATAAAGATGCATTTTATGAAATGCAAAGTTCCTATAATTGGCATAGGAAATATTGTGGTAAGTCCACATGATACACGTAGGCCACGATTTTCTGCAGTGTAGTAATGGAAACCATATTTTAATGCATGCGTCACTGGAAAATTGATGACTACATTATATGCACATATTAAAAATTAATCATTTCGGTGAACACATTTATTTTTGCTTAATTATTGTATTAATATATATGCTGCTTAACGAATTCACTAGACCACCATGCAGTGTAAGGTTTATGTCACAACTGCCCTAAATTAGCAGCATTGTAATTATAAAATAATTATTGATGTTCCTGTAATGGTTGTATGCATGTGCAAGCTGTTTAATTGACATTTTTATTGCTAAATATAATTTATGTTGTTATCCATGATTTTTAAGATTCACTGTTTTACTTATAAAAAAGCAGAATAAAATAAAGCACATTATTTCCTTTGGTTGAGATGCTAATTTACAGTCATTTACTTACATTCGTGAACAGAAACATTAATTGTAGTGATTGATTTATTTCTGAACTTCTTGGAGAAGTCCAGTGTGCTGGCTGAGATTTGGATTTAAAAACATGAATTCAGTTTGTTATATGCGTCTTAGCTTTAAACAAGTTTTTGAAAGATGACAGTTTTAGTGTGTTCTTGTTTTTATGGCATGTGGTCTAGTAAATTTGTTAAACACTGTGAGTCTTTTATACACTTTATGTTTAACTGCGATAAGAAGTTTTGTTGCAAATATTGATTCAAGCATTTTTTGATTCTTTTGTTTTCTTGCAGTCAAGCCTTCCAAGCCGAGATGCCGGATGGATGGCAAGCTCCAAGAGGGCAGTGATGTCAAGCTGAGCTGCAAATCCAGCGATGGTTCAGACCCCATTAGCTACAAGTGGGAGCGAGTGCTGGACAAAGGCAAGAGCCTGGGAAAACTGCCAAACCTGGCGCTGATAGGTAAGAAAAATAATCGGCACTACGCTTACATGCTGATTCACTATTCGACCCCTCTGCAGAGGAATGCCACGAAGATTCATTTTCATATTAGTGATTTTCATAGGCTGCTTGTCGAAGGCAAGTTTTGCTGAGCGCGTCATCTTCCCTTCACCTCTTCCCATTTTCACATTCATACATTTGCAAACACTGACACCTAAATTTGCCAGTGCCAGCTATATTGTCTACTGCTGCTCCTTGAGCTGCTTCACTGGAATAATTAACACTTGCAGCACTTTGCTCAAGGGCACTTTGATGGGCTCAGGCTGTCCCAGTTAATCCGCTGATTCTTCATGCCTCTATTATCTTTAGTTCGCCCCTCTCTCCAAATTTGAACAGTAAACCCAGGACCACATAATGTGTACTACTTTTTTATTTTTTTTCCAGAAAATCAAACAGAACACAGCCTTGTGATTTCTAGTTGTATTCTATTGGGATGACTTATATAAACACAAGAGCTGATGCTGTGATCTGATGAATATTTCTGTGACATTGAAATGTCAGCCTGGCTCAAGTGAATACCTACATGCACGAAGTCAGTGTGACTGTTTGTGTGTAAAGAGGAGAAAATCAAATGTAATAGGCAGAACTGGATTGGCAGCTCAGACTATATTCTGTACCAAAGAGGCACTGGCTCCGCAGTAGCCTTGAGGCATACTTCACTCACATGGTGTGGATTCTGGCATTGAATCTTGAATCATAACCAGGCATATCTGCCTCTAAATAAGAACAGGGATGGTTTGTAACAGAAAAGCTAATAGCAGGGCACCTATTGTGCATTCTCTAAACCAGGAGAAACAACGTCAGGGTGCCAATCTCTGTTTTCTCTCCTCTGTTACCATCAATATTGGTCTTTTGGTTCATTTTTAATGGCTTGCAATGTGACACAGGCATCCAAACAGTTTGTGATTCAGTTGGAGTAAGTAAATTTTAGTAGTGTAGGTAAAATCTGTGCAGCTCACTGATGTTGTGGAGCCAACAAGAGGTCAACATTCAGCAACAGTCTTCATGCCTTTATGCATAAGCCATCAAGAACATTTAATCTAATCGCATTCAGCTTCAGACTCACACCCCTATACTGCCCACACAGATCTATGCCTCTGATAACTTTTCCCAGAAACTCTCTTTGTGCTCTGCTAAATGAGTGTTGGGACTGAAATATGAGACTCTAGGGGCTTTCAAGGCTTGCCTTGATTTACCAAGGTGACAAGTGTGGAGAGAAGTGTTTATCATGCTGCTACTTCAACATTTTCAAGTTTGAATGAATGAACTTTGTTTGTGGAAATTAGAAATTGGTCTACATGGTCTTCACAGTTATGCCGTTGTTACCTAAATGTGTTGCTAGTTTTACTTCTTCGCCTGAATTCTTTGATCATATGTGACTGTAACTCCCTTTTTGCATCATGAAACCAAGATAAATTCCTTACATGTGTCTTAAGCATTACTGGGTCTCTGCAGCTCCTGGTTTTCGTGTTTAATATATTCCAACACACAAGCAATTAAACACTATGAACTGGTTCCACAATATTTGTGGTCACTTTATGATGGGTAAGTTGTACAAAGGCAATCACTGATCAGCACCAGAACATTTTGACAATAAACTGTATTTGAATAAAACTGTTTCCTGTACTCTAAATTATGGCTCTGTACCTCAGTAGAATTAAAGATTTCCTCATAGGGTTAATAACATATCTACTAACTATTTCATGTCCAAATTACTGCTGAGGGTTACTCCAAGAACTTCCTTTAGTGGCTCTTCATCAGAATGTTTTTTTTATTTGTTTACATGAAAATCAGCCACTGTGTATTTTTAACACCTATGTGATGCCATGATCCTGCTTAACATCCTGTCTAACAACATAAAAGTCTCGAAAAAGGTTAAGTATGGAACATAATATAAATGGAAAATCTTATATTGCACTCCAAACACAGTCAATGTGAAATGACAGGAAAGATCAGTGCTCTGTTGCAGTATGCAGAGTACAGATGTATCATAGTACAAAAAAACACATTGCTAATGGTATACTTGCACATAAACCACTAGATTGGACACTGATGTGTCACTCCATACCGTGCCACCCACTCAAAATGTATGTTGTCCACCTAAGTGGACATGTAAAAAACTCTTTGAAAAGTGCATGTTTAAAAAAATGAAGTTCAAAAATCTTTTTTTCATGCCTAAAGATGAATAAAAACTTAAGAAAAAAATCCAGATTGAGGTTGTCATAATTCATGCATAAAAGGGTTAATGCAGTTGACACAAATTATGCAGGTTAAGGCATAAAAAGGTAATTGAGGTTACCAGGCTGAAAATCTGTATTTTATCTATGTGCACACAGTCCAGTAAAGACTCTCTTAGATGTGTTTTTTCAGGCTTGCTACTTCTTCTTTTGTCATTCACCTCCAGAGATGGTTGTGTGGGGAAATCCCACCCAGTAGATCAGCAGTTTCTGAAATACTCAGATCAAACCATTTCGCAACCGCAGCCACGCCACGTTCAAAGTCACTTCAATCACCTTTCCTTTGCACCATTCTGATGCTAAGTTTGACCTTCGGAGGGTCATCATGACTATGTCTGCATGCCTACTGTAAATACACCGATTTGCAGCCATGTGACTGGCTGATTAGATATTTCTCTTAATGAGCAGTTGAGCAGGTGTAACTAAGCTACCTGATTTTAGTCATTAGGCCTTTTTAAAAAGTAGAACTGCCATTTGTGTCTTAATATTTTTACTAACACTACTTTAACTGCAGTGAGCACGTGAGACATCCCTGCAGATATCTGACTGTAGTCGTCACACAATATGAAGTGTGTTAATTATGGAAATATTTGTTATTTCTGGTGATAAAATGAATTAATTTGCCACAGAAAGCAACTAAATCTAATTTGCTCCTGACCCCAAAGGCCCCAACATGAACCTTGGAGCGCATACTTTTATACTTCAGTTAATCATTGTCGTGTCCAAATCACCCAAATAGATTTTGAAGTATTAGAAGATGCTTTAGAGTATTTTTTCAGAAATTAGAAGTACAGTAATTACAGTGTACAGTGTGTAAGACTTTTTTTTAAAGCCCACAGCTCCGTGGTGCCAAAGGTCAAAAACCCTACTGGGAACTTTTTATGGAAAAGGGAGGAAAAGTCATATTTATTATTATTCACATATTACACAGACTGTGTGTGCTGACCGAACAGGTTCAGAACAAGGAGTGGAGTTCCTGGCCTATTTTCAAGTATCATTAAAGTTACAGTGTGTAAAATCTTACCATTAGATGTCAGTAGATTGCAGATTGCAGTCAACAGAGTCACTTTTCTTATCCTTCCTAATTCAAGTGCATAAACCATTGTTCAATAAATCCTTGTTTAATCTCTTTATTTGCTTTTTGGGGAAGTGAAAAAATCTCTTCAATCATATTTGCTTTGGTGGACAGAAAACAACCTTTGTAGACTGTTGTAGCTGTGTATATACCAGCTGCTGTCAGGCTTTAAATGTATGCATTAGTCCACTGCACAGTCCACTGTGTTGTAAGCCATTGCTTTACTGCATAAGTTCCCATCTACTGTTAGAAAATGAAGATAAGCAACCATATAATATGAAAAGGCATACTGTAAGTTGACGTTCTATCTTTTGTGATTCATCAGTTTGTATGCATCTTTTAACAGGAGTGACCTAACCTACACTTTATTTACTTATACAATGAATTGTTTAGTGTAATGTAGTGCAAAATACATAGCGTGATTTCTTTTCATTTAATACGATAAAACTCACATCAAGAGTTTCCATATTGGCTGTTCTAGAATTTTGCATTCTTAAATCAGACTATCTGGTCTTTAAGTGATTTAGGGCTCAAACTGCTCTGCTTTTATTAAGGCTGTTGTGTTTTTAGCATGTTTTAATGCTTTGTATCTTGTTCTAGTTAATCTCAACAAGCCTCTAAAAACAATCAGTGATCACTGTCGGCCTCTCTCGGTTTTTATTACCGCTATTTATTTTAAAGCTCCTTTTTTAAACCTTACGATGTAACTACAGCCCAGGCAGTGCAGCAGTATATTAACAACTAACCTTGTATTGTGGATGGATTATCTCAGTTGTTCTCCTGACTGAAGTTTGGTCCGTTTACAGCATCCTGCCATGCAACTGCATTTGTCGCTAACCATCGGGAACCCTCACGTTAACTTTTATCGAGTGGAAAAAAGTTTGCATTTATCCTTCTGTGTCGCTAGCCACCACGTAGCACATCATTATATACCAGCTAGCCAAACTTCAGTAACTCTAAAAAACGTCACTGCTGTTTACTTTACTGTCTTCATTTATGTCTGAAGTGATAGCAAAGCTCAACGTCTTAATTGGTTTCAGAAATCCCTCAGTCAGAACAACATATATTATATTTAGATGGAAGCTAGCGAGCTAATTCCCTGCTAACTTCTAACTCTGTTAAATTTAACAAATTCTGTTTTCATGGATGCTGCATGGATGTTACACATGGTAGAGCAGCCACACTGATTATTTTATTACAGATGAAAGAGTTTGGACAGTTTTTCAACTCTCAGTGATGCCGCAGTGATCATTTGACTTAGGGACCTGCAGCGGAGTTTGGGCCCAGACACAGCTAATCATGTCAGACTTATAGACTGGATAAGAACAGCTCATCTGTGCAAGCAAAACCGTCATGTTCAGGGCATTTTCAGGTGAAGATCTTACCTTACGCCATCATTGGAGAGTATTTGACAGTTTTTGTTCCAGACTGCGATACGACTATAACATCTAAATGGAAGCAAGTCGAGGAATCTACAAACCCATCAGGGTATGTGACAGTTTTTGTTTATACTGCATTTCAACAATTTTCAGAATTTGATGTAGAAAAGTTGACAAATTGAGAATCGTTTTAAGTAACAGTGAGTAATTTGCTATTTCTTTGACAGGTGTTGTTCAACACACCCATTTATGACACAGCTGTAAAGATCTACTGCCATCTTCCCGGCTACAGGGCTCAGGTAAGACCCAGATCCATGCAAACCAAAACTGACAGAAAATATCAGGAAATTTCTGAGGACCTGAGAGTTGTGGTGATTAAATGTCTCCTTTTATTTTTAGATTGCAATGATGATGGAGTTTCTCAGACTTTAGCAGGAAAATAGTTTTATTCTACCGAACACCTAAACTCCTCAGCGCATTGGAGGATTACATTCAAATCCTGAAAGAGAAGCAGCAGGAACCACAAAGCACCAAACTTCCCACCGCCCAGGAGGTGGTGATAGAGGTCGTTCCCCACATCCTGCAGGGCGTTTGGGAGCTTCCTCCTCGTCCCGTCTTGAACATGGCCTCCCAGAGTTTAAGCATACTCTCCACGAGTGTCACCAAGGCCACTTTGGATCGTGTCCCCAAAAATCTCACAGTGATGGAAGGCCAGGCCATCTTCACCCACTCCATCTGACACGATACGGTCCAAAGTATCCTGACGGAGATCAGACAGAAATATCCTCAAGAAATTCTATGTAACTTTGCACCAGTGTTGTTCAGGATGGTTGCTGATGTAGCAAAGATCCACATATCCAAAATCTTCTAGCCCCCTTCAAGTTTTCCTGATGGTTCTTCTAAATGAAGAACTTCCATTTGAAAGACTGACAATGTCCAATAGTGTTCCCCGTGAAGGACCTCCATTTGAAAATCTGCCAGTGCCTAAATTTACACAAGTCAAAGAACCTCCTACAGAAATTCTTACAAAGTCTGAAGTTCTTCCCCGTGAAGGACCTCCATTTGAAAAGCTGCAAATATCTGATGTTCTTCCCAGTGAAGGAGTTCCCTTTGAAAATCTATAATTATCTGATGTTCTTTCAAATGAAGAACGTCCTGCTGACAGTCTCTCAATGACCAACATTCCACCAGCTGAAGAATCTCTTTCGGAAAGTGTCCCAGTGCCTGATGTTCCCTGTGAGGAACCTTTTGCTGAAACTGAATCCAGTCTGAAGTCTGAAGACCTTAAGATCAAGAAGAAAAAGAAGAAAAGGGGATTCTTCCAAAAACGTAAAAGTCTGTCAAAAGTTTTGTCAGACCCAAAGAAAATGACTGACAGAGAAACTGAAATTGGTGTTCCAGTCGTTGTAAATATGTTCCTTGATTATTGTTGTTCATGTTTTGGGGGGGTTCTTTAGTTGTGTTAGTGATCTTAGTTGTGTTATCTCTGTCTGTGTTTGAGCCTCTTTGTTTGCTCACCTCCTGTGTCTTGCCAGTCAGTCATGTCTGCTGGGTGTTTTCTCCCTTCGTGTTCCTGACTTAATTCTAGTTCATAGTTCGCGATTTGTTTTCCTAGTTCTTTTTTCTTAGTTTTTCATTTCAAAGAGGCCAGTTTAGTTTCTAGTTTTTATGTTTGAGGTTTTGGTTTGCTTTTTTGTGAAGTTTATTTCTTATGAAAAGTTTTTCCAGCAATAAAAGCTGCTGCTTTAAGTTTCATTCCGCATACAAGTTTGGGTCCTACAACCTGCCTGCCACAGCACACCATGACAGAAATCAAATTTTAAAAACTCATTAATATTTCTATACGAGTTGCCGCCTAAATCCACACGTACACGGGTATTTTTGAAAACGCAGCTTTTTCTATGGTTTGGGCCTTTTGTCCACACGTAAACATATACATATACACACATTTACATATACATACGCAGTTACTGTCGCTCCATTTAGAAACACAGAGGCATCAGAGTGAAGTTCGGACATCGGACATTTGAATACATTTTCTTTTAATTAAATTTGTATATGCTGTATGCATTTTGTTCTTTCCTAGTTGTGAGTCTACACCAACCAAAATGCTGTCTTTAGTTATTAACATTTGAAATTTTGAAGGCACTTGAAAAGTAACACAAAATTATCTGCCTTTCCGGGAAAACACAAACTTTTAGGAAGTACTTCAGGTTTTGTGAGTGTACAAAACCCTGTTTAGTCTTTCCCTCCCAGGCTTCTGGACTTCTGATTGGCCAACATTTCGTTTTTAGCGTTTACATGTGGATGGAGCTTTCTTTTTTTTTTTTTTTAAACGAAAACAGAAAGTTTCCATTTTCAAAAATACCCGTGTACGTGTGGTTGTAGCCTTAGTGGTTTATTTTATTGCTACCTGTAATTTATTTCAGTTTACTTTCCTTTGTTTAATTGTTTACTAAGTGTTTGAAGTGTGAAATAAACTGCAGTGGAGTTTGAAAACAAAATATGGGTGTGTGTGGATGTACTTTGTGCCGGGTGGGGGGGGCGAAATTTTCTTGTAAAACAAAGGGGGGCTTCGGAAAAAACGTTTGAGAACCACTGACTTACAGTATGATTTCTGGCCCTTTTACAGCCAAAATTACCAAGTAAGTCCAGGCGGTCTGTACGATACTTGTTCAGTATATTAAGTAAGCTTTACTCCATTTTTTTAGGCACTAGTTTGCATAGATTTTATGTTCTGGGAACTAATGAGGTTGTACAGTATACTCAAAATGAATAAGTTGCCCTAACTTAGTCATCTTAAGTAAGCTGTACTCAATTTTTTTTTTGAGGCAACGAGTCTGCATAGTTTTGTTTTGTTTTTTAGATCCGGGAACTAATTAGATCTTTGATGAAAAACATGTTTAATGGGCTGAAATACACCGAATCATTCACCTGACAGCCTAAGTGCAGAACTGAAATTCACACAGAAGAACTTGGAAACTAGCTGAACAGCCTGAAAATGTACATAGGAAAAACATGTCTAATGGCAAAAGAAAATTTTGAGCTAGAACACATCTGAAGAAATATTGAAAACTCATATTCCTTAAATCACTGGAAGAGCTGGATTCTGTATTATATGTTTATATGTCTAAACTCAAGAATCTCAAATTTAAAAAATTTAAATTAAAATAAAAAAAAAAAGAATATTTTCAGAATATCTGCTGTGTGTGTGTGTGCGTATCAGCGAGTGAGTGACATGCAGAGAACGATCTGAACTGGCATCAAGTGAACAGGAAAATTAGTTTTAAAACTTTAAATGTTTTGGGGGTTTTATTTTATTTGATTGGTTAATGTGTTTTAGTGGGGAGATAAACTATACAGACTAAACACAGAGACATTAACTTGCATCCATAATTGCACGTGTCCAACTAAAAACCTTCAAAATTAATTACATCCACCAAACAACACCTGTTCAACCTAATTAGATTTCACTGGACAGTAATACACAGCCATTATTTATTGGTCTGGGATGGCTGTCATTGGTGGGGATGACTAAATATCCCATGGGACTTTGGGGCTACATCAGGTCTGTCAAACACGCTCCCATGATGGGCTTCTCTCTAAGATAAACACTCCAATGTCTGTCTGTCTCTCTGCCTCTAAGTTCTTCCTTCCGTCATTATAGACATTTCAGTTGTCTCTCCTATATAATTAATATTGCATTGTTTTTCTTGTTCTCCCCAGATCTGAAGAACCCAGAGATTGTGACCCTGAGGAATCTCACCATGGACAGCACAGGTGTCTACAGGTGCACTGCAAGCAATGACGTGGGAGAGGAAAACTGCACCATCGAGGTCACAATAAAACGTGAGTTTGGGGAGAAAAGGGCGATGGAGTTGACCTAACAGCATTCACCTCGCACCAAACTGCCACTCTGATTGATGGTTATTGTTTCAAACAGCAGCTAGAAATACATTTATTCCCCTCCCTGCCTTTCCATCTAGCTCCTTTCACCCTCTTTATTCTCCTTCAGTGCTTCAACTGGACTAAACCAAAATTGCTGGCTATGGTCACCACCCCTGCCCCATGTCACGTTTCATTCTAAAACTAGTACATTGCATCAAAGGCCCAGCACGATTATGGTCATGTGTAGACACAAGGCAAATCAAGTGGTTCAGCATAAACAGTTTTCAATTCTTAACTAGAACTCAGGTGCTGTAGCAAAAAGATAAGGAGTGTTTTTCCAGCAAATGGGCATGAAGGATAAGTATTTGTGAATTTAAGAGTTCATGGGAAAACTATGAATAATATGAGACCAGAGACTGTAAGTGACTCAATCTTTCATCAACTACCTCCTTTCTTGTTCACAGACGTGAGGGATGTGGGGATGGTTGCGGGCGCAGTGGTGGGTATATCCCTCGGTGTCCTCATTGTGATATTAATCATCTGGCTCGTCTTCCGGAAGAAAGAGAAGAAGAAGTACGAGGAAGAGGAGACCCCAAATGAGATCAGGTTTATTAATCATCATTTGTCCAGTGATTGTTTCATTTTTTCACCATTTTGCAGGTTTTATGTGTGTTAGCGTGTCAGTCTTTGTTACTTGTGGGGCTCTGTGGGGCTGTTGCGTTCTGCTTAGCTGCAGTTTAAATTTTTTGTTGAACTCAAACATTTGTTTCCTGGCTGTAATCACTTGTAATCAATGGTGATGACTTTTTTGAGTATTTCTGCATTTTACCCTTAATCTAGTTGCTGCGTTGCACAAATCAGCTGACGACCAGCACATTGATTTTGCAGATACTTGTATTCTGCATACTCTGTATGCAATATATTCTAACCCCTTCAATTTGTACTAGAATGTAAGGGGCATTCCTTTTGTATCATTTTCTGTCTGTATCATTTTCAAAAACTTTCGCAAGGCTAAAAGTATTTGCTTTTAGCGCTGCTGTCCAAAGTGAGAAAGATGCAAACTTCTCTGATTTGCTGCAAGCTTGTGTAAATTTCCTTGGTTGCCACGATTATGCACACTGCAACAGTTATGACACTGGCAGAGCACTTTTGTTCACTACATCAGTGATGTAGTAGTTCAACTGGCTCACAGTCCTTCACAGTTCACAAGTTACTGAAAAGTGTGAAGTACAGAAAGAAGGTGAGAAGTTTTCTTGTTTAAAATCCACTGAGAATGAAAAACGTGTACGTGACCTTGAGCACAGTTTGGGTGAAGAGCTGTTAAGTGACCACTGTGTGCAAGTTTCACTAAAATCTCACCAGTAGCCCAGTAAAGACTACCTGTTACAATTTTTATGAAAAACATAAATATTCTGTTAATAATTTATGCATGTTTAAGTGTCCATGTGACAGGTTTGTTTTGCAGACAAAAATGAAAACATAAAATAATGAAATATTTAAAAAATCGCCCTCAAGTAAAAATTGCTATATGGCAACATGCTTCTGAAATAAGATAAGTGTAAGACAGTTTAGCTGCAGCGCTGTGTAACACAGGGTTGGTTGGATGAACTGATGTTGATTGGTGCATATTAACCTGCTGTGTGTGAGCACTGATTCCACTGGAACGGTTTAAACTACAGCTAAGCAAGTCACATTCTAATTGAAACAGCCACAGCCTTTATGCCTGCATGTGCTCGATGTCATCCCGTCGTGCTGCCTGTGCTTTTTTTGTGTTTCTGTGTGTCTAAAAGGGGAAACAACTACAAGGTAGTTTTCATCGATTATCTTTTAAGAGCTTTCTTTTCAAACCACCCTTGTATTTCAGTGTGTGCCTGTGTGCTCATGGAGCTGAGATCTCACAATAGTTTTTATTTATCCCTTTAAGACCTGAATGCACAGGTGGACTCTGTGGACCTTGTAAGAGCAACGTTTTTGTGACAGAGTGGACTTGGTGTAGGTGCATATTTACCGATGTAACAATGAATAATGCAACATAGCTTAGGAGTAAATAAAGTAGGTGTAATGAAGTGCTTTCTGTTTTCATAACATTCTAAGTCTGAGCTTTTCCACTGTTGTTGCTGTACCAGACCACCAGAGCGATGCAGATCTCATGGGTACGGCTTTTGAACCACCCAACACTGTTTAAAAACTGTTCACTTTATGCAAGGGCTATGGGACCCTCTGTGGTGTGCCTGGTGAGACATTGCAGTGTTGCCAGTAGTGCACAGCTGAGAAGTTTCTATTTCTAACTTTCTGAACAGATCCTCACTAATTCAAGTACCATCCAAACACCAATGACAGCAAAAATGTCTTCAGAGCTGCTGTTTAATGGTCAGGACAAACTCTTTCAGGTTACTTTTACCCAGCAGTTTATTGGAATATTTCTTGGAATATTTTAACCCTGTTATTAAAAGCTGAGGCAAAAGTAGAATTATAAAGTTTTCACTGTGTTCACAGCAAAAACTTTTTATCCCCCCCCTTGTAACAATTGTATCTGGGGAACAAGTGATTTCAGCAGATTTCATTATTTCATGCAAATGTGTTTCACAAAAGTTAGACGCTGCAGGAATCTCATGAATTACATGAGCCCCCCTACATAATACTACTCCCATGTGTCCTAGACCTTAGAATAATATATTGGAATGGCACTTCGGTGTACTCTTTTGCAGTTTATTGTATGTTTGTACGGTTCTAATTTCAAGTACAGGTACAGTTAATTCAGCTAAATTAAAAATGATATGGACTTTTGTCACGATTGTCTTTTCTGTGTGTTTTTAACCACAGGGAGGATGCCGAGGCTCCCAAGGCCAAGCTAGTAAAGCCCAACTCCTTGTCCTCATCCCGCTCCGGCAGTTCCCGCTCCGGTGCCTCCTCCACCCAGTCCATGGTGCACAACACTGCCCAGCGTGGTCACCGCCCTCGCCCACCTGCTGTAGCAGCTCTCAAGGAAAATGGACACCCTCCTGGCTTCCCCCAGTCCCCTCCATCCTACACTACAGTGGTGCCCCCTAAAACCACTGATCCCCCTGCCACTCCCAAATTCAACTCCAGGAACATGTCCGCACCTACACCCCCAACCCTCATGGTGCCCGCCCAGACCAAGGCCTTTCAGACTGTGTAGGACTGAAAGCCAGCCCCTTCTTACAGCCATGCGAGACTCCCATCCCTTTCCAAGCCCACCAGCCCCGTCCCAAAGACTAAGACTCTTCCATAAACAAAGAAATGCGACTAGTTAAAAGGATGTAATTAAAAGAATCAATACTATAAGTCCAAAAGTACTTTTAATGAATGCATATTTAAAAAGGGAAAAATAAGACATGCTTGCCCCCTATTGAATTACATAAAACAACAAAACAAAAGAAAAAGCAGCGACCTAAGTTTGTCTCATGGCTAAAGGCAGAACTTATTTTCTTGAGTTCCTTCACTTGACTTCGGAAGGCACAGGGAAGCACCATGAGCAGTGAGGTGGAAGAAGCCCCCTAGTAAAGCTTTTATTTATTCATGAAATCCAAGGGTTAGGCATACAGTAGGGGGGAAAAAAGGGGAAATAGTCTGGATAATAGCGTAAATCTAAAGTCTGAACCAATGGAGTCTCATTGCTTTTGAGCATCAGTTGTAAGATATGAGTGCAAGCAGGATGGAGAAAAATAAGGACGAAAGCAGAAAAACGTATGACAGCAACTTTTTTTTCTCTCTCTCTCTCGGAGGACGGGGTTTGTGGTGATTCTCAGATTCATGTCACCCTGCAGCCCTGACTTGCTGCTTCCAGCACCTGCTCCGAAACCACAAAAGCCCCCCTTTGCTTCCCATGGGCTGGGCCAATCGTGCCCATCCGTGTGGACAGGCACGGCGCGTGGCATGTGCATCATCTGCCTCGGTGCTCTTGGTCTTTTCGTGCTCTCATGAGGAACCCATGAGAAACCACGACAGTTGTGAGACTGATTCAGTTGCCTCACAAACAGCTCATCTGCTTTACCAATCAGCAGGGGATACTTCAGGTACAAGGATGTAGCACTGATGTTAAGTCAAATCAGTCTTACCCCCAGTCGTTAGCCTCCCCTCTTCCCCCTCGCGGATCCTGTGTGCATCTATGGACATCTTTTTCTGGTACCAAATATCCTCCCTGAATAATTAAATAGTATTTATTAGGCTTGTAGTGATACTTTAAATATAGGGATAAGCATTCTATTAGAACCAGCTGGACTTGTTTTTCTTTTCTGTGTATCTTCTCTATGAACAGGTTGTAAAGAGTGACAGACAGCCATGTGTCCATTCATTCATATTAAGAAGTGCCACCAATCCCTAGGATGGGTTATTATTATTACAATTATTATTGTTATTATGGCTTTTTTAACTCTTTTGTTTACCTACTACATTTCTGAACTGAAACCAAAATTTGTCACCATGAATGTGTGCTGTACAAAGATGGTGGATCCCATTGTTTTCAGCCTCCTGTAAACATACTGAATCAATACTCAAGCCAAGGCACAAAGAATTGACCACGAGGTTCAATTTGAATGAAGGGAGCAAGGAGTATGATTCTAGAGATTTCTATTGTACAGCGTGTGTGTGGTATCATTGTCAGTACTCCCATTGGATCCATTAAAGTGGTGTGGCACTTGATTGCTGTCTTGCTCAGTCACCAGGTCCTGCTTGGTCATTGGTTAAACTGTGCTTATCAGCCAGTCCCGCTTTTGTCATGTCCTCAGACATACCCAGTGCAATTTGATTGAAAGTAGCTGAAAAAAGGGCAAGTAGCCTATCTAGTGTGCCTTCGCAATCCCTCTTTCCTTTGATGTTTTTTTTTTCTTTGTCCTTATCTTCAGCACACCAGTGGTTAAGTCTCACATCCAGCTTTGAAGGTCAACAGCAGCAAATACTGAGAGGTACACCTAAACAAACTTGCCCCTAGTAATAAGCGAGGCAGCCTAGGGACCGCCAAGCAGAGTGAATTATCCCTGGTGAGCAACGCAATCCCATGCCACGGGACTATGTACTGTACATTCTGTAATCAGTCTTGTTTTATATTGTACATACAGATAGATATACGCACATGATGTCATTTAATTTAAAACACAAGGGTATGTAAGGGGAGATCCCCCCCCCCCTCCATTACAAAAGAGTCAAAAGGGAAACCCAAAGTGAATTTAGACCGTGTGTTTTTATACACATGCTGTGTGAACATGTGAAGCCCCTGTGTCACCAGGTTTACATCAAAACAAATTCGGTGCAACACAAGATATAAACAATTAAAATCAATTTGTTTTGTCTAAGACAAGATCCCATCATACGTACTGGACAGATTCCCATAAGAGGTATAGATTTTATTAATCAGTGTGACAGTAATTGTTTTCTTTCTGTTTTAGTGACCCTTTGACCTTCCTCATTTTATCCTACCATTGGGATAAAATTGCCCTTTTACCCAATATCAACACATTTGATATGTAAAAAAAGTTCCCAAATTCATTCCAACAACTGACAAAAAAAGAATTATTAATTTACGATTAGTTGGGTTTAAAATCATGCTAAACTGGAACTAAAACCACTGCCAGCACTAGCTTAACATGGTCAACAAAGGAAAACAAACTAACCCTAACTAAAAATCTATAAGAAGCTGCCTTCAGATAGGAATTTCAAGGTGAATGTATGAAATAGATATTTACTGATATTTAACTTAATATGTAAAGATATGTAATAGTTTTAAAGCAATCAGGTGGAGTTTTCATTTATGTTAGAAATATTAATCATGTTAACCAATTAGTGGCCATCCAGTATGTTGACCTATGCTTACTTTATTTAAGTCAGCATGGCCTTCTGGAGAGTTATGTTGCACACACCTGTTCTAAATGAACAAACAGGTGGGGACAACAGAGAGCATTACATGATGAAGGTGCTCAACCAGTAACCGTGGCAATCCCAGCTTACCTAGCATATACTCTGAGATAGCATTTTAACTATCTAGCCATCATTGTGTATCCTTGACCAGGTCTCCACAGCGATAATTTGCTAGTTATGATGAAAATCTTCATCAGAGCAGGTTTTATACTACTCTGAACTCTAGCTCGCCAAAAGAAAAATTCACTATTCTGCATTTTCAGTCCTTATGTTTTTAAATTGCTGAGCTCAGCTATGAAAGTGGAAGACCACTAAATGAGCAAAATTTATAGTATAATCAAACCATGCACAGTCTATATAGTTAATTGATGATGAATGTTTGGCAAATAAATTAATTATCTTGGTTTGGACATATAAAAAATGGGGTTTTTTGTTAGTTTTATGACCCTATTGCCTCTCAGGACAAACGCTAACTGAAGGTCCCTTTACTGGTTTAAAGTAAGTTGCTCTTTCCTCCATCAATACTTATATACCTGTAACTTCTAAATCTGAATTCCACATTATAGTGAAATTTTTCTTGTGCAATGAAGTTTTTTAACCTAAAATGTTCAGAAAACCAGCATCTGTCTGAAAAGCACACTTGGTTTGATTTCACACACGGGATTTCACACATGACTTAGTGTGAGGTAAATTTAGAAAAACACGAAACAAAACAATGCCTTTTATATTTAACTACAGACAGCAATTCATATTTGAGCAGGGAAGCTACTGTGTATGTGTGCGTCTGAGTGTGCGAGGGTGCATGCGTGCATGCATGCATGTGAATGTGCGTGAGTGTGTGGGTGTATGCATGTAAATTCAGTACAAGCCCTCGGGCCACACCCACACATTCCCATGTTAGCCATTCACTGAATGAGAAGGATCCAGCCAGGCAAAGCAACTTCTATCCAAATTGATATGACTGCAGACTGGCAGTGTTTATTTTAGTTTTCACTGACTTGTATGCCTATTGAACTTGGCTTCGCAGGCGGTAGTCTTGTTTTTGCTCGTGGGGGTGGCGTCCTGAGATAAAGCACGTCCATAATTCATAACTATCATGAGCTCTGGAGGCCACTTGTGCGCTCCCTCCTTGGTCTTGCTGTCTTTTAACACAGAATGCACTTGGCCCTGGGTGTACTGATGGCATCTCAAGGTGCACACGTACGCACATTTAACACAAACAGGTAAAAGTTGTATATACACACACATACAGACATGTATACGCTGTATTCAGGTGCACACAAAAACACAGGTGTGTGCCTCATGTACATTCACAGTTGGCACGCACATCCTCACAAACACGTACACGGTGTACGCAAACAAAAGCCAAACCACTTTTCTTGTTTTTTCTGCTCCTTCAGAATCAATTTGATGGATCGAATGTCTGAAGGTATTACAGCTGACTGATGGAACCAGGAAACTAAATACAGCACAGAAAGGGACACACAACAGTGCATCCACCCAGAGGACATCTGCTGTCTTACACACACACATGCACATATACAAAAGCAGCTAGTGTAACAAAACACACACACACACACTTGCACTTAGAAAGACAGACACTGCTATGCATCTCAACAATCTGGATGGCATATGCCTAAAGACTTTTTTTAGGAATCTGTGAGTGTAGTCCTGGGAATTAGGAGTGGTGTAACAGGATTGATACTGAGCCAGGAATGTAGGCTCTTGTCATTGAAATTCCCTCCACCACTGATGAAAGTAGCAGTGGAGGTGGAGGATGGGATGCAAGTCTTCCAGCTGTTAAATTCCTCCAAGCTTTTTGATTTGCTTTCCAGCATCTGCAAGTCTCAGGTGGCAGATTCCCCAGTTTATGAGCCCTCGCGTTGCATCTCTCCTCTCATGTGTGCAGCTTAGTGGACCGGCAAACTTGTGCTCTTTCCAACAAATGAATTTTAAGGCGCTTCGATGTCAGTTCAGCAGAGAGGAGGAGGAAAGTCTTAAAACAAGTCAGTGTCAGCAGCACATCCACTATCATCCCTTAGTACAGTATCCATCAGTACTATATACTGTCTTATTATCATCACTCAAAGGTGCAGTAAAATCAGTAATGGTTATCTTGCATTATATGATAGGAGTATGACTCTCATGTAGCCACATTGTTTTATGTTTGAATTAAATGTCAGTTGTGTTCTGATTAAAGTTGTTGAGCAGGGCAAAGTGATGCTCGGACTTTGTGGTTTGGCCTTGTATGTCAGCATAAGGGAATGTGATGTATTAATACTTTAGGAGACTGATGGGGCTTAATTCAACTTCAAGAGGGAAAGAAAGCAAAGATACCTGCATGTTATATAGGAAATGAGCAGATGATTGGGAATGCTTTGCTTTGATGTAACATAACTGTAATCGGTTTAAAAAAAAAAAATACAAATCAAAACTTGTAAATATATCCACATAAAAATTTTATGAAGCTTTATTTTGTTATCTTCCTTAGTTTGTTTTTTTATTTGATTTTTTTTTTTTTTTCCAAATCCTTGTATTTCACACTATTTTGTGCGCCAAGCTCATCATCGGCCTGTGTGGGATCTGAGTGGTTGGCTGTTTCTCTTGGCTCCATTGTTTCAGTGTCAAGGGGAGACACGCTCATCACGGCGTTACTAAAGGGAAATGTAAGACACCTTTGTTTTCTTTACTCTCATTTGTTTTTCTAATGTGGCGTCTTCTTGGTTTTGTAAAACAGTATACGATTTTTTGGTTTCTTCGTTCGATGAAAACAATCCATGTAAATATCACGAGTCAAAAAAATGTATATTTTTACGATCTCTGAGTTATTACTCTTTCATTTGCAAATAAAATATTCAATGACAACTTATATTGTCGTCTGGCATCTTGATTTGGATCGTAAATTATTTTTTAAATTTGTTTGTTTTTTGCGTACAAAATTACAATTTTCAAACTGCATTTTGTTTTTCCCCAGGTTATCTTTGTCTAATATTCAAATTTGCTAATGATCTGAAAAATGTAAGTGTGGGGAAAAAAAGAAAGGAAAAAGGTAAATACTTTCACAGCCCTTTCACTGCTCTTTAGACTATTTTTTTCACTCCCTGTTCTCTTATTTTGCACATTTTGTTTTTTCAGACATGTCAAGAATTAATGTGAAAGATACACTTGCTTGATGTTCTTTACTGAGTAAGGTACTGTAAATATGTATTCACACAATCGTCATTTCGTATGATTTGGCTGATGGGACTGGAATTTGACAGCTGACAGCAACATTTCATTCATGACCTACTTGCAGGAAATAATAAAACGCTGAAGGGGAAAACAAAAGCAAACATGAATGTTAACAGTGCATGGTTTTTGAAAAAAAAAAAGTAAATGCTGAAGAGTGTGAACCATTTTGTAAAGCTTCATATAGTGTAGCTTTGTAAAATGGTTATTGTGTTAAAACTTTACTCTTAGGTCCTGTGTACTGTACAGCAGTGGTCCCCAATCCCTGGGCCACGGACCAGTACCGGCCCGTGAGTCGTTTGATACCGGGCCACGAGAGTTGAGGCTCAGGTGTGAAATTTATGGTTTTCAGGGTTTTTATCAGTTTTTATCGTTAATTCAGTTTCCCTGGGTATTTTCCCGTGTGTTATGAATAACTCTTCTTTTTTTTGGTAGTGGTACTGGTTTTATTTTGTTGTATTTATCTGCAACACCTTAAAGGCCGGTCCGTGAAAATATTGTCGGACATAAACCGGTTCTAGGCGCAAAAAAGGTTGGGGACCGCTGCTGTACAGTATATGGACTGGCAGAACAACTAGCCCTGGAATTATTGGTTCACTACAGTTCAGAACACCATAGTCAGTTTTTTAAACATAAATTTACTGTTATAGTTCTGTATATTAAAAACAGCCATTACATTCTGTACTAACTAAGCCCATCCAAATGTGAACCTCTCGTCTGCTTAGGAGGCAGCGTTTGTTAGAGGGCTCCTTCTTCTGCTTCCTCCTCAACCGTCTGCTGTTCTTCTGCCTCTCAACGTGACACTCAAGCCACTGACAACAAGGTCAGCGATATATCTATCGACCTGTCAGCCACTTATTGACTGACATTCATCTCTTCCCTCTGAAAAGTTCCTCTTATGTTGACAATCTGTCCAGCTGCCAAGATGGAGTGCATGCGTCTTCTCTGGTTAAGGAG
Organism: Simochromis diagramma; assembly: GCF_900408965.1. Lineage (NCBI taxonomy): Eukaryota > Metazoa > Chordata > Actinopteri > Cichliformes > Cichlidae > Simochromis > Simochromis diagramma. The sequence goes on from NW_024387375.1 coordinate 12,429,578, forward strand.
ATTGGGGTGACTTTGCCTCTGCTTCAAAAATGCATAGTCCCATATGTGGAGGAAAACACTGATAAAGGCACAGGAGCAAACTGTGAGGGATAATACAATTACCAATGTGTTCCCTGACATCTGCTTGTTAAGTAGTTGGCTGCAGAGTGCTTGCTAAATTTACATCTTTTCAAAACACAGCATCCATATTAAACAGGATCACATTTTCAAGGCCAGATCACATTTCTCTACCCCCTGTTCCATGCCTCCGTGCCCATTGTTCCACATGATTAGCCATGTGTGACGACACCATCATAAACCCATCGCACTGCCATGCCCACCCACACACATGCACAAACTTATCAATGTATGCGTACGCAACATCAGTGACATTTAGGCACACACTGGGAAATTTCCAGATTTGCGCATTACAAATGTGTTCACATATCACGCATGCATGTCTCTGCTATTTTTGTTAAATAACGGCAGTAGCTGTACGGTGGGCTAATATTGTAAAAATATTAATATTTAGTAAAAACAAATTGTGCGCATTAATCAAACAAGCATTAAATAGTTAGGCACTGATGTGAAACACTGAAATTAATTTACTTTTCAGACATGATATTGGTAAGCACTTCGGTATGCAAGCAAATTTAAATGAATAGACAAATAGGTAGCTGAAAGAATAAGTGATATGATAAGTGGCGTTATTTTACAACAACAACAAAAGCAAACCTGGAGTTAAATTAATGAACTGCCTGAAAGAGTGGATTAGACTCACAGTGACTTATAAAAAACATTAATCACATTATGAAGCATGTGTTTGCATAAACCATGCCTCATAAAAAATAGATTTCAGTGGATCGAAAGATGCACACTACTGGTTTTTTCAGATCATCTATTAACATGATGTGTCACAATAATGAAATAGCACAGATACACTAATTGACCCAAATAAATACTAAAATGATCTAATGTGTCATCACACAGATAAGAAATCTTTTGGCTCCGAGCAGGCATTATAGTTTAATTAATAAAGATTCATATTTTGCCCTCGGTGGCCCTCTGTAATCTGCAAAGTAAGCCACAGACTGCTGCACGAGGCATCCTGAACTGAAGACACTAATATAATTGCACCCCCTGGTGTTGACTGGTGATAGCTCTCACCATCTGTGAAGCAGAGAGGCTCTTAATGAGATGACTGAAATCCTAAGTGGCACACTATTAGGCATCAGTCGATAATCAGAAATCTCAAATGAAAATTAAAAAACTAAATGCAGAGCGGCAGGTAACTTCTAGAATACACACCACACATCATTAAGCCTGTTTGTCAAAAAGAAAGCAGACTTAGCAGATTATATAGCTGCTTGTGCTGTTGTTCAATATGCCCTAGGAGAAAGCATCCAAGTAATAATGTCACTGGGTCTCATGCAGGTATTGTATACATGAAGCTCTTCTTAAAGCCTCTGATGGCACTTGACATGTCTACAAAGACAAACACACAGGCATATAGAAATTAATAAGAAGGGGTGTAGACTCTTGTTTTGAAAAGGTGGGATATGCTCAAGTCTTCCCTTTTAAGATGCGTCCATGTATTTGCTAATCCTGAAATATTATTATTATAAGTATTTTACCACAACACTGATAGCAATACAGTGTATGGACTTATCACATAGCAGGAGTCTTTACACAGATCATTTCTGGATAATGAATATTGCACTGTGCCCCACATCTCAACTATATTTAACTCTTTGACAACTGTATTAATTATAGTGCTGCCATTAGTTCAGATAGTGAGGTTAATAGTGTTACTATATCTGGCCGTCATTCTACATTAAAAAACACTCAGAGTTATGGAAAAATTATGCATGTGTGAGGGTAAACTGTGCAATAGCAAACTAACACTGACAGCCCAAATATGATTTGAAATACCTGATAGTTATTTAATAATGAAAACATGAGACTTAAAACACAAAACAATATGGATCGATAGGAATTTAGTAAACTAGAATTTTATTGTTACAGCTATTAGCACACCTAACTGTCCTCTTGCAAAAACAACCACACATCTGTGGACTTTACCATCAAGTTCAGTCTGTGATAGTAAACACATTTTTTTCTTCTACTCTTGTACTACTTTTTTTCAGAATCCATTTTTAAAAAAACCCAAAATACATGTTTTGCTAAATCTAATGTAACCTAGCATTTTCTTGCAGGCTGCACTGGAAACATTTATTTATATATACAAAATTCACAATGAACACAATGGCTCAAACATAGCTATTACAGAAGATTCATCCAAATCCTCTACAACTGTAGGAAATGATGCAGGTGGTTATTTAGAAGTGAAAAATAAATGACACAAAAGGTGCACTGTGTGCTCTAGGACTAGCTTACAGGTGTAGGCCTTTGTTTTATTTAGCTAATATGCTAAATGCTTTATGGAGTTCTGTTAAAAAAATAGAAAAACAATAGTGTTTAAATTATGAATTCCACTGTCCTTCTGGATGTCATCTTTACACATCCCATTTTTAATATACATAGAGAGAGAAACAGTAAGGAATGATGATTTTATAGAGAAAATAACAGCTCACTATTGAAGCTGTGTGTGAAATAATGTCCACATAAACAGAGACCTCTAGGGGATTTTTGCCTGACTCTGCAGGCTTCTCCTACTTCAAGTTAATGTGGGATACTGTGGCTGGTCTACAGTTCAGATAGTAAACACTATTTATCACTATCAGTGAACTGTGGTCTAGCTGCTCCTTGAGCAACAATAACAGCGCACACATTTTCTGTGGATATTGGGCATCTTCTCCTACAGCTAAGACTAGGAGAGGCAGCAGAGAACAAGCTTTTTGAAAAGCCCTATCTTGCATGGATACCATTAAGTTATTCAAGATTTTTCAGTCAGAAGAAACAGTTGTGAGTGCAGATCACTGTTTTGGTTTCTGAATGTCACAGATTACGGGTGACACACTGTTGAGCGAGGATAACTTAGCTGTTACCTGAGGAGTAGAAAATAGCACAGCTAGCCTATCAGCTAGCCAGTTAGCATAAGCATCTCGGAAGCTCAGGATATTTTCAGTAAGTAAATGCAATTGAGGAATATTCATAAACAAATTGATATTACTTTAATGTTGAGCAACCTCAGAGTTCTGTGCCTGAATTTGCTAACATTTAAAGTACGCTGTTTTATTGAATAAAGGTAATACCTTTTTAATCTTCCTCTTTAACCTTTAACTGTATAGATGTACATTTAAATGCACACGTGCACATCCAAATGTGAAATGTACAATTAGCAAATATACAAATTGCTGTATCTTGTCAGATGTACTGTTTCTCATTTTGCATGAGAAACAATGAGCATGTGCATGTACGGCAATCAAAAGGCTAAAACCTAAATAAATGCTGAAATATCCACTCCTCGTGTAGCTACGTTCAGGGCTCCTTTATTGACGAGTTGCTTCTCCTGTCTCTGGTGAGTTATTCTCGTTAGTGAAGTAAAGCTGGAGGTTTTTTGCAGTGTTTTACCATGCAGAATTTTAAAATCTTATATTGGGTTCTTCATTCCTTGTGTGCACATTTTATTCATGCCAACATGAGCTGAAAAAGTCAGTTACATTTGGGAACTGAGACACTATTCTTTTTATTCACAGTGAGTTTCGTATTCATAGTGTGATTCTACATCCAGATGATGGAAAGTTTAATGAATCTTGAGCTTTAAAGTTTAATAAACCTGACTATTTCAAGATGTTACAACAGAGTCGGGTGTATGAGATATTACTGCAGAACTGTAGACATCTCTGTCTGTCACTTTGGGAGCAGTCACCTGGGACAATTAGGAACTAATTTGGGCTTTGTTTAATATGAAAACTGGCTGTTGGCAGCCACAGTGGTAGGGTGATTAGGCCTCCACCTCTTCCTCTCTTGAACAGTAATCAGCCCCACCGATGTTGTAAATCTATCTAGTGAATCTCTGGGTAGAAGTGATGTGTGCCAACTATGTCAGAGCCACATTACACAGCTCAGTGATGGTGTTGAAGCACTAAGGGCATCTGTCTAATGATGTGGCATCTAACGCTAGCTTCTGGTCTGAAAGAGCTGCTCTGCACAGGGATGAGATTAAACCAAAAGTGTGAAATATGCCAAATTTCTTATGACATACCCTCACTGTGGGTTGAAATTTACAAAAGTACTTTCTGGCCAAAGGGGGCGCTTTAATGATGTTGCTTTTATCGCGTAGGGACCTTGATACCATGGGGATATACACACACACACACATATACATATATATATATATATATATATATATATATATATATATATATATATACACATATATCTTTTATTTTGCCTATATGTCTCACTTTGACCATTACAGCACTGTCTTTTCTGCTCAAAACAATTACTGATCATCATCCTTACTGCCCCATTAACTGTGACACTGCTGATCACACTTAAAAGACTTTTTATTAGCTGGAAATTGTTTATTTCACTGCTACAAATTTCACACAAATATGTCGGTTGTCTGCACCATAACTGTTAACCTTCCTTTCAGAAGAAGAATGGGTAAAAATAGTTTACTGTGAAATTATGAGCTGAAGGACACTGTGAGCTCTGCTGAATGGTGCACACTTGTCACTTGCCAGGTGCCCGAGCTTGTCTCAGGAGGATGTAATTTGAGGTTTTATATAATCGTGGTGCCAGCCCCTCTGGCTGTCTCTGTGGCAGCATAACGCTATAAAAATGTCACTGCTGTCCAGACAATTACAGCTACACTGCTGCTGTTTTTTGCTATGAGCAAGTTATAAATCTGTGACATTCATCACTGAATCATTTCTTGCAGTGCTTGCAAATGAGTTTGTGGCATTCACATATCATCTGATAATGTGGCAATGTGACAAAACTCATGTTATATAAGTTTCTGTGAATGCAACTTTTTTTGTATGTGATTGAAAAAAAAATCCCTTTAGCCCCCTGTTACCCTTTTAGGGCATACTGTACAGATTCAATCTGCAGAAACTTTACTGCTAGCCCATTAAATTGCTCCTAAAGAAGGACTGTCTCATAACACTTCTCCTAGGCTGGTGTAACTGCTAAATGATACTAAGCTAAATGATGATGCTTCTTTGACTTCACCAAATTGGTGCTATTGAGTAAAATTAAAAGCCACTGGTGCCAACCCTGATGTCATCATACACATATTTGAGATAATAAGGGCAGAGAGGGAAAGCTCAGGAAGTCTAAGGAGTTTGGAAAGAAAAGTGTCTGGGCTTCTTTAAGTTGCTTGAAGACGTTTCACCTCTCGTAAACCACCGCCTCTGTTCAAAGATGGTCGCTCACAGTGGAAATAAATGGCCTCTTTTACTCCTCTTTCAAACCATCTGTCCTCTCTGTCCAAAATGTGAACATTTGCATCCTCGAAAGAGTGAACTTTGTCCTTTAGATGCAGATGGACTGCTGAGTCTTGTCCCGTGGAGGTGGCTCTTCTATGTTGTGCAATGCGCTTGTGAAGTGGCTGTTTGGTCTCTCCAACGAGGCTAGGGGGATACGGTGGGGCTAGATTTCACATTGAGCTCACCCGAAACCCTGGCTGATTGTGACCCACACCCGTTTTCACGCCTTGGCTCATGTGATTAGGTAGAGGATCATCAGGGGGTCCTTTTGTCCCTCTTTGGGGGGAAACTCCCACAGGGTTTAAATCTGGGACTCTCCACCATTTGACCCAAGAACTGAAGAAGCTTCTCGGATGAGAGGTGAAACGTCTTCAAGCAACTTAAAGAAGTCCAGAAACTTTTCTTTCCAAGCTCTTTAGACTGCGATGACCTGGATGACTGAGAACCTTTCACAGACAAAGCTCAGGAAATACACTATTAAATTCTGTCCGAGATCCACATATTTGTCTGGAATATTTGTCAAGCTGACTTGTGTTTTCATTAATGTCAGCACCTCTTTGATTAAGCACGTTGCACCTCATTCAGAGTTTTTATTGCTTTCATTTCTGTGCTTCTGGCAGTGGATTAGGATGAGCTGAAGTGATGAACAGGTTGCATCAGACAAGATCAATGTAGGTTATTTATGCTTATTATAATGAGTGTGTTCTGTCTGGTGTGCTGAAGTATTAAGTACATATGGAAAAGTAAATACTTTGAGCTCTATTCTTAAATGCATGCATGTTCTCTACGTCTACAAATGTCTTTGTGTGTTGCAGGGGACTGAGGGGTTTAAAGTCTTGTGTTTGAGCTCTGTGACTGATCCCATTGCACTCTCTGCAACACTGGCCTACATGGATGCTGGTGTATGTGTAACATTAATAATGTGGATTTAGTCAAAGCTGTGACTGGTAAATGAGGCAGAACCCAGCTTTGGTCAAGCAATTGATCTTTTCTTTTATCCCAGCAAAGTTTTATGAAGTATCTCCCTCCAATAATCCGCAAACACATCTAACATCAAAGTCATAAAACTGTGCATTTTAAATCTGGGGTTAAGAAACTGGGTTTCGGATTTTGGTCTATTTTAGCAAGCAACACTATTAAATGACTGATTCTTTACAATGGAGAGAGATTACTACATTTTCATTAAAAATGTTTTTTGGACAAAAATATGGTTACAAGCAGCTCCCACAGTCCATAGATAGATAGATAGATGTTCATTTGCTGTAAGAACATAAACTTATAAACTGGCAGACAGTCCATCTGGTAAGTCTCACTCCTGCAACATATTAGGTCCTTCATATGCTGTATTTCATACTGCTAATCTATGGTGTTGGATTCTCAGGAGCATGAAATGAAATGCAAGAAATAAAATGTGGCTGTTGGATGTAGGTTTCTCTCTAAACCCTGTGTTAAAGCTTATGAGTGTGAATTAACAGTGAAAGAGTATTGTAAGAGTCATTATGGATGAAGGAGCTAAGGGGGAGTGCAGAAAATTCCAATGCCAGAGTAAAATGTGTGTAATGCAGTATTAATATATGTTAAACAGGAGCCATGTCTTCTGCAAAAAGTAATATTATTAAACCAGTCTGCTATAGGCCTCTTTTTCCTTTGTTTCAACCATTAATGATCAGATGTGTAATTCCTAGCGATAGTGTTAGACCAGGTTTTAGCGCCTTTCTGTCTAACCTTTATCCTTTGTGTATTAGCTGCAGATCTTTGTATCTGCTCGCATAGTGTTTATCGCCTAAAGGTTGCCATCTGCTTACCCAGGGAGGTACCTCGTAAAATGTTTAATTGTCCTGAACATGCGCTTTTAGAGTCTAAGTCTTTAATGTCCTACACAAACACAGGCACTGACAGCCGGTACACAAGCACAGAATAGATGAGATGCAGTCTGATTGTGCTGACTTACCCCTCTGGAGGCAAAAGCCAATATTTGGGGGGTTTATTGTAAATAGACTATCCAAGACCTCCAAGATGAGTGGGTTTTTTTGTTTTTTTTGTTTTTTTCCCGCAAGATATTCTTTGCCTTTGTACATTCAGTACTGTGCAAAATTCTTGAGCCACTTTCTTTATATTTTGCTAAGAAAAAACTAGATGCAGCAATTTATTGAAATGTGCAAATATACATGGAAATACAGCGTATATGGCAAAAACAGAGGTTGTACAATTCAGTGTTTGATATACCTGCCTTCAATCTTCAATACAGCCTGAATTCTCTTAGGAAAGCTTTCTTGTAGGTTCTTTAAGTAGTTCTCTGACTTACTGAAGGACCTTCAAAGCTCTTCCTTGGATGTTGTCTCCCTTTTGTTCTGTTGTCTGTCAAGAATCCTACACCCAATCCCATGACTTATACTGTTCCAGTGAAGCAGATGTATCTCTCCTGTGTCAGCTCTTTGCTGGATTTTTTCTTAAGGACATGACATTCAGATACTTTTCATTGACTGCAGATAATTTTTTTAGGCACGGTACTTCTTTTCTCCTCTACTTGTCTAGTTTCTTCCGATGTTTTTAAGCACAGCATGAAGCATGCGCACATTTGCACAAGTTTTTAGCACTTTGTGAATCACCTTTTTTGGTGTAAAAAATATACTATTTTATGCCTGTCAAACTGTATCATCTTTGCGATTTTTCATAGATTCAACTAAAATAATTATGTGTTTTTGTGACAGGCCGCTTAGTCCTACACAAGTTTGGAGCCTGGTCAGTGGAGACAGCTCAGTGTTAAGTTGTTTAAGCAGCAAAAAGAAATGTCTGAAGGTGGTCAGGTACAAGGATTGGTGTGAAAATGAGCGAAAAAGCAGCCAGTTGCCAAAGAAAAACTTTGAAAGCCTCGAGAACTATTGCTGATGACCATAAAGATTAAATGAGAATATAAAGAATTGATGTATGTGTCGAGGCTGCACAGTAAATGTTGAAAATACATACACATTTTCAACTGTCAGCAGACAGCAGCTGATTCTTTCAAAATTATCTGTGGGCAAATAAAGCAGGTCCAGTTGTGATTGATCTACAGAAATAAAACAGATGAATACAAAACAGAAACTTATGGAACCAAAACTCTTCCCTACAGATTCTTCATATTTATATACAGACAACTGTTTATAGAGAATAGAGCTCCACATATCAGCCAATATTAGCTATTGGCCAACATATCAGTATAATTTTTATAACCACCAATAAATAAAACATTTTCAAATGTAAAGAAGAGAACCAAGAAACACTGTTATGAGTGTTGATGTTGTTGTCTACCAGAGGGCAATCAATATTAGATCAATATCAGTCTTATATCAGCTGGACTCTAATGGAGTTTAGGTGAGATGTAAGTCTTCAGATATTGCTGTAAGACTGTAAAGTGCTTTCAGCTGGAAAGTCTAAAAATAAAAGTGTTGTAAGCTTATAATCAGTAAGAGTGTCTCCGTGTTGCATGCAGAAAGTGTGAAAAGGCTTTGTTGAACTTTCTGTCTCTTATGTTATGTTTTTGCACAAACTGTTTATTGTTGTTTCACAATAATGTGGACCCAAATGTAGATTTACTTTTTTATATTAGAAGGTAAATTCCATTATATAATATACATTTTAGCTAGATCTGCTCATAATTTATCTGTTCATAAATGATCAATTTCCACAGCATTCGGTTGCAGCAAAGCAATCAGGCCAGGAGGATGCAGAGTCAGTTAAGCTCCTCTGCAAGGTAATTAGATTCAGATAATCCAAACAACAAAAGCTATAATCCTGCTCACATTCAGTGCATTCTTTTGGTGTTGAATTGGCAGACCTGTTAACAAACTGCAGCCAGAGAGATTATAAAACTGAGCTGTTTATTGGATCACAAGGCTCAAGTTTAGCCACATTAATGTTTTGCCATATGTCATAGTGACGACTAGATAAATGCCTTGCTGTCACAGGGATATATTCCTGGGCACTTGGGTGTGTGTTATTTATGTCTCAGTAGTCCAACAAATTCAGCAAGTGACCGACAGTTAAAAGCTTTATGTTAGCTTATTTCCACGTTGTTCAGTGGAACCAGGAATGTCAGTGTTGGAACAGTTTACAATGGTGGTTATTTAGTTAAATGTAGAAAACTAAGGATATATAAAAAATTCCCCTCTCACCCCTGTGGGCGGGCTTACTTGCAGAGTAGCATTCCAACAGCCCCTTGTTCTCATCTCTCACCCACTTGTGCCTTCTTGTTTCAGTAGCCCACTTCTCATCCATGTGTCCTGGTTTCTTAACAGCTGGCTAAATTACCCTCATTGGAAAACTGTTAATGTGAGAATCGAACAATCAACAATAATCAACCGGCAGAAACTGTTACTGCCATTTTTGTGTTTATTGCAGTGTACGGAGTTCCAGAAAAGTCAAACTTAGACTCAGTTTTCCAGTACAAAAGTTAGAGTGTAAGAAAACCTTGAAAGCTTTTAACTTTTAACCAGCTGCACTTTGTGCTGGGATCCTTATTTGATGTAAGCTTAAACTAGTGGTTTTGAGATGTATTATTGAGAAGTATTTCATGTAAGTACATAAATGAAAAAGATGTAGATGAGCAATGTCATGTTTTTACTTTGTATTGCAGTACAGGATATATTTTTGTGCCTATCTTACTTCAAGAGCATCACCAGAGAGCGTAGTTTACCCAAGGGCCCGAGCTAATGAGACAATGCAGCAAAAATGATTTAGTCTCCACCTTCCTATCGCTATTCTGTGCAGGCCTTTCATAAAGCGGGTTGAGTCCCCAGGGTAATGGCTCAGTGAGGACCTCCAAACGAATTTCTTTTCCTCTGACTTAAGAGCCTGAATCATTATGGACCAGCAAAATCTTTGATCAGGTGTAATTAGGGAGCGTATTGAAAGGATGTAAATCTGCACTGTTAGCAAGTACCTAAATGGTTGTAGAGATATGTAAACTGTAATTATTTTACACATAATTAATCTCCAGGTGTCTTATTACAAGTGTCTTGTTTCTTGTTAACACAATCTTCTCTATAACAAAATATTTCAGTGGTCAAAATTTTATAAGTAAAATAAAATGGCCTAAAAAACGCCTCTTTTCAACCTATATACATGGTTTCTTAAATACATGCTTGTAAGTGCATTTAAATTCCCAAACCTTACATTTTGACAAAGCTCCAACATGTTGTAGTTGATTTGTAACATATGCATCTCTTATAAACTTGTTATATGGTGCACTCGATGTCTCCAACCAGAACTACTACTTTAGCCAGAATGCTTTAAAAATGATTGTAGTCAAACTCAATCTGGGTCACTGAAACATATACTGATGCTTAAAATAGTGGTTTACTCTAGTTTCCATGATATGCTGCTAGATCAGCTCTAAATGAAATGACTTAAATACATTTTGACGCCTGACATTAGGCGAAAATAGCCCAAACAGGGGTAGGTGCTGAAATTCATACCTCACACTAAACTATTCATCCAGGTTTGATGAAATTGGAATTTGATATGATTTTCCAAGAAGCAAGAAATCTGTGATTCTGCAAAGTAAAGTTACAGGTGTTTTAAAGGATATTGTGTATATATATTATAATATTCTGGATAAAACTGAATTGATATTTCTCCATATCACAACGTCCCACCTAGACATAACATCCTGACCTGGCAGTCTGATGAGTATTAAATCATATTGATTGATTGATTGATTGATTGATTTTAAACAGCAGTGGAATAACACTCTTGCCGTCTCTTTTAGAGGGAGGAATCATTTCTATATCTTTGAATTTAAGGGAACTTATATAATGTCCAGTCCTGCTTTTACAAATTTGGTTCTACAAGAAATCCCATTTTTAAATTTAAACATCCTCCCAGTGAAAACAAACATACCAAGAACCTCAGAGATATATTAGTGAGGGCTGATTGCCTTTAATAATCACAACATTTTTTATCTTTATGTGTTTTCTCAGATGAGAATTCCCCATGTCGAAATTATGTCCATGGTACTCCCACACTTATAGGCTATTGTCATTAGTCTTAAATTACATATTGATGGCTTACTGATGAAATTCAGCAATTTTTTTTTGGTCTTTAACAAACAACTTTACATGTTTTTTTTTTTCCTTTTTGAGATCAAGCACCCTGTATGTCATCTAAAGACTTCAGGTAAGCATACTATTACTTTGTATTCTAGACACATATTTCAAAATCTAGCCTGAAAAATAAAATACAGAATAAATGCCTGCACTTCGGTGGGAATGTTGAACATTAAGGTAAATGAATGAATTTAAAGAGTAGAATAATTCCTGAAGAATTGTTTGGAAAATCAGTTTACGCTCATACATGAAGTGAAACAAACATACAGTTTCCATTCTTACATGAATGTGGTGTAGATTACTGTCCACATGGTGGCACAATAGCATTTCTCTTCCTCGCTGATACTAAGGAATTATTTATGGCAAGCACCCCCGGAGAGTTAAAATCTGTCAAATTTTCATCATAAATGGAAAAGGCTTGACTTATTTACCAACCAGCCTTGAGATTTTTCCTCAAAATATATTATGTCATAACTGCCAGAGAAGTCAAATGATGCTGCAGCCACGGGCCAAAGAGTAATGTTGCACTCCCTGTGTGGATCCAAACAAATCTCTGACATGTCTGCTGGTGCATCAGGAGCACAACCATAGCGATACACATACACACACAGACTATTTCACAGAGCAGCAAAGGTTAAATAGAGTGTGTGAATTAAGCATGGAAGTTGCTTTTCACCAGCACTCACAGGGGACAGACGTGGACAGGCCATCTTTTTTATGGATTATTAATGAGCATGAAAAATCATGATTTCAAAAAATCCTCATATTTGAAGAGAGTGCATCATATTTAACTGTATGTCCAGAGTGGTATTTGCAAGCTTCAGACCATTTATCAATGCTATGTGTGAAGCAGACAGTGCTAAATAAAGCGCGCATTTAATGAGCCCATGCTTTCAGCAACGGCTTATGAGAATAGAACGCTCATGCAGTTTGAAGTCCTATTCGCATTGCAATCCTCTGAATCAAGATAACAACGCAGCCCAGAAGCTTATAAAATATTGACGTATGTCTCGCTCTCCTTGCAGCAGTGTGGCTGTTATACCACAAAACTAAAAATGAAAATACTGTTATGGATATAATCTAATCATGTGGTTCAGAATATGTGTGCACGTGCACTACTGTTGAGAAAAAAACTCCATACTGGGCGATATTAAAGCCAAGTCTTTTAATCAAGCAGCAGCTGTATTTTACAGGATTTGATGACTAAACAACGTTCACTTCCTGGCTCAGACTAGCTGATTGCTTTAGCCTAATGTTTAAAGGACGAATAATAGTGTTGTACTATTGATTTCCTTTTCAGGTCTTTGTATTTCTCAGTCTAATCAAAAAACCCGGCCCTCGAGCTAATGCTCTGCAATTTCAAGGCATTTAAGATGAACATGGTGTTTTCTTAAATGATGGAGGGATTGACAAATAACCGAAGAACCAATGTTATGGTACCACGGAATAATAACAACCTTACATTACCATGTAAAGGCTATTAGCTTCTATACAGTTTGCATTTCATAAACCACCTATTTTAAACCACTTAATTTAATTTACTATATATATATAAACTGACTCCCACATACAAGCGCATCTTCTCTTTAAAGGCATCCTGCTTCCCCTTTCCTTTTTCTTCAACAATATCTAGCATTTCGCTCACATACTTAAGCCTGATATTATCTCCTTTGTAATCAAGCACTATTCATCTGCCCAAGAAGAACCGGCACCATTTTTTCTGCCGATTATACCTGTATTGACACCAAATACCAATTTGTGTCACATAACACTGTGCAGCACCTTCGTGCATGTGCCTTGTCAAAACTAAACATATAATTTTATCCTCAGTGCACGTACAGTGTGCAGTAAAACCAATTTTACTAATCCTCCCCAAATGTACGGTACAGTGCTGTTTTTTAACTGATGGAGAACAGCAAAGACAGTTGCAAACCATATAATAACTATTCCCCTGCGCTATGAGATTAATCTTCCTGTAATTATACTCTGACTATTGCTTGCCTCTTTCATTGCTCTGGAGAGAGAGAAAGGTTATGTTGAGCACTCTCCAGTGCTCGAACCTTTCAATTACCGTGTTGTTGAACTGAGGAGAATGAAACTAGAGAGAGAGGTCAGTCAGATCTGAATTAGCCCAAAGAAATGCTGGAACATTTACATGAACAGAAAGTCTGCATTTTATCAAGACTTTTAATTTTGTGCCAAGCATTTAAAGAAAATAATCGATGACCTAAAAGAAGCTGAGAAAATTGTTACCCAAGCCTTATTAATAAGGCTTGGGTAACAATTTCAACCAATCAAGTACTTGTAACTAGCTACACACTACAAGCTGTAATTTGATTTCAAAATACTGTATAAAATATTAACCAATGTTACTTTTAGTGCACAGTCCTCAATTATAAACAGCAGGCAACAATCACTGAAGACCAATGCACAAATCAGCCTTCAGTAGGGTATCTGTTGTTGCATCTCATTTTGGATCATCATGAGGCTTGAAATAATAGATTGCTTCTGACTTGTACAATCATGCTGATTACAATTTTATACCTATTATTCATAATTAGAGCATGGAGTGAGCTACTGCAATTTGGTTTATTCACAGAAACTGATCAAAAATGCTTTTTACAGCATTTTCTTATTATTATTATAGGTGTTTTTAAGGATGACACTCCACCATGATTCTTTTTTTTTTCTTTTTTTTTTTGGTTATGACAAGAATTTTCTTTTAAGTTTAAAAAAAATTTGGCTGACAGAAGAATAATGCACTGCACCTGGCACAGAAAAAAACTTGACGAGGTCGTTGATTGTAAAAAAAAATAAATTAATAAATAAAACTATTTAGTCATATTATAAGTTCATAAGTTTTATGAACTAGTCATCTTACTTTCTAATGATTACAAAAATCATTAAGTATCAATCAGTTTTCCTGTTGACTCCTGGGGGAGCATAGGTCCGCAACAACACCACGCCAACGGACTCTGTTCTGGGCTGCTCTCTTCAGCTGGGTCCACGTCATTCCGGCGGCCTTCACTTCGCTCTCGACATAATAAAGCTTATCTTATCTTATCTTATCTTATCTTAAAAACATTCCCAGTGAAAAGTTTACCTTACTACCCAATTTAGAATGAGCTCTGAGTTTGCTGATGTTGGTGGTGGTGATCATCTTGAGCCACAGTCCAGCAGTTCACTACATGTTTACAGTCTTCCACATTTTTAGAATGTAGAATGCTTTTTTGTTTGTTTGTTTTCTGTAAATTTCCTTTACAGAGATTAAACTGTGGAAAGTTTAATGGAAAGTCACAATAACAGATTATGGGTTCACATGGGTTCAGTTTATGGGGACCTTTTAATGGCACTGTATCCTGTACTGAGAAATATACAAAAAGATAAACACACAGTATCATTGGATTGGATCTAATTTATGTTGCAAAATGAAAATATTTTTTATGCATTTTCTAAAAATAAAAAAATTGAAATTGGTAATTGCTGAGATTATACATTAAAATGCATGGAAACAAACAGCTTTTACAGTGTTATGCAGTGAACAAACTTTAAAAAAAAAGTTTGTATTTGCAAATGAACAACACCGGGCTCCAAGAAATTAACAGACATCTTAAAGCAGCTACATTACAACAGTAACTGAGGATGTTGATAATACTAACAAAAATAAAATGTCATGTAGAAACCAATCTTTAAAATATTAGAAAACAAGTTTTAATGTGCTCTATTATTCCAATCACACAGTGGAGAAAAATGTTGGGTTTTTTTTAAATGAACTGACAGAAATGAAAACTTTCAGTCAAGATGTAGGTGTCCTTTGCTATCACAGAGCATGTCTATCATCACATCACATAAATGTTCTAGGTCAAAATGACATTTGTGTCATGGTCACAATGGCACAGTGCTGTCAGATGTAGTTACTTCTAAACCAATGTGAGATCTCTAGAGAAGGGTTTTAGGCAACCCCTGATTATTGGTACATAATCAGGGTAAAGCAGCAGATTGTTGTTCCTGTGTAAGGAAAAGATTAACAGGTATTGTGCCTGTCAGTGTGACCTTCATGCAACACAAGTTTGCATTGATTTATTCTAACATTGCAGGGGAAGCAATTTGTAGCAATTTAATGTTAATGTTAGAGTTGTCAGTGTAAGAAAAGTTACTGATCTTATACTGACATCTGATACTGATTCTAGGTTTTTGAGCATGCTCAGTGATTGCACTCATCAAAGCAAGGACATTTTACTGCTTTTCATTTCACTGGTATGCCAAAAAGTAGAATGAAAAATTGGGAAAATTTGGTTTTATGTTTCTTTACTATGGACATATCACTGTATTTGTTTCACATTTATGAGTATAGTGATTTGAACTGAATTTAACTGAAACATCTAAGATTATTATTGTCATTTTTATCCGTGGTTTAAATTACATTGCACACCAAAACAAAGAGCATCAAGTATTTAAGTAATGATCAGTGTAGCACACATTTAAAAAATTAATCCACTGATTATTAGGATACTATAGCAAACATTTACCAGCAAAATTAGCTTACAGAGTCAAAGAATTCATATAATCCCCAGTAAGTTGTTCAGATAATGCACCGTACTGCAGTACGATCTGAAACCTGCTTTTCTGTGTGGTTTCTGATCAGATAACAGTGTTTTTCTAACTTAGCAGTGACTCATCAATCCCCAATCATTCAAGACCTCCCACAACATTTTTGTTCTGTGAATATATTTACATATATCTATTAAAGTTAGATTTTTAACACTATTGCTTGAAATGAAAACACAAATTACTGGGAAAAAAAATGTACGTTTTGCAGGGATAGTGTTAAACGCAGTTAAAATATCCTCCAAACTTAAGAACGTTAAGTTTGGCTTTTGATCCTTACATGGCTCCAACTCACTTTTGGCAGAAAGACCGCAGGCTGGCGATTTCCATCACTGTGCATACTTTTTAAACCTTGAGTTAATCTACAGATTAGAGCTGTCATGCTTACTTTTTAATGATGTTGAATTCCTTTTGCTTTTTCATCTATTGGAACAAACACACGGGGCTTTTTTGATTAACTTTATTAGGCTGTTTTTAATATATTTCAAATTTGTTATACTTATTTTGATTTTCATCTGCATATAAAGTAGGTTTATTGGGTTTTGGGGTTTGTTTGTTTTCTCTCTTTTTTTGTTAAAATAGCTGAATTCTCTCAATCTACATTTTATTTTCAAGATAGCCTCTGTATATTCTCGAGTCACCTGGTCAAGGGCAGATATTTGTGTATTCGTTTGCAGACAGTGTATGCGAGCAAACGTGGACACGAATGCAAATGTTGTGTGTTCCTTTGTGGATAAAACACATGCCCTTCACAGAGGGAACATTTGCTTCATTACATTCATAAAAACAAACAGGTTACCGAATATCTGTCGGCCACCTTTAACATACTGGTTGACACAGTTGCTCTTTTCTTATCTGCCAACACAAACACTGGGTTCAAGCCTCAGTAAGAAAAGGTGAAACAAAGAAACATCTAATAACTCGATTCAAATCGTTCTGTTTGTGTGCTAGGGAAGGTTCAAATTCAATACTTACTAGAATAATCTGTAAATGCTCTTGGACTTGACTGACACCCCATCAAAATATGTGCTCATCAAGCCTTCGCTCACTCTTATGTCTCGTCTGTGTATTCACTCACAATAAATCAGTTTACTCAAAGACATTTTTTACAGCATGTGTTAAAATATCCTTCTAAATTGATCTGATCAGTTTCCAAGCCTGCTTGTTATTACAAGCTGCCACTGTGTTTAGCCGCCTGGACCTTTCTCCACCAAAGCGCTAATGGATCAGGTCACTCCAGCACTATTTATATCTCTCCGAAAACTATGTTCCTCCTTCCCTCCTGCTGCTATCCCCTTAAACCATGGAGATTTTCAGCATAGAGGGAGGGAGATGGGGAGGTGGTGGCAGAAGTGGTGGTGGTGTTGGGGGAAGGGTAGTTTTAGGGGAGATTCTCATAATAGCGCTTTGCTGTCCTCTTTCTTCTGTTGTGCGTTACGACTGAACGCTCAAAATAGAACATCTCTAGAGAGCATCGGATCAGGCTTACGATAGGTTTATGTGAACAGGGACATGCATACAGTTTAGCTCTTTTTTATGTGATGGTGGGAAAACAGCTTTTCCAAGTTCATTCGTCCACATTCACTTCATATTAGTTTTTTAAATTAGGAAAAAACATGCTTGATTCAGTCTAGATCCCTTCACACACGTTGCCCGTAGTTGAACATGTGAGCTTTTCTCACCCACAAATCAAAGCCTGAGTATAATCCCATTTAATTCAGCAAACACGCCAACCTTGTATTTTTCATAGTCCAAGGAGCCCCTGTTTATCTTCATATTGTGCTATGTTTCAGAACATGTCGATAGCACGAATAAAACACAGGAGCACGCGTTCGATTGCATAACAGCAGGAAGTAGCCAGTTACATTGAAGACAAATACTCTAAAGAAGCTGACAGGAGTTTTTCTTTTTTTTCTTTTCTTGGTGTGTTTGTTTATCTCTGTTATTTGCATATGTTTGTGTGGAGAGTGCAGTGTGTGTGTATGCGTGCCTGTGGGGGCTTGAGCCACTGTGGATAAAAATGCATGCCAGAGTGAGAGAGAGCGAGCGAACGTACAAGTGGAGCAGGATCAGGAAGGGGAGAGAAAGAGAGCGGAGAAGGAGACCGAAGAAACCGAGAGAGGGGGTTTTGAGCTGTGCGGTAGCAAGTCGTGTTTCCTGAAGAAGAGGGAGGTGCATTGCTCCATCTTCTCATCTGGGATTTAAACTGCTTTAAATTGGCTTTAGTCTGACAGAGGATTCCCCGGCTCGTGGAGTGCTGCTCTCTTCTCCAACGCAACACGGGACTTTGTTGTGAAGCAAGAGAGACGCACAGGAAGGAGGGAGAGGGACACTTGCTCCTACTTCCTTTGTACCCAGCCTGCTTGACAGATGGCTCTGGCAGACTGATCTCTGACTCTCACCCAGGAATGAGTCCTCACATCACTCACTGAGGCAACGTATGTCAGCTCTTTTTTTCTTTCTTTCTTTCTTTTTTTTATGCTAAAGCTGCATGCTCGTACTTGTGTTCAGCTGCACTGTTTGCTTTGAATGTGTTTGAATGAATGTGCAAAATGAAAATGTGCATGCAAGTGTGCCTGGAATGTTAGTTCACGGGCAGTGCCAAAGGGAATGAGAGGACAGGAAGTACTGTGGCTCAATCACCACCACATCAGCACCTTATCAGAGTGAAGTTATTTCACAAGGTTCAAATAGTGGAGCTTTTAATTAGTTTTTTTTTCCTTTCTCTCTAGCTGACTTGTATATATTAGATTAAGATTAAGCTGAGGTCCAGAGCGAGTTTGTTGACGGCAGACGGGCTGTGACCTGGTGCCAGCACCTTTTCTCCTGACTCTGCAACCACCTGGACTTTTTCAACCATTCAACCAGCTACCCTTTATAGATTAAACTGATGCTGCTGTTCTTCTGTGCAGACTTATAAATCATGATGGCACACACTGCAACAGAAGCAGGTGTTGTGTTTCAGATTATAGACACTATTATTTGCAAGGTTTAGCACTAACTGTGATACGAACCTGAGAGAGTTTCATTATCTGTGTGCTTTTGATTGTAGGGACAACAAAACACACCTGATAAATGTGTCGTAGAGTACAACAAAAGCTATACAAACACAGAGTGTATTAATTTATTCACTGCAAAAAAAGATATTCAGCCATGCAATAAATGTTCATATGCATTCTATGCCACGCACCAAAGAGCAGTTTCTATAGTACATTTGAAGATTGTACGTTTTGATCTTATTCACATTTTTCTCCTGTAATTAGAAATCCCTGCGACTCAGGATTAACACCAAACTCACTTACTTAGTTGCTGGCCAGTTGCCAGCCTTTCTTATAAACCAATACTCTCTACACAATGTGCTAGCTTCTCTCAAGCAGCTAACACCGTTGGGAATGTATTGTTTAATTTCCTTAGAAAAATAGATGACAGTCTTGTAATATCTATTGAAAATCTGCGATTTTTCAATGTGGGGAAGTTTGCATCAGAAACAATGGCTGAATACGCGAGCTTGGTCTGTGTAATAACTCACTCATGTTCACTTTCAGCTGTCCTTGCTGTCACAAATGCACAAACACAACCAGACAGACTGTACATGCACGCAAACACTGTCTCCTGTCTTGTACCTGATGTCATCACAGTGTTAGTGTTGACCATCAGATTTCTGTGCTTGGTCTCAACATTATGTGCTTTCCTCTTTGTATAGGAGGCACCTCCAGGTTCATAGTTCAAACTGTGGCATTTTGTCAATGTCAGCTTAATGTGTTTATTTTTAGCATTCACTGACTGTCTCAGAATGAAGATTGATGTTGGATTGCTTCCCATTGGATTCCCAGAGTCACTCTCGTGCTCTCTAGTGCCCATATTGAAACTCACACTGTTAGCTCTAGATTAAAAACACATCGGCTTCCCGTCTGTCCGACAAACATCACAAAGCAGGGGAACTGCAGTCACTGCAATGAAAACCAGTTACTTTATGAAAGTACAGTATGTGGTCAGATGAAAAGCAGAGGTTCCTTTTGCTCTGGATTGAGTGTTTTTTGTCATGCAGACTACTGTCCTGCTGAGCCCATAATGCTATAATAATACATGTGCCAATGCAGGTGTTATATTTTAATTATATTTAGTCATTAACTTTTTTGTTTTCTAAAACACTGGAAATGTGTGTCCAGGGCTGACAAGGTATTATTACCTGGGCTTCTTTTTCCACCGGCAGGAGAAAAACCTGCAGACGCTACTCAAACGGACCAAACCTGGGTTTGAACCCAAGACCCCTCTTGCTTTGAGACAGCAGTGCTAACTATAAGCAACTGCAGTTATTACTGTAACTACTGTATTGCACTTTATTTTGTCATAGTACAGCAGCACTACGAGCTGTAGTCAGGTCTTGTTTTGAGTCTGAGTGGTTTTTATGTGTTCCGTGGAAGAAATAACCACATCTTTATCCTGGTTTCTGCTTGTTTTCTCTTTTAGTCCTTACTCCCTGCCACCGTTCTGTGAGCAGCAGCATTTCATTGTTTTGACACCCTGTGCCATCTGGACAGCATCCACGTTCTTAATTTTGCATGATGCTTTCCAGCATGATTGTTTATAAGTCTAAATTGAATTCTGTGGTTTGACACTTTGTGGTTACATATTACATATGTACTGGTGTTTAACTTTAAAGTCTTTAAAGGCACCTGGCACATAAAAATGATCAAATCCAGCATTCTTTGTTGGTCTCATTTCAAACTGTAACGTCTCAACTCTTGGTTTGCATTCTTCAACTAATCACCTGCTCTGACTCAGAGCGCTTGCATAGTTGGCATGTTTTACTGGTATTAGCAGGTGTTATTGTAAGCCTGACGGACTTAACATCTTGGGAGACACACTGAGTTTATATCGCCCGGTGTTTAATTAGTACCTACTCCTTCAACATATTGAATTACTTATTGACTTCCTTTAATGAAGATTTATTTCACACATGCTACTTCTGTTTCACAATTCATCAAGACATGTTTTTTCCTAGTTACTTTCACATAGTGAATCAATTCTGATTTGCAGAAATCGTTCAGTTCACATTTTTGATTCATTACAAGTGCAGCATCAGTTATATGTATAAGTGGTTCCTGTTTGTTGACAGAATGTCACCTGCTTTTTTCTGTGCAGGTGACATTGGTTTTTTTTCTTGTGGCAACATAATAGAGTGAAATGAGTTCAGTGGAAATCAAACTATAGATTTTGTTCCTTTGAGCTAGATCAGAGCAACAACAGAACTTTCCTTTTTCCTAGTGAGAGAGGACAGATCAGATCAGTTGATACTGAAGAATCTTTACTGCAATATTAAGCTGTACTTATGCGTCACATTTAAACATTAATATGTGAAATGAATGCTAAATGATTGTCTTGTTCCTGTTTTCATTTTCCCACAATTACAGTTCACTTTTGGTTATGAGCGTCCCAGATATTATTACGCTCCATATTAGTTCAGTTCTCACTGTCTAATCTCATTGTTTTTTATCCACCAAAGCTGAAATGATAAAACTGAATAAGTGTTTAGCTAATGCAAGGAAGCAACTTGCTTTACCTCAGGGAAATTAGCAGGCAACTTGCAAGCAAAACTAACTGCTTGTATGTCACACCAGAGGGAAGATGAGACAAAAACAAAAAACAGGGGGTGGGCACAGCACATGCAATAATTAGCAACTGTCATCATGACGCTTACATGAGGAAAACATTTTTATTTTTGTATGCTGCAAGCAGCAGTTATTTCCTGTCCTGTCCTGGAGACCATTTAACTACAGAAATTTGCAGGTTTCTTTAAACATGTAGATTGCACATCAGCGTCACAATCACCTTTCACAAATGACTGTCTGTGTTTTCTGTGCATTGAACTATTTGCTGTAATACTAAATGACATCCTTTCCTGCTTATTAGATAATCTGTAGACATTTATTGCACACACAATAGAGCGGTCTAAACCATAGCATGTCAGCTATAATGGAGTGGATATTAATCGTGCTAAAAGCTACCCAGACAGATTTAGCTTTACAGCCCCAAAAGCAGAATTAGCATAATTAATGGCAGGCCTGTTGTTACACAAAATCTGTGGGATGTGCCAAATTTCAACACTCGATGATGAGAATGGTGATGTGAAAAGAGGAGGAAGGAGATTAGGTCTAGAGACTCAGGAGAAAGAGATAATTAATCCTAATGATTTTATTCGTTCCCTGATTTGACCTCCAGTACCACCATGAGGGCAATATTCATGCGTCTGCATAAAATAACTACTGAAGGGATGAGTGTAAATTTTGTAGAAGCATTTAAGGGTTTGCCCTTGAAAAAGCTGAAAAAAATATAATTGCAGTTACTTAAACTGGCAACAAAATGAATCAATTAGCGACCTCAGCATTTTTAAAGATAAATGTAAAAAAACTGACAAAGGGGAAACTGGTTGGAAACATCATAAAACATTAGGTTTTAAGTGTGTTCTCCCCTTGAGCGCCTAACCCCTGCTATCCTCTGTTTTCCAGTTAGACCAGCCTCCAACACTGTTGGATGACACCCTCTTTTAGAAGCTTTAACAGTGTTTAATATTTAGTTTGCGTTGGGGGATCATTAAAATTGCTAGAGTGGCTTTGGTCAATCAGATTTGGAATATATTAAGCCATTAAAAAAAGTTGCTCACTAATCATCCTAAATATTGTGAGCATTGTGCACTCAGTGCCTTGTGTAGGCCCTGCACTGCAGTTTTCCTCTTTTCTGTGCTTCATCTGTATCCAGTCCCTCAAGATTGCCACTGACAGCAACCTTTCCTGTTACAGCTTGTCTTAAAAAATGTCTCCTGTTTTCTGCTTCTTTTTGTTTGATGTCAGTCTGTCACTGTGTTCCTTGTCTTGGGTGATATTTAATGACCCTTAGTCCTTGTGTCTATGGTTGTATCCTGCTCATTTGGCTATTTCGCTGAACTGTGTCCTCCGAGGAAGCTTTGTAAGAATAACTGTTTATTACTTTTCACTATACCTGTTTTTTATTGCTTTCCGTCTTCTAAACCATTTTTCATTTGATTATAGAGAAACGTGTTTTTCGTGACCAATAAAACAAAGCAAGGAGAGGGCAACTGTTATCAAGAAATTCTCCTCAATTAACATAATAGACTTTACATCAGTGTTGCATTATTCCACAGCCAGGCTTTAGTAAGTATTTAAAGATGCAAGTGAGAGGATCTGTGTGTAGGATCTTTGACAGCAGAAAAGAAAACACACGGAGAATATTCAGTATGCAGCTCAAACATGTCAGACGGGACTTATAGGAGCTTATATGTAGAGCCCACCAGGTATCTACAAGATTACAAGCAGGCCTCATACACACAGCTGTCCATTTTAACGAGATGGTCCTCAGTAATGACAGTGTTGGCTCCAACACTGTGACACAGCTCAAACTATCCAACTATGGTCCACTTGGCTGCTGAGCAAATGTAATGAGTGTGTCTAAAACTCCTACAGCATGCTTCACATATCCATGAGCAATATAATAAAACCTAAGCTCTTATTCATTTTACGCTATTTTTAAGAATGTAATATCTGTCACAAAGTCTCTGTCTTATTGATCTTTATTGCATTTTTACTTTCATATGACTCCATTAATAAACCCTTAAATGAAAAGGACATGTAACGACAGTCTGGAACTTACCAGGGATTGCATATCTGTGTACTTACATTTCTCAGTTTTTGACTATTTCATGTATTTCAATGCAAGTTCAGTGAAATGTGAGCATTTGGATATCAAATGAAGGTGGCCTTTCAGTGACTGTTTTTGTATTTGCAACAATATTTGTATAACACACAGTAAAACCATAAAAAATAGAGCATAAAATAGAGTTCAACACTGTTAGAGCAAAAAAAAAAAACAAACAATAAAATAATAAAACTAGTGCTTGAAACCTAAAGAAAAAAACAACTGTGTGAATAAAATAATAACCAGTAAAATTAAAAACAGATGTAGAATAGAATAGAAATATCAAAGAAGATGAGCAATCACTTTACTGTACAAAGAAAGAAAGAAAGAAAGAAAGAAAGAAAGAAAGAAAGAAAGAAAGAAAGAAAGAGTCTTCCTGTGAAAGAAAGTTATGAGGAGTGATTTGAGTTTGCTAAACTAAGTTAGCACTAAAGAGTCCCACAGCTGCAGGGAATGGGGTGGACTAAGGGTGCAATTAGAAAGGTAATTGAGGAATGTAGGCAGCAGCCCAGTTCACAAGTAAAGTAAATCTGTGATGTAGGTAAGTGGAAAGCTATTCAAAGCTTTAAAAGTGTTTATAAAAAGTTTAGAATCAGTTCTATAGCAAACAGATATTTGGTGTAATGTAGCAAGAAAGGAAGTGATGTGGTCGTCTCTCATCTGAGACTAAATGTAGGTGTTGGAGTTTTGGAGGATACCTGAGTAGAGAGAAAATAATAATCATAAATGATACTTTTTCTTAAGCTGAAAAAAAGCACGCCATGGCAACTCATGTGTCAAAATAAAGCTTGGAGTCAAAGATTAGACCTCAGATTTAGATATTTTGAGCCATAGGAGGCTTTGTGATTTATTAATTCATTTCGTATGAGCTATAAAATGGGAGAATTTGTTTCTGTCAGTAACAGTCACCAGAACATATAGTTGATAGCTGGGAAATACAACAGAGGGTAAGGATTTCCAGAAACAGTGCTGAAAACAACAGGACCAGTATTTCACGTAGTTTATCAGAGATTTTATATGTTGTATCAAAACAGTAACAAATTCTATAACCTTTTACCATGTGTTGCACTTCATATCACTACATGCTTTTATATTTAAGGATTAAATGTCATGTTTTTCATGCTTCAGCACTGCTTTACTACTATAGTAGCTTAAAGGTTGTGACACTGGTGTGCTTGCAGAGACAGATTTCTGTAAAACTGATGCAGAATGGCAGCTGTCAAATGCATCCAAAGCAAAGGGAGACACTATTCCATATTACATATAAATATTATTTCAAAAGAAAAAGATAATCACAGTAAAATTATGAAATGTTTTTCACTGTAGGCAGGAATTTTGATTTGCTATGGTCCGTATTAGCCTGGCAGTCAGACAGATTCTGACAGCTCATGCTTCATTTGTTCTAGCATAATGAGCCTCATCCCTCCTCTCATTGAGGCAGACTTCTAGCCGCCCTTGCAAGTGACAGGTCAGTCACAACTGTTTCTCCACTTATCTCTGGAGTCCACCGAGATGACTGACATTACTGCACGTTGTAGTCCGTGTTCTTTCCCATCGCTCAGTGCTGTGTCACACACTGATTACAGAGGCACGGTGTTGTGCACGCGTTGGTAATGCCACTTGAAAATCAAAACTGAACTCCACCCTAATTCATACTTGTGCATTTGTCTGGAGATGGTAGGCTACTTCCATATGGCCTTTGGATAGGTTTAGATACTGTGTGCTCATATGCGTAACCATATGAGATCAAAGGAACGCAATCACTTCATTTTCATTCTGTCTCATGGGGCACTTATTTTGCTGACAGATGTGTGTGAACAAATTAAGTCAGTTCAGCAGGCTGTTATTTGACGTGCCCATGTAGTAGAAGGCTTTGTGTAGAAACCTCACTAGGGAGGTTTTCTTTTTCTTTAGATTTAAAGAATGCCTCTTTATAATTTTTGACTGTGACTTCTTTAAAAACTGATACTCCATCATATTAGTCACAGAGACTGAAAGTGATCCAACATAGCTATCCATTTAACAATATTTTTTCATGTATTACTTTAAGTATGACAGATCAGAAAGATGAAAGACAAACTTAACGTGGAGTAAGCTTGAAATTTTTGTATATCAATGAGAGAGAGGGCTTTTTGATGCAATACAAAGGAAACTGAATGTGTGCTGTGTTGTGGATTAAGCTGCAAGACTGGTTTCTGTGGGCATTTTAATACTTGTCACTGATAAGCTTTGCACTTTTTGAATCTATTATAACCCCTATTATTCTACACAGGCTAGAGCCTTGGCTCTCCATTGAGCAGCAAACAATAAGCTTCACAGTTGCCTTTTCCGCCTATGTGGGATGAGTGATTTGTATTAAAAACACAGATTTTTGTGCCACTTTCAAAGACCAAAAAATAGAGCTCCGCATTTAAACTGTGGGTCTGTGTTTAATGATGTCGTTTGATTTTAACCGTTTTTAGGGGATAGTTAGCATGAATTGGCAGCTGTTGCTGCGGTTTTTATTAAACTTCTCTTTTCTTTTAAGATCACTCTTCTCTTTTTAATGTGCACTATAGATCATAGACTGCCAGCACAGTACTGATTTTCCAAGCTATTGGAATCCCATTGTGAAAAGATTGCAGCTGGTCTCAATGGATATTTGGAAGGTAATCATTTTACATGAATAGGCACCGACTTGCAGATATACATTAAGGGCACAAAGCTTCTCTGAGTAGTGAAATCTGCATAACAAATTGCATGAATTCCCAAGTTTCTGGAATAAGAAACCATGCCATCTATTGTCTTATGGTAAAAGATGCTTTTAAACTTCATCCCATTGTTTTCTATCTATATAGTCATAGAAACAGAAAGAGAATACAACGAACTGATTCACTGTGTGTTGTCTTACAATTCAATATCATGTGTAGGTAATTTTAGTGGCCACAGAAGGGTTGCATTGGGCATATTGATTCAAAGAAACCTGACTGCTGTCGAAAAGTAAAACATTTTTCCATTAATTGCTAATGAGCAGCATTTCTGTGGTCCTCAGAGGAGCTAAATATATTCAATGTATTTTCTTCTTCTGCAGCTGGAAGGGTGTGTGTTTTTTTCAGGACTAATTACCTACTTGTAGCTGTTTCCAGATGGCTATTCTCGCCTGGCAGTTGCTCCTTAATTACATGTCACAGCTTTTTCTCTGCACTTAAAAATCAAGGTAGACGACACGCGCTTGCTCATAAATAATAGCCTCTGGATAGATGTCAGACCCCAGTGTGATTAAATATAGCAATTCAACTTCTGTTTTCTCGAGTTCAGTTTAGGAAGTGTGTGCCAACAAAGACAAAAAGGTTCACCGTCTAATGTCAAAATGTATTTAAAAATTAGCTTTTTATATAAGTTTTGTAATTTATAGGCTACCAGCTTCTTCTCTTGTAGTTTCTAACATAATTTGTAAGCTTGCTCACTTAAAAGGAAAATAAGAATCTTTTCTTAATTTTATGCTAATTTCCTCTTCATCAAGAGACAAAATATCAACCAAAAATCCAGAAAACACATTCCTCTTTTATATTATTATTATCAAAGGTCTCATTTGAAGCAAGTAACCATAACTTGGTTGATGCTGAATAAAGCTGAGATGACACATCGCATAATTAGATGCTTCATCTGGACCTGCACAGTGAGAGATTTACGTTTACGAAGGACATCATGGAAAAAATGTCAGATGTAGAAAATGATGAGCGTTTATATTAGAAAATGTCAAGCTGGGCAACATCACTTTGAGACCTTTTTGATGAAGTTCTCACAAAGTAATCAAAGGTTCTTAGTACTTTCATGTTGTTCATCACTCCCTTTCTGTATATTATTAACAGTATATGCACAGCAACCTTATATCCTCAGTTTGCATCTACATATCCAAAGCTAAATTACCAACAACTCTCCAAGCCTTAAGGCACCGACAGACTGTGATATTTTCAAAGTCTTATAAGTTTTTTGCATTTCACATTGTGCACCTTGTATCTAAAAAAACTTAGATGCAACATCACATTTGATAGTTAATATATATGCCTAATATGATTTGATTGGCTAGTGCATGCTCAAGAACATTTGAATAAACAGGGTGAGTAACAACAGCTTGAATAGTTAAATGTTTTTTTTAACTCGACAGAAATGAAGCAAAGAAAACAACCCACATTTCAGTTCAGCAGCACATAATATTAGCCCACTCTAAGTGGAGCATAAGTCAGAGTGTTGAAGACTGAAAGGTGACTTCTTAATCCGTCTAGCTCCAAGAAATAAGACTGTATAATTCAATTTTTATATCAAGTATAAAAAAAATAGGTGTAATTTCAGGCTTTGTTTTCTTGGCCTTTATATTTCTGAAGATTTTTCTTTATTTTAAATATTGTGTTGTTTCTTTGGCATTTTTAATAAGCCAACACCACAATGGATTTTAAATCAAACAGTAGAGAATCTGCACTTCAGGTGATTTAAATGCAGACACATTTTTGTTCAGGAACTGCAGCCATTTAAAAAAAGCCTGCAGAGTTATGAAAAAGGTCTGTGGACAGATGAAACCGTTAATAACTTGTATAAAACAACAGGAAAAGAAAACAGCTCGCGATCTGAAGCATGTCGCATTATCTGTCAGACATGGTGGAGGCAACGTCATTGCATGGGCCTGTGAGCTGATAGAAGCAAAAAGACGATGTCACCGCCTTTGATTTTATCATTTTGAGTTTTAGTGTTTTAGTTAATATTTACTGGTTTAGCTTCTGTTTAGAGTTTTCTTTTCTTTTGTAGGGCGTGTTATGTTTTGTAGACTTGGAGGTTCATTAGTGTTAAATGTTTGTGTTGTGTTTTCAGATTTTCCTTGCCTCCTCAGTGCCTTGCAATCTTTGTCATGTGTTTCCCCATGTAGTTACTTCCCCCAGTCTCATTTCACTTACCTAAAGTTTTTCTTCCCCTGTCTCATCATCTTGACTGGTTTCTGCTGTGTCTAGTTCCCCAGGTGTTTCCACTCCCTCTAATTACCTCATGTATACAGTATATTTAGCCTCGATCTCTGTTCAGACCTTGGCAGAGTGTCTGTTTGTCATTACTGTGTTCATTCGCTCATGTGCTTCATGCTTATGGTTAAGAGTATGGATGTTGCAACTTTTGTTCATGAGCTTTTAAACTAGTTAAAGGTTCGTTTTCATTTACCTTCGAGTCCTGCATTTACAGTATCTCACAAAAGGGACTACATAAATATTTTGTTATATCTTTTCATGGGACAACACTGAAGATATGACACTTTGATACAATGTAAAGTAGTCAGTGTACAGCTTGTATAACAGTGTAAATTTGCCGTCACCTCAAAATAACTCAATTGAGTTCAGTAACTCAATATGGTTGAAGTCTGGAGACATGCTTGGGCAGTCAAGTACTTTTACACTCAGTTTATTTAGCAAGGCACTGGTCTTTTTGGAAGTGTGTTTGGGGTTGTTATCGTGTTGGAATACTGTCCTATGACCCTGTTTCTGAAGGGTTGGGACCATGCTCTGCTTGAGTATGTCACAGTACATGTTGGCATTCATGGTTACCTCCTTTAACTGTAGCTCTCAGGTACCAGCAGCAGTCATGCAGCCCAAAACAATGACATCCCACCACCATGCTTGACTGTAGGCAAGACACACTTGTACTCCTCACTTGGATGCCGCCACAAACCCCAAATAGGTTTGTCTTGGTCTCATCAGACCACAGGTAATCCAGGGCCTTAGTCTGCTTGTCTACAGCAAACTGTTTGTGGGCTTTCTTGTGCATTATCTTCAGAGAAGTTCTTCTGGGACGATAGCCATTTGATGTAGTGTGTGGCGTGTGGTCTGAGCACTGACAGGCTGACCCTCCACGCCTCCAACCTCTGCAGCAATGCTGGCAGCACTCATACATCTATTTTCAAAAGACAACCTCTGGACATGACGCTGAGTACATGCACTTAACTTCTTTGGTGGACCATGGCGAGTTTTGTTCTGAGTGCACTCAAAAAAATAACTCTTTAAATGAACATAAAAAAATCATGGAAAGAATTTCCACGTGATTAAATTGCTTTATTTTAGCATTATGCAATTCTTTTACTCCAACTTAATGCACTCAAGTTGGACCAACTTAATTAAAGATTGATGAATCAACGTATTTACTGCATTTTGATCCAATATATTTAAATAGTGTTGATCCAACTTAAAGAGTTTTGTTCCAACTCAATTCAGTAGGTTTTCTCCAACTAATTTACTAAATTTGGTCCCAGCTTAAGTTAATTGAGTTGAACCAACTCATACAAATTAAGTTATTCCAACACAAGTCTTTAATGTTAATAGAAAGCAATTTAATCACGTGGAAATTCTTTCCATGATTATTTTAAGTTAATTTAAAGAGTAATTTTTTGGAGCATTTAACAAAGTCTAGAGTCTGATTAACATACATTTCACTATTACATCTAAAAGGTAAATAAAAATTTGTCATACACATCTTTTTGTTTTCTCCAATTTATTGAATTTATAGCAAATTTCACATAACGTATAAAGAATACATGAAATGCAAGTGCAAGTTACATAACAGAAAAAAAGTAGTGGACAAAGCGGAAATTTAACCTGTTAAAACAATTTTTTTTAACAACAATGAATGGCTGAATCAGGTGATTTTCTGATGACCAATACAACTACTTTGAAGGTCAACAGATGCACTTTCAAAAAAGAAAGAGCACCAATTTTGTGTTTATTCAAAATTAAAAAAAATGCATGGTATCATCTATCTGCAATTATTTTAGGTTCATGGTCCAGATACATGGTGTAGCTGTTGTAATGGGAACATTTCTCAACGAGAAAATAGTGTTTTGAGAACCTGTACTTTGTGTGCTGTTGAATTGTTCGTGTGCATCTAATTCCATAAGAATCTTCTGCAGGACCTCAAAGGTGTACCTGAGTTCCAGAGGGTAGCTCAGGTTCAGTGAATAGACCAGACCAAGCAACATTGTCACTGCAAAAACTACATTGCCCAACTCACCCATCACTTCCACCCCCTCTAGAACAATCATAACATCCTGAGGGTCATCGCCAGGCTCCGCACCCTCTGATCGAAAGACACAGATTCCAAAGACTGTCTCTGCTATGGCAGTGGCGATGCTTTTTATCAACTTCCTGTGACAATAAAACAAACAAAAAAAAAGATAATGATTTCTCACTAATGTCCATTGCAAACAGTTTTAAAAGTATATATCTGTTTTACATTAATGTAAAATACCTAAAAGCTTTATTCATTCAAGCTTGATAATAATGTAAATCTAATCAAAAATGACTGCCCGATATTTTTCCTGACTCAAGAGAAGTTCATTCAATACCTCAACAATGTCCTGTCTTTCAAAATCTTGAGTTGTGATAGGGGTGACTGTGGCACAGGAGGTAGAGCAAGTTGTCTACTGGTTTAATCCCTGGCTTCTCTAATCTGATACTAAAACTATCAATGGGTAACATACTGAACCCCAAGTTGCTCCTGATACATCCATTGAAGTGTAAATGTTACATAAAAATCTTGTATGAATGTGTGTATGAATGAGGTTATTATAATGATATTATAATAAGGTTAGTATAAAACACTCAAGAATGGTGCGTGTAGTATCCAGTGAGAAACATAAAGCTCTTACTTTTCCTATTTTAAAAGGTCATTTTTTACAGCCATAGGTAATTTAAAGGAAAACCCCATCCCCTGAAACTTTTTGTATGTAGTTCAAGCTTATCTTTGATCATCTCCTTAGTTAAGGATACAGGCAAGTTAACATACCACATAATCCTTCACCAGCTTCTCAGGATCTTCATTCAGGTACACGCAAAGACCTTTGGCGATGTATTCTCTTCTGATTTCAACAGCATCAGTCTTTATACACAGAGGGGGAAAAAAACAAATATATACGGAAATCCATCTCAACGACCTATCAGTGGGATTAAAGAACTTTTAGTTGAATTACCAGGAATTTGTGAGAAATAGAGAGGCTATTGTTTTACAGTCTTAATCTTTTCAAATAGTATTTATGCATTTTAGACAAGTCTGTCATTTTAATATTGTTTTTTACTTTGTGTATTAATTTAATCATGCCATACCCCCAATTCAAGAAAGTTTAGATGATGTGTACATAAAATCAGAATGCAATGTTTTCTTGGTCTCAAAACTATATGTCACTTACAAATGAATATATTAAATTTTTAACATGGGAATGTGATAACTTTTAAGAAAAATATTAGCTCACCTTGAATTTGATGAACTGGCCTACCAGCTCTCCAGACCTTTCACCACCTGATAAGATTAAACATTTATTATCTTTACAGGAGGGAACTGCAAGTCTCCAAGTTTATTAAGTAGAAAAATATTTAATTTCAAAAACATTAAAAAACAGGAAAACACATCTGTTCATGTTTTGTCTTTCCTCCTCAGTGTACTAAAAACACATAAATTGTTAAATAAACCACTGTCTATCAGTTGCAACTTACAAACTTACAAATTTCAACAACCCACACGTAAAATGTAAATTTATCACAACAGTCTCTGTGGTAGAGCCAAACTAGCTTATGTGCAGAGGTTAAGTTATAAACAATATCTATATTTTGAGTAGCTAAGTCTTTCATATTAGGCTATCATGCTAGCATGACATTGTGCTATATTCTTACACTAACGTGTTAGCTAGCTAGAATGGCATAAACAAACAGATATTTAAAAAACAAAACAAATGTGAATAAATAGAACTGAAAAGAATCGACAAACTAATGATACCTTTGTGCAAAAAGTATTTTCATCAAGATGGATGAAGATAGATTCACTCTTACCTTTCCAAGATGACCGCGAAGCAAACCATGTGCTTTCCTGCCTCTTGTTGTTTAGAATCTCACGTGATCTTGTGATATCGCGAGTCTTTAAGGCAGCTAACCACACTTGTTAGATTTTATCATGTCATATCAACAAGAATAAATTTAAGAGGTGCTAAGTTGGTAAATTTCATGTAGATCTTATATGATTTTATTACGTTCACCTCAGAAACATAAATTCATTGTGTTCAAATTACATGTTAGAGTTTTGTAAATGCAATAACCACCAAGTTTCACTTTTTTGAGTGTGGAACCTGTCCTGTTTAACTGCTATACAGTCTTGGCCACACTGCTGCAGCTCAGTTTCAGGGTGTTGGCAATATTCTTATAGCCTAGGTGTTTTTCAGATCCTCAAAGAATTCTTTGCCATGATGTGCCATGTTAGACTTCTAGCGACCACACTCTAAAAACTAAAACTGACATTTACTTAAAATTCTTGAGGCAACACTTTTACACTTAAAAATATTGAGTAGATTGGAAACCAGTCAAATCTGTTCAATATACTTGATCAATTGAATAACTAAAGCTTAAACAAATTAAGTTGAAATGAATAATTGTAGTTGTTACACAGACATGAAAAAATTGAGTAAATCTAACAGAAATCATGAGTTAAAAACAAATGTAAGGTTAAGTTAAAATCACACAAAAAAACTGAGTAAATAACACTGACATGCTTGGTCAATGTAACTGAAAAACAGATGGTCAGTAAATCCAATTTTTTTTTCCATTTACTTAATTTTGTAAACTGAACTTAATCAAAATTGTACTTAAAATTAAATATGGTAGATGGCTTGTATTTGTATAGCGCTTTACTTATTCCCTATGGACCCCAAAGCGCTTTACACTACATCCAGTCAGGCACCCATTCACACACTGGTGATGGCAAGCTGCATTGTAGCCACAGCTGCCCTGGGGCGCCCTGACAGAGGCGAGGCTGCCTGACACTGGTGCCACCGGGCCCTCTGACCACCACCAGTAGGCAACGGGTGAAGTGTCTTGCCCAAGGACACAACGACCGAGACTGTCGGAGCCAGGGCTCAAACCGGCAACCTTACGATTACAAGACGAACTGCCAACTCTTGAGCAGCGATCGCCCCCTAACATTCAAATATGATTGTTATTGTATTTCACTGGTAGTCTAAGTCTAAAAAACCAAACGCATTAATATGTAGTTGTGTGTTTCATAATACATGTATGAAAAATGACCACATGTTAACATTTTTCCAAATGAAAAATTTATTTTCATAAACATGGCAATAACTCGAAATAAACAAGCACTAAAAAGACAAGAGCCTTTTCCCTTTTAGCTCAAAGCCTTACATACTTGAAGGAGAGCAAACACAAAAGCTCAGATTATTTAAAAAACAAAATGAACAAAACAATGAAAAAGGCTCATGGTTTATGTTCCATCTCCTAGTAAATTACACAAGAACTGTGATAACACGAGAACAAGCTCAGACCCTCCCTCAGGCTGCTGGCCTGTATGAAAAACATCTTTCAGGTTATGAATATTTTTTAGAACAATTCCCTTTGCTTTTTTGACATATTTGAGATTTTGTTAGTCCAAAAATGTTTTCTTTAAAATGGAAATGACATGACACCAAGGCAATGCATTAACCTTTTGATGGATATCCATTCAAAAAGTCCCATTTTCTGAAATGTAGTCATCTACAATGCACAAGGTGATTCTTCAGTCTCTGTACCTTGGCTGAAAGGTTTGCAGGATCCAGCTCCAGGAACACTTTTTGAAATACCGAGAAGCAATATTTGAGATTCTTGGGGTATTTCAGATCCAAAGCATAGGCTAGTCCCAACAGATAGCAACAGGCTCTACTGAGATACCCAAGATTACTGAGAACAGTTATGCCCTCAATAACGATCCCTACGTCACGGGGTTTGAGTGACCCATCTTGGTTCTCCAGCACGTAAATCTTCATCACCTCCTCAGCCAAAGCCTCTTCAACACAGACATCATCAGCATAGACATAAAGAACTAAAGTAAGCTTAGTTTTATTCCACATATTTTAAGACATGGACACAAAAAGGCTGCTTTCACATGAAATCTGAAGCTATGAATTTGAACACCGAGATCCCAAATTTTAAGCAATGTGAAGTAAATGCTGTTCTCTGATATACTTCATAGCTTTAGTTTTTCCGCTGGATAAGTTCTTTTGGAATAAGTGGGGGACATCCAGCAGTGACACACAACATGATACAAAAAGTTACTTAATGTTTCCTTAATAGCTGGTGAAGGGTTTCAGTCATCCAGTTCATGGTAATCCTAGCAGTTTGAGTGAAGGAAACTAGACTTCTTTAGTTCCTTGAAGACGTTTTGCTTCTCATCAGAGGAGCTTTTTTTGCATATCTACTGGACTGAGGAGTCCAGTTTCCTCCTATCAAACCTACTACGAAATGGTAATGCTGAAGTGATGACATTTTCATGTCTGTCGTGTTTTTAAATATATCCAAAACATTGATGGGCAGGTCTAAAGCAACATGGAGATTAGCAGTGCAATAGCACCGTCTTTTTGTCCATTATTCAATGTGTCAGACCGACTGATCTTTGGATTATTATATACTTAAGTATTAAATACTTAATAATAGATATATATATATGTAATATGTCATCATGGCAGCTACATCCTTTAGCTTTGTGCCCTGTTCCCCCGATCACTTTGCAAACACTTTCAGCAGACTGTCAGAGAGAAACTCAGCTCCGTCAGAAACCTTGACTGTAAAGGCATGGTTGGGATGCACTGGAATGCTGCATTTTATCTGAAATGACATAAAATTATTTTGAAATAACAGCAGGCACTGTGCTTGGTTAATCAGTAATGTTTTATTGAATAAAACCTGTGTTTCCAGATCTTATGGGATTAAAAAAATCCAAAGATGTTTGTTTCTGATTTGCAGCCCAACAACCCAAAAAGTTACAACCCCATTTTAGTTCAAGTGTGCATTAATGTGAGTCCAGTAATCACCTTTCTGACAATACATGCAGGTATAAGTTAAACCTATGGCAGATTTTGGATTTCTCAGTTGCATTAATAGGGTGGTCTGTTTGAGTATGCATGCACCTAATAATTAAAAATAAATCTATGATAATCAAGTTACAGAAACCATAAGCGAAACCATAACACCTTGAACCCACAATCCATCAGCTGACTCCTGGTGAAATGCAGAATAGAGGTCGTCTCTAAATCTGCAGCAAAAAAAACCAAAAAACAAACAAAAACAAAAGGACAGCAGGTGAGGGCAGGAGGGGTTGGGATGTAAGCTAGCATAATGCCGCTGATGATATTAGCTAAAGCTGTTCAATGTCCAAAATCTCACTAACACCACGGTGCAGTAAATACACAATGTAACTGAAGAGTCAGTTGGCAAATCTATTCACACAGAAAACCAAATTATGTTATGAGTGCCTCGTAATTAGGTTTAATGTGATATTACAGCTCTTGTGCCAAAGACAAATTCAGATGAAAAAGCGCCAATTCTTTGACAACAGATAAAACAGCAAATAAGCTAACGGCTCTTTTTTAGCATGTTACAAGGCGACACTCTAGACGTTTAACTACATTTGGCTGATATATGGTAAATATTAATTCAAAAAAATCAAGACATACCAAAAAACGTAGAGTTGGCTGCTCGACTTGACTGAGATGGATGCCTTTTTTAAACCACGATCCAAAGCCCGCGAGATGAAATCACGCGTGGTTTTACGAGATTTAACGTTGCTATATTATTGACTTACTTCACCTGAACATGATATGAACAATTTAATACACCCTTTCTGCATATCATGTAGTTTTTACACTATATAGTTACTATAGTTATATAGTTTAACTTTAAAACATGAGGTAACTGTGTTAAATACATGCAAGATGCTTACATAAATCCAAGAGATGGCCAGTCCCTTTTTTTTAGTGTACGTCGGGACTACATATAACACAACACAACACGATACGACACATCACAACGCAACACAAACAACACAAACAACACAAACAACACAACACAGTATATTAACTTAGTAATAAAAAAGAAGAAGAAGTGTATTTGAATTGCACACTGTTATTATTGCACATTAATTGTTATTGCACCTTGTTATAAATATAAATATTATTATTGTTACTGTTTTTACCGTTGTTACCTCCCCCCCAAAAAAGTCCAGGTAGGTAGCCAGTCAGGTCAGCTACAGTATTTGCATTGATCAGGGCTGTTGCCCTGTTGTAAAAGCTGTCCTTGAGTCTGTTTGTCCGGGACCTCAGCAGCCTGAACCTCCTGCCAGACGGCAGCAGCTTAAACACCCGGTGTCCTGGGTGTGTACCGTCCCGTAGGATGCTGCGTGCCCTCTTGAGACAGCGAGTGCTGTACAGGTCCTTCAGGGAGGGAAGAGGATGTCCAATGATTTTTTTGGGCCATATTGATGACCCTCTGGAGTGCCTTTCTGTGTGCTGTGGTGCAGCTGGAGAACCACACACTGATGCAATATGTCAGCACACTTTCAATGGAGCAGCGGTAGAAGACGGTCAGCAGCTCCTTCTTCAGGTCCATTTTTCTGAGGATTCTCAGAAAGTGGAGATGCTGTTGGGCCTTCTTTAAAACCGCAGAGATGTTAGAGCTCCATTGGAGGTCTGTGTCTATGTGCACACCCAAAAACTTGAAACTGGAGACCCTTTCCACACACTCCCCGTTGATGCTGACAGGCTGCAGCTCGGACTTCCTTCTTCTGAAGTCAACTACCAGTTCTTTTGTCTTGGTGGTATTGAGGTCCAGGTTGTTATCTACACACCAAACTGACAGCCTCTGAACTTCAGCTCTGTACTCATCTCCCCCAGAGATGAGCCCCAGCACGGTGGTATCATCTGCAAACTTGATGACTGAGTTGTCTGGGTGGGTACTACCACAGTCATGTGTGTACAGAGTGTACAGTAGGGGACTCAGTACACAGCCTTGTGGAGAAAGTCAATCTGTCTGATAACAGAAATAGCTCTAACTTCTGCCTACCAGCTGACTTTAATTAAGCAGAGACTCTTTATAGCATCCCTAACTTACACTGAACGGTTTTATTCAGTGAGTTGTTCTTTGATTCTTTCCCATCTAAAATGCATTAGGTTCAAAGATTTCTCAGAATGAGTGTCTTCAGCATTATTGTTAAAGGTAAAGGTAAACACTGCTACATTTACAACTCATTTTTAAATAGAGTCTACATATAAATTCTGCATTTTGCTCTAAAACCACAAAATGCACAACTACACAGCCAAAGGGACATATTGAGCATTCACATGTGAGATCTGCGCTCCTATCGATGAATCTTTTTAGAGTGTTGTAGAAGCAACAGCTCAGCCGAACATTCTGTCACTAAAAATCAAAAAAAAAAAATCAAAAAGGTTTTAGCATATTCAGTCGATGAAAAGAACTGGAGACTGAAGAGCTGAAATTTTGAAAAAGCCAATCGAGTGTCAGCACCACAGAACAATAAGCAGCATCGCTCTCTGAGGTGCTTCATTGTGTTGTCGTACTTAAACTGATTTAAAGTCCAGTATGCTAAAGTCTACTGTTATAGAGGCACAGTGAAACCAGCATGAAGACACATTGGCTCTGTCAGGAAAACCAAACCAAAAAAAAACTTAGTAATCTAATTTATTCTGTTACCCAGAGAGTCACAGCTTGTTCATATATAACCGTGGCATGCCATAACATCCAAATGACGTTTTGCTGTAATCTTGTGGATTTATGGTCTGCAATGTGCTGTGTAAGGAAATGAAAAAACAGAAAGAGATGAGGATCTGTTTTTTTTTTTTAGGCAATACTTACCTCTTTTCTTTGGCAATGTTGTGACACCACAACAGGATGTTTGAAATTAGAGTTTGCCCGGTCGGATGAGTTTGATTAGTTGAAGCAATTTGTGTGCGTTACAAACTCACATATTCACTCGTGCTCCATAAAGACTTAGTGACGAGATGCAAATTATGGAAACACTGCATTTAGACTTTTTGTCAGAAAGTTCATGGCAAGCTGTTTGGGTTGCATTTTAGATGAATTGTTGTTAAATGAAAATATTATGGTGTAATATATCATGTGTTGTTGGAGCAGACTGTTTTTGTGTGTGTGTGTGTCCTGATGTGTAAAACCTAAAAATTGAAAGATGATTCTTTTGCACTTGTTTTCTTCTTCATCCTGGCGTTGTTCCCGCTGGTGCAGGGTTCGCTCTTCGGCAAAGGTTTCTCCATTTGGTTCTGTCCAAGGCGTCCTCAGGTGATGCGTTGATGGTCTTAATGTCCTTCTTTATTTTGTCCATCCACCGTTTCTTCGGTCTGCCTCGAGGCCGGCATCCTTCTGGGTCGATCATCATTGCCGTTTTTGCTACAGAGTTCTCATCGCTTCGAATCACGTGTCCACACCACCTCAGGCAGGACTCGAGCATCTTTTCCTTAATTGGGGCTACACCTAGTCGCTTCCGTATGTCTTTGTTCGTAACACGGTCCCGTCTTGTAATTCCCAGGCTCCATCGGAGCATGCGCATCTCCATGGTGTTTAGGGCCTGTTCATGTGTGGTCAATGTGGGCCAACATGCGGAACCATACAGGGCTACTGGGCGGACCACCACTGTGTAGATTTTTCCCTTGAGTCGATCTGGCATTCTTCTGTCGCAAAGGACACCAGTGACCTGTCGCCATTTTAACCAGGCTGCATTTATTCGTGTTCGGACATCGGAGGTTATATTTCCCTCGTAGCTGATGACTGAGCCCAAGTAGCGGAACTCTTCTGTCTTCTTCAACTCTTCGTTGTCAATTATGATGGTGCCATCAGTTTGGGGGCCTCCTTCCAGGTATTCGGTCTTTTTCGTATTAAGCCGCATGCCATATTCATCGAGCCGGGTCTTCCAGAGTTGCGTCGTCATTTGGGTCTCTTCTCTGTCTTTGCTGGCAAGGAATACGTCATCGGCAAAGAGGAGAGACCATGGATGAGGTAACTGGAGGTTGGCCGTGATGGTATCCATACATAGAATGAAGAGGAGGGGTGACAGAGCTGACCCTTGGTGGACCCCAGCACTAACTGGGAAGGGAGGTGATAGTCCAGCGACGCATCGGACTGAACTGGTGGCGTTGTTGTAGAGGAGCTGTATCCATTTGATGCACTTGTTTTAATAGCCAAAATTTTCAGTTATCTGTCTTTATTTGCAAATGAATGTCCATAGATATGAATGACATGGATTATTGATAAACCTTAAACCACAGACTGACATTAAAGAGGTATGCAAGGTTTGGCAGATTTTCATGTTCATCTTTAGAAGCTCTGGGTGTAATTCACACACAGTCTGAAGTGGCAGCAAGCATATGATTTCCTGACTGCAAAATCATACCAGTCATAATTACTTTCTGGAATTTGATTATCATTCATTTGTGCGTATGTGTAGTTTTGTAGTTTTGCGTGCGTATGTACTTGTACTCAAGAGGGAAAGCAAAACCTCCTCTGACATGAAGAAGTAAACAGTGCATTAAGGATGTCGTCAGCAAAAACATCCTGCTAAAGTTATTTATTGAAATACAGATAATTTAAAACTATTTGTCAAGGAAATCAAATTAGTGAGCAAACTTTAATAATCTGATGTTAACGTTATTAATTATAGCAGTGATCAGTCATTCATCTTCCCATTGTTGCCATGGAAACTAAGCCAAATTGTCTCCACCCCACACTTGTTTTGTATGTTCATTACCTCATATCTTGTACAAACAAATGCAGGGGAGTCTTTTCATGAATCAGCTGTTTTTTGTTTTCTTTTTTTTGAGGGGACGGGAGGAAAAAATAACATTCTTCTGGATCTGCCAAATAGTGAGTGAAAGATATCATTCTAGAGCATACTGTATACTGCATGAACAAAGGGGAGCCCAGAAAACTCAAAAATAGCTGATGATGATGGTTCAGTTCCTGGCTGCTGTTCCAGTCTTCATGTCAAAGTATCTTCAAGCAAGATACTGAACATCAAGTTGCTCCCCAGTGCATCCATCGGAGTTTGAATGTGTGTGTGAATGCTTGATGGAGAGCATGTATGGAAATAATGTGCTTGTATCAATGTGTGTGACAGGTGAATGAGGCAAGTTGTACAAAGCACTCTGAGGGCTCAAGTAGAGTAGAAAAGCATTTATAATTAACCACTGTATAATGAAAGCTCTATCACTTTACCTGGGCAAAACTAGGTTATTCATGTTGCTATAGTTGCGTTTAAGGAATGCTATTTAAACATAGGTGTGTTATATTATATTGTTGAATGAAATTTTGAGTATATTTCAACTCCTACTAAATTTCCTATTTTGAAATTTGATTAAAATATATGTAATTGTCACTTAAAGTGTCACTTAAAAGCCTAAAGTTTTAAAGATTGAACTTGTCAGTTCACAGCGGCTGTTAGCTTGCTGAAATGATTGCAACATCACGTCACAGTTCATCTTCTCTTAACTAGATGCATACCTGGAGCTGTTATTGAGTAAAATGAATGTTATGATCTTTACAGATTATTCATAAGATGATGCGATCATCGTATCATGCAATTCATGATGCAACCATGTTTCAATGATCAGGCCTGTCATTAAAACCTTTTGGTTTTTTTGTTTGAACTGTGCCCCAACAATTGAAGTGTTATCTGTGGCTTTGGAAGTCTGCTTTTGTAGTAGTCTTCTGTGTAACTCAGAAATCTTTGCTATACAGCTTTGAAAAAACCTATTAGTTCAACTATAAGATGATGTTTTTATTTCTGAATAAATCTGAAAATGTTTACTGAGATCAACAATTGCTAGTTGTTTTACAGTGTACTTACTATACCATGATTGTAAGGTCTGCAGACTTAATACCACTGTGCCAGAGTTTTTCTTACTTTCTCCTGCTCAGGGTTTTTCTTTTGCATTCTTTCTTTTCACACATAAACAAACAGAATTATCCAGTGCCGCATGGTGGTCCAGTATCATTATATACATTAATTTACTACATCTAATGTATATATGAAATCACACTGCTCACCACACTAGAAATTTAGTTAAACTAGCTGACATCCAAGGCAACAAAAATGATAAAACATTAATCAGATAAGCGGGTATAGCAGGAGGAGAAGAGATGAAGAGATAAAGTTGAAAGGAAGTGACAAATTTCTACCCAGCAAAGCAGTGAGTTGTGACATTAAAGGGTATGTCAAAGTCATCAGGTTATCTTGAATAGACTCATTAGCACATACATGGACAGAGGACAAAATAACAGTGTTCAAGTTTTGAAGCCATACCTTGCGATACATCAGTGAGGCAGGTGCTACAGCTCCCTCGACCATCCTTTTCCTCTAAAATGGGAATAAAATCATGATCGGTATCACTATATGTAGCAACAGTCTGTGACACTTTGCATTCATAATTCATAATTGTGAGAAGGGAGTAGTGCACTCTACATCATATGGATAATACTATGGATACTATGGATAATGTGTATAATTTGGGGAGATTTTGAAAGTGTCGTGTAATGCATCTACTACAAAACACAGACGGCT
Source organism: Simochromis diagramma (assembly GCF_900408965.1). NCBI lineage: Eukaryota > Metazoa > Chordata > Actinopteri > Cichliformes > Cichlidae > Simochromis > Simochromis diagramma. The sequence continues at coordinate 12,471,765 of NW_024387375.1, forward strand.
AATCAGATAAAATTGTAAATTTGTAAATTAATTCAGGAAATATTTTTACACTAAAATGAACTTATTTGTCCAGTATTTGTATGCAAAAGGCACCGCAGCCACTCAGTACAGGTGTATTAATGGATAACTAAGGCAGAATTTTATGTATGAATGAATGGCGGTCAGAGTGTGCGACATGAATTAATCTCAGTGATTGCACAGTACAACAGCACCGACAGTGATTTCCTACCGAGCTCTGCCTGAATGTAGCAGCACACTTTCACAGTGTAATTGGAGTCTTATCAAACTGTAGCTATTTTAGGCCTCAACCTAACAAACACAGTAGTGCACCTTTCTATCATGGATTCAGTCACTTAGACACAAACAGTGTGTGGACTAAATGTAATGCCCTCTTTTAACCCGTTAATGCCTATTGTATCATATTTGATACAAACTGTTTTTGTGAGTTTATTAAACTTCAACATCATCAGTGTGATTGATTTTTTTTCCAGTGAAAATGCCAGATGTAGCAGATATGATACAAATTCAAATTCATATATGCAAATTAATATCTAGTTTGTTTGTTTTTATTGTCAGAAGCTTCAATAAACATTCAATCTTTTTCCAGTTTAGTGTAAATTTGCTGCAGTTAAGAAAGAAAGTGCACTTTATTGATCCCCGTGGGGAAATTCCTCTCTGCATTTAACCCATTCACTCAGTGAAGCAGAGGGCAGCCATTGGGCGCCCGGGGAGCAGTGTGTAGAGATGGTACCTTGCTCAGGGGTTGCTCAGGGGTATCTCAGGGTGGCTGTTCAGGGGAATCGAACCCCCGCCCTTGCAATCAGGGGGCCACCACTCTACCTACTGAGCTATCCCTGCCCTAATAAATCACCCTTAAGTCAAGTATTTGATTTACTTTGCTGTCTTAATTTCATTAGGTGATTTTCACCTGTGAGACTAATTTCCTATATGTACCATACTTCTCTGGCTCTAGGCATTAGACTGAGCTTCATGCAAGTAGATGTTGCATACATAACATCACACATGGCTGATTTTACTCCCCTTATTTTTCTAGGCAAGATGGGATTAAAAGATCTGTGTTTTTCCATGGAAAGAAATTGCAGAGAAATGAAAATTAAAAAACAAAAAGGTAGAATCTACAGAAATTCGAATAAGTCTTTGGGAAATACAAAAATATTAGTGCAAATATATTATAAATCTGTACACAGTATCACCGTGGTAGAAAGGCCATTTGCAGCCCACTTAGCAAACTGACAGATCTGAGTGTTTCCAGTCAGCTTTCCCAGAAGCTTTTTGCCCTTTTGACAGTGAATGGTGTCGACTGTAATCAGATAGTTACAGTAGATTTGTCTCTGTCTCATCTGTTGGACTGCCTGTCTTTTTCTCTCTCTCTTTCTTCCTCTGTCACTCTCTAATCAATAGAAACATTGTTTCGGCTGTCCACAGAATCCAAGAAGCAAATTGTTTCTGCCAGACAGAAACAAATAGTCTTTTGCATGCACGAAGCCACAGAAAAAAGTCACACTCTTTCTGTGGAATGTGTGGAAACGCACAAATGCATACAGTAAACACACACCGTTTGAGCAGACGCCGGCAGACGGACTGCCCACATTGTTTGTCCGTAACCTTTAATCTTTTGTTCCCAAGGAGGCAGAGAAGGTCAGACCTCATGATACGAGACATAACGAGTTGACTGTAATCTTCTTCTATTGTGCTTCTGTTTCGCGTGAAAATGAACAGGTAAAGCGAACATGGACTTTGGATGTTGCTCGATGTTCTGCCTCTGAATGCTTTTTGAGCAACAGGATACCTGTTGGATTACTTTATAGGATGAATGGCCTGTGATGACACAACAAAGGTTAGAACTTTTAGGTAGGATATAAATACTACTTAATAAAACATGTTAATTGTTTTGAAGTTATGTGACAACCAAAAACTGGTCGTTTGTGCCAGTGATGATCTGTGTGTGTCATATTAAAGACGATGGAGCCACATTTGCATTATTTTTTCAGCATTGTTGTGTCTCATAAGCCAATTAAAACCTCTAAATTAATAAAAGACTAAAACTTTGTTGGGCTACAGCTGTTTTCAGCAGTTTTACATGTGCACATTGCAGATGAAACGATTTGTCCTGACTGAATAACAGAAATAATAACCTGCTTCGGTTATTTAGAGGATCTCCTGAATATTCTCCATATGCATGAACGTTACAGCCCAAAATAACGTTACATAGAAGCATGCAGATGTAGACGGAGAAACGTAGATCGCCACTAAGAGGTTAAAAGGAGGGAGGTCATTAATGGTGTTTGGCCAGACACTGATAGGTCACCGCTCAGTGGTGTGCTCTCTGCGGCTCTCATCCGTGAAGTAACGGATCTCCGCCTCCGAGATGCACTGATTTGAGTTTGTTGTTCGGCTGTGCCAGCAAAGCAGGAGACGTCACCGGATTTGTTTTACCTGTAAGCATGGAGGATCGTCTGTGAAGTTATCCTCTCAGCCTGGCTGCGTGTGTGTCTGACAGCCGAGTGCACGGATAAGTTTGTGGAAGTCGGCGACGGAGAATCACAAAAGGTAAAGTCAGACCTTGATGAAACATGTCACACTTTCTGTTGTCGGTGGATTGTCGAGGTTGGCTGTATCGTTACCTGCTTCGGGGATCATTGAGAGGTCTAACAAGCGGAAGAAGAAACAACGCGCGTCAATAATATACAACTTCTGTCGAGTTTTTATTGAATAAACCGAGTAAACAGATCGCTGATTACCCCGCAGGGACGACGCGCCGTAATTCGGAATGAATGCAGACTATATTTCCCACATGGCTGTGAGAAGACAACGAGTCTAATCATGATCATCACAATAATGCACTTGCTGTTCCTGTCCAGTTTGCCACTCGCTCTCGGAGACAGAGGCTGTTTGTGAGAAAGTTATAAAACTGGATGTTGTCGCATCCAACGAATCCAGTGAAGAGAAATAGGCCACCGAGTACTTTTTAACTGTAATAATATTAGTTATAGCCACAGAGCAGGGATGCGGGTTCGATCCCCGGCTCGCATCATCTCAGACTCCATCTTGCCATCCAAATTGTAAACTTTTTGTTGCCAGATGTATAGAAGTAAAATATGACCATTCTTACGTTTTTAGCCATTTTTATCGTGTTTCATAAAGAGATTGCCTTGTTATTAAGTTCGCCTCACACTTCAATTATAAACCTCAACTCTCACCTTGGTCTTACTGTGTACTTACAGCAATGTCTTTACGCGTGCATTAAACCCACAAATCACTTAACTGACCTTATTTATATGTGTATAGGAAACAAGAAGCTATAAGGAAGCTTTGTACACTCTCCCTTCATTTCCATTTTTCAGTTCTCACTGATTTGCTCATCAGTAAGGACAGACTACCCTATTTGTTCTTTCACCTTTTCCACTGACCACATAATCTTTTCTAGAGCTGTCCAAAGTTGGATTTTGTAAGGTTCAGTAAAGACCGGGTGTCTTCCTAGTTCACCTTTTTGTGTCCTTGCGATCTTTTTTTTTTTTTTTAAACTAAAGCATTTTAGCCAGTAGCTGGAAATGTAGTTTGTGTGCTTATTTTGGTTACAATCATTTGCCACGGAGTGCTATGGTGTTAGTCATTTATTTTATATAAAGTAGGTTGGTCCGAGTGAAGTAATTAATACTGTTTCTTCATTCTTTTGGTGATCTGCGGCTACCCTTTAAGAGGGATCGTGTGAAGTCCAGTGTTCACGTAGAAGTTGCATATAACATTAATACTACAACAGTGAGTGGTTGGTGCTACACTGAGGTCTTGGAGAGGAAAACAATTCTTGTGTGAGCATTGAATATCATGTGGTGGTGACTTAAAGGATATAGATCCTTATTTGGTATGTTTTATAATGTGACCATGATTGTCCAGCTGTTTGAGAGGACATGTCTGCTGTGCCGCATGTGCGCATCACCACAGCATGTGTTTAAAAAAAGTCTTCAGGGGGCCTAAAGCTCAGTGTGCACAGCAGAATATTTTTCACTCAGAGTGTGTGTGTGTGTGTGTGTGTGTGTGTGTGTGTGTGTGTGTGTGTGTGTGTGTGTGTTTGTGTGTGTGTGTTGGATAAAATCTGTAAAACTAAGTCTCCCAAAGGAACAGTTCAGACTGATTTCTTAAACAAACTCTAACAAAAACGATTGTTTCTGGTCACTTTAAACCTTCAGCTCCTAGCTGTGGGAGTCAGGTATCAAAGTGTAGCACAAAAATTGGTATCCTTCCAAAAACCTACTTATTTGTAGTACACTGCATATATAGCACTTGTGAAGTAAAACCGCTAAAACATTTAGTTTTTTTAGAAACTGTTACAATTTTCTCAAAATTACCTCAGAGAGACTGTAATGGATTTTGTTCCTTTGTCACTCAAAACATGAATTTTGGTCAGCTTTGGGAGAGTCATGTTGCTATCCACAGCTGTCCTTTCTTACGTTTAGCGCACAGCAGGAAATAATCTGCGTAAGATGGGTTTATGATACTACTGTGTGGTTTAGGCAAGGAAGCAGCAGAAATAAAGACTGCAGGAAGAGTGACATGACAGACTTTGTTTTAGGGAACTTACTGAACTAAGTTAGTTATCATTTGGCTGTAAATTGTTGCTGTAATACTGCTAAATGCCTGCAAGTGATATGCTTAGTGGCTGTCTCTACCTTGAATCACTGGTGTTCTCTAAGGGCAAGCAAGTCAAGCAAATAGACATCAGTTAAAACATACCAAAGTGAAAGTGATCTCTCTTCTTAGATCTCAAACAGCCTTCGTCTAATTCATTGTTTGGTTCCATCTTGTATATTACTTCCATCTTGTGGCCTCGCTTGGCTATCGCTGGAAACTAGCTTGATATGAATCCATTGGAATCTATGGTTTCTTTCGTTTTCGTAGATGAATGTGTTTTCACCTTCTTTGAACATCTTGTTGTTTTTGATCGTCTGGATAAACCTCAGGTCTTTGATGGGACTGACTCTGCTTTCACTGCTCCTCGTGTGTGTGTGTGTGTGTGTGTGTGTGTGTGTGTGTGTGTGTGTGTGTGTGTGTGTGTGTGTGTGTGTGTGTGTGTGTACTTTTTATCCAAGGGGCTTTTTTTTAATTCCAAAACTGCCTAATGGAGAGTCAGAGGTATTTAACCCTAGTGGGGTTGTCCTCTTGGTGGTGATCTGTGGGTCATTAACCCACTGTTCAGCATCTGTTGTCCCATGAGCCAAGGTGTGAAACAAGATGTGGGTCATTCCCGAACGAAGATGTGAATCCTTTGTGACACATCGTCCCATTGTGCCAGCATGTGAACCATTGAGGTTGCATGAGTAAAGGTGTGAGCTCAATGGTTGCATTGAGGTGGCTGATTGAGGTTATCAACTGACTACAGTGTAATCTTGAGAACCCTTAACACATTACTGAGACTGAAGACGTCACTTGAATGAGTGACGAAACGTTTCTCCCACTAAGGCTACGTCCACACTAGCCCGGATAAATTTGAAAACGGTGTTTTCGTCTGCAAACGCTCTGCGTCCACACTATCGTTTACAGTCATTTTCACAGAGTTGTGCGCCCACATTGAAACGTCTGAAAATGCTTACGTTCCAGTACTGTGCATGCGTGTAACGCAAGACGATTTGACCTGCCTCATTTCTGTCTGCTGCTTATTTACTTTCTGGCTCTTTGCAACATTGTGGCAAAATGTTGCGGAAAAACAGAGTGTTTGTAAAGGGATTAACAATGAGGTGGAGTTGTTGCTGCGAGTAACACAAAAGCACAAAGTTGCAAAAGCGAGTGAGTTAAAGAATTTGAAGAAAAGCTATCTGGAGCATGTACAGACTGATATGAATCTTTAATAGGGCTGTTGCTGTATAATGCCCTCCACTATCTTAACAGTAAGATAGCGGAGGGCACGTGACTGCATCACATGACTAAAATGTGTCATCGTTTTCGAAAAGGCTCCAGGTTCGCTGTCCACACTTCGACGCAAAAACGGCATCTTCAAATGTAACCACTTTGGAGAGCGTTTTCAAAACGCTACGTTTTCCTTGCCCAAAAACGCTGTCTCAGTGTGGACGGAAGGCCAAAACGGAGAGAAAAAGATGCGTTTTCAAACGAAAACGTATTAATGTGGACATGGCCTGAAAATGCTACGTCCAGATGAACATAATCAACTTTTTGGGCCTTAACACATTGGAAAGGAAAGCCTGGCTTATGGACAGGCAAGGTTGATTTCTGGTTTAATGAAGCAGGCACAATTGATTGAATGTACTAAACTCAACCAGACACATCATTTCATTTTTTGAACCACCTGTAGATGAGCTAGTTTTGGCTGCTCTCTAATTCACAAGAGGTCACCATTGCAGGTATCTCTACATGTTTGGTTTGGTAGGCAAACATATAAACCGCTGCACCTATGGAGACACTTTCAATAACCTTTTTTAAAAATGTGTAGGCCTGTTTTTCTCAGTGCATTAAAAGCTGTTTTGAGAGATGTGGTCAGCCACAACAGCCACACTACAAACATGTCATTTTATAGAGTATGATGCATTACTGTATGGTCAACAAAATATAAGGCATTTAAACTGAACCCCACCTTAAACATTCACAGCAGTAATGTTAATTCATATAACACTGATGGGGAGCATTTTTCTGCAGAAATAATTTCTACCTGATGGAGGCAATGAACTTTGTTTTTCACTGTGGTTTGTCAGAGTTCGTAAATTAAACTCCACAGCACTTTTCAGTTCTGTCAGTGACGTTAAGCACTTAATTTTTCTTTATAAACCTTTACAAATGTGGTTCAGACCTTTAATCATCTTAATAAACAGCCACAATCTAGTGCAGCTGGACTCTATTCTGTTTACTTAAATTTGTAGATAGATGCAGAAGTATGATTGGTTTGCTTTAATAATTATAATATATAATTTATATTGATGATTATAGTAACTCTAATGATTTTTAGAAGAACCTGGCTGCATAGGTTGCAATGGAAGGTGGAAGAGGTGCATACTAATCACTGAGCCACCATTCTGAGGTTGGATATAGAAATATGAGGAAAAGGGTAATGTATATATATAAAATGTATGGAGGTTTGCAGAATCAAGGGAGTAAAGTAGAGGTAAAGTGATTTTGGAGAGTGGGGTCAGAGTGGAGGTGATTGGAGCAAAGGGAAGATAAAGGAAAGAGGAAAGACACAGGTATAAGGAAGGGAGGCTGGAGAGGTAATTTGAAGGAGATGGAGAACGGGTGTAGAGAGGTGGTTCAGCATGAGCGTCCATTTTCATGTCTCCTTCCCTTTTTGCTTTACTTCCTTTGGCATCTTCTTTTTTCCAACAGCACTTTTTAAAAGTTTTGTTCCTCTACAGCCTTCTTCTAAAATTTATTTCAGTCTTCTGCATCTGTTCTCTGGCTCTCCCTCAGAGGACTGTTTTGGCAGCCAGGGCTTGTCTGTCACAAGATTTTGCTGAGCCTTGCAGAAAGACTTTCTTTCTCCTCGTCGAGCTTTACAATTTCACTGCCCCTCTGCTTCAGCTGATCCTTTGGTGGATACCCGAACCCTTTCTGCTTCCAGCAGTGTGATCAGCTTATAGCGCTCCTGCTGGTACAAGTTTGAAATCTTGCTCAGTTTGTGCATTTTTAGTCTGTGTTCATACAGGTTGCAGTACATCGTTGACCTTTCAGCTACCAGCTCTCTGATGCACGGTGTTGCTCTGTGCTCGCTTTGTTTTAATTGGTCATTTTCGACTCAGGACTGGATCCTAGTCTTGCTACTTCATTGTGTACTAAATGAGTATTACACCTAAAGCAGATCATCGTGGTGTTCTTATTTTTTCCTTTGCATTCTAAAATTTTATTAATGATTTGATTTACACTTAAAACCTTTTTAATGTTGGTCAAGTTTAGAATTGTTATTCGTTTCCTAACTGATCGAATGTTTCAGTGACTTGCTTGGGATGAAAATTAATCCTAAAAAAATCCCAAAATATGTGTGTGTTGGAGAACACCTGAGCTATTAATATCCAGGGCCTTAAAAATTCCTTCAAATGAATTAGCGTCATTAGGTGACACATTCACATATAATCAGGTTACTTTCCTAAACAACAGATGCACAAAAAGACCGAATGTGTACAGAAATAAAGGTTTGATTATTAACATGTCACTAGATTATGCAAACTAAGTGTCGTTTAGTGTGATGCTGAACAAAGGGACGACCTCCAGACTCCTCTTTCATGTCTTCTGTTGGAGTTTTCTGTAGGTATCCGATCAGCCTTTGTCACAAACACACGATACATATAAGCATGATCAGATTCTAATCATTCTTTTCTTTGTTTTGCAAATATATTTCAGGCACATTCTTGTTTTTAAACCTGGCTTAACAGCCCTGAACAGTTCTATACCCAGCTTGTTCTTAGTGAGGCCAATTTGAATGCATCTCAACGTCTCATGTCTACTGGTTTCCGACAGCCCTAGTTCTCTTCACTGTCTGTGGTTGTCAGGCCTGGGAAAATGCCTCCTACTCCACAGGAAATGACTCTCAGTCACAGTTTTCTTTACCTCATTGAGTTTTTTTCTGCATTCCTGCCATTTAAGTAGCTTCCACAATATATATAGTCCTATGAATGTGCATAAAGAAAGTTTGGCCTACATTTTTTTATTTCATGTTGTTTTAATGGTTAGGGCGTTTTAAGTGTGCATTGTGTTAGGTGTTGAACTGACTGAGCTAGAGGTTATGGGGGGTTTCCGTTGTGGAAAATATCTAAGTTTCTTGCACTTGCCTTTTCCTGTTGCACACTGCATGTGGTTTTGGCATGACCTTCTGTGGTACTGACATAACGTTTTTCTTCTTGTGAACAACAAAATGCCCCCCCAAAAATTGTAGTGTTCTTACTTTGTTTGAAAGCTCGTGATTATAAGGTGATGTATCTGACCAGAAGAAGTAAATGATAGCATTTACCTGTGTTTGAGATAACTAGGAAATTTCTTACTCAGCAACCATCAACCAAATATAATAACATTTTAAACAGTCTGACTCCACCAAGGTATAGAATCTCTGGGGTATAGAGAATCATGTTATTCTATTGGTACGGACTACTAAATATTTGCTATCATCACATTCCTGGTTGATGCTTAAAGACATGGAGAATGGCCAAACTGGATTAAGCTGATAGGGAGGCAACCAAATAACGTAAAACCAAGGTATGCAAGAGCCTCTCTGAATGCACAACATGTCAATTTTTGAAACGGACGACTATACCAGCAGAGGGTCACGCTAGGTACCACTCCTAAGAACAGAAAAGTGAGGCTACATGGGTTGCATGGGCTCACCAAAATTGGACTATAGAACATGGCTATTCAATTACAATCCATTTAGAGAAAATGTCCTCACGTAAAAGCCTGAAATATCATTAGGTGACATATCATAAAGCCTAATTGTTGTATCAGTGGCTGCATGTAGTTAAAGAAAGAACGTTCTGTTCAATAGTTTTCCAACAATGCATATTATATATTTTTTACTATAAGATGCAGGGTTCACCAGCAAATTATATGGTACAAGGTTTTAACATAATGAGCGCTGTGAAATTTTAGCTTCATATATCAAATACTTTTCGATATATTCTTTTGAAAAGAACCATCATCCCACTTTGGCACCATGTTTTTTTCACAAATTGAAATCTGAAGCAATGTTTTAACATGAATATCTCTAAAACTATCCATCCATCCATTCGCTTCCGCTTATCCTTTTCAGGGTCGCGGGGGGCGCTGTTGCCTATCCCAGCTGTCATAGGGTGAGAGGCGGGGTGCACCCTGGACAGGTCGCCAGTCTGTCGCAGGGCCAACACACAGAGACAGACAACCATTTGCTCTCACATTCACACCTATGGGCAATTTGGATTAATCAGTTAACCTATCCCCACAAACTAGATGTCTTTGGACGGTGGGAGGAAGCCGGAGTAAAACCACGCAAACACGGGGAGAAAATGCAAACTCCACACAGAAAGACCCCGCCCTGATGGTGGAATTGAACTCAGGACCTTCTTGCTGTGTGGCAACAGTGCTAACCACCTTGCCACCGTGCTGCCCATCTCTCTCTAAAAAAATTAAAGATAAAAACCTAAACTTTTCACTGGTCTTTGAAAATGAGTCATAATCTGTCATCTGCGACGGATACAGCGTATTGGTTAGCTAGAATATTTTTCTTAAAAGTCCACCGCTGCTCCAGAACAGCCTCTGGATCTTGAGCTGGACTGTGGCCTGTCTGTTGGTGACCTGGGCAATAGGAGATTTGAAAAATGTCGCTAAAGCTAATGATTCTCAATTCTTTCTGCTGCAACATTCAAATTGTACAGTTAAAAGTAAAGTTTGGCATGACCACATGAAAGTATCCATGTTTTTGAACCATTCTTTCTGTCATGGGCCCCGTACTACAAACTGATTATTGTTTAGATGCCACAGTCTACCTGACCATACCTATCGCTTTATAACCACATCTTCTGATGGCTTCTTCCAGCAGGATGCCATGTAACAAGTCAGCAGATTTCAAACTGGTTTCTTGTACATGACAATGACTTCACTGTACTCAGATGACCTCCACAATCACCAGATCGCAATTTGCAAGGGAAATTTGCATCATGGATGTGAGTCCATCAAATCTGCGCCATCTGTGTGATGCTGTCATGGCAATATGTACCAAAATCTCTAATGAGAGCTTCCGGGTCCTGGTTGAATCGATGCCTTGAAGAATTAAGGCAGTTCTGAAGGGAAAAGGGAGTCAAACCTAATACCAGCAAGGCGAACAGGAAAAAGAGCAGGTCCATTGAGTGTATATTTTATTTTAGTTACAAATGTGAGTCACAGCATATCTAGGTTAGAATAAAATATGTCTGGTTGTTCGCCTGAATCTCTCTTAATTTCCTTTAAACGTAGGTTTGACTCACAATCAGCTCCACAGAACAGCTGTGCTTGTTTCCATAGTCTAACGAGGTTATTTTTAGATGGCACAGTATCTAAATAAGTGATGAAAGCTGGTGTTTTGATCAGTACAGCAAGTCTTCCAAGAGAAGGAGTCAGCCCTTTTCATGAAGTAAAATATGGGACATGGGATTGCTTGCTAGCGCAGATTAAGAAGGATGCACTTTGGGAAGCTGCATGGTAAAGCTTGTACATGTCTCAGGGTGGTCTTTTAACAAGACCTTTAGCTTAGCACTTGTACATGTACCTTTTTTTTTTTTTTTTTATTCCTGAAAAAAAAAATGCATTCATTTTTAACGTGTTTCTAAAATAAATCTGGTGAACCGATAAAGAGAGACGGAGCGAGAGAGACCACTGAACATGTCGTTTGCAGTACAATGTGTTCCTTCTTTAAAGTCAGCGTGCTGTACTGGAGCACTTCTGAGATTTGTACAGTAGTTTAGTGCAGCAAAAGGAAAAGGTAAGATGAGGTTAATTTTCTATTACATAAACTGTTTTCTAATCCTATTAGCTCCACTCAAGATGTACTGTAACACTTGCCTGTCACCCAACTAGATCCAGTGTTATAAAGTTCTGCAACACTACTGAGTTTCCCAAAGGCATGTAGCTGCTCAAAGATACAGTTTGGTATGAGCAATCGGGTTGTTTAGTAGGGAAAAGACATCATGCCTGCAGAAAGACATTGGCAGAGCCAGTGGATAAATATTTTATGTGAAAATATTTTTTCCCCATTTTTGTTCAGTGTCTTTGACATTTTGTTGTTGTTGTTGCTATGATTCCACCAGTCAAACTTAACTCAGTTTCTTCTTCTTCTTCTTTTTTTTTCAGCGTGTTTTCTTTTTAAATTAATTTTTCTAATGTGTCGAAATTAGAGATGGCACGATACCACTTTTTTATGTCCGATACCGATACCGATATCATAAATTTGGATATCTGCCGATACCGATATGAATCCGATATAGTGTTTTTTAATCAACAAAACTGTTTTTTAAATATCTTGCTGCATTTTGTATAAGTTCATACTCAAGTTTAAAACAACAACTACACTAAAGCTATTCTGTTATACCTGTATGCAAAAAAAATATTTCATAGTTCAGCAATACTGATCAATCTAATAAACTTAAACCTACACCATCCTCCCTATTCTAGTATTTTAAAGAGTACTTAGCATAAATATTAAGCAACCTAACTAATAGGGTTCCAACTCCCAGCAACAACAAAAATAAATAAATAAAAAATAGGGAACCACCCCTCACGCTCCACCTCATGATGCTTAATCAACGTAATCAACCTTAATTTGATGCAGTGTGAAAAAAAATGCACAGAAATAAATTATTTTTCAAGAAATATTAAATAGATTCAACATCTTTCTTCAACAAAATTGCAGACTGCACAGATGGTACCTTCCCAAAGGAAAAAGTACTATAGCTTACTAGGGTATATATATTAGACTTAATAGTTACTATATACAGTAATTGACTTCTATTCATTTTACATCAAATTAAAACTTTGGGTGTCAGATAATTATTTATTAAAAGCTAGACATTTTAAATGAGAATAAGAAAGAAAAGTATGTCTTTGTGCCCCCTTTTCCCTGTTAATGCCCTATCGGCCCCCCTGGCTAAACTTTGCTAGATCCGCCCCTGCACAGTTACCAGCCGTCAGCTGCGTAGAAAAAGATCCTGGTGTAGAAAGTAATATTAAATACATTCTAACAACAGCTGATCAAGCTTAAACGTGCTGCTGTTGTTCAGCCGCTGGTTTCCTCTTTCTGGTGCAAAGTGGGCCAAAAGCAAACAAGAGACACGGACTTGCGACAGAAAAGCCGATCAGCTGATCATTAAGCAGTTTCATGATTGAAGTAGCAGCAAGAAGAGGCAGTCGCTTGTTAAGCTTAACGCAGGAATGCTTTACAAACATTCAGAGATGGACTTACACACTTGCTTTACTTCTCTCGGGATAACTTTGTCGGAGATGAAATGCCGTGTGCTAGCGAAGCTCCAAATGCTATCCAGACCACCGACAGGTCCCGCATGCCACAGCCGCTCTATCACCTGATGCATACTGCTCCGACGTGCTAACGTTCTGAGGTGAGTTACGGCGCGTTGCAAGTTTTGTGAGGTGCTTTCGTGATATTTAATGGATCGGATTACATTTTTTATTTTTCTCCGATATCCGATCCAGTAATTTAGGTCAGTATCAGACCGATACGTAATATCGGATCGGTCCATCTCTAGTCGAAATACCATAAATACCTTAAAATGCACCATAATATGTACTTAACATGATGACTAGTAATTTGGTTGGAGGAGCACAACAGTATTCCAAAACTTTTGTGGTAGGTAGTTTAATTTTGAAACTTGAGTTTGTAGATGCACGTATGGAGAAACTTTTAGAGCTTGATTCCCACACTTGTTATTGAAAAAAATTGAAAAGAAAATCTGTTATTGCCATATGCTCCTACCACCCACACTGAAATATCCACTTTAAAAGCTGTAATCCACCATCCATACCATGGTTATTACACGTAGCATTACTTACCAAAACACCATGGATCTCCCAGTCCTGTATGCTGCACATTTTATGCTCTTGTAAAGAATTAATTTGACTAATCAGAACACCTTATGCTGCATGTATTTTCATGAGTGTTTGTTAATCGGCATTAGCATGCCTCTGTAATCTGCCCACAGTCTTTGACATTGTGCTAACAGGGACAGAGTGCTAAGAATAGAGATGCAGAGAACAATAGAGTTGAACTTTGATGGTCAGTAATGACGCGTGAAAGGCAAGCAATCACATGGTTGTCCTGTCTTCTGTAGTCATTACAGTGATGGAAAACTGCGATCGCCTTCTCAGCTGTAACAGCAAAGCCGCTCTGTGGTAGGCCCATCTGTTGACTCCGCTAATGTCCACATGGCAAAGTGCACAAGGCACTGAGACACAAGATGGTTAGACCATTCGGGTCCTTCCTGCTGTGCACTCTGGATTTTAATATTATATTAGACAGGTGTGTCAACATGCTCTCCAGCTAGAGAGCAGTGTTTCTCACATGCATAACTATAATGAAAACTATTAATCTGTTCATTTAACTACAGAACAACTAAAGCTAAGCGCTCAGTCATGCTAAAAATGACATCACCTGCTCACATGTGTGAGTCGAGCAGTGTCAGAGTACAACCAGAGTTTGCTAGAATGTGTGAAATTGTAATGAGACACGTTGTCTTGCCATGATTAATGCATGATGTTTCCCCACTTCCATGCTCAGCCTCTAGGTCATCGTGTGTATTTGTGTGAATGTATAGTAAAGAGTAGCAGCACCTTTAACTTTAAATAGTGAGCAAATTTTTTACACAGGGTTCCTGCAAAAGATCATCTTCATGACTGTGCACATGTGCATCAAGAGTAAACAATAGGGTAGCTTTCATACTGTAAGAATTTCCTAAAAGGCTTTATTTCACTCAACTACAAAACAGTGCTGCCATTCTGCACTGATCTTTGAACAATAAAGTGGCTTTAAGCTGAATATTTGATATAATCTTACATGACAAATTGCAAGGAAGCCTGCAGTGGGTTACTGGTAGCATGTTGAATTTGCAGCTTTTATCTGAATATTCTTCGTCTTCTTCTTTGAGCTACTGCCTTTAGGGGTTGCCACAGTGCCTCATGCATCTCATCCTGTCCCCAGCATCCTCCTCTCTCACCCCAACCCTCTGCGTGTCTTCCTTCCCTACATGAATTGTCTCTGTGGTCTTCCTCTTTTCCTCCTGCCTGGCAACATATTGTCCAATATATCCACTATCCTTTCTACTGTGGTCCAAACCATCTCAGCCTCACTTTCCTCACATTGTTTCCAGACCTCTCAGCCTGAACTGTCCCTCTGATGTTCTCATTTCTAACCCTGTCCATCTTGATCACTACCAATGAAAATGTTAACTCTGTCACCTCCAGCTGTGCCTCCTGTGTTTTTGCCACCATCTCTAAACTGTCATCATAGCAGGTCTTACTACTAGGGCAGGGCAATATGGCCAAAAATATTTATCACAATATATATTTGAAAATTTGTGATAACGATATAATTGACGTAGGACAAAATACTTTACAATTCCACAACTTTATTAGTGCAAAAAACCCATTCAATGTATTTTCACTTAAACAAGCAGCTGTTTTTTTTTTTTATGTGCATTAAAGTTATATAAAAATTTAACAGTGCATATCCAAATTCTTTGCTGACAGTTTAACCAAAAGGCATTTCCAGTGGAAATTGGCCGACATATCCTGAGCATAACCATATAATATCCACAAAACTTAAAAAGAGATTATACACACACAATACCGTAATATTATGTTGAAGTACAGTACGTATCACTCCGCGAGGCTCCTGACTACGGTAGCCGTAATGCTCCCACAATCCATCAAGCGGTGCGGCTTCGTAGCTTAGCAAAGTCGTACTAAAACATTTTTTGACAGATTTTTGAGCGGCGTGTACCACATAAAATCAGTTCGGTAAAGTAAACTAAGTAGATCTCATGCTCCTAGGGCTGTTCGATATAACGATATATATCGGATGACAATATAAAACCGTCTATCGTTTCATTTTACGCTATCGTTTGTTTCGTGGTGTCGCAAAATAAACTGTTTACGGCAGTATTTTTTCATCATTTTGATGGTCACTGTAGTGGCTATATTAATTTCTTAAAGTTCTCTCTTTCTCTTATATTATAGTGTGCACACTACAGACGGACAAGCGCCTGTTTTTATGCGTTGTGGTTAGCAACAATGACGGTAAAACCATCGCATGTCCGCTTGTTTATCTTTCACAATTAAAGCTCAAGATCCTGTTGAGACTTTTCAAAATAAACAATCACGTGAAAGATGCAGGGTATTTACGGATGAGAAGCAAAAAAGGTGCTAAAAAATAAACCTTAGACTCAAACGTTAGAACAGGCTTTTCCCCGCAGCACGCCGTGTAATAAATACTCACAAAGAAAACGGTGGCCGTTACAACTTATGTCTAAAAATGTATAGTTTCATGCATCGGTTAAAACACTCGACTCCAGGTGCACGACGCCCACCTGGAAACACTTCCCGCAAGTCGAGCTGCCCAAGATTCACAGAATTTATAGAAAATGTTACATTTTTGTGATTTATATCGTTATCAGGACGATAGATGAGATTTTGGTCATATCGCACAGCCCTACATCCTCCCATGCTTCTTTCAGCTCCATATCATTGGTTCTGTAGTGTACCATGTCTTCAGCAATGTTTTGATGGTTACCAATGATGGTGAATCTTCAGTGGTGGTGCTTGTTGGCATCAGTGGTTCCTTTATTTTCTTTTGATTTAGTCATGCAGATGAGCCAGTTGATGCAGTGGGTTGGAAGTGTAGGCAGCTAAAAAAAAGGTGTGAATGGTTTACATCCTGGTTTTTTTTTTTTTTAAATACCGCTGAACATAGTTGTAAACAAGCTTATATTTGCATCCTGTCAAAAAACCAACCCATTATTAGACCTGGCCTATTTTCTGCATTGCCAATGAGGTTCTAACCACACAGTTGAAGTGTTATGTGTAGTCATACTATCATAGCACAGTTGATTTCTTACAAACACGCATGGATAAAAGCAACTTTGTCCTACTTACGATACCCTGGAGATCTGCTGTTAAAGGTTCAATTTTAGGATACAAGGTATGAATTAATTTTATCTGTTTGGCTGCCACTTTAACACTCTGCAAGAAACCTTGGAGGGTTTTTTTTCTCTTGACTTTACAGTATGTTTTGTAATGCTGGAGTGCAGCCGGCAAATCCCACTTCTATTATGACTCCTGGATCATCTTTAAGATCAGGCCTTTTCTGACTTAAGAGTGGGATTTTCATGTTCTCACTTTCTCTGGGCAAACTTATTGCATGGTTATATTCCTCTCTTATACATCTAAATCTGTAAGAGCTTCTACAGAAAACAGGGCTTCTAGTCAATGAGATCGTTGACTCTGGATGATCCTGTCTTCGATATTTAATCTTGACACCTTATGAAGTTTATACATTTTTAAAGTGCTTTATTATTGACTGGCTTTAACTGTTTAATTATTACATGATTAGTTTTCGTAGGAATATTAGAAACAGCAGTAGTAATGTTATTCAGTCTCTTTCTGCAAACATGATGTGCACTGTCTTTACCATAGCAGGCATATAAACTACCAGTCTCTGTTTCTCACCTCATAGATCCCAACTGAGAAAACCATATGTGCCCAACAACCATGCTAGTATTTTTAATGGTGTGGGCTATGAGAAAGCACAGATGGTTATTTTCACTATTCACTATTCACTCTGCTATCTTGTCAGTAGCAGTCTCGCTCACAACTCATCAAATACAGCACATGGTAAGGATGCCATGGCATCACATTTTAAAGCACTGGTTTATGCTTAAGCCTAATTAAACCTTGAGCCTTGAGATTGTAACTGAGCATTTTCTGTTTATGCCATTGTCACACCTTCTGTCACATTGTCACGTCACAGAATGGGAAACCTTTCCAATCTCCAGCAGGCTTATCACTGTGATACCCAAGAAAAGTTTGCCTTCTAATGTTAGAAAGTCTACGAATCAAATTCGGCAAAAGTTGGGACCATGCACAAAAAGTAAAGAAAGCGCAGTGAGTTGCAAATTTCATAAACCATTATTTTATTCAAAATAGAACAAAAGGAAAGGACAGCATTCCTCCACCAAAAGTCAGAAACTAGTCTCCTCAGTTACAAACTGTTAAAAGAGGAGGGGACGCTTATCGACTGGTAAAAATAGCCTTGTCCCAACTTTTTCGAGATGTGTTGCTGCCATCAAATTTAGTCTGAGCTAATATTTTCTTAAACTAGTATGGTTTTTCAGTTCATGTATTTCATATGTTTGTTTGTTTTTTTTTATCTTCCACTCTGGATAAAATTAGTAAAACAAGTAAAATTCTATAAAGTAAACTAGTAAGCAGTGTTTGGTGTAATGCGTTACTAAGTAACGCATTACTGTAATTAAATTACTTTTCCACTGAAAAAGTAGAGTAATTAATTACTGTTCATTTTTAGGTATTTTAATTACAGTTATTTACAATGTACTTGCGTTACATTGTAAAATACTTAAACTCGCTGAATATCATTATTTAATTTCAATAATTTTTCTTCTAAACGTAGAAGTAAACTCTTCTGCTTTAACATCGCTGTAGTGCAGCTGCACGTCATTTCGCGCCAGTTTGCTGCATAGTTGTATTCTAAAGCGGAAGATGTCGGACTCGGCTGAAGCGAGTGGCTGTTTTATGAAATGGACATATTCCCGTCTCTTCACTTTTCTGAAACAAGCAGACAAGAACATTACAGTAATATGTAAGCTATATCCTGGGGAGAAAAAACTATCGGCTGCTGTTAATAGCACGAGTAATCTACTGAAGCGCCTGACACGAGAGCATAGACGAACACTTCTGAGTGATCCTTGTTCATCATCCATGGATAACACCACGGCAACTCCTGCTAAGCAGGCAAAACCTGATTTTACTTCAGCAGCACAGAAAGCATCTGAAGGTGAGCTTAAAAAAATAATTGCAGCCTATATTGTGGAAGAGATGCTACCGCTGCGTACTGTAGAGTCTCCGTCTTTAAAAAATGTATTTATTATTTAAAGAGTTTAATTTCTATTGTTTGCCCACTCAAGGTTTATAGGGATTTTAAGAAGTATTTAGTTAAATTACTTATTTAGTAATTAAGTTACTTTTATGACACAGTAATTAGATAAGTATTTTAAATACAATATTGACTAAGTAATTAGTAATTAATTACTTTTTTAAAGTAACTTACCCAACACTGCTAGTAAGCTAGCATTGTCATTCCCATTTAAACAAATATACTTAAATGTGACAGCAAAAGATCCTGAGCATTTCTTAATATTTTTGGTGATTTGGGCATGAGCATGTGTTGATACTTGTATCTCATTTTCTCACACAGTACTGGCAACTTGCTCTGTGTTGATTTCTAACATGCCCCCATTTCACTTTTTGTCTTGTGGTTTTTTTTTTTTTTTTTTGCTTTTTGCTTCACAGTTAGACATACAATAGTGACACATGTGGTTTTGCTCTCATTCAAAAAAAACAAGACATCAAAGACCTGTCAGTAACGTTGCAGTTTCAAAATCACCTGCTGAAAGAATTATCATCTTCAGAATTGTAAAGAAAGCTTCTCTGTTGAGTACATATACCACATAAAACAGTTTGCAACCACTCAAATATCCTCTGTTTACAATGATAGTGATCCACAGAGGCCATCCATTACATGTGACTTTTTTTTTCCTTTCCTTTTTTTGTGGATATTGGCAGAAGGTTTATAGTCTTGTATACATTTAGCAAAGGCCTTGTGGTTTGACAGACTTAGGCTGGTGCATGGTGGTGGGTAGGCAGCGTATGTTGAGTAGAACAGTGTGCTGCCTGTCTCCTGTGATTGGTGTCCATGGTGTCTTCCTTTGTCTGTGTGGGTTCTTGTCCATTAAGCCCTGCCTCTTTTGATTATCTGCCTGTGTGGTTGTGTGTGCGTGTGTGACTGCTTAACTTGGCCATTATCATCCTCAGCCTTGCCTTTACCTTGCAGTCCTATCACTTCCCTTTAACCTGTAGGCATTAACTGTGTGGAGAGCACGGCACACTGGGGCACAAGACGGACTTCAGCCTGAAGCAACAGTGTCTTCCTGCAGCATCGCCAAAATGAGCACAAAGTGACGGCAAACAGCCTCCCAACCTCATACATCGGAATCGTCAATCAAGAGCTGACAGTGGTTGCCTTCCCTTTAGCATTAGCGGTAGCTAAAATAACAGCTCTCGGACAGTGGCATAGTAAATGTGTAGTTGGGTGTGTGTGTGTGTGTGTGTGTGTGTGTAACTTGGCCTCCCAGTCCCTAGGGAGAACCAGCAAAGGAGTTGTGTTACACTCCCTGACAGACCTTATACATGTTTCATCTGCTAGCCTCAGAACAGAAGCCCCCTTTGTTATCTAATCTAGCCCTCTTCTCTCCAGCCTGAGTTCACCGCCACAAGACTGCTCTTCTAAATCAGTCAGCTGGCCACTGAGCTACACAAACACCAACAGCTGAGGAGCAGCAAAAGGACTTGGTTAAGCCTTAGATATCTACTACCAGGATCTATATGCCAGTCTTATAATCCGTAGGCTAGCATGCAGAAAGGGCTTTAACATAAACAAGACCTGAAGGGGCTATGGGAGGTCTACCAAAGATTTTCAAGGATCTCAACTGTGCCTCACTTGTTCAGCCCTGAGCTTTTCTGCAATTCTTCAAGGCACAGAATTGCAAGACCTGTAATAATCTTAAGTAGTGTATCTTAAAAGAAGTGCTTTAGGGGAGTATTTAGAGAGCTAGGCAAAAATCATGACTGACACTCTTAGACCTCCTTCACTCCAGGTGAGTGTGCCAAAAGATGCTCCAGCATACTCCGATGGAGGAAACAATGCTGTGTCAGATGGCTCTGTGCGATCCAGCTCGTCAACACCAACCCTCCGTCGCAAACGCTTCAAAATGCGCCGCATGAGGAATGTGCCCAGTGAAAGGGAGATCGAAAGAGGGCGGCCGACCAACTGCCACCTTACAGCCAGATCCCGTTCCAGCTCCAAGGAGTACCTTCAGTTGCCTTCCATCGAAATCACACCATCAAGCGACGAAGATGCTCCTTCCTGGTCGAGGTGCTCCACACCAAGTGCATCTCCTCGCCGTAAGCGTTTCCTGTTGAGGAAGTGGCTGAAGGTCAGAGAAAAGAAGGAGCAAGGCAGTGAGAGCAGGTTTGTATGGGCCCTTTCTATTCACCTAAACCCCTCTTCTTCCCTAATACCTCCATGATGCTTCATAATTCCTGCTATCTGCACTAATGATGTATCTCTAACTTGAGAGTTCAGTTGTTGGCATGGTATTTTTCAATGACTGAACCTTTAGGTCTCTGTTTAGCTGAGTCTTATGTACTGATTGTGCTTGTCTTTCGTCCATATTTTGTTAGTTAATAAGTTAATAAATAAGTCAGATAGTTTATTTGTTAAGTGTTTTTCACAGGCGAACAGTCACAAAGGGCTGTATGCAGAAAGACTAAACTAAAAAAGAACATCAAGGGCCATAATAGCCATTAAAAAATACAAAATAAATTGCACAGATTGTTGCACCACATTAATGGAGTCACCAGAGTGTTGACCCCTGTCCACAGGTTACCCACATTAACAAGTTACATCTTCTTGCATGCAAGAGGCATACACAGTAAATGTTTTCAGTCATTTACTCATAGCTTAAAAGGTTGATCTGATTACACTATTGAAGACAGATCAAAAGGTTTAGATAATCAAAAGGTTTCCTCCTTTGAAAGTATGTGCGTGCAAAGTCTGGTATCTCAGATAAAGTAATTAAGCGTGCAGCATGAGGAAAAGTCATAGTATTCTAAGTTGCAAATACAAATAATGTTGCAAATGCACTCAATTGTTCAGTCAGGCCTCTGAATGTTATTTGTAGCAGATAATCTAATTTTGCAAAGATAAACAAATGACTTAGCAAAAGAGACTAGTTAACTCGTTACTGATATCTAGAAAATACACTTTGGTGTCACAGAGGAAATAATGACAAAATTCTGATACTCTTTAAAAACAAATGATAATACTACTATTATACTACTACTACTATAGTAATATTATAAACAACGTAACTAAGTATGTGTTTCTCTTAGGTATTGACGAAAAAATAAAGCCAATTTCTTTTAATCTTGTCTGAGATGGTGCTATGCTTCAGGTAACATTGTGCCATATTTTTGTTGCTGCCACTCTCTGTCACTGTTCCTGTGTAGTGTGTGGCTGGTAGACTTTTCCTTTTTAATATCCATTTTTTAGACACAAACAATTGTTTTATCCTGTTAATTTAACGTTGTCTATTAATGTTACAGACAAGCAGGGCTGATAATATTTGCTTCCACATTAATGTTACTGCTTTATTGTTCTCCATAGGCACTAGCTTAATAATAACAGATGGCTAATGTGGCTATAAGATAATTGCTAATAGTTAAACAGGAAACCTTAACATTTATGATTTATGGTAAGCGTTAAATGCCTCAGTGTTCCTGAAGTGGGAACAGAAATGTCTTCATGGAATTCCTTATAAAGTGTTGTTCAGTGTTATAGATCAACTTCAGCTGCTGAACACCACCCAACATTGTTCTTTACTTTAAAATCCATCACAAACTAACCTGTTTATCCTGCACGAAACAGCAGTATTTTAATAATAACGGAGTCTGTTTTCGAGGACATTTCACAATATGAAAAAACATAGCTTCACATCATATACAGATCCAATACCTGATTTTAAAAAATGAGGACATTGTGCCAGATTTGCTCAGTGGGTGAGCAGGTGACCATATGCCACATGGCTGGAGTGCAGCAGGCTGGGTTTGAGTCTGACCCACGGCCCTTTGCATCATAACTTCCCCTTCTCCCTCTCTTCACTTTCCTGTCTGCCTTCATTGTTCCACTATCAAATAAAAGCAAAAAATGCACCCTTAATGCAGCTTTAAATTTCCAATTTATCAAATGCCACTGAGCAGTTCTTACTTTTTAGATATATACCTCTGTAGTTTCCCCTTCCATCTGTGAGTGCCATCATTGCTCTCCCTGAGAAACACAGCTTGCAGACACACTTTGTGACAAACTGCACACAAGCAATTTGCGTTTGCTGATATTTGTTGAGCTCATAGACATGTTGCATTTGAAATGACCCACCACTTAAAGCACCTTACTCCCTTTATGCTCGCTCCTCTTCCATAACACTAGCTAGATGCTGAAGTACCTCAACCACAATTAATGGGCATCTACACCAAACACTCTGTTCTGATTGTCCCCGTCCACTTTAACCCCTAAGTATAGGCCTATAAGTGATGTATAAATTATGCTTTTCATTTTTCTGTGTATGATAAGTCCTGGCAATGGATACACAAATAAGATCTCTTGTAGTCATTCAGGTGTTATTGTTAAATAAAAATATCCCCAAAATGTGTTAAACCTAAAGTAACACCGCTGTTTTGAAAATTTTAAGAGTAGAAAATACAGATACTTGTATTAAAATGTAGAGAGCGAAAGTTAAGAGTTAAAGTAAGAAAAATAAATACTCAAGTAAAGTACAGATACCTGAAAATTCTAGCAAAGTACAGTAACAGTATTTGTACTTTGTTATGTCTCATCTTCTTCTCAAATTCCACAGAACTATATGCAATAGAATAATTTGGTAATGTGATGACATTTAATAACCAAAAGGTCAAAGATTAACCTTTCACAATGGGTTCACCCGAAACCGTGGCTGATTGTGACCTACACTCGTTTTCACACCTTGGCTCGTGTAATTAGGTAGAGTATCAATATCAATAGGGGGTTAGTGATAGGGCTCCACCTGTCGCTCTGAAGCTTTCGGATGAGAGGTGAAACATCTTCAAGGAAACTTAAAGAAGTCCAGATGCTTTTCTTTCCAAGCTCCTTAGAGTACGATGACCTGGATGACTGAGAAGCTTCACAGACATATTTACTTTGGCATGTTAATGTTTTACTTTTTTTCACTGGTATTCACAGCTATAACTCAGAAAAAAAGAAGGCGAGATTGTGACTGTGTTTTAATGAGACACAGAACTGGTGGCATTTACCTTTAGTTATCAGTTAGACATCTTTATTGTCTTCACTGCTCATATAAGTCTGACCTGAATCTAAACTGTAACCTGTCTGGTTGGCCTAGGAATACAAATGCATTTTGGTTAGTCTAGTTGAAAAATAATATTTTCTCCTCCCAAACCATGACAAGCTAGAAGGAAAAGCTCTGATAATTTCTCTTCTCGTTGTGTTTTTTTTCTGTCTTTACTGTATTTTTTGGGGGGCCACTTATCACTGCTAACAGCAGACAGGAATAGATTCATTCTTCCCTCCATAAATGTGCTATCTTTCTCTGAATTGAAGGCACTCTCCAGAGGTGCATAACTGCCGCAGCATTCTTGAGTGTGAAATACGGTCATTATCGAGCAGTTCTTGAGAAAATCTCTACTTCTTCCTGAAGGTGTAATGTGAACTTTCGTAAGAAGTGTTCCTCAGCTTAATAATGTACTGTGGCATAAAGCTGACAGTGTGCTGCCTGGTACAACTGAATCTATTATGTAAAAGAAAAAAAAATACCATGGTTTAAAACTGTGAGAGTGACATAAATAATTCAGATGTTAATGTTTGTCGTTACTTAATTATTGCTGAAGCAGAACAAAAAGTGCGTAAACGTCCGAGACAGTTTGTTCTGTTTCACAGTGTTCTCTCGCAGAGTTGATATTTAATACAACATTCGCTGTATCGAAACCTTTGTTACGACTGAAAGCTGTTTTCCCACATTCTTCTACTGAGTGGTCTCACATGACGTCACATGCGCATTGCTCTACAGCTGTCCGCCATGTTGGATGTGAATCAACCACATGGTTGTTAGATACAAATGTGTATATCACGGCTGGTTGACAGCAGTTCCCAGTAGTTTCTGGCCGTTGCTGGGTGAAAAGGGTTGCAAAGAAGTGGATGCACCAAAAACCTCCCAGTGAGTTTAGTTGCTTTGGTTGCTAGCAGATTCCCGTGGTTGCCTGTAGTTTTTCATGTCTGTCTGCAAATACTCGCTAACTACTACTAATTGGTAAATGAACTGGTTCTTATATCAGTAGCTTTTCGACTCTACCTACCTTATTCATCACACGATAGATGCATCAGAGAGAAATTACAAATGCCACAGAATGTCTTTTACATAATTTTTCTTTCTCATCAGTAAACCCTCATGCCTTACGAGTGGGGGATCTTTCTTCCCAGAGAAAACATTCCCATGAGCATACAAATTTTTTCACTCATGACTCATGAGTGCTTTGTATTAATTTGCAGTGACCCTTTCCTGTAAAGTGGCTCCAAATCATGCCAGTAAAATGTCCCTAAAACTGTAAGTTCCTGGAACCTTCACTGTCGGAGTCGGTCATTCTGTTTTTTCCCCTTAATTCATCATCAATCTGTAACATTCCCTGACTTTGACTCCATACTGTTAACATTCATATAAATATCTACTACAATATCTGATGGCTCACTACGAAAAACGTATGAATGAAATAAATTGTTATTGTGTTATTTTAGGCAGCTTTTGTCGGCATGCAGCTTGAACCACCACTGCGACCTCCGATTTCCAATGCAATTGGTTTTCCTCTTATTTTGGAGTCTTTTTATACAAACAAACAAATAGTAACTCTAGATTGTGGAACCTAAAAAAATAATAAATAAGCTGTCATTCATGAATACTGTAGTTAGTTGTTTGCTGTTCAGTTCATTTAAATTGGATATAGTTTATCCTCATGCTATTGCATTCTGGAGGTTCTAAAATTAAGATAAATTACCACCAGAAGTTAATTTAGATATGAAATATGAAGGGTATAACACACCACATCATTCTTTCTTTTTAAAAGGCTTTTAGCTTAGTAGTTGTTTTTTGAGTGACATAGGCACGGCACAAAAGCAGCAGCCGAAGTAAAACCTATTAATCTTGTGCTTTTTAAAATGCCTACATTGGTTTTGTGACTTGAAGCCTGCTTTAATTTCCCAGTTAATATACAAACTTAGCAGAGCTTTTATATTTAACCACATCTTTGTAGATTTATAAAGGGATCTGGTGCTGTTACCTTGGTTACCTTGGTCTTCTCTTCTGAAAGGCTTTAGAAATATTATATCACATTATATTATATATAATAGCAGGTATTTAGAAACATTTTTTGAGATGTAAGGAGAAATTTTACATAAGCACTCTTATGTTTCATTTACATATAGGGTGTCGTTTTAGAAAATGTTACCTGTCAGTACTTGTTTTTAGTGTGTAAATGTCACATAAAATCAGCAGTAGAAATGTTGTGCACTCAACAATGTGTGCAAAAGCTTTGTGATGTGAAACCTGCTTCTACTCCTCAGTTAATATACAACTCTGGCAGATCCTTTACAGATAGTCAGATGTGTTGCAGTGTGAAAGAACTCTGTTTTCTCCTCATGGAAACACTCAGAAGTATTTCACTAGGATGAAATTAAGACGTTTTACGCTTCCTGTAGTAAATCAGCTCTGCCATGATGCCTTTTACATTTCTAAAGAATTAACGGGTGTAGAATACAATTGATTTATTTGACTCTGACTGCAGTTTTAAAATTCTTTAAATAATTAATTCTTTGTTATACAACTTTAGCTCTTTCATCACTGACATGGAAGGCCAATCAGTTTTCCTCTCATCAAACTGCTTTAAATGTTTAAATCTTTTGTGATGAATGTGAAATCATGAAATCATTTAAGTGTTATTGATTTTAATCCTCTCTAAGTAAAGCCTCATTCTTTGTCCAGCCTGAGTGTTTTTACTTATCCCTCGTCGCAGTATTGACATGTTATCCTGTTTCATCTTAATCTTGTCATTCTGATGTTTTTCTCGTCTTGTGGTCTGACACATTCGGTGTGCACACTGTGTGTGCATGTGGACCTATGTGTATCTCTGCGGGTCTAAGATAGTGTTTCAAAGAACAGAGGGAGCTTACAGACACAGTGGAAGCTGCTGCTTGATAAGAGCAGAACAATTTCCAGAAAGTGGTAGAACATTTTTACCTGGTTTGACCCCTACTTGGTCTAAACATAAATATTTCAGCTACTCAACAGAAAAAAACTGAGGTTTGAAGAGATTTCCAGAACTCTGCTGTTCTTCAGGTAGTTTCATTGCAGTCGTAGA
Source organism: Simochromis diagramma (assembly GCF_900408965.1). Classification (NCBI taxonomy): domain Eukaryota; kingdom Metazoa; phylum Chordata; class Actinopteri; order Cichliformes; family Cichlidae; genus Simochromis; species Simochromis diagramma. Next base: position 12,498,540 of record NW_024387375.1, read on the forward strand.
AACAATGTTGGTATTTTTGTGTCATTATGTGAACAATAGAAGTTTCTGAGTTAAAGAGCAGTGCTTCTGATTACATGTCAAAACCAGGTGAATTCTTCTACTTTAAGGTGTAAAGTGGTTAGTTTGGTCAACCATGGTCAACATTTGTCGTAATGTCTGTAGTTTTACGCATAGAGGTTAAAATCATCTTCAAAAGACATAAAATTTAACGTTTTAAGCAAGAGAAGATTTTTTTTTCATGGTTTTAGAGTAGAAAAAGAAAAAATCATCACGTAGTTTGTAAAACTTTGAGCAGCCTAAGTGGTCTGAGCTCTCATATAATGTTTGCAAAGTCTTTATTAGGGTTATGACTTCATAGGCTATACAAAGCTATACAAACCCTCTGACTTGGGGAACATCTAAATAACTGCATAGCATCTATAGTCACATGCTTGGATTGTGAACAGAGAAGTTTCATTGTTGAGAATCGTCCATCTTTATTTCCCCTACTGCTTCCAGTGTGAAGGCACTGTGTGTCCATCTGGAGCACAGGGGAGCCGGTGACTTAACAAGGTCTGGAAATTTAAATAATTGCTTCTCATTAAGCAGCGGGAAGAAGATGGCAAAGTTTTGTCAGGTAGACAGTTCCACAGTTCACAGTGACTTAAAATCATAGTTAACAAGAACACCGGAGGACAAGTTGACTTCTGGAAGGTAAAGATATACTTTGAGAGAGCACTCTTTGTACATGTCAAGCAGGATTGATAGAAAGGCAAATCCTCTCTAAGTGTTTGACTGCATTAGACTGGAATAGTAATGCACATTCTGGTCTGTGCAGTGACACCTACACAAATATGACCTGTCTGCTTACTGCCAAGTGAGATATTTGCAAATTAATTTAAAAGAAAAGGAAAGAAAAGCCTGGAGTCTTTGGAGTTCAGTCCTGGGCACTGATGAAATTAAATTGAACTTTTTGGCCTGAATGAGCAACAGTGCTAGAAGCTGAAAAAGAGGAGGGTTTCAAAATTGGACAACGCGAGAGGTGCAAGCCAAGGTTTTGTCAGAGTTCCCAAGCTTAGCATCGGAAAAATAAAAGCTGAAGGAAGTCACAGAACTAGAAGCTTTATTCTGGAGGTGTAGGTTAAAATCCCCCCAGACAAGAACTGAAAGAATGTAGTGGCTATAAAAAGTGTTTATAAACTGATGGGCTGTTATTAAGTACTAACCATCAAGCCGCACATTTGCAAAGTTCATTTTCCCTTTCGTTTTTTTTTTAAAACTGTTATTTACTAAATAAAGAAAGAAAATATGTATCCTGCGAACTGTAAACCAGTCGCTGCTTAATATTTAAAGATGAGGAGATACAATATAAATTATAAACATGGATCATACGTGATCGAAGTTTGGATTATGTAGCTTTGTTGTCCTTGATTTTGTCGTACCTTATAATATGTTGGTTTAAAAAGGAAAAAGTAAGAAAGTATAATGAATAGTGTCGGGGGTATTGTACTAATTGTGTACGAGCAATGAATAATTCAGTCTGGATCGACTCCATGTCTACATTCTGTTCTTGTCATTTAGAATGAGCATGCTCTGAAGGACAGAGATACATACACCACAATAAACACATCTGATTAGAGTGCATACAGTATGTCTTAGCCTTGAGTGAACAGCTTGCAGTGGAGGAAGCAGGAGGGAAGATAGGAACCTGGCAAAATGATATGAAATTGCAAAAATTTATCTTTTGAGTGACAACTGCTGTCAGGAGTCAAGTTTTTGTACCAAAAAAGCAGCAGATGATCCGATAAAGCTAATTTTAGCTTGTTTATTGTTTTCGCTGGGGTTTTCTTTGTTACATTTTGTTACATGATAACAATTATTAACTACTTTTCATTTATATTAGTAGCAGTGTATACATGTGTATTATTAATAGCAAGAACTTAAACGTTCGAAAAGAACATTACAGATTACTAAAATAACTGATTAACTCGGACAAGTATTTTCAAAGTGCGTCAACAATTTCCCAAAATAATCTCAGGCTCCCAAAATCTGCATTTTTCATACATTCCAGCATCTCCTCCAGGCTTGGACAGCTCATAGCTGCTTTAGGAAATGGGTCAAGGCATCCTGCAGACTTAAGAGTGTGAATTAATGAAGACCTTTTTTCCCAACAGACTGGCTTTATTCTTAAATGTCAAAGCGTGGATGAGAATAACTGCAGAATTTTAAAATAGGGAAATAAATGCTCGGGAAAAAACGCTCTCTATTACTAGTGTATTAGTCATATACTATATAAGACGTAACTGATAAATAAACTGCAGCTTGTGCATTATTTGTGGTGTAGCAGAAACAATCCTAAATCTCTTCAAAAGATCTCTGGCTCCTAAGCTGTTCAAGCCCCATTTTTGTGAATGAATATTTTCTCTCTATATATATATTTAAACATCTGTAACCCCCCCCCCCCCCCCCAAAAAACTGCAGAACTCTTTTTTTTTTTTTCTTTGCATAGCCCATGTCATATATCGCCCTCTAGTGTTACCATGGGATATGTGCATGCAAAAACTGTAGCTGACACATACTTTACATGCTGACAGTGTGAGAGTTGAAACTAATAGATGAAATTTATTTTTATATAAGTTCACGCATAGAGTTTATTTGTATGTATGTTTGCTTTTGTTGTGTTTTTCTTTTCTTTTTTTTTACTTTATTTTAGGGAGAAATAGGCCAAAAATAAATACATTTTAGATGCAACTTCTGTATCTTTTCATTTTTGCTGGAACTGTGTGACACTGACTGTCACCCTGATTTTCTTGCAGCAGCCAGCAAAGCAGTCAGCAAAGCAGCCTGCAGAGTAGCCATGAAGACGAAAGCAATCGCTTCTTGACTCCATTGATCCGAGAGGAGAGGTGAGCAAGTGTGTAACTGCTGCACACATTTGCCTTTGCATGAGACACTTTTTATGTGGTAGAGCAAGAGGACTTTTAACATGTGTTAGCAAACCAAGTCGAAGCTGGGATTTGAAGGTCAAACCCAGGAAGTTATGTGCTACACTGCAAGGGTCACTCTGTAAGAATTTAATTTATCATTAGAGGAATTATGATGCTGTGAGCATCAGTGAGGGCACATACACTGTGTTTTGTGTGTCTATCTGATACAGTCATTCAAAGTGAAAGAACAATGAAGTCAGTGTTTTTGGTCATTTCATATGCAGTCTCTGGTTATTGCATATATTCTCCAGTAGAGGGCAGTCCAAGGTCTATTTCTTTTGCAAGTAGTGACGGTGAGGCAAAAAGATTGGTTGTGGCTTTACATTTAGATATTTCATCAGTTTCATAAAAATGCTAATTGAAGCCTCATTCAAAAAACCATTATTTTTTTCTTCGAGGGGCCTTGTTCTGTGAAAATGGATTCAAATGAAGCTTTTGAACTATCCATAAACTTGTAAATGCCACGCTCTGATTTTCCTTCTGATGTGACATTCATGAGAATTACAAACTGACAGAGAAGGTTCTTTTACTGGTGCCTACGCCGCAGTCATCTGAAAGCAGTGATATGTAACTTCTCCCACAGCAATTAGAGGCTCTGCGTCCCAGAGCTCAGCTCGAGTTGAGAGATTAGTTCTTTGTCACTCTTTGCTGCAGTTGTCACAGCATCACTACTGAAAAGTAAAATCAGTAACTGAATCTGGTGCTTAGGCGTGTGCATGTCTTTATTTGTCATACGTGTGTCGGCCTGTGATGTGATATCCAGTTTTTATGGCAATTTTTACAATCAGATAGTAAAGCTGTAGAGAAGCCTTGATAATACATGTAGTTTTCAGGCTGAGTAAAGGAAACAAAAGCAGAGTCTCTAGTGTGGTCTCTGTCCCTGCACAGCAAACCCATAAGGAAAAGATATATATAAATCTTATAAAGTTTGTATCTGTCTTGTGTGAAACTTGTATGAAAAGCATATAAGAGTGAAAACACATATAATATCCTTTGAAAAATTATATAATGAAACTTGTATGTTTTGGATACTTACTAAAACAATATATGAAAGTAATGAGAAAGTGGCCACTTTCATGAGTAAATCATGTAAGTTTTTACTATTTCTTTTCCATATGGGAACTTTAGCTGTTCATCTGCTATAAATATTAAAATAATAATTTTTAAAAAGATGAGGAAAAGGAACTTTGTTAGATCGCTGCAAAAATTAAACAGATTTTTGCATAAGAAAACCTGCACACCAAATTTATAAGTCTTTCAATCCAAGGGTGGTGCTTAAAATCACACCAGATAATGACAACCTGCAGGTAAAAAAACACAAGACTGTGTCAATAATTATTCTTCTAAACTGGCTAATTTCATGCTCATAATGTTATGTGGTGTGCCAAAAACAGAGTAGAATCTGGTTAAAATAAATAGTTTGTTGCTTTAGAGCAAATAAACTGCTGCTCATATTGTTCACGTGCAGAGCTAAGATTCAGTCAAGCATGATGCAAAAGTAGGACATCCTGAAGAGAAAATTTGCAAGAATCCCCTCCGTCTAGCCTCTGAATAACCACCCACTTAGTTGTCTTTGCTTTTAGCTCAGTCTACCAGAGCTGTGCACTACACCTCCACTGTTTCTCTCTGTCCTGCTCTCCCTCCCGCGCACTCTCCTCGCTCAGTGTCTCCTCTTACTCAAATCAGGAACAGCACCTGTGAAACCTATGGGATTTTTTGCCGCTCTTTTCTTTGCTGCACTGGTGATAGCTAGTGAGGTTTGTCTGCAGCAGCTGCAGGGAGAGCAGCGTTCTGTAGCCGGCTTTAGAGGGCACGGAATGTCATGTCTCCTCTGCAGGTAAAAACAGCTGGATTTCTGCCCGGCGGCTGCCTTCTCGCAAACTTCGCCCGTGTCGTCATCTCCATGCCAGTCACGCTTGTGTTTTTTGCTCTCTCTGCGTTTGTCTGTCTGCCTGGTGTGCTGCAGTTTTTGCTCGGTGTATGATGTGCGCAGCTGCATTTTCTGGTGAAGTGGCAGCAGGCTAACACAGTATGTGAACGTTTAGCTGCCTCAGCCAGATTATCAGGGCATCTGTGGAGGTTTTTGGGAGGGACGTGAAGACAAGTTTGCTCATTCCCTGTCATTGTCATGTTTTTGGTTTCGTTGCCTCTGACGCTTCTGCTCAACTCCTCCACTTTAACTGCAGATAGTGTTATGTAATATCACAATGTGACTTTGCTAAGTGAGTGTAATATGACTCATCGGTGAAGATGATGCAGCACATGATTGTGAGTTGTGAATGAAAATTTGTGCATTGTGAGACATGCCATCACCGGATCAATTTGCAGAATAGAGAATACGTTTATGTAACTACAGTGAAATTGCCAGGCTGTCATGTGACACTTAGCTTTAAACCCCCTCCCTTCTCAGAAGGTTTAAGTAATATATCCGCAGCTATATTTCCACCACCATATGAAGCACTACAATGCAGCAAGCAGACAGAGATAGACTTTATTTAATCATACACTGGGGAAGCTCACCTCCTCCAGATATCTATAACTAGATTATAAATGCTCAAATATTGAATTAATATGCACTGTGTGTTTTCATTCTTACATAATGATATCAAATTGTACACATTAGTAAATCATTATCCTGAATAAGTTTTTTCACATTCACAGCCAGCGGCTGCCCAGAGATTGTGGGTCTTGCACAGTCAATACCATTTTTGAATGCAAGGTGGTTGCACGGGTCGCCTGATAGGAGGCAACCTTTCTGCAAACAGTTGCAGTCTGATTTGGACTGACTGCAGTCACCCTCTGATTGTTGAAGGTTTGTAAATAATTGTACTTAATTTGTAAATGCAGACAGATTGCCAACATGCTGCCATCAGTCTGAATGAGTCTTTGTCAACTTAACGGGACAACTTGGTTTCAAGCAGGTTGTATTCTGGTTTTATTACTGTAGAACAGGAAGGCTCCTCAGTGTCTGGTGATTCCTGCTTCTAATTCCTTTCTTGTTTGGGTGGTTATTTGAGCTACTGTTGCTTTCCTGATAGTTCAAAGTAGTCCGACCAATCGTTTTTCCGGGGAAATCCCAGTAGGGACGCAGTTTCTGAAATACTGAGACCACTCTGTTTGGCATCAATCACCGTGCCACACTCAAAGTTTCTTCCCATCCTGATGCTCAGTTTGAACGTTGGCACGTCATCTGACCAGTGCCTACATCCCTAAATATAATTGCTTCCAAGTGATTGGCTGATTAGACCATTCTGTTAACAAGCAGTTGTGGACATGCGCCTCACCTCATGCGTCTCAGGTAAATTATAGTTAAACTATATGAATATATAATGAATGCAATAGATTCTTTACATGAGTTGTTCTAAAGTGAGGAGTTATAGTTATTTAGAAGAAAAAGAAAGTGTTTTTTTGATGTCACAACCACATAATATGATGCAGAGTGTTTCAGCTGTTAGATAAAAGCCGTGTCTGCAGTACGCTATGACTGAATGTGCATTTTCCCCCGTGCAGGTCTGACAGTGCAGCGGACAAAATCAGGTGAGTCTACTTCCTCATCGTCCCCGTAGAGGTGGTGGCATGCATCGTATGCTGGTGAGCTTATCCACCGTGACCAGCCTTACTGTCACCCCATCTGCCCTGGCCCCACCCACCCCTCATGTGACACAGATTCACGCCTTTGTCCACCAACCAAGGTGTCTGAATACGCTTTACATTTGGAGAGGCCAGCAGTGAATACAGTTGCAAGCCATGGAATGCCATTGTTATCTTTTATTGGACAAACAACATTAGACACAAACAGGGCTTTGTAGGTTGGGCACTGTTGTGGAGATTGTAGTCCTTTAGCTACCCAGCCGGTGGCAGGTCAGCACTGTGCACTCACACTGTGGGCACAGACACTTTGCTCTTTGGGGTGTGAAGGCTGTGCAAGAGAGACTGTGCTGGACCTGAAGCAAAAAGGTCCAAGGCGTACACTGGAAAGGTGAGTGTGATTGGCTACAAGCAAGTCTTTGACCGGCAGCATGACGGGAAATTATATAAGTTGCTGTTTCTACGTTTCTGACTTTAGGACTGCTCTCCAATGTTGAGTCAGAGTGTAGTCAACCCAGTAATAGATATACTGTACTAACTTTCAGACATGGTGTTGAGCATGTTTTATTTTATGTAGAAAGGGATACTGGCAGTTTGTTATGAGGCCATAACCATGTAAGCGCTTTGCTTTTTGATGTGTGCCTGTGTTTGATGCTCGCAGCGATCATTCAGGAGAAATGATGTTTGTGCAGCACATTTTCTGAGCTGAATGAACACTGTTATTATTCTGTGTTTGTGTGTGTGCAATCTGGTATGCGTGTGTCTGCTTTGGTATGCTTTGAGTGGTCAGTCATGCGAGTTTGGTGACAAGCAGGCCAGTCCAGGTTTAAACCACTAGGAGTCTCTGTACTCCGGCATTTAGTGCAATGCCTTTCAAGCCAGGAGCCGTGCCTTTTGTGGGAAAATTGATGGTAATTAGATGTTGATTTTCCTTTTCTTCCTAGTTAATGCTTGTTGAATTTGTGAGGACAAGGGACTCTGAGAATGTCTGAAATTTGTTTTGGATACACAGGTGGCTCAGCTGCATGTTGTATATGGTGGGCAAACCTTCTGAATGACAGTGGGTGTATTTTGTAATAGTGAGTGTTAACTATTAGTCCAAGAGATGCTGCTTTTGTTGCATTTTGTTTGATTGCCATCTTCACTTAAACACCTCTGCATTTTTAGAATGATTCATACATTCTGCTTCGGGTAGGATGGCAGAACAACAGAGGTGGATAACTGCCTATTGAGAGGAAAACACAGAACTGAATGGTTATGAGTGCATATGATAGAATATAATTAAACAATAGCAGTAAAATTTTTAATGATTAGTGAGATTAGTTGTTAAAAAACAAGATGTACTAACACCAGTCATACATTTAAAAAAAATAAGGGAGGAGGGGGAATTAAAAAATGCTGATCGTACTATTACAGTGCAATGTTTTGATGAGAAGTCTTAAATCCTTGCATTTTTATTAATGTTGCTGAAGCTGACGTCCCTCCGCAAAATGTGTTTCCCCACACAGCAGAAACTACTCTGAGCAAAGAGCTCAAGGTGTTGACCCAGTCGCCAAACTCCCTAAATCCAATCAAGCATGTGTGGGGTTAGGGATGGGTACCGGTTCTGACATAAACGGTAGTAACCAGACCGAAAAGCAGCGCACATTTCAGTGTTTTATTTCGGTGCTTTTTTTCCCCTGAGATGTCATGCACTTTGGATTCCAGCCAATCATTTTACCTTTGCGAGCGTAGTAGGCGGGCTCAGGTACGTACGTTCTTTTAGAGCAGAGCTACAGATTAAAAATGCCCAAGGCGAAGCGGTCAAAGTCTGGCTGTACTTCATAGCAAAAGATGCAAACTCAGCAGCCTGCAACAAGTGCTTTAAGGTGATACTGTGCAAAGGAGGTAACTCCTCGAATCTGATGAAACACCTGGCAACGTATAGCATTTTGTTAAAAGCCAAGAAATGCGGCGTATTCAATAGCTTGCTGCGAGACCTCACACCGTGCGTGCACATCTACTGCGGGTGGGTTGCCTGTTATCGGTCCGGAGTTAGCAACATCCCCCAAAAACACGAAGAGTAGAGTCCTGGCCCCTAGCCCTGCCAGTGTAGCAGAAATGATGACGGATGATGATGGCAGCAGCAGCCGTTCTTCTCTGCGTGAGTAGCTTAATGTTGTTCGTGTGTAATTTACGTTGAGTAGGCTAACCACGTTATTAAATTAATGCATGTAAGGTGAACTAGCAAACACCGTCATAGTTACATGTCTTCTTGTTTGATGGCAGATACTCCCTTCACCCTGGCCAAAAAGGCTAAAATGACCAAAGAAAAAGTGGAAAACAGCCAAACATGAGAGGTTTTTGGACAAAGTTTGTTTTTCATTGATTAAGCACTGCTTCCAGCCAAGAGTGATGCCATAAATCCCCTATAACTGCAGAAAAGGCTAACATTGTTATCTTTTTACAAAAAAACAGCTGAACATGAGAGGTTTTTGGACCAATTTTGTGTTCTCCATTCTTTAAGCACCGGTTCGAGCACCGTTTAAGCACCGGCACCGTTTCAAAAGTACCGGTTTGGTACTGGTATCGGATAAAACCTAAACGATACCCATCCCTATGTGGGGTACAGTGTGAAAAGAGCAATCCGTGAGGCCCATCCCACAGCCAACAGGACCTAAATCTATCTCCGTAGACCTTGTAACAGGGCTTCCAGTATTTCCTAAGTAGTGAGACAGACTGCTTAAGATCAATACTTATTTATAGGAGCACCTGTAAATAATGCATGCAAAAAGCCCTTCGGTTAGGTAAAATGTAATGCAAGTGTAATTAGAAACCTTTCAGTTTTGATGAGGAGAAAGAAGCTCCGATGCATTCTTTGCATGGAAAATTTAATGGGGTTACTCAGCAATTATCTACATATACATTTTCCAGGAAATTCGGAAAAATGGTTTGGAAAGTTCCATTGTTTTTCCTTTGATGGCAAAGTGAGAAAGAAATACAAAAGCCTAATAATGAGCACAACCTATATTTATTATAAATGTGATAATGTCTGCGTTATCCTGTGTTAAAGCACGTTGCCATACATGCTGGCTAGGTTTATGCTACATACATTAACATTATTAGCATTGTTTGAGTTCTGCCCAGCTCATTGGATAATAACTAATCTAATAATCACAGGCACCAGCCATATAAATGAAAACATTTGCCTCTGAAGGACTGACTGACTTTAGCTTGTGTTTCTTTGTTGTGTTGTTGTTGTTGTTTTTATGCTGCAGCCAACTACCAATCAAAACGTGGTCCATAAAGAGGCTCCTCATCAACTAAGATTTGGTTGGCTAATAATGGACACCCCTTATATTAGCTGTGATATTTATGCTTCTGAGATTCTTCCAAACAGTCCTGCCTTATCCTCTCTGCCTTTGCTCTAATGCCTGCATTGCTTTTCTGCCTTCTCAAATGCTGGATTATCGATCAATGTCTGTGGTTAGAGACATTAGCTTCCAGTGATGGAGGTCAGCATAATCTGATCTTGCCCTTTACTTTGTGAGACGGGCCCAGAAAAGCAAAGATTCAACATATTTGAAAACACACTAGTCTGGCTGTGGGTGACTTTCACTATACAGGCAAGAATTCACGTAACATATGAGATTTTTAATTTAAAAACAATAAATACATAAATAAAAATGAGCTAAAACTATGGATGCAATTTTTACCAGGTATTTCATGACCATTAAATTTTTTATTGACCAAAAAATATATATTTGTTTATAACATCCAGTGTTGAACCACCTACAGCTAATTCCTGCCTTACTCCACGTCTAGCTCAGGCTGTGACCTCAGAGGAGACTTTTTTGTTGTTTTTTAATTATTTATTTATTTATATAATAAATTTTCAGTGAGCACTTGCTAGAGCCATTACGTCTGGAAAGAGGAAATGAATGCATGACGCAGCTGCTGTTTCTTCTCCATATTCATTCAGTATCTGTGCGCATGCATTCACTGAAGCACTGATGTGGCATCCTCACAAGCATGCTGTGATGCGGTGGCTGAGGAACAGGAAAGCGTAACTGCAGCTTTTAGTGCAGACACGGAGACAGAGGGAAGCAGAACAGGATGGGGGGCTGATAAAGCAACGACAAGAGGAAAAGAGGTGAAGGACCACCCTCGTCGAGCATAACCGTTCGCAGGGAGCCTACCAAAGGGACCTACCCACACACACACACCATGACCAGGCAGCCAATCAGTGTGCTCACATCCTTGATCCATCCTCCCGCGTACAACTGCTCATCCATGGCTCTGCAAGCAGATGTGAGGTGATACAGTAGAAAGCGACTGTGAGAGCCACTTAGACTGAAAACACAAGCTCAGTGTGTGTTTTCTTTTTATTATTATTATTATTATTATTATTATTGTTATGTATAGGAAGGAAGGCAGTGATTTGACAATAGCTGGAATAATGAGCACCTGGTTCAGTTTCTGTCAAGATATAAGCATTTAGTCAGCCTGGACATCCTGCGGCTTCCGAACAAGCATTTTAGCTTTACAAGTGTCTGTATCACTTTGGTTTGCTTGCATCGGAGACATTATGTCTCATTTGACTGACACTGGATGTGCTGCTTGAAAGATAAGGACGACGGGGATTTCGACATTTGGTGATGATGACAAAACATGTTGGATAAGTGACACTTTGGCAACGGAACAAGGGAAGAGAGGCCATGAGAGCCAGGAGAGAGGCCAGGATGGTGTCTGCCTGTTCACCATGCACAAACATAAGGTCAGCTCTCATTTCTGTTACCGGTGTGCAGTTGCAGAATGTTTTCAGCCCTGGAGTTAAAGTGCAACAACCTCTATTCTTAATCCTAAACCGTAAAATAGTTTATAGCATTAGTATAAAGTATAAAATGTGTTAACATAAAAAGGTGTTATGAAGTGTCAAACGGGCTGACTAACTGTATCTATTATACAGATGTATGTGTATATATATACATATATATATATATATATATATATATATATATATATATATATATATATATATATAATATGTGTGTGTATGTATATATATATATATATATATAATGTGTGTGTGTGTATAAAATACATGGATAGCTACCTACGTATGTTCTCCTTAATCCAGATGTGCTCATTTAGCTATTTATTGTCTACAGAATTAAGTAATAATGTAGTGCTAATGTAGCCTCACTGACCAATTCACATGACTAAGATGGCCCTGGCATTATTTCCCTGCTGTACCCTTTTCTGTTTGACCTTTGCTGAAAAACTGTCCAAAGCAGGTTTTTAAATGTCAATTGCTTTAGCTTTTTTTGTTCTTCGAAGTTGCTTTATTATTTAAATATTTTATGAATGTCTTGCAGCTGTACACTAATATAAGGTTATGCATTTTTAGACATCGTACATTATGAAACATTGTTATACATGTAGATTCATAAATATAAGTTTAGTTCATATGATTTCGTAATGTGCTGCTGCAGGGACTACACTGTTTTCCATGTTTTTTGTAGGGTGGGGCTTGGGTTAAAATCACCATTAAACAACAACTTTTGGTCAGCTTTATCCTTTATATTTAATTGGGAGAAAGTGTCAGAGTGATTAATAAACACATTTCATTTTCCCTAACACTGATGAATAGCTACAGGGGTTTTGCAGAATAAATCACAATGTGCCTGTACAGTCGGCCTCTCACGCACACGCACAGCAGAGAGGATTTTCCAGCCGGCTTCTAAATCTCGGCTGTGATCTTTGCTGCCCAGATCCATTAAGGGCAATTTGGTTAGCTATACTTCACCTGTCGACAGGGATGCAGGACAGTCCTAGGGCTGTTTTAGGTTACCACCCTGTGATAAATACTCCTGGCAGGTATTACTGCACTACCTTTACATAACTGTCCCTTAGCTACTAAATGAATTACCAATAGATAAACATTAAAGATCAAGTGAAGTGGAAAAAAGAGGTCTTTTGAAGCATTATTTTGGATTCATTCATTGTTGCAGTTAAATATTTTCAGTCACATTTCATGTCACAGGATATGTATCAAAATGGTATTTTAAGAATATTCAAATTTTAAAAAGCAATTTGTTAACAGTTAAATATTATGATATGAACTAAGCTGCAATTTGTTAATATGCTGGGATAGTTGAAAGCTTGCAATATGCACACTGTAAGTATTTAAGTGTCTCCACTAATATATATTCACAAATATCTTTTTTTTAATCACATTTCAATTTTTATGAAAACTAAATTGCACACCAGTTGCACATGCATTTCGTTTTTCTTCCCTGTCATATACTTTGACATGAACGTTTTTTTACTTATATATATGATATATAAATAAACATTGAATCACATTAACTTGTCGAAGATCAAAGTTCTACCAAAATTATAATTACTTTCAATTACATGTAGTTGTAAATGAAAACGCTAAAGCTTAATGAGGTACTGTTGTTCCTAACCACTCATACGTTGGAAATAGAGTTAAAAATGTGTGGCTTTTCATATTTTCCTCCTAAAATGTGAGTTCTATGAGTTAATATGTTTGGATATCTCGGCCTTGGTTAGAGATACAGTTTGATGCACTGTATAGGAAAATTCAAATCTTTTAGCAATGACTGTAAGGCTCAAATATCATTTTTAGCTGCTGAAGATAGTGACATGCAAAACGGACCTAAAAAGAAATTCTAGAGCTCTTTTAAAGCTTCTTTAAAAACATCTCTAAACCTTTATAAGTAAGAGGGTTTTTTTCCCCTCCAACCTGTATTTTGAGCCAGTTGTCACACTGAAGGTGATTCATTAAGTCCTCCTGTCTAAAGACAATCTAACTGTCACTGGCAAACCCGCTTACTGCTTTCGTGAAAGGTCTTGTTTTCATGCTGGGTGGACATCTGCCTCACTGTAGAGTTACACAAGGAGATATGCCATGCACATATGCCGCCTAATGGCATGAAAACTAAGTATAGACCTGTCTTTGTCTTTCATGAATCACTTTCAAGACAGGTTTTTTATTGACCGCAATCCAGTTATGATTTCTTTAAGTCCACCTATACAGTCTTATTACTGAGGCATTGGTTTGCAGGAGAATTGGATCTATGGTTTATTACATCTCAATATAGTAAACTGGGGCACTCAAAGTATTGTATGTGGGTAAGGATAAGCAGACAGGCAGCACAGACTGCAGTCACCCCTGTACATCCAGGTTTGAGGTTTTCACATCAACTTACAGAACATAGTGTATCTGTTTGAGTGGGCCATGTGTTTGCATTCAGTGGGACCTTGATGCTGACTAATCACAGGGCCTCTTTTGACTCACTGTGTGATTCACTTATACTCATCAGCAAATCAGTCCCACTGATGAATATATCACTGCCCCTGCACACCAACATTGCATTCATTTTTTTATGCAGATATGCTGTATATGTTGTAGATGGAGAGCCAGAAGCACAGTTGTTTCAAATCATTATAAAAGTAACAATTACATAATTCGTGAGTAGTCTATTGATAATATTCTATAATCTATCAGTTATTTGTTGACACTTTCAAAAAAATGGCTTCATTGAGCCCAGGGTGGGTGACATTTTGAAGCTTTGTCTATTTAAATGTTTACAGTTTTCATTCAAAAACACTAAAATGATCATTCAACTGACAAAACAGATAGTTTTAGCAGCTCTGTTGATTATCTCAAACTCAAGCTCCAGGGGTTTACAGTGGGGCAAAAAAGTATTTAGTCAGCCACCGATTGTGCAAGTTCCCCCACTTAAAATGATGACAGAGGTCAGTAATTTGCACCAGAGGTACACTTCAACTGTGAGAGACAGAATGTGAAAAAAAAATCCATGAATTCACATGGTAGGATTTGTAAAGAATTTATTCGTAAATCAGGGTGGAAAATAAGTATTTGGTCACCTCAAACAAGGAAAATCTCTGGCTCTCACAGACGTGTAACGTCTTCTGTAAGAAGCTTTTCTGTCCCCCACTCGTTACCTGTATGAATGGCACCTGTTTGAACTCATCATCTGTATAAAAGACACCTGTCCACAGCCTCAAACAGTCAGACTCCAAACTCCGCCATGGCCAAGACCAAAGAGCTTTCGAAGGACACCAGGAAAAGTATTGTAGACCTGCACCAGACTGGGAAGAGTGAATCTACAATAGGCAAGCAGCTTGGTGTGAAAAAATCAACTGTGGGAGCAATCATCAGAAAATGGAAGACATACAAGACCACTGATAATCTCCCTCGATCTGGGGCTCCACGCAAGATCTCATCCCGTGGGGTCAAAATGATCATGAGAACGGTGAGCAAAGATCCCAGAACCACACGGGGGGACCTGGTGAATGACCTGCAGAGAGCTGGGACCAAAGTAACAAAGGTCACCATCAGTAACACACTACAACGGCAGGGAATCAAATCCCGCAGTGCCAGACGTGTTCCGCTGCTGAAGCCAGTGCATGTCCAGGCCCGTCTGAAGTTTGCCAGAGAGCACATGGATGATACAGCAGAGGATTGGGAGAATGTCATGTGGTCAGATGAAACCAAAGTAGAACTTTTTGGTATAAACTCAACTCGTCGTGTTTGGAGGAAGAAGAATACTGAGTTGCATCCCAAGAACACCATACCTACTGTGAAGCATGGGGGTGGAAACATCATGCTATGGGGCTGTTTTTCTGCCAAGGGGACAGGACGACTGATCCGTGTTAAGGACAGAATGAATGGGGCCATGTATCGTGAGATTTTGAGCCAAAACCTCCTTCCATCAGTGAGAACTTTGAAGATGAAACGAGGCTGGGTCTTCCAACATGACAATGATCCAAAACACACCGCCCGGGCAACAAAGGAGTGGCTCCGTAAGAAGCATTTGAAAGTCCTGGAGTGGCCTAGCCAGTCTCCAGACCTCAACCCCATAGAAAATCTGTGGCGGGAGTTGAAAGTCCGTGTTGCTCGGCGACAGCCCCAAAACATCACTGCTCTCGAGAAGATCTGCATGGAGGAATGGGCCAAAATACCAGCTACTGTGTGTGCAAACCTGGTAAAGACCTATAGTAAACGTTTGACCTCTGTTATTGCCAACAAAGGTTATGTTACAAAGTATTGAGTTGTATTTTTGTTATTGACCAAATACTTATTTTCCACCCTGATTTACGAATAAATTCTTTACAAATCCTACCATGTGGATTCATGGATTTTTTTTTCACATTCTGTCACAGTTGAAGTGTACCTCTGGTGCAAATTACTGACCTCTGTCATCATTTTAGGTGGGGGAACTTGCACAATCGGTGGCTGACTAAATACTTTTTTGCCCCACTGTAGCTGTTTAGAGATGTAAACTCCAAAGATCTCAGATTAAATTCTCTGCAGAAGTTTGCTTTTCTTACATAGCCGCTTTTACTGGAAGCCTGCTTTTCAGGTTTTATAAATCAAGTGGTGTAATCTGTCTTCAATAAATTGCCTTCCTCCATCAGAGGCGTGATTGATTTTTCCTCTAGCTGTTCCAAAGTCAGTCTTGATTATTCTTGCTAAGGCAGGGGTGTCAAACTCAAATACACAGTGGGCCAAAATTCAAAACTGGAACAAAGTCGCGGGCTAACGTTAATATTTATTGAAAAAAAAATCTTCCTCTAGATATAAGAATGAATCTTTTCTTATGGACTCAAACAAGTTTTGCTGAAAAACTGAATATGGAACAAGCAAAGCTTAATACTAAACAATATATATATTAGCTGTATAATACCAGTAGGCCAGCTCTAATAGTAATTTGGTATGGCTTCGCGGGCCAAATATAATTAGGCTGCGGGCCAAATTTGGCCCGCGGGCCAGAGTTTGACACCTATGTGCTAAGGGGTTCCTTTTTCCTGTGCCCCGCACCTCTGAAAAAGTACCAAAAAACCTGCTGAAGGAATTTGACACTAGAGCTGGGCGATATAAGATTTTTTCATATCACGATATGTTTTTTTCATTTCAGGCGATAACGATATCTATCACGATATAAGCCAAATAACTATATTTGTAAGATTTAAATGTGCCGTTGCTCACAAGTAAAATGTGAAATAATCAGCAGCTTGTTTTTATTTAAATATTTATTTCCCATAATAAGTTCAACAGGGTAGATGTACTTAAGGAACATGAGACTTTTTCAGATAAATAAAGGCAAATATCGCAAACTACACAAAAGGCAGCCGCTAAAGCGTTTAAGTTTCAAAATAGAACAAACGAAACAGACTACTAAATTGTCAATTCCACTTAGAAACAAAATATTAATTCTAAAAATAAATCTTAGTTTGTTTTACAGAAGAACAGACAAACTGACTAACTTTTGTCAATATCAAATAAACTGAGAACTAAAAGGAAATTCTCAATCTCTCCTTGTTGTATAGCTTAGCTTTTCAAACAGTTTTAACAGTTACTTTAGTCTGACAAAAGCCGAATGACGAATTAGCGCTTCCAGTCAGAGACTGAGGCTACGTCCACACGTACACGGGTATTTTTGAAAACGGAGATTTTCCGTTTTCGTTTTAAAAAATAATCCCGTCCACACATAAAGGCAGAAATGAAGGAAAACGCTGCTATGAACATGGCAAAGCAGCAGGTGGCGCTAGATTCCTAACCGTGCAGAAATGTTGGCCAATCAGAAGTCTAGAAGCCTCAGTGAGAAAAAGTAAACAAAGCTGGGGCATAGAAGCAGAACCAAGTCGTATGTGTGGAGGGACAGTAACTGTGTGTATATGTAAGCATTTAAACACTGCAGAGAGTAGAATTAACAGTAACAGTATTGTAGAAATTCATTTCACCGAAACAATAACGTGGCGCACAGTGTGACGTCAAAAAATGCGCACACCTTTGACGCTGCGTTTTCTCCGTTTTTCTAGTCCACACGTAAATGCAAAAACGGAGTTTTCAAAAATATCCACCCTGGCCGGAGTTTTTAAAAATCTTCGTTTTCAGTGACCAAAAACGCCGTTTACGTGTGGACGAAAGGTGCAAACGCATAGAAAAATCTGCGTTTTCAAAAATACCCGGGTACGTGTGGACATAGCCTGAGCATGCACCAGTTTATTGTATTTCCAGACTTGCTTTCGGCACAATTTACAGTGAACGCTACTCTGTTTTTTGTCAGACTTGAAATAGCCGAAATACCTTCACACTACGGAACTTCTATGGCTCTTCCGTTCGACAATCTCTCCGGCATTGGAACCATCATCTGTTTACTCTTCGGTAACCTTCGGTCACGCTCGGTTGATTTTTCTAGTCGGCACACTCGTTTCCTCCATTACCCGGGCGGTACGGTGGCTGGCTGCTTCCCAAACAAATACACATGTGCAGCTTGGCACTTGTGCTGTATGTGACAAGTCACGTGACGTGACGCTGCGGCTGTGATTGGTTCGGCTCTGCACTACTTAATTTGGATTGGCTGTTCTTTTTTTTCTTTTTCTTTTTTTTTAAGAGGACAAGAGCGGCGAGGTCTATCGCAATAGTTTAATTTTTCTATCGAGAAAAAGTTATATCGCAATACATATCGTTATCGTTCTATCGCCCAGCTCTATTTGACACTGTGCATTTATTTGACTCAAGGTAAGCTGCATTATACCGAAGCATTAGCTAAATAACCTCTATTCTGTATCTGCCGGTATTACTCCAGTTAATCAATTTCTCTTGGTGAAAAAGTATCAAATTTGATTACCTCACTGACGGGCATTGGGTCTGTACAAAGTGTTGCACAGCTGAACGAAGCTGCTGGGAAGCTCAGTCACGGGCAAAAAGAGTGGGAAGCCATAGCCCTGACTCAGGAGGCAAATGTATTGCAGCATAATACATTTGTATTATGTATTTGCTACATAGATGGAGGAGTGATTGAGAGCCTCTGATCACCATAATTCATGCATACACTGTCTTGAGTCACTGGCAGCAGTTGAGTTAGCAAACTACCCAGTAATATATTGGTTTATTTATTAAATGCAGATAAAAATGTATATGTAAATAAATGAGCATTCACTAATTTTTATTATATGCTGATTTTATTGGAAATAGACAGAATATTAACCAAAAATCCAGAAAAAAATACATCACATGAAAGTTAATTTGCGTGTCATTGTGTGACATAAGTATTTGTGCGCTTTCTTTCGAGCCTTCTCTGAATCATTTAGATGTTTACAGTCAAACTGAAGACTGGGCTGTACATGTGCCTTCTTAAGCAGGGGGACCTGCAAGATTTCAGTCCATTACGTTGTGTGTTACCAGTGTTCTTGGTGACTGTAGTCCCAACTCCCTTTAGATTATTAACAAGCTCTTCTTGTGTGGTTTTGGGCTAATCCACTTTTCTCATGGTTATACTCAGCCTACGAGGCACGATCTTCCATGTAGCTCCAGATTCAATTTCTTTTCATTTCCGAATAATCTCCCAAACAGCACTTCTTGCTGATGGTCTTGTAGCCCATTCTACCTTCTTTTGCAGGTCTAAAGTCTTGTCCCTGACGTCCTTTGACAGAAAAATCTGAGAATGGAAGAAGCTGATTTTGTGAGCAGGTGTGCTTAAATACAGTAGATCAGCGGTCCCCAACCCCCGGGCCAGTCCGTGAGTCGTTGAGCCTTGGATGTGAAAATTATGGTTTTCAGGGTTTTTATCGTTAACTTGGTTTCCCTGGGTCTTTTCCCGTGTTGTAGTTGTCTTATTTTGAAAGAAATATTTACGCGTTACCATAGCGACCAGAGAGCATTAAAGGGCAGAGAGGAGGATTATACTCTCAATGTTGTTGGCGCATTTTCAGGAGCACGCTGCTAATAAAGTTACACAATTACACAGTGAATTCACGTTTATTATTATATTTGCAAGATACCACAGTTTTTGTCTTGGTCATTAAAATGTTCCGTGGCACAAAAAAGGTTGGGGACCGCTGCAGTAGATGAGATCAGAAGCATCTGTTGTTGAGTAATTGACTGATTGATTGTAATGGAAGCCAGAATTCCAGCTTTCTTGTAGGACATCAAATACTTATTTCACTCAATGACATGAAAATTAATGCCTAACTTTTATGTAATGGTGTTTTTCTTCTGACTGGTTGGTTGATGTTCTGTCTCCATTAAAATGAAAAACCATAAAAATTAGAAAAATTAGAAATTCAGCAGGAGATCAAATAATTATATCCCCCACTTTCCCTGAAGTTATTTTAAATTCCCTAAATTGGATGTTTAGCAGCTGATATCAGGACATATTAAGTCCCTTAGGCCTTGAAATTTGAGTCCAAGTGCTCACAAGTAACCACAGTGAAATAGCTGAGAGTCAGTTTCTTGGCCGTCTTGAGACCAAGATCTGCTTTGTTACTCGTGAAAAGGTCATCTTGCCCATCTACAGAAACCACAACACATAAAAGGTTGCATTTAGTTCAACCATCCAGAGGATCATATTATAAATATTCTTCTCATTTACTCTTCTCTACCTTTACTGATAGGCCAAGCAAAAGAAGTGGAAGAAACTGATATGGAAACCTCAAAGGTAGGATGTATCTCAAAAGACACACACAGCAGTGATATTGTGTGGCAGTTTGGGTGTGAGTCATGTCTTTAAGGACAAACAGTACTTTCTAGCACATCATGCAGTCCTTCATTCTCTAAATGTACTTGCCTATAATATCATGTTTTTAATAAAAAAAAATACTTTCTTAACATAAAGACCTGCAAGTTATTACCTCTGAAAATGCCATGCTCAGGTCCACCAAGAGAGGGCGCTGTTTTGACATGTCTTAAATCCCAAGATGCATTTCTGCCTTCCATCAGCCTCTTATGGTCCTCAGATTTCACAGTGAGGAAGATCCAGGAGCAAAACTGCTGTTGCATCATTTAACGATCATCCTGATCCTGATCATCATTTCAGGAGCGCAACCCAGTTATGTGAAACTGTGCTTGTTCTTGCATCCAGAATCTAACTACCCAAAAGCCTCGCTGAAAGGACATGGCTGTAGGCAAACTGGAAAGATTAAAAAAGAAGTTACACGCCACTGATTATGCAATATCAGTTTATTAGTGAAGCGAGGTTTTACTCAGCCTGTCTATAATTGCGCAGTATCTTCTATCTTATTTCCTAGTGTTTTGGGAGTCACTCACTCAGGACTAAATGTCAGAATATCTTTGTTCCAGTTCTGCTTCTTGATTAACTTTCTCTCGAGAGTCCTTTCCTGGCACCGCCGTATCCCATTCTTATCCAGTTTATAATAAAATTTCACGAGTGCTTAAAGCATGTACATCAGAATCAATTCCCTGCACATGATTATTACCAGCAGGAGATTATGTTGTGAATAACACCGTACGTTTCTAACGACCGAGCTGATTTTTATGAAAGTTAGTCGGAGCATTTGCGAAGAAATTCCTCATAACACTAGGTCATTAGAGGACTCTGTCCCTCTCCCTTGAATTTGACCGTATTGATGTAATCCACTGTTTCCAGTTTTCACCCACAAAATAGGCTTGTTGCGTAAATAAAAGAAAGATGAAAAAAGAATTGAGAGGAGTGCATCAATGCAAAATTGAGACCTTGTTGTTGCTTTGTCACCATGAGTGACACAGATCAGTTGTGTGGCTCAAAATAGCTCAAACGTAGTTGTTGAATGCCTTATTGACGACAGTGGCATAGCAACGAGTAGTACGCAGTGTGTGTGTGTGCTCAGGTGGGCCTTAGCATTTTGTTTCACGGACTACATCTGCGTGTTTATGTGAAGAAAGCACCCAAGGTCCACATGTGGCCCTGAAGCAGCAGTTTGGGCTGCTTCTGATGGTAGCAGGGTCGTCTCTGGCAACAGCCCTGACTGACTAGAAGTGAGGATTGTTGGGGAGGGGTCAGTCAATATCTCTTCACCCAATACCTTATCTCGCCACTGCTCTATAGCCAGAGTCCTTTCATATAAAAATAGCATCCCTCACTCAGCCTTCAAGCTTTTGCTTCAGAGCGGACGAGTGTTTGCACGTCATTGGCACTTAAATACCACTGATAAACGCGCTAATGTAGACCGAACGCCATCATAGGGTGGACACTAGACTTCAAGTTAAGTTAAACCCAAGCAAGGACATGAGCAAGAGCATGAAGACACAGATTGGTTATTCTTTCACTCATTGGGGCCTCTGAGTGTTTCCAATGTTGAATGAGCTCTCTGACAAAACCTCATCTGATTGTGCTGGCGTCCACACCACGGCATTTCTCACTTCTTAAAGACAAGGTCATCTGGACCTTTTTCATACACAGACACAAAGAAAGATGTTGGTGACAGTGAGAAGGTTTTTGATATTCATACCAAAACAAATCAAGTACTGATAATAAAAAAAGGAACAGAGCTACTTTAATCTTGGGTGTATATATAATGAAATATTACTTTCCAGTAAATGGAAAGCACGGCTTCCCCAGACGACTCTTTGACATTTCTGTCCTTAGACAAAAGTGTCAGCAATGCAGTGTTACAGCAGCAGCTAAAACCTATACCGTACACTACTGGATGTGGACTAGATCTGGAGAGATCAGCGAAACCCGATCTGTGTCATGACATCATTTTTCTGAATGGCGCATCTGTGTATTTGAGGAGCTCAGGGTCATGGAAGTGATGAGTCACTGATGTGGTGCATTAGAGAGTAGACGTTACACTTTTCTGTTTTTTTTCTGCTGGTAACTAAATGACATCATGATTAGTGAATTCAATTGTTTGAACCTCAAGGAGTCACGATTCGTGAAGTCAAGCGTTTCAGACCTCTCACGCAATTTATTCCTTCAAAGGTCAATGCACTTCATTAAAAGCCTCTTAAAAGTTGCCAGGTAGCTGCATTTCAGCCAAAAGAGGTGTATTTTAACATCATGTGTTAGCATAAGTTTCCAAGCTAAAATGCTTTTTCTGCTCCATCCATTAGTCAGCTGTACCATGGATGGATGGATGGATAATCCCTAAAAAGAAAAATTTAGGTTGGAGGCACTTCTCCGTTCTAAACACATATAGAGATCCATAAGAGATATAAGATATATATTTTTTTATAAACTACACAAGAAAAAAGAAAGTCTAAGTCAGGGGTTTTTCAAAAAGATTGAATATCAGTATCACGTTCCACAATTTTATGAGTGAGGCTGCCAATAAATGAAGCAGCATTGAGGTTTATCATAAGCATCTTCTTAAAGTACTCAGGGTGGGAGACGAGCAGAGCTCACACAGTGGCTGCTAAAATCATTTTAAGCATCATTAGCAGCTTACAGCGGGAAGGAGATTGAAGACCAAGCACAGTAGTTTAGTTAGTAGTAAATATATTACATAAATATATTACAAGGTGTCAGTTTGCAATTTGAAGATGTTTGAAACACACTCAGTAATGACCTGAGGAAATATATAATTTTTACTGATGGGAATGACTGAGTGACACCATCAGATGTCCTCCATTCACACTGTTAGTGGGAGTGGAGCTGCCATCGATCAATTTTATGAAAAGTTAATCAAGAAGTACAATGGGCCCAGATCGGTGCACAAATCACGCTTAAAGGTTTTTCGCACACAAATCAATGATTTATCAATATTTTTTTCAGACCAACATTTGTTCATATTTTCCCCAAAAAATGTCCCTCTGACCAGTGAAGGCCTGGCAGGCTTAAGACATGTAAAGTATTAAGTGTTCAACAGGAATTCTGCTACTAGTATTTTCTTGTTATTGTTATTGTTGTTGTTGTTGCCTTTTGGTCATTTTTTCAATGCTGCCTAAAAGACCATAAACCACAAAGTGCTTAGAATTGCAACTAAATAAAGCAACAAAAAAAAAAAGACACTGAATATCAGAAAACCAAACACTAAAAGGAAACATGTAGACTTTTATCTTTTCATTTAAATCTATTCCAGTATTCCTTATCTGATCTCACCCTATGTTAAATTGTCTATTGTCTAATAGTCTAATTTTTTGGCACTATCCCAGGGAAGCTGGAGAAACTGGATTTTCCTTTTCCCCTATTGCCGGGAGTTTCTCATCTCCAACTGACAGATCACGCACTCTTTTGTCCTCCACCTGTTTTCTTTTTTTACTTGTAGTCTGTTAGTCTCTTCTTACCTTTCTTTTTCTCATTTTTTTTTACTACCACAGCATCTGTTTTAATTTTAAAACATACTTAGATCCTCTGTTATTTTAGTCTGAGCCATGCTTTTTCATTTGTTTGTTTTATATGTTTTGTTTTTACTCTCATTACTCCCATGGAACCACTTTTGTAACCTTTGTCTTCTCTGACTTCCTCTTTGGACACAATAGTTTTAGTTCTGCTAGTCTGCTTCACATATATGTAGCTTGCACAACACTGTTGGTTCAGAATGAATCTGATGTACTAACAAGTGCACAGTGGTAAGAACAAAATAGGCTGGTGTGCACGTGTAAGAAACCTGACGGTAATTTTGCGTGCACACTTTTTTGTGCAGGGTAGGAATGTTTCCATGCACATGTTTGTAAATGAAGGCCAATATCTCAAAACCACGATTAAGCTTTACTGAAGCTAAAAAATTGGACTAGCCTACCCATATTGTTTAAAAGCTGTTACCTTACAAACTAGGCTATTTCCATGTGTTTGGGGCTATTTATCAAACATTCAAACTGGTGTTATTTTTCACTGTGTTTTGCTGAAGAACGGTGAAATGATTTGAAATGAAGTTATGGATAAAATCCAGATCATAAAAGAAAAAGAACTACAACTCTACCAGACTCCAGCTACCATGTTACTGTTTATAATGTGTTGTCTACTTACTAATCCTCAAGCCTACACCCACGTTGTTGTTTAGGTTTTTAATCCCAAAATCCCGTTCTCCTCCTTTTCTCTTCTTTGTTTAGTAATTATGGATGTGTGCGTTGCAGGTTTGTTTTAAAAGAAACATCGACCCATTTCCATCTTGCTTGTTTCAGCAGAAACAGGAAGTGGAAGGCTGTTTTTTTGGGGTTTTTTTTAAAGAGTGCTTTAATGTCAGCACGTGCAGTACTTTGTTCTTTTATTCATGGCACACGTGCCAAGCAGGCAGAAGGCCATCTGTACTTTACTTTATCACTTTGTGGGTCAACCTGATATTGAACGTGACGACTGTCCCTTTGCAGTGTTGCTTGATTCTTGCCATTAAACATAAACATATTTTACCATTGGATCAGTCTGGTTTTCCTTACACTACTTTTATTTTTATGTCAGTGTTGGCCGTCTGCATATTGTCTCTTTTGTCCTCGGTGCGATGCCTGCTGCTTGTGTGTTTTCAACAGAATATTAAATTTCACTAAGCCATCCTGAGCTGATGTTTGTTGTGTGCTGTTGTCCGATGTTTGCATCTGTTCAGACTTATTCTTACTGTGAGACGTTGGCTGTGTCCCCGGCTTATCTGTTGCTTCTGTTAGTCGTGCACGTCAGCTTGCATCGCTGTGTCATCATCTCATCTCAACATCGCTCATATGACTTAAGGGTTTTATTCATTCCTCTTCACATTATAATCATGAACGTTTAGTAACGTTTGAGTTCACATACTGACGTTTTTTAACCTCTGATATTTTTCACTGATTTGGTTTTCATCTTATTCCAAATATAATGTTTGTATCTGTTTGTCTTTTTTCTTCTTCCTTCAAACAGCAAACTACAAAGAAATGCTATTGTTGATGTGTACCCACGTGCATATACGATGTACGCCTGTGTTTGCGGGCTGTAAAAGTGTGCTCTCTCTCCCCACGCTGTGACCTTGGGAACTCAGATTATCCAACATGGTCAGTTAATCGATAAACAAAACTGTCAGCTGGTCACGTGACCACCAATTTCCCCCTCTGTGGTCACAGAGTAAAGATGAACGTGGGAGGGTCATCCATATTGACAGAAACCAGTGCCAGAGTAATCCATTCTCAGCTTCAGAGTAAGAAATGCCCCGCGGGCAGAATGAGTGAGTCACACTCACCACACCATCCAATCCCACAAGGCAGTGTAGAGGGATTAATGCAGATTATCTGCCAATGCTATTCTTAGATATAAATGAAAAATCTCTGGATCAGATTATGGTTCAAGGAATGCTAAAAAACGAAGCTGAGAAATCACATGACCAGTGTTTTGCAGACTTACAAGGACCTACTATCCGTAACGCCTATTCAATAAAATACTGTATTAGTGTAAATAAACATAAAATTTTATGTCTTTGGGTGAAAAAAGGAAATGTTGAACACATTATTTATTTAACATTTAAAGTTTATTTTAGAGTTTATCCTGACAATAAGTCATTTTTCCTGATCCCATATTGAATACTTTTATAATAACACTTTATCTGAACATAACAAATATTTTTCTGCAGAAGACTCAGCTACTCAGTGACCAGCAGGTGGCGTCGGTGAGAGTCAAACAGTCAGTGACTGTTTGAGTCTTCACCAGAGGAGCTGTCCTTTCAGCACCCCGTGTCTCCTGTGTCTGAGCTCAAGCCCTGTCAAGATTCAAACTACAGATACACACGAAGAAACCTGTGATATAGAAAAATCAATGAAGTTTACAAAGGCAGCAGAACTAGTAAAATGTCACAGAGACCCATCTGGTGATAGTGACAGAAATGAACAATGCATGCTCCGTGTTGCAGTTGCTTTACAATAGCTGGGTTCTGCTTTCATTAAAGACTGAAAGCCTTGGCAGGTGACATTTCACTAACTAATCTGTGAAAGACTCCCTGGAATTTTCCAGAAATCATGACCACCACTAATCTTACATGGAACATATTCACATCATTATTTTTTTTTCATTATTTTTATTCTTTTATTTATTTAGTTCCCTGGGTTTTTTTTAGCAGTCTAAAATAAGGTGTGCACCATATGGCCACTGTGTGAGATGAGTCTTTTTATTTGAATGAAGTTCAAGCTCTCACAGCTTTATCCTGGGAGAGCGATTAGAGTGCTCTCACCTCACTTCCTTCCCTCTTTTCCTTTCCTCACTTTTTGCCCCTTTCTCCACAGTCCTATTGCATTCACATTAGCTGCGAATGCTGGCTAACAGTAGAGAAAGAGGCTGTCCATCTGTCTGCTCTTGCCCACTCCTGGTGAAGCGATGAAAGTTGCACTCACTGAGCGTTGTCACCGTGAGAGTTTTTCATGATAAAAGTAATCACAGTGGGGTCTGGGGGCCTTTTGAGAGTGAGCAGCTGCTGTCTATTCCCTCTTTTAGTCATGGAGCACAATTTGCAATCCTCTGAGATAAGACATGCTCAAATGTGCAAAGATGAATTTATGCTGCTGACATATTATAGACATTAGAAATTATTTGCCAGACTACTGTAAAATAATGTATAGCAGCTCAGTATCATTCACAAAACCGCAAAAAAATATAGATTTTCAAAAATCTTGCATGCTTACGTTATTCAGCACTTCTTAATGTGTGCATTAGCAACCACATACACTCACAGTAATCCACCAGTTAGCAAGCTCCATCCAGAGACGGTGTATGGGTGCATGACGTAGACATAGACCTGCTAAGTAACGTGTTAAATATTAGAAGCGGTGAAGGTTAACTGATTTAACACAATATGTGTTCCCAAATACTCGATATAGAGATACAAGTTCTAGACTCACATCTGAGTAGATTATGATGTTGTTCCCTCTCTTCTACATATATCTTCTGATTTGTTACAGTTCAGAGCATGATTGCATTGCCATAAATAGATGAGTTGTTATACTCCGCTGCCACGGCTCATACTTTAATCAGAAATCTCTGTGGCGTTAATGCAGCATTATAGCAACACAGGAGTTTTCTATGTGTGGAGCGAGGTGTTGGCTTAGAACTGTCTTTAACTTTGGCCTACTGGCTGTGACTGGAGCATATTAATGTTATTCGCAGACTGAAGTACTCAATTTTATCTGTATTATCTGCGTGCTATCATTTTATTTATTGGTCAGGCATGTGCTCACTCACGTGGCAACATCTACATTTTAGAAATCAAAGTGAGTGATTGAAGGTCAGTGGCTCAGGCTGAGTTCAATAATAACTTATTATAACGAAACTGTGCTTTAATAAAACTGCTTACACAGTTTAACCATAGGTTGTGATAATAAAACAAATGCATTCAAACAACAGAAAAAGACATCTCTCCAAAACAAACATGTTTCAGTAAAATAAGAGGTCTACATTCGAATCAGAATATTTTATTAATAATTGAGGAAATTATTAGAATTGTTATTCTAGATCTTTAGAGCATGTGTGTGTTGCATCTGTTATGGTATTAGTCACCCCTAATGAGGTGTAATTCGTGTGCAGTGCTTTAAGAAGATTAAACAGGAAGAATGGGCTGCACCTTCACCCAGCGTCGGTGCTAAAGTCAGTCATAGTTTTTGATGATAGCTTCTGTTAAAGTGAATGATCAGCTGCTCTCTGAACCCTGTGGCCTCTAGTGATCCAGGGAAGAGATAAGCAGCTACTTCTGTGTTCAGTGGACCGCAAACTTGAAAGCACGAAATACTCAGCCATTCGTTTATGTGTCCTTTTTTTGTATTAGTGGCCTTTGCTATATTTTACAGCCATTCAATGGTTGCGAGGCACAGACTGTAGTTCAAAGATGAGCGAGACAGATTTGTCACTCCACATTTCTGGATATTTTCTTCAGAAAGTTGAGTTATCATTTATAGATCGTCAACCTGCTGCTCACTGATATAGTTTAAGATTAAAATGACTGACCTCACTGAGCTCAGTGTTATGATGTTCATGCGCTAAGCCTAACGGGGCGGAAATAATAACATATGATTCTGAAGGGGACCAATCGCCCTTTTTCTCAAATATCCTCAAAATGTCCCCGCCGTTTGTTGGTAATTTAATTAAAAGCTTTTGCTTTTACTACTACCACGCACCAGTGCCTGAAAAATAATGAGCAAATGGAATCATAATCATAATCCCATAACTAAAATATACTCTAGTTTTTTGAGTGGTTTGTTGCTTTAGCTTAGCAGAAGCTGCTGCTAAAAAAGCCACGTGTAGGTATAATAAATGTCAAACACTGCACTTCTCTCAAAAATAAAACTACAAATCTTTTGGAAAACTAGAATAACAGCATAATACAGTCACTGGCTAGGTTGGATAGTTCCCATTATTTGTTGACTGGGCAGTTATTGCTGACAGACTTATGAACCCAGCACCCAGAACTATCCCCCACCAAATAGGGCAGTTTGATTTAAAGTCAAGTTACTGCAGTTATAAAACACTTACTAGCCAACTAAGCAAACTGAGTTACCATGAAGGCCATCTGATTCATCATGTGTGCAGGCCACATAGCTATAAACACAAGTACCCCACTACACTCAATGCATTAAGAGATTAACAGGGTTAGCCGCTGACACAGATCAGGGGTGGAGACGAGTACGAGAGGAAAGAATTGCAGCAGTTTCCCTCAAATAATGCTGTTCTTGTATAGTCGGAGTTGAGCACAGGGGTAAATGCAAAGAGGATGTTATGGCAGGAGCCTACCACCCTGCTCTAGCCCTCTCTGCTGGGCTAGTTATGCTTATCTTGGAGAGAAATAGAGAAAGAGAGCCATCTAGGGAAAAGGACAGAGAGAACAGGAGGGAGGGGGAGGGAGGGTAGAGATCCTGCGCCTGCTCATAGTGAGCACAGCAAGTGCAGCTTTCATCCGCAGCGGAGGCTGAGGCAGAGAGCGTTAGAGTGAGCGAACAGAAGCTTGAAGCGACAGTGTGCGAGCCTGATTGAAAGCCGACCAGGCTTTAAAGAAAGGAGCAGCAACTAGCCATGTTGGCTTTTATTTGCAATCACTAGCCCTCGTGCTTCTGCTGCATGCTGCAGCTTGCTTTGCGAATGTTGCAGTGCAGGTCACCTCCTTCTCTTTTGGGAAAAATGAGGAACCCCAGGGAGGTGTGAATTTCTGGCACAAGTGCTCAGCACTGCGGCATCTTGATCCGAGCGAAGGAATGTAGCAGAGAGGTTGGAGAAAGCCGAGAGGATCATCCATCCAGACTTCGGTTCCCGACCATCCGTCAGCCTGTGCGTGTCTCTCTTCCCTTCTTCTCCCTGTGCATCTCTCCTGCTCTGTGTATGGGAGGTGAGGCACTGGCAGGCTGTCAGTCAGCATGCGGCGGTGTGAACGGGCAGCCCAGTGCCCACAACACGCTATGGATATCAGACACTCCTCGCTGTACTAATGAAAGGCTTCAAGCTCGCCTGGTAAGAAAAGACAAGGAGATGTGGCACTCCGAATGTGTGTGTTTGAAATGTTACCGTTATTTCCTCCCCCAAATAGCCGTGAGGCTGTCATGAATGCAAAGCACAACCCAGTCCAGCATCTAGATGTCTGGGCTATTTTCTGGTATTTTGTCCTCTGTGGCTTTAATGACATATGTCATCCTAAGATGACATTCTCTTTAATGAGGCTTGATGGATGTTTATTTAGCTGTGCTTATTAAATCGAGCACATATCCGTCTGTCTAACACCTGTGTATTTCTACACCCTTATGTAAATCGCTAGAAACTGGCATGTAATGAGGGCTAGATCACGACCAGTAAGCTGTGACCAGAGCGTGTGCATCCGGTGGGGCCAGTGTGGTGTAGCGTGCTTTTCCCGCTGTGACTATAGCGACCCTGCTCTTCTCCCCTCTGGCTGGCTCAGTGTGAAAGGAGCAGCTGAGGAGAGACACTCACGTGGCTGCCTGGAAAAGAGCATGCACATGCTCCCTCGGTCTCTCCGCGGCTTTCGCTCTCGCCTTCCCCCCTGCCTGTTTTCCTGCTCCTTCCTTATCACACATAGACACACAGATTCAGCACCAGCAAGTAATTCTACTCTCACTTTCTTTTCTAGCCTGTCTTGCTGCACTGTGCGCTCCCCGTGCACTCTTCTATCGTCCATCTTTTTATCCTCTCCTCCCCCTGTGTTTGTTTATGCTCCTCCTCCTCCTCTTGCTTGATATTTTTAGAGACGAATTACGGCACACTGCAGGAAGAAAAAAAACTGGAGGGGGAGCAGTTTCGGCAACGTGCGTCCCACTTCCTTCCTTCCTTCTCACTTTCATGAGGACTTCTTCTCTTTCCTGCAGGACGTCTTCTTCTTTTTTCCTAATGTCTCTCTTTTATTATCTCTGTTTTCTTGCGTCTCTTCTCTTTTTCATCTCTTTTCTGCTCTCCTTTTTGTTTATGCATTTCAGACATATCACATAACCCCCCGGGTATTTCGAGATGCAGACAGCAGCTTTGAATTTTTCCTCTCAGGCCTTCATAAAACGAATCATATTGAGTGCATATATGTTCGTGTCAGCCAATTTGTCCTCTGTTTGCATCCATACAGGACCCTTAGAGGACCCTGTTTGGCTGGTTAGCATGCATGTCCTGCTCTTATGGGGCAGAAATGCATGCACATGCTATTGATGTCTTTATGATCTGTTGCCTGTTTCACATTTATCACTGAGATGATTGAGCACTAAACTCACTACTGTCAGTATTTATGACACTATTCTCCATCCTTCAAGGAGCAATCTGCTTTGTAGGCAAAACAGTGCGACCTGCAGGTCATTCCATACCTCTATCACTTCATTTTGTTATTAAGGTTATAAATCAGGAGCTGACACTGGACATGCAGTTCTTATTAATATCAGTGGGATGAGGACATATCTGCGCTCATCAATGTATTAAAGAAATCCAGTGTGGGGTTTGTTGTTTACTTGCTAATCAGAAGACATGGAATAGGGAAGAAGAAGAGAGACAGGATATGTGCGCACATGTTTGTGTGTGTGAGAAAGGGAAGGGGGAAGGAGGGAGATTGCTCAGGATTTGACGGTGTCCGCAGTGTATGGATGTTTGCTCTTGGTATGACATTTGGCCTGACTTAAATCTGCTCACAAACACACACACACACACACACACACATTTACTCACACGCAGATGTGCACATACAGCCAACAGCAGCTGTAGCAACAAGGCACTGACAGCAGGCTAGAGCTGGAGCTTACTCACTGCACGTGGCACGAGCCAGTTGTTGCTGCAGGATAGGTGGACAGACTGTGAGTGTGCAGACTCGCATACAGAAACATGTGTGTTTTGCTTCGCCCCAAACATGTCTAGTTAGTTGTTTAGCTCCTCTGTCTATAATGACATTACTGATCGTAGATGGCGAATGCATGTCCTTCCCCTGCTTCGCGTCATGCTAAGGCAGCAAGTGGCATTGAGGAGTCGTTCCATCCACGACTTGGATTTGTATTCCCCTCTGCGGCTGTGGAACAGAGCTCTGTCACTACCTCAGCTATCTACATGTATGTGCTGTGTCCGTATACACTGCTGTCATACACAGAGTCAAAACAGCAGGGATATTTAGATACTCGCACCTAGCAAAGCATTTGCATAGATGCTTTAGATCCTCGTGTGCATACATAGAATCCAAAGCTTCGGGCAGTTAATATCCAGTGCTGAGCTCTCTGGGCTATTTTAGGCTGACTTGAAAATTGTAGCTCCCAGGCCTCTGTACAGAGAACGTTTAATTTAGCACAGTATATGTATGGTGTTAGAGAGAGAGAAGGAAAAGACTGTGCCTCTGTGTGAACTGCTGATTGTCCAGCTGGTCCTCCAGAGCCATTAGAGGTGTCAGATGTGATCAACCCCCTGCATTGAAAACAAAAGCATGAAATGTCAAGAGACAAGATTTTGTAAGGAATAGGTGCAGCATCTTGGACCCAGCTGCAGAGTCAGAAATAGACCACTGCACCAGCAGGCAAGGCCACAGTGGACTCCCAGGTTTACTACAGGGGGCTCCGCAGTGTAGAGAAACTGCAGAAGGCTTTCCCGTCCAGCCTCAGCTGATTATCTCCCTTTCTCTCTTTTGTCCCCCCATCCCCCTGTTTACTTATTTTATTAGTGCATCCTTGCCACAAGCCATTTGTCATCACCGATTATACTCTGTACTGTTCCACAGGCTGCATCCGATGCAGCAAGCTTTTTTTGCGTCTGCAGTGTGAGCGGATATGATTGACGAAGCCAGAATTATTGATTCACAAAGTCAATGAAAAACACAGAGATGGTTACATAACAGCACTTAGGGATATAGGAATAATGCATACAGCAGTTCAGGGTTCAGGTTACCTAAGTAGGAAGACTAGGAAGTTTGGTTATATGTGAATAAATAAGGAATAGCATTTTAAAATACTTTTTTATATATATATTTCTATATATTTTTATATATATTTCTGCAATCTTAACGGCCCCACAGTCAGTAGACTATGAATATTTCAGGAACCAGAAAACTGGTTCATATACACATATATAACATATACTTTCCTCTTTCGCCATCAGCCTAAAAACAGTACCTTTACATATGCATCTCTCACAAAGCCCCTCTAAACAAAGAGACTATATATTTTATTAGACTGGGTCATGAAAGTCTTCAGGGCACACACACAGTGGTAGCTATAGATGCATAATCCGCAGTAATGTGGAGATGATGCATATTTGTGTCTCTGACATGGGCAGAACCTTGTAACCGTGAAGGACTTGAAAGGTTTGGCATGAGAGATGAAATATCCAGATTGACCAGTGAAGTAAAGTTAACATTGATACAATGGAGATGCTGTATTTTACAGCATTACCTCAGTCAGGTGGAGTAGTTATTAATGTATGCGTCCATATGCACCAGGTTAAATTCAAACAGGTTTTAGGGAACTAGTGTAAAAAAGGTTTTGTTTAATACTAACTGTCAGTAAATAAGAACTTGTGTTTCACTTATAGCCCAGAAAAGGATGAAAATGTACACACAGAAGACGTTTGTCTAACAAATCAAGTTCTAACAGTATGAATTAACCTATTTTTTTCAATGTAAAGATCACATTCGAGATCATATGATTACTGGGTGTTGGAAACTGTTGCTTGAAGAACTGGTATTCATTGATTATCATCTTTGTTTCTGTAAAACGAATCAATTGCTCATATCGGCTTAACTTTAGGATGGAAGTGCAGCATAACAGCATGAGAACACCAGGGTGTTCCTGTGTTTCTCATCAAAATATTTAATTACATATTTCAAACATTAGTAGTAACACTACTTACTTATTTGACTTTCAAACTTTAAAAATACTTCACTTTGTTTCCCTCGCCCTACCTCCTGCCCAGAGCTTTGTCACCCAGCCTGCTTCCGCCTGTGTATCCCTTGCAGATGGCAGCGGCTGTGCCACGTCCCACTGGGACAAAGTGTCCTACAGGGGCCTAATCCGGTTGCCACTTTCCCGTCCCTTCCTGTCCCTCTCTGACACCTTGAGTTCTCAAATTACCTCATCAAGCTGTGGTTTGGAATTTAATTCGGCATGTTTAATTATATCAGCGTTTAAAACAGCTTCCTGTACCCAGAGGTGACAGCTTCAATAAGAACCCAAAAATTGTTACAGGCCTGCCTATGTTAGGTTGTCTCACAGAGAGGATAATTAAGCATTTTAATTAAGCCTGGGACCAAAGTCATGCTTGTGGGAATAGATTGAAATAGTTTTAGGAAAGGTAACCTATATAATGCCCCGCATGTTGTTGTTTTTTTTACTGTGTGGACACACTGTACATTGATGCAGAAAGTGTTATGTCAGTCTTTCAGTCTCCTCTATTTGGTAAAAAAAAAAAAAACCAAATGGAAACACCGATCATCAGCTTGAACTCTTGGGATGTTTTTGATTGCTAATAGCGTGTTTAAATACTGCATCAGCACCCCCCCCCTCCCTCTGACTCACGAACACACCACCCTCCAGCTCTCTACTTCTCCCTCGACTTGGGAACATTTCAAGTAGCGGTGCACATGAATGGCTTGACAGGCTGCCATGGTAGCTGCACGGCCGACACAGTCAGGCTGACAGACATTTCCGTCCCAGCGAGGCATCGTCACATTGGTGTCGTCATGACAACTCTGTAAACAGCACGCCTTCCTCTCAAAAATCATAGGAGCCTCTAACGTTTGTGGTGTGTTTTGCGTACATCATCAGCAAAATGAACTGTATGAAATCAAATGAATTGTTTTTTAAACCTGTCAATCATCATTACGTAGCTGCAAAGGAGCAGCTACGTAAACACCACACACTACCATGTCTGTGAGTGTGTGGTCAATTTGACCATCTGTGTATCCCCCGGGTTCAACAACAATGAGAACAGAGGTTCTCTAAGTAGGTCACTTGTTGGTGTGAGTCTGGGCGGGCTTATCACGGCACACAGTAGTCCAGCTCAGTGGACCAGCTCCCTTTGTTCCACAGCACAGCTCCGCTGAGCGCTCCCACAGAGGCAGCCAGCAATGCTGCAGCCCCAGGGTCAAGTCTTTCCAGCAGCACAGCTAAAGGTTCAGTTTGCTTCTTTTTACAGACACAGAGGTGATTACTGACTGCGATAGCCTGCATGTGTAAATGGCTGTGAATGTGAATTCATTACCTTAAAATGACTTTTCCTGGCATGTACATGTGACAGGTTTCTGCTGTTGCAAGCTTATTATAGTCTCACAACAACGTGCAGTTAGAAGTAAATCATAGTAATAATTAATAAAGTAGTAAATATAAACAAACATTTTAGGTTTCACATAGAACAGGTTCACCCATAATAATTAGAAACCAGTTGTACCACATTAGGGTTTCATTCCAGTCCTATAGCCAAAACCTTGCATCTGTTTGACTTACATGAAGGTGTAAATATGTCTAATTCGATAAGTTATAGATAACAACAGAATTTTAATGGCTCACAAAGCTGGCATGTGAATGATTGTGTGATTTTTGTGTTCAGATTTTTTTCCATTTTCAGTTTATTTAAAATAATGTAATCAGGTAATTATTGTCCGCACTGTTGCCTCACACCAAGAAGGTCCTGAATTCGATTCCGACACCTGGCTGCGTGGCCGGCTTCCTCCCACAGTTAGTGGGGTTAGGTTAATTGGTACATGGTTCGCTAATCCCAAACCCACCAGCGTAAATACAGTTATACTGTATGCACGTTTAAAAAACTAGAAACTGGAAAAGAAAGCACCAGTATTGATAGTATTTAATGCTAAGCAGAGGTAGGAGCACCAACATTAGTTTAACATTGCTATAAAAACTAAATGCAACAAAAATAACAGAAACAGGCTTTAAAATTTCGAGCAGGTCGTGACGTCTATGAAACCTGTGACTAGTTTGTGAGCTGAGATCCTGGAAGCATCAGACTTGGGTGAAGGGAGGGGACTGAGCCCTTCTACACATGAACACATGAGATAAACAGCAATGCTGCAGCACCCTGTAGCAAAATGGCCGTATGAAAATGGAACTAGTGTGACTATGAGTCATCACTGTGATCAGTTTAATGGGATTTAGGGATGGTTTATTTTGTTATTTACACATCCACTTCTCCTACTGTGCCATGTGAA
Source organism: Simochromis diagramma (assembly GCF_900408965.1). Classification (NCBI taxonomy): domain Eukaryota; kingdom Metazoa; phylum Chordata; class Actinopteri; order Cichliformes; family Cichlidae; genus Simochromis; species Simochromis diagramma. The sequence goes on from NW_024387375.1 coordinate 12,534,401, forward strand.
ATCCATAAGAGGCCAATCTGTTTTTGTAATCTTGTGTTTTTACCGTTATGACTCAAACGCCCATGTATAAAATACCAAATTTGTAAAACTATGCACCTTTATATTCTGTAATTAGAGCTTGAGCATGCATTAATGAAACATCATTAAAGTATAATGTAACTGTCTGCAAAAATAATGTGCTTTCACTGCTTCGGGGGAAAGTACTGTAGGTTCATGTGAAGTTTAAATCAGCGATGCCTTTTATATTCAGGGGCATGTTTGATTATTGCTGCACTCTTTGCTTTAAAATGCAAAACAATCAGAGGTGAGATCAAGTTCAGGAAGCACTCTCCACTACAGCAGGAATGACTAATGACAGGCGTCGCACACGTGTGTTGTAATGCAAAGTGAACTGCTTGTATATCTGCATTAAAATGGATAGCAATGATACAGCTTCTTATTTTAATCTTTATTTATTCATTTGACCATGAGACAAAGTGGAAACACAGAATGCTTTAGGAGCTATGGAGTGAAAGTTCCACAGATGAATCGCAGGTTAATCCTAAATATTTGTTGGACACATACAGGGAGCATCAGCAGCTATGATTTTTTTGAAATATATGAATTTGGGTTACTTCTAGTATTAGAAAAAAAAACACTGTGGCTTTGTGCATGTGTGTGGGTGTGAAACATGAAATGTGTTTACCACTGAGAAATGGGTGGCTCATTATGTGATTTCGAAGGAGCTTCCAGTGTAAAGTGACCTGAATGCCGGTGATGTCAGCCCCTCCGATTCATGAAACACATGAATAATTGAGGAAGAAGCAGGCTCAGTGCACCGGCGCTGGGCAGAGATGGAATGCAAAGTGAAAGCCATCTCTTTCCTCATTAGCTCCGTCTCTGTCTCTCACCCGCTCTCGCTCTAGCCTGGCTCGCACATTCTCTTCTATCTATTGTCAGCCTGCAGCCCTGAAATTCTGTGACCCAGCAGCAGCGATCGCGAGAGGAAGAGCCTCGCTTGGATACTAGGAGAGGCAATAAGCAGACAGATGATCCAATGGCTGAGAGAGCAGAGGAAGAAAAAGGGGGAACGGAAAAGTGCAGGTTGCTAAGAGAGAACGGGAGCTTATCAGCCCGTATCTGACAAAGGAGAGGCGAGCGCATGATAGAAAGAGAAGAACGAGGTCTGATATCCTGGCTTCGGTGGCTTCTCTCCATCTGTTGGGAACAAAATATGTTTCCTTTAGCTCGCTCTGCTGCGTCTGCTTCCTCCTTCTTTACCTCTCATCCTCCTGGCATGCTCCGGAACTCGTCCACCCTCCTCCCCTTTATCCCTCATCCCTCTTTCCTCTCCCCCCCACCCTTCATCCACCTCCTCTCTCCTTCTTCCTGTTCCTCATCTAAGGCTCCCGCTGCGTGAATGAAGCTGATTGAAAGGGGCTGAGCGCTGCGGAGTGGCTCCCTACATGGCTACAAGCAGGTTAGTTCTGGGAACAACTGCCTGCATACCTGCCTGCATTCAGACAGACTGACACGGAGCCGGCATAATGATGAGTTTCCCTGCTTGGATCAACACGTTCTATTTAGAAGGAAAATCCTAGGAGGATGAGAGCTGCACCTCAGACCACCAATGCGTCTTCTTTGGCAGGTGGTGTTAAGGGCAATGTAAGCTGGTTATTAGGAGATCAGAGCTGGCTGGGGAAGATCAGTGGCTGTAAGCCTGCTGAAGGAAATCACCCAGCCTCCTCCTTCCATTTTTTTTTCTCTGTCTCTCTCACTCTCACCATGTTTTTCTCCAGCTACCTTTTCTTTTGCACGGAGAGAGAAAAGAAGTGCAGTGTGCAGTTTGTGGGATGATCCACTGGGTGAACAGCTCATCACTGGGAGCTGCCTGCGAGGACATGGTGGTGTTTGAGTGTGTGACGGTGGCCAGCGAGGGCTGTCGCTGCCTTGAGGGCTGCTGTGAGGAGGTGCTGAGGGGCCGTGTCTTTCATCAGGGGTATGGTGGATTCTGTGATGCATGCGTTAGTGCCACTGTGCATATGCAGGGAAAAAAGGGATGGGTGGGGTAGAATGGTTTTGGTTATGTAATCTGTGCAGTTCACAGGTGCATTTAAATACCAAAGTGGTTTATTCTGTATTATTTTGTAGATTGTGTGTGCGATGTCACTATTTGTATCAGTTCGGCAAGACAAAGCGAGCTGTGACGTGCCTGGTGTGATTAGTGGGCATACATACTGTGCGTCCACGCGCATGCCCATGTTTACTTCTGCTCCTGTGTGCTCAATGCGCGCATTCCTGGGAGCGCATGTGCAGTGGTTGCTAGCGAGCGTGGTGCTCCTCATGGTCCTTTGGGAGCAAGCAGAGCTGAAGGACCAATGCCAGATGGGTATTTTCCAGGGTCAGCAAAACTGTGAAAACAAGTGGGGCCCATGGAAAGGCCCGGAACTCTGCTCTATTGTGAAGTTGAGCGTTTGGACAGCTTGAGCCGGTTGGATTTAGGGCTTTAGAGCTTATTTAAAGAAAAGACTGTAACAAAGTGGTGCAAACAGCGAGCTTGTTTCTCTTTCTTTTCTTTTCTTTTTTCTTTCACTATGAGCACAAGAACTTGACCTATTGTGAATGGCTGGCACGTCAAGATCCTGTGTGATTAACACCTTGAAGTCAGTTCTCTGGGGGTTTTTTTTTTATGTAACTAGGCAAAACTTTAAAACTGGACAACAAAAATCTTGTTACTCATCTCGTTGTATCATCAAGTCTTAGCTCGACTCAGTCCAAGCTACTGCTCAGAACCAACAAAAGCACAGGAATAAGGCATCCTAGTCTCCATTTACTTCATGTACATTGCATTGAAACATTGCATTGACAACTGCAACTGCAGATAAGACATCTTCAGATCTCTTATCTGCTTAATGAAATAAAGAAATAGCCCATAGGTGTCCACAAAATACGTTTTGAGTTTTCACTTGCATTTAAAAGAGTCTGAGCATTAAAAAAGTCTGCAATTATTCAACAATTAATGTAACAGTTTATCAGGTCTCTTGAATTAAAGCCGAGCCTCTGCGCTTCCCTTGGATCTCAGTTCATTTCAACTCCATTTGCTGGGATACAGAGGCGAAATCCAAACATTTCCGGAGCCAAGTTGTGTTTGTACCTTCAAGTTTTCTCAGATGCAATGTGAATAATCAATGTTTAAATGACAGCTGTTTGTTTGAAGACACAAACACTTGCTTAATCATGAAATGTACAATGACGGTGCCCAGATGGGTTGTGAGGTATTGTCTGTCACATCACCATCCTGCTGTATTTTCGGCTCAGACGGCTTCTCTGACTGCAGAGCTTGAGTATATTTAGCCACACACATTGAATATTTAAGCCATCCTGTCCACTGTTGCTATAGCGATCTTCATTCAAAGTAGAGCTGTGTTTGAGCTTTGTAGTAGGCAATGCTTCAAGTGATATGTTTTTGGGGTTTTTTTTAAACTGATAAATTTCTTGAAGTTCTCTCTGTGTGTATACTGTATATATGTCACTGAATATAAGTGTACACAGCAGCCTTCAGGCCACTTTATCATTGCCACCCTATGACCCAGTAGGGACTCTTGCCCTATTTTAGCTCCAATACAACCAATAGTGCATATAAGTTTGCAGTGTTTGTCATGTCTGTTACATACGGCATTTTCATATGACGTGATAACTGTAAGAGCCTTGTCTATTAATCTACTGCCGAACTCTGTGTTTGACATTAATCACACTACATACTAGCATCCATAATGCTGTGACAGGTCCTCGCTTTGTGTCTCAGTGTTGTGTTTCATGAGGGAGTGAAGAACAAAGCAGTTGCGACTGATGCTTTTGTCCACTCTTCTCCAGGCTAGCAAAGGCTGCATGTTCACTCTGTCCACACTTAGCCCGCTGGTTCAAAGAGCAAACTCTTGTGTGAATGACCGACTGGGTTCAGTCATTCATATGCTGATGACGGATTCAGTGTTTCCATTGTTTACTGCCGTGTATCTGGAAGGGAGAGGTGATCCGTGCATTCCTATTACTGAAAACAACAAGTTGGGGGCCCTGTACATGTTTTGCATGCGGGGACATTATAAGAGATGAGCCATGTCTTTTTTTGTTATCTCTTCTATTTGCTAGTTTTGGTTACCCCACCACATCTCTCAAACTTAACATGGATTCACGTGAATTATGCTCTTCAGGCAACCCTTATAGAAGCCATTATCTTTATGTATTGTCTATTTTTGTTTGGTGATGCTACATTGTAGCTACATTGTAGTATCCAAGCATTTTGACTTTTAGTATAATTAACCTTCATAGGACCAGATGGGAACTCCATCCAGTCTTGCAGCTCTAGTTCAGACCTGCTAGTGTGAGAGTGAGAGTGACCAGCCGAGGATGTGACATGCAAAATAACACGACATGAACCCAGTACATGCCCATGCTATAGTATTGTTGGCCTATTTGTGCTATTTATCGTTTAATTAAGGCAACAGGATGCTTGCATAAGATGTCGCAGGCACATAAATGCTAAAAACGGGTCATTTTTACATATTGCTAGGTGGTTGCCAGGCAACTTGATGGGGTAATACAAATTATTCACAAGGGATCGTCATAGTGGGTAGCTCCCTATGTTGGATTTGGCAGATTTTTAAATGAAGCCATCAGGTGTCTGATGGTGTATAAATTAAGTTTTGTGGACATAAATAAAATGTCATTATAATGAAATAAAAGGATGCAGGTGCATCAGTACTGAAAGCAGCTCATATAAGTTGCCCATTGCTAGGTGGTTCCTAGGCAACATGGTGATATCATAATATCTGATATGGAAAAGAACTTAAAGGAGCCTAAGATACACCCGTGCGCCAGGTTTTATCGCTCAGCTCCTGGCGATGTAGGTGTTGGAGTTGGCGGACAAAGAAACAAACAAATGTGCAGACTGAGATTTTATGTCTTACAGTAAAATGCTCTGTTTAGATGCAAAGACACGAAAACAGTATGTTTTATCTGTATTATTTGCACAAAAATGTGTTTGTCTGCAGTTATGAGAGCATTGAGAACACAGACACATGACAGAGTGTGGACTGTCTTGGTGCAGGTTTGGTTTGCCATGAGATTCCAGTTCTGTAGCTATTGTATTTTGATATATATTGTTAATACATCTATTTGATGTACCTGTGCTCTTCTAAGGTTTGGTACAGTGCGCTACTTGCACCTTTTCTGGTTGATATTTGTGAAATTGGTGACAGCTGTTCTGATTATAAGTCACCTGTCCCAGTCAAGGGGCACATGGTGCACAGGATGCTCATCTTAAATTGTATTTTTGTGCATCACTTGGTCTTACACACGTGGTTTCAGTCATGATTTATTTATGCTTTCACATGAATTGTTGAGAAAATACTAGAATAGGGTGAACTGGTTGGGAATTCGCCATAGCCTATTACAATAAAACGTATGATGGTAATCTGTCTTAAATTTTTCATGGATCAAATACGATATATTAGTGAGGAACTAGTATATAAAAGGGTCTTGTATTTAATTATATCTATATTTTTGTTCTGGAATTCAAACACACTGAAGAAGACCCAGCACATAGTACAGTTTTAAGGGCCAAATTTAAGTAAGAGGGTTCGCGTCCAACCCAGTAATAAAAAATAGAAATCTGCCCAAAAGTCCCCAAAACACAAATGTTCTATCTGACCAAACATAAAAGACGTTCATTGAACACCTTTGTGCTTCATGTTGGTTTACACGTCCACCAGCAGCACGGAACACAACAGCCGCCCCCACTACTTACGGCCATGTGCCACAGTTTGTGCCATTCTCCATCCTCCTATCATCATGTGCAGTTGCCCACAGGGTTTCCCACAGTGTTTTGTAGCCCAGACAAGAATCTGCTTACATCATAAAAAATGTATAACCTTACAAAACCACCCATTCACCTTTAAAGAAAAGCAGCACAGGTGTCGTTCTGAATAACCAATGTCATAATTTCATTGTCTGTTCTGATTTTAATCTAGTATGTCATCCTTTATTCGGAAATTCAGCAGGTTATGGGTTGGGTGTTGCCTGTGCTAAAATCAGAGTATTTGCTTGATTGTCCCCCAACTTCCAGGTGTGTCGTATATGCACTTAACTACAAATCTTCTGGCTGAGACAGAGATCGTACTGCACGGTGCATATCAGATCAGCAAGCTGCAAACTTTAATAGCATGCATCTTGGCATGTACAACGCCAGAAGTTAATATGAAACGCCAAAAAGCACAAGAGGGAGCGTGAGAGGCAATAAAAATACTCATTAGAAAGCTAAACTGTAGCTCTGCACTAAAATCTCATGTGGTGGTCCCTTTACTGTTGGCAGAAATTAATGTATACTTAAAATTCTAAATGTTTAACAATTAATGTCTTTTAAGGACAGCTTTCCCTTAAATGTATTCTTAATGGCGTCACTAAGGAATACACAATGTACACTATACTTAAAATGATCATCGACTGAAAGAACTGAACTTTAGGTAATCATATGTATTGATGTCAGAGGCGTGCATTATTTATCTTAGTGAGTCAACAGATGTGAAGGCTCTGTGATGTCCTTGTCTTTTAAAATCAAGCAGCCATTGGTACAGCAGCATCTGACAGTCAGACAGAAGCTGTCATCACCGCTCTCTATGATTCAAGGCTCCAAGCTGCAGTGAAGTCCCAAATGTAACGGTAGATCAGTAATTCATGACCACTAACAGCAGCCATCGACTGACGTAATGGCTTGCATAACGCCATGTCAAGTAACCAGGCCTGGCAGGCACACTGTCACACAGATCACTTACAGGGCCTTTTGTTAGCTTCTGTCATTAGGAGAAGAAGGCTCCTTACTCAGCCAGAGATGTTTGAGATAGTCTAGTTCTGGATCACAGAGCCTAGCAGATAGGAACCTTGTGCACAGTTAAGGTCTGGGACTGCATGCAAAACAGAAATAGTGAAATATCACAGTGAGGATCATTCAAATTTGATATTTTTTCTAAAGATTTCTTAATAACTATGTGGATGTAGCTTACGCCATTTCATTTCGTCATTGCTGCTTTTGTTGTTGTTGTTTGTTTTTGAGTTCCCGTATTAGCTTGGCCATTATTAGCCATGTTAGCACATGGTGCTTCAAGCCTATTAAGCCTCGAGTGATGTAAGGCTGAGCAAACAGTGTACGTGCTGTGCTGCTGTCCACACTGACCTGTAGGTCAGTGCTGTCATGCAGAGCAGTTTGTCTTAATATTTGTTGTGAGGGTAAATCACATTGGAATGAATTCTCTTCTTTTTCTCTCTTTTTTTTTTTTTTGTTTCTTTGGGTTTTTTTTAGCACTGCCAGTAACTCAAACAAGAGCACGCCCGCCTGCTCACCAGTCCTGCGTAAACGCTCGCGCTCTCCCACACCACAGAGCCAGGAGGGTGAGAACATGGTGGAGAAGGGTTCAGACCACTCCTCTGACAAGTCCCCCTCCACGCCTGAGCAGGTTGTCCAGAGAACGTACTCCGTGCAGTCGGCGCGAAGCGGGGGAAAGAACTCAAAGGTGAGTACACGGGAGATTCGCCTTTTTATCTTCTCGATGCATCATCTGGAATCTGATCAGATGGAAATACAATACGGACTGAAACACGGTGCACTTTCACTGGCATATTTAAAAAAAAAAAAACGGATAAAACAGAGGATCCAGCTCTCAGCATCTCTCAGCCCTTTTTGAGCTGTGTGTCCTTTCCACCCAAAACACTCAGAACTGCAGAAAGAGAGGCCCCCGTACACCTCGACAACACTCTGCGTCACACAGCTGCTTCACAGTGGGACACCAGGTGTCAATATCACAGACAAAGATAAAGGTGAGACGGGCAGGATAAGGCCTAAGTGGAACACTTAGTAATAATCCTCAGTAATAAATTATTCATTGAGTATTAATTAAACTGTAGTAAAAAATTATTTCAGTGTGAAGGAATTATCATTGATTATGTTTGATAATTATAGTTATTATTAGTTTGTACACTAACTGATTTGACTGGGCGTCAATCATTATCAGGGACGCTGCTTATTTTAACCAATTATTAAACATTATTAATTATAATGTAATATAACGTCAAAAACTGTTTGTTCAAAATAAGTAAGCTGTTTATTAGCTATCTATTCACCATTTAACAATGATCTTTAGCATAAAGTGTTACCTGCTTTGACAATACGTTGTCTTTAACCTCAAACCTAAGCATACACATTATTACAGTTGAGTGTAATTTTTACGTTGTTGTTTCCACTTTGGCTCAAATACAGTAAGATGGTGGAGACGAATTTCAGGACTCTGGAGAAGATTTGGTTTTATAACGTGAACGCTTACTCAGCAAGAATAGAATCGTGTAGGAAACAGACATAAATCAATAGGAGGGCACCGAAATGAGGTTAGCAACTACCTGCCATGCTTTGGATTTCCTCTGTGATTTTAGTCCTGCTGTGTTGCATTACATTTTTTCATCTTCTAAATTAGTCCTCCTGACTCTCTGACAGTCGTGTTGATATTTTAACTCTTGTGATCCAGCTGTGTAACTGTGGCTGCACTAACACGTCAGTGTCGGCCCGGCTTTAGTTATTTTCTAGTGTAGTGACGCACGTGTTAGGATCGGTTATTGACTTGGTAGGTGCCTGATGATCTGTAACTATCACTCCACCCCTCCAAAACCAATCTGAACAGATAACACTATTCTCTCTATTCCTCCTGAACACACATTTTTTCACTAATTTTACAATAAAAGATTAAAGAATCAGTAAAGTTTTATATTGTACCTGTTTTAGCTTGCTAAACAACAAAATTAATCCAGGAAATGACTTACATTGACAAATGTAAAATGTAAACAATGGTTTCAAATCAGAGATTAGGATTTCTTGCGCTGAGCATGTTCTCTGTGTAGCTTTCAAGTGTTGCAGCTTTTTCTTTTTTGGATCTATCTGAGTTCTCATCAGCATTTCTCGTCACAAGCGAATTTAAATCTTTGAAAGTCAGGTATTCTCACAGAAGATACAAGCCATCACACTCCATCTCCTTTTTTGCCTTTGCCTCATCCGTCTCCGCTGATCTCCGTTGGGTTTTTGAGATCGTTTTCATTTCTCCACATCACACTGTGCACGCCGTCTCTCTCTTCGCTGCTGCTGCTGCTGCTGCTACATGCCATAATGATAATACATACCATCTGATAAAGACTGTTCAGCTCTTCTGTTGGTACTGTCAGCTGTTTCTTCTTGCAGTTTGTTTCGTTTTTGGGGTTTCATTTTTCTATCTGATTTTTTTGTTCTTTGTTCTTCTCCTGATTGCATGCTAGTCTCACAAGCGTCTTTCCAAAGTAAGCATTACTCTTTTTTTCTGTTCTTCTAATATTTCCGTGCCCACTTTCCCTCTGCAACACCTCCTGTCTTGTGAGCTGCGCTGTGAAAAAACCCCCCAAAAAACAACATTCCTGTTTTTCGAATGCTTCCCCCTGAAACCCGGCTTGCCCCCTTGTGCACACTGCAGCCGTTGCGATCCCCATCTGCACCCTTCATCACAGCAGATGGACGTTTTTTGCAATACCAATAACCCTACGCAACCTCACTCACTTCCTTTCCTTTTCCTCTTTCCTTCCTTTCCCTTTCTGGTGGTTTTATATGACATGAATTTCTACAGAAATGTCACATCAGGATTATTTGTTGTTGTTGTTGTTTTCCTATTCAGATGTAGAGAAATTCACTAAATAGATAAATAAATATTGCAAATAATTGTCCAAATTCCTTCCTCACCTCCTCTTCCTGTTCCCTGCTTGGGCCTTTGTCCTGGAACTCTCTTTACAAACTTATCTCGCTATTACACTGCGGTAATGAGTGCTTTATATCTGTTATGCTGTGTACTGTAATTCCCTTGCTGTAGAAGGATGAACTCTTTAAAATACTGCCAGCATCCTAGTCCAGAGCAGCAGGACTGGATCTTTATTTAAGCAGCCTTTCTGTCATCACATGAAACAAATTTATCTTATCTTTTTTTTTTTTATATTTAATTAATAAATTTTTTCTTGCACCACAGGCCCCAAAATTCTCCAGACTGCGGTCACGTTTTGGTGCATCAGCTATACTGTAGGCCCCATCATCTAGTTTGCTACTTGTCGCAGTGTTTTTCATGTCAGTCATTCAATTTATGGCTCGGCTATACAGTGACTCAGGCTATAGGATGCGATTAAAAAGCTAATTTTTTTTTTTTTACCATAAATGAATAGAAAGACGCAAAAATGGGAGAGTGAGTCAGTAAATTGGAGGTCGGTGTGAAGAGAGCCCTCCTGATGCTCTGTTTGCTGCTGCGCAGTCACACAATCAGTTTAGTGCACACACATAGATCCTAATTGATCATATGACTCTCCTTTTATGTGCCACAGTTCGAACCCTCTCCACCCCCTCCCTAACTCTTTTGCAATATCTCCCATATATATAGATATATATATAATATATGTATATGTATACATATATAAAGCCTCTGTGGCCTGCAGTGGTCACATGACCTCAGCAATGGCATTAGGTCCAAGCAACGTGAGCTCCATCGCCCCAACCCTAATGATGCACAAATCAAAGATGCGTTTGGTAGAAGAAACGTATGCGCCGTGCCTCTATGCAAAACGGCATAAACGGCAGTCCTGATGTAATAATAATAATCAATCAGGCATCTAATGTAACATATCCAGCTAGATGGAGAGGCTAACCTAACCACTCAGTCAGCCCTCTGACGCTGTTACATCGGTATCGGCAGTGTTATTTCAGAGTTGTACTTGAGCCACAGGCGCTTACGATATCAGTGTGTTGCGTTTCCATTCCTGTCAGTGTTTACGTTGCTCATTGCTTTAGTTGACATTTTTGTTTCTCTTTAATTTTCTTTCAGTATGACAGGCTAAACCTGATTAAAGTAAGCATTTCTTCTTGTTTTCATTTGACCCATTCACAATCCCTTCTGCCTCCCATTGAGTCCCTTAGGCCTCCACTTACCCATCATATAGAGATGGATTTCTAGTTCCTGTCCCTCTTGTCCTTTCCAGTGCGCCCCCACCCTCTGACTCAATGCGAAAGGATCCTGATTTCATTCTGAAATGTTAAATAATCAGCCCGGCTTAATCAGAAGACTGATTCCACTGTAGTGACTGTCAGCACTGTAAATGACAAAATATTATTATTCGAGCCAATTCTTTTGCCCCGACACAAAACTATTTCTTTAAAACAATATGTCCTAAAATTTAAACCAAGAAATCTTCCCCTCCTCTTATGTAGTCACAGGAAGTCAAACACAGTGGCACATGCATACATGCACGCCTTGTCCAGACAGTGGACTCTGAGTCATTTCTCTCTGTCACCTTCAGATCAGAGTAGCGCACATTGGCCCAGCTATCATCACAGCCTTGAGCCTGCTTCTGCAGCTAAATGCTAGCTGACGCTGCGCACACCAGAAAAGCAGCAAACCCTGTTGAACAGAAAACAAACAAACTAAATATTTCGGTGTTTTAAAATTACAGTTTTGCAATATTTAGGGCTTCATTCAGTCCATGATTTGTGTTTTGTGGCAATTTCTAAAGCTGCCAAGTCAAAGTGTGATACGAAACATATGACTCACTCTTCAGCTACACTGTCACAATCAACATCATCGACTTTTTTTTTCTGTGTTCTTGCTAAAACTCATTCTGGATTATCCGCAAAGTCTGTTATTCACATCAGATTTAACTTACTGTGCCAGTTTGGGGTTTTTTTTTGTTCTTTTATTAATATAATATTTCTTTGTCAATCATCCCTCTGCTGCCAGACACATGCTGTATGATGCACTTTCTCCTCTTTAGTCCCCGTCTTCTTCCCTCTTCTTTGTTCTCCCCTTTGAATGATCACCTGCATGTTCCCTCTGTGGGACTTTTTGCATTTAGACTGTTAGAGTTGAAAGTGTGTTTATGTGAATGGAATTGTGAATCTTATTAGGCCGCACCTCTGCTGCCCTCTGCTGCTGTAAAACCGCAACAGACGTGATTGTTTGTTTAAGAAGAGACCTCAAAAGAACAAATTATAGAAAATCACCAGTGACACATTTCACACCTATTACAGCTCATTTAAATATCATCACAGCTCTCACTAAACTACAAAGGTGAATTAATTTTCACATTTTCTTTAAAAAATAAACTCCACGCAGGCAATGTGATGATTTTTGAAGACATATCGATGTACGTCTTGTTGTAAAGGTATTTTGAAATACAAACATAGTATATCCAGTCAGCGAATGCAGCACGCAACATGCTTTAGATTTAAATTACTTTCAGTTCCACCAACACAGGAAGCAGGTCTTCTTTGGAAGATTTGTGGAAAAGTCCTATATTTGATTGATAAGTAGACATGTCTGTCTGGGTGCATACGTAAGTGGACTGGAAGATAATTTAACCCTCCATCGTTTCCATGTTCAGGATAGAGTACATTATTTAAATAGTGTGGGGAATTCTGCTGTTAAGAAATTATTGTTTTACATCTGATGGATCTGGTTATTAAAAAGGTGATCGTGTGTATCTGCATAAGCCTTCAAGCCTGCTGCACTGTTCACTAGTTCCACGGAGTTAAATGCTTTTCCTCTTTTTCTCTTTCCACAGAAGAGCCAAAGCTGGTACAATGTAAGTCACGCCTTCTTTATCTCCTTCTGTGTGTGTGTGTGTGTGTGTGTGTGTGTGTGTGTGTGTGTGTGTGTGTGTGTGTGTGTGTGTGTGTGTGTGTGCTGGGGTGTTTTCATGTCATGTTTGTGACACCTGAAAGTGTTGGTTTAGTTGCTAACACTGCTTAGGAGCTGAAAGGTCTGTTGTCCTTGACCTTGTTTACTGGAGCACTGAACCACCAGTGTGCGTTACTGGTCCTGCAGGAAGGGATTAGCAGGAGGCTTAAAATAGCAGCAAGTGGGCCTTTGATGCAGCAGAGCAAGACAACAATCCTTCAGCACTGCCGTGCAAGATTTGACTAATATGCCCACATATTTCACTGGTATCACACAGTATAGAATCGACGCAGATTATTGCAGTTTTGTGTTTTCACCACAAGGTGGTGTGCTAACACTATTTTCCTAACCATGGTTCTCTTTGTAGATAGCCACTGAACATCCACTTAACAAATATTTTAAACCTTTTTTTTTTTTTTTTTTTTAAACAAAAAAGGTTGCCAGCTGTGTGGGTTTAAGTGGATTTAACCACTAATAAGTGAGAACACAGCTTCTACAGAAGGGTCTTTATTGGATTTTTTCCCCCCATTTTGTGCTCTTTTTATTTCTTCTGTTGGTTTATTTCCTTTCTTTTATTCCCTATGTGTACACTCTTCCCCTCTCTCCCCAGCATGAAAGACAACACATCCTGAGAGTAAGCATGACTTGTATTTTTGTCCAGCCCTGATTATCTTTGACTTGTCTCTCTTGCTCTCAGACTGGTGGGATGTTTTGATATCCCTCCTGCCTGTTTCTCATTCCATTGCCTTCCCTCAGCACTCAGCGTTGCTACCGCCAGCAAGTGACGCTGAAATAGAAAGCACTGTGCTGTCATGATAAAGCTCAAAACAAGATCTTCCATATTGTGTTTTCAACACGGTGTAGAAGAATCGTACGGCACAATTATTCTTTCATAGCAGTAACAGTGTTCAAAGGGTTTGCATTTTACACGTGGACCTGTGAGCACAAGTGAATTTCTATTTCTGGCGTGCAACAGGTGGTAGCACACTGAGTTCCTCACTGTACTAAGCAGCTCAGTAAACCATCACAAGGGCTTCTGAATGCGCCATGGGAATGAAGCATGGTGCTTTAGGTTGTGGCACGTTTTCCTCCTGCCCAGCTCTCTTTCCTGCGTCCTGATAAGCACGGACACTTGGTCTGGCATTAAAACAAGGAGAAACACAAGGCCCTAACTAAACATAGCTGAAACATGAAAAAGGATTCTGAAAGCTTTTCAATACTTCGCTAATGCACTCAGCTGTAATAAACCCATTTCATTTCCTCTACTGACCTACTATCTGGAACAGACCGTAACAAGTGATAATCACTGCTGTAAGTGCCGTCCTGTGGTTCTCAAACTGTGGGGTGGGCCCCCTGGTGGAGAATAGAGGCACCACAGGGGAAGGAGCCACATTAACTTAATTTATTACAGTTTAAGCAGAGGAGGCAGACGCATGAGAGTTTCCTGATGCTATTATTATTAGTTTTCTTTCAATAAAATTACCAGAAAATAGTTTGCAAACCACTGGACTGCACTGATAATCTCTCACAGATGTCACTGTCATACTTACAGATGATATACTGCCGGCTACCAGCACAGTGAACTTGTCGTGTACAAGATGGCAGGATGATCTGCCCTTACCTCCAGATTATGTTGCTGTCAACAAATCTCTGTAAAAGGCCAAACTTAACAGTGAAGCCACCCTGCTCATTAATTGCCACGTTTTCTTGTTCCTTTGTCTTGCAGATCTGCATTTTTGTCAGCGGAAGCACTGCGTGCCATGTTTTTACCCTGAACACGGTCACAACTGTTTACATGCATGCTCCTTCGAGTCCCTTTGTACTACAAGCCTGCCGTCCGTATCAGTTCTGCAGCTGAAAACAGTCCACACATATACTGCATATACATATATGCATTAGCTTACAGCACCCAGATGTTGAAAGGAAATTATTTAGTCTTTAAATAAGACTGAAATGTTTGGTGATGAGTAAATGCTATGGACACAAAAGACAAATCTACTGTGGCTTACAAGTTAAAAATAGTATTTTGTTTTGACATACAGAGAAGACTTGAGCCATCAAATTTAAATCAGCACATGTGATGCAGGGATGAAGCTTTCCAGCATTAACTCACATTAAGCACACCAAGCTAAGAGTTGCACCCAAACAAGCCAGTCAGTCTTTGTAGCTTCGTGAACTTCTTAAGAGTAAGAAGTTCACGTTGTTGTTATTTCGAAGTTGCGTTGGCTCAAGACTAAAACTACATAGAGTGTGTATGTGAGACAACTTCAACAGGATAGCTGGCCTCAGGTCTCCGAGCCACAAACAGGGAGGAAAAGCCTGAAAATAAGAAATGTTGATATCACATGTATGGAGTAATCCCTTAATATGAATATTCAGAATTGGCATTACAATGTTCTCTTCAAACCCCGCTGACAATGTGAATCGGGGTGAAATTCACCATCACAGCTGATTCATAATGGTGAATTGAATTAACTGCTCAGCATCGGGGCTACCTTCCTGACATCTTGTACACTAATCTTTACACACATGTGTTTTTACTAAAGCTCAATCAGCCGGAGAAACGTGTGTCTAACAGATCCTTTTTCAGTTCACTTGGTTCTGACACGTAGGTGTTGTAGCATTCATGCGCCTGCTTGTCAGACACTGTGTGCATGTGTGTGTGTGCACGTCTACGTGGCAGTAGCAATCGGCCACGACTTCGAAACTACAGTGACTAAACATCCACCTTTCCTAACACGAGCCCGTACGAGGTAGGCACGGTCACCTCACTTTCTTAGGAGCAGCATAATTGCATTTTCTTATTCGCTTTGCATCTACACAAATGTGTGGCCTCCAGGAAGTTGGCAGGAAAAGAGAAAACAAGCAACAAAAACAGCAAGATAAGAGATATCTGGACAGTAGACAGTGCATGAGTTTAGTGCATGGAGGCCAACTTTCCATAAAATGAACAACAGCGGTAGTAAAATAGAGAGTTTATTGTTAATAGGATAAACACACTCCTCTGGTACACAGCATAAAACCCCACCCAGGTTTGCAGTACCAGTCTCCTCCATCCCCTACTGTTTGTCCAGCATGTTAATAGTTAACCAGATCGATACACGCTGTGTGTTGGTAGTTCCACTTTATACCCCGTTCGTCCTAGGCGTCACTGTGCCGCCTGAACTCTGCATGCAAAGTCACAGTCAAGTCAATGAACTCTTTCTTTCCTTAAGCTATAAAGCTACAAAATCGACACGAATACACGGAAATACCACAAGTACGGGATGAAGCTTCATTAAGTTTCATGCTCATGATGTAAAGGCATGTTTTCCAAGAAGCCTGTGATATTTTTCTTTCTGCTTCCTCAACTTACGCAAAGATGGGACTCGAGGCTGGATTCCAGTGCCCAAATATGACTTATAAATTTGCTTAGAGCAATGAAAATCCAAGCCACAGTTACACTTGTTTTGTGTTTTTTTTTTTCTCTCTGTTTGTTTTTTGTTTTGCTCACCAGTCAGACCTCCATAACTGTGCCCACGTTTTTGAGCGCCAAAGCATTTTTTTTGTTAAAAAAAAGTGCTGCTGAAGTAGAAGCTCTCCATCCTTCTCGCCCACTGAAAGTAGCAGAGGGGGATCAGGTGTCAGGAGTGCATGAATGACCTCAATACCAAGGCAGGAAGGAACCACTCCATACCTGCAGTTCCTTGAAATCGCCAGCGTTCAGCACGTTCAGTACTCGTACTTTGGATTCCAGCGGCCTTTCATTCATAAAATAAACGTTAAAAGCCCAAGAGCAAAGAATTATCGAGCGCGTATTTATTCATTCTCCTCGCTCTGCTATTTAAACCCTGGCTTGCGACCCGGTGCAGTCCCTTTCAAGATTGATGGTGTTGTTTTGCAGCCAGAGGTAACTGGAGGTTATGCTCACATCTGTTCTCTATAACTCAATCACTCGCTCAGACTGTAAGACGGACTCAACACATACTTTGGCTTTTTTTCCCTTTATTCAGTCCTACTTTTTTTCCCTACAGCTACATCTTTGTTTATATTAATCCTCCAGTCTGCAGAGTAAACTCGCCTCATTCTTTGCTGGTCATAAACAGAGTAATTATCAGGCACTCAGACCTGGACAGCAATACACACACACACACACACACACACTCATGCTCTGCTTGCACACTTACGAGGAGGAGTAAGCAGAAAAAAGGAAAAGGCTACTGGCGTGATAATAAAGGACTTGTTGGCTGGGGTTACTAGAGGGCAACGGCCGTAACTCCTCTCCCTGTCTGCGTGAAAGGAAGCGAGAGAGAGGCACAGAAAGACAGAGTGAGACAGGAATCATGTGGCTGGAGTGCGTTGTGTCCACTGCTCAGTGTTGAAAGGGAGCAGCACCCAAGAGGAGGAGGGGAGCGCGGATACTACAGCTTCAAACTGCTGCACACATCGTCTGGCTTCTCTTATTTTCCCAACTTTTCTCGAACTGACAAGTCAAGTCGGCTGTGAGACAAGCCCACTGGGGCACATTTTTGGAAAACTTGTTTCCATCCAGGCAGCAAAAAGGATCTGGCGCCCTGAATATGGAACTGGATGAGGACTGTACGCTGTCTGACTGGGAGGCCATGCTGGAGCTGGATGAGGCGTTGGCATTGTGGGTTCTGCAGGGTCCAGCTAGAGGGGAATGGGGTTGGGAGTGGGGCTGGGCTGCCTCAGACCTTCAAGACCCCGAGTGGGACAGTGAGGAGATTCCTGCTGTAAGTCGACCCCAGCTCGTAAGCCGAAAACATCACGGGGAGAAGCGATGAAAAATGAAAATGTAACCTTGAAGCGGCAAAACAGAGGATCGCCCAGAGGGCTTTTTTAGGGAACTTTGTGTGCTGTGCAAGCTGCTGTGAGCGTAGTTCTGTGGTAAATCCCCACCAATAATTCAAACAAGTGGTTTGGCTGTGAGTCTTTGCTATTTGAAATCTTCTTGAGCTCACATAGGCCTGTTGTTTGGCATGATTGTCCAGTTACTATGTGAGTGACTTCATTTGTCAACAGCGGAGGTTGTTTCTAGGGTTGTTTTAAAAAATGGAAACATGATGATGTCTGCAGAGAACGGCATGATTTTTTTCTAAGAACACTTTCAGTTTTTTGGCTTTAGACTTCTCCCTTGAGCCTCGATCAAAAGGAATATGTATTTTCTTTTCTTTCTGCTTAACTCTTGTTGCTGTTATGTTTTCCTGAAGTTTTCCTGTTGAAGGAAAGCATCTGGCACGGACAGTGAGAGCCTTCCCTCTGGTACACATTTGGAGATATATCACAGGCTAATCTAGTCAGCTGAAGCCAAGCATAAAGAAAAATACTGGTCATATGAAACAGAATATGCTTCCCGTTTTGATCCTAATAAGCCAACACTGTCTGCTTGTTTACACTTGAGATTTCATCGATGATCCAACAAAAGCCTCACTGTCAGAAATATGTCGCCCTGTAATGCAAATAGGATATCCTGACTCATAAATACCAGTCATGGCAGCATGTGTTTTGAATGATTTGCACTGGGCTGATTCTTTCCTTGCATTGCGCTTTAAATCGGTTATGATGCGTCCTTTCAGATATCTCGGGCTACGTACCTCTGCTTGCCGTACTCTGTATTTCCATTTGCAGTAACTGTGAAAATCCCCCACAGGATGAAAGTCACGGCATGATTAAAGTAAAGCGGACATACCGATCAAACCTGTGGGTGGTTTTAACAAGGTTATCTCACATGCTCGTGGAAACAAGTAACCCAGGCTGTGTGACAGAGGCAACACTTGTGAAAAGAGCATGAGGATGCGAGTGTGTGTGTTTGTTTGTGTGTGTGTGTGTGGTTTCTGACTCTGCCTGTCACTGCAGGTGCTGAGCCCGACATACAAGCAGCGCAATGAGGACTTTAGGAAACTCTTCAAGCAGCTCCCTGACACAGAGAGACTCATTGTGGGTGAGTGTACACACTGAGGCCATCTGAGTACTGGCAGGGTGCAGCCAGCTTGGTAGTAATTAGAAAATGATTAATCCTTCCGGAGCAGACAAGTACGGGATATTCCCACCGGCTGACATCATGGCATGACTGTAAATATGTGTCGATTTTTGTCACTGAGTAAAATAAATCCCACGGTCTTCAGAGGCCTTAGTGTCATTGTTTGAGGAGACCTTTTCCTTTTCGGGCACTCATGTGAACACGTAATGTGAACACAAGTTTCGCTCATTTGTTGTTGAGAGTTTCTCAGTGTTCCTATGAGTACAGTCATTGTTGTAAATGCTTCCGACTAAATCAAACTGCATGTGAACTTGACTCGAACTTGCTGAAATGGTCAGTTTTGTGTCCTATTTGTTGTTGTTGTTTCTGTGCTACATGGTGCAGTTCCTGTGCCGTCTTTTTTCTCATTTTCCATCATGTCTGATTTCATGACTCATCCATGTTGCAGACTACTCCTGTGCTCTTCAGCGGGACATCCTCCTGCAGGGACGACTCTACCTCTCTGAGAACTGGATCTGTTTCTATAGCAACATCTTCCGCTGGGAAACGCTGGTATTGCTGCACTTCTGTGCATTCTTTCTGGCAGTATTGGGTGTGTGTGTGTGTGTGTGTGTGTGTAAGTAATGGTGTACATTTGTGTGTTTGTTTAAAGCTGACGGTGCGGCTAAAGGACATCTGCTCAATGACAAAGGAGAAGACCGCCCGGCTCATTCCCAATGCCATCCAGGTCTGCACGGACACTGAGAAGGTAAGGGATACGCAAGACTTTGTTTTCAGTGTGTACATGTCAGTGTTTATTGATGATGTGGCTGCTGATAGAAGCACAAAGATGAAGTGTGAAGTTTACAGAGCTGGTGCTCTCTGCTCAGATTCAGCCAAATACTGCCAAACTGATCAGACAGCTACAAATGGATGATGAGATAAAGCACCCCGGGAGTGCAAACCAAGAGTTTCTTAAGGAAAAACAACAGGATATTCTTCTATGGCCCAGTCAGTCATCTGATCTCAGTGAAACAGAGGCGCTTTTTTAGTTATTAAATGCAAAACTGCAAGCAAATGACACAAGCAAACAAGCTGCAAATTAAAGAGGTTTCAGTAACTTTCTAGTCCCTGTACTTTCTTGGGAAAAAAAATCTGAATTGAAGCTGAAAGTCTGCATTAGAATCACACATTAAATGTTTGATTTACAGCCCACTGTGGGGTGGTGGTGTGCAGAAGCAAAACTACAAAATTGCGTCTTTTTCCTCAAACATTATGGAGGGCACCCGTAAATGTGTCATAAATATGTGCTTTAGTTTTTATTTTCATTTATTTCAACTAATTTACAAAATTATTTCTCCATTTCATTTTGTATTTTGTTACTTTTTAGTTTCCACTTATTTAATCTCCCAGAACTGACTCTCTTCCCTTTTTTTCTATTTGCATGTCTTTGTACATGATGCAAATTCCTTTATTTATGGTGTTATTTTAGTTCCATGTCGGCTAATACGAGATCGCGTTTTATTCTCTGCAGCACTTCTTCACCTCGTTCGGAGCCAGGGACAGGACGTACATGATGATGTTTAGACTGTGGCAGAATGCGCTGCTCGACAAGGTCAGCAAATCCAATTTGTGACTTTATGCTTTGGTCTATATTTTTTTTTCTTTTGCCACACATGGGATGACAACAACAAATTGCTGCATGGTTCCCTCCTCACTCTCTTCGTTCCTTATAACTGGTTTGTTGATCTTCTGCAGCCTCTGTGCCCCAAAGAGCTCTGGCACTTTGTTCATCAGTGCTATGGCAACGAGCTCGGCCTGACCAGTGACGACGAGGACTACGTTCCTCCCGATGATGACTTTAACACCATGGGGTATGTCTGGTTATGGTGCTGCATCAGTTACTATGGCTACCACTATAAATATTGTCATTTGGTTGCCTAATTTCCCAAATTAGAAAATAATTATTCCGGCCAACATGAGCCAGAGCCAGTAAATACTGAGTATTTTCTGTGCCGATGTACTATTAATACAGTCACGGTTTGAATGCTTTTATTCTACAATGCACTCACAGTGAAGGCTAAAGGCTTTGTTGCGAACATGTCTACATACACATAAGAGACAGTTTGCCTCAAAATCAAGTTTACATGTTTCTCCCCTAGTGCTAGTTATCGATCACGATCTTTTTGTGTTGAGCTCATCAGTTTTGGGTGGAGGTGTCTGTGTTCCTTATGACATAATGTAAATAAATGGCACTTGGCTCACTGTGCTCAGAAGAGCCAAAAAATGTATTTGAACAACTCGTTCATTCGAGAACTCATGACCTACCTCTGCAACATAGAAGCACATGAACCCGTGAGGGTGTGACATGACACAAACGTGTGACATAATATAAACATACAGAAACAATAGCACTCCCCTCATGGAGCGGTAATGTTAGCAAGTTCCTTTGATTGGCCAGCGTGAAAAACATTCCTACATAAAACCACGAACCATGCTGCCTTTGCAGTGGTTGATTCGTAGACAGTGACAAGGTCATGCTCGCAATCAGTAGCCATCTGGGTGTGTCAAGTTGACAATAAAATGTCAATAAAAAGGACTCACTCTGCTATCAGTTTGTGATTGAACAGGGTCAAGTCAGCAGTCTCTGATAACACAGGAATTACCTGTGACAGATAAGCAGAAATTAGAAATCTCTTGCCATCTGTTGTAAATCACATTTACTGCTTACATCCAGACTACAGGCAGAAACTCATATATTTGTAACTTAGCTATTCTATTATCGCAGACGTCTCTACAGCTGCAGTAAAGTCTGGGACTGTCACGTTTCTCCATTGCCTTCAGGTTCAGTGAGGAGATTCCCAATGAGGAGAACGAGATCAACAATGATAACTTGTCCAAGAACAACGTAGAAGCCAAGCCTGAAGGGAGCCCTCCTCCTGTACAAAAGAAGCTCATCCCAAACAGCACCATCCCCACCCCTGGCAACCACGATACCATCACAGTAAGTTGTTGCAGTTATGCGCTATACTCTGTTTTTAACCACGTAAAGCCTAAAACATGAAATCATTGGCAGACAATTCTCTTCTATTTTTTTTATTTCAGTGTTTATTCTACCTTTTGACATTTTTCACGTTTTTAAAAAGGAAATAACATTTTACTTTACATATAAGAGTTTTAATTTGTATCATTATTGCTCCATTCAGTATTTTTGTGCAGTTTTTTCAGGTTTTTCAGTATTTTAAAAAAAAATCACAAAAATTTAAATCAAATCGCATGCAAACCTCAGAATCTCTGAATAACTTCACCATATTGTTTTTCCGCAGTTTGACCTCCCAGCTGAGGAATATGCAGACTGCCTGCCAGATGGTGATCTGCTGGCTGTCCCTCTGGTGGTGGAGGAAAAGAATGAGACCAGTGGGCCTGCTGGTCCTGTCCCATCACCATCACTGGACTTCAATGACAATGAAGACATCCCCACTGAGCTCAGTGATTCTTCAGAAACACACGACGAGGGTAACTTGCAGAGAGCGGATGGTCTTTGCTAACAGGACGACTATTCATATAATTTAAAACCAGAACATAAGAAATGTATTTTCTTTATTTGTTATGTGTGTTTCTTTGCCATGTAGGAGAGGTACAAGCCTTCCATGAGGATCTCAATGGCAGGCAGCATATCAATGAGATCTACAAGTTCAGTGTGGACAAGCTGTATGACATCCTTTTCACGGAGTCTCAGTTCATGAGTGATTTCATGGAGCAGAGGCGATTCTCAGGTCGGTACGCCTGATGTTCCTGCACGTGATTCAGTCGAGTCACGTCTGAGCTCCTTGGAAAGAGTGCAAGCTAAAAAGACAGGCTTTATTCAATTCGAACATTTGCTTTTCAGATATAGTGTACCATCCATGGAAGAAGGAGGAAGATGGGAACCAGACCAGAGAAATCATGTACACCATCTCTCTGTCCAACCCCCTGGCTCCCAAAACAGCCACAGTCACTGAGACACAGGTAGAGTCATGTCAAGTAGAAACATGTTTAATTATTTAAGCTCTGCTGTGCTTTATGAGACACTTAAACTACATTTTGTCGATTTTATCAGACTCTATACAAAGCCAGTCAGGAGAGTGAGTGTTACATCATTGATGCTGAGGTCATCACACACGACGTCCCCTATCATGACTACTTCTACACTCTCAACCGCTACATGCTCACGAGGGTGGCCAAGAACAAGTGTCGGTTACGGTGAGTCATAAGACTTCGTGACATAATTATTTTATTTTTTTGGACCATCTTTCCCCGTGTTTAAATTATTTTTAAGTGTTTCTTTTCATGGTTTATCTCAATTTATTTAGCATTTTATTGCAAAGACAGAACCTGTGTATAAATACAGTCATGCTCTTCTCCTAGGATATCAACAGAGCTGCGTTACAGGAAACAGCCATGGGGGCTGGTAAAAGGCTTCATAGAGAAGAACTTCTGGAGTGGGCTTGAAGAAAACTTCCGCCATCTTGGTAAACTCCATGGTTGTTTGGTTGGCTGTTTCGATTGGTCACATCAGTCATGTGGTTTTCTTAACAAGAAGACTCAGAGAGCACAACTCGAAGAGCAAGGGCTAAACTAAAACCTTTATTTATGATGCTTTTATTACAACACGCTGACGTCAGCTTGTTTTTATTAGAATATGATGACATCAGCCTGTTATGGCGTCACTGTGAGCTCGTAGAGCATCGTATTTTTTCAAAAAAGGGGGTGTTATGCTCGATATGATCTTGGGCGCTAACAATGAAGGTCAAACTCAATGAAGCTCAGCCAACATGGTACCCGTCCTCCAAGGCCTGGTATATTGTTGTGAACTCGTGAAGATGATCCATAAAAATTGTGGGTAATATAGTTTGTGTTTTTTTACTGATTTTAACATTTGATGTGATCTTGACCCTAGTTATACCTTAATTAAATCATCTGAAGCCGTTATTGGTATCTACCATCACACAAAACTTTCACAATGATATCTTAAAAACTTTGGACACTGGACTGCAGCAAACAGACAAACAGACAAAGAAATGGAACCGATTACATACTCCCCCCATTCAAGGGGAGAAATAATGGCAACGATAGACTTAATCTAATCATTGCTTAATGCTTAAAGAGAGAACAAAAGCATGTGGATGTTTTCAACAAACTGAAAGTGCATGGGTGTTATATATATTTATATGTAACAGGTGTGTTTTTTCTCTCTCAGAGTTGGAGCTGTCCAAGCTGGAGGAGATACTCATGGAGACTCACCAGCTGTCTCCAAAGGCAAAAGTGGTGAAGAACTCCACGGTGAGGCGCAAGAAGAGGCCGCTTCCCCACATGCGCAGCCAGCATCTGGATGAGGCCCTCAGCCCCGTTACCACGCCGACAGATGAGGAAGTGATCCAGAGGATCAAACACGTGGCCGGCTCCACGCAAACGAGACACCAGAGTCCAGAACACCTGCCCGGAGGCTTCGCTCTGTACAGCGTCTCCAAACTGCTGCTCATCATCAGCTTTGTGTAAGCAGCTCATCAGAGCACGCACGTGCACACGTCATTCCTGTGAGGATGGCTGCACAGTTGTCCATCAGGATGTAAATGTACATTTGACACATGCTGACATGACTTATTTTAATTTCCTTAGAAATATGTCATTATTGTTCTTTTGAGTGTAACTCCTTTCTCCTCTTCTTTCATTGCCATCCATAGGATCTGTCTCAGGTACACATATATGTTCTCTGATATATAGACAGATTACAAATTATAGAAAAACTAACAAACTGTCTTAGTAAGGTACTGGGCCACTATATGTCGGCCGATTGGCTTTAGCGTTCCTTAGCAAGTTTGCTCTTTTATTTAATGTCTCAATGTCGGTGGAGAGTGACTGACTGACTGATGCACAGTCCAAAGTTTCCTGTAGGCATTCAGTGATGTTGAACTCTCATTACTCTAAAAAACAGCTTTGTTCCCACATGTGTGTATCAAACTATTTAGCGACGCCCTCGTGTCCTTTATCCTGGCAGAGAGGATAAAGTTTGCAAGTAGATCCAAACTATGTGAGAAAAATGCCCCCAAAGCATAACAGAGATTCATTTAATCATTACATTTGTCATCCGTCTGTATTCAGTATTTATTGAAAATCATCCCACAGTCAAAGTGTACTTTCAGTATACATCAGAGTGCTCATACCAGCTCATTAGAGGCATTATGAATGATTTCAAAGTGAAGCTGAGCCCTCGTTTGTTGACTCTCTTTCTTCATTTCTGTCTCTTTGCCCTCCTCCAGCCTGGTCCTGCTTGTGTTCCTCAACATGATGCTTTTCTACAAACTGTGGATGCTGGAGTACTCTGCGCAGTCCTTAACAACCTGGCAAGGTCTGCGGTTTCATGAAAGGTAAACACACCCCAACAGATCCATGTGTACACACGGTTTATTGCACTGTTTTTTTCATTACTCTTTACACAGAACTTTCTGTTAAACACATTAAAGATACCCAAACACTGTAATACAATTCCAGACGTAAGCAGGCACACACATCCGTAAAGTAAACTGCATCCATATGGCCTCGAACGGGAAATCTCTGCGCTTGCTTACTGAAAAGTTTTTTTTAAAAACTGCTTGTTAGCAGTCCCTTAAAATGGAAATAATGCTTCAGTGCCTGCACCCTTAGGTTGCTGTGTGTGTTTATCTGTGTGTGTGTTTTTCCAAGTAAACTGCCTCAGACGCAGATGGAGTGGGCCCAACTCCTGGAGGCACAGCAGCGGTACCACGATGCTGAGCTGCAAAAGTGGAGGGAGATTATCAAGTCATCCGTAGTGCTGCTGGACCAGGTATAGAAAAAGTTCCTTTTTTTACAGCAGATAGTAAATAATAATATAATTAATATTATTTAAATTAAATAAGATAAATAATAATTCTGAAAATGTAGTTTTACTTTTATTTATGTTTTTCAATATTTTTAATAGTTTCATTTTTAATATTAGTGTAATTTTAATATTATTTCTGCCAGAAGAGATTGTACATGTTCTCATAAATACATTCAACTCTGACCAAAGCTTACATTTGCTAACTAGCTTGATTTTCATTTATGCTATTGCGACCATGTTTGTGAGAACTTTGAGAAGCTAATGAAGTGGCTAGAGGGTGTTTATCTATATTAGAACTAAATAAGAATGTCAGTAGATTTATTAAAATGTATAAAAAGTGAAATGAATTGCCCCCACCTTACAAATTCCACAAATTCAACTCCTAGAGCGCTGTCACGAGAGTCAGTGCCAACTCCTCCTCCTGATATTTAAACTGGATTTCACACTGCCCACTAGGATAATGGATATTCAAGAATCAGAAAATACTTAATTAAAAGAAAAAAAGGCCTCTCTACTGTGCATTCATACCACATTTAATAGCAGCTTTTCTAAGTTGAGGAATTTTCTAGACACTAATTGTGAAGTTGTAACATTTCCAGTAATCATCAATCACCATCAATGCAATTTTTCAAATGTCACCAATGATAAAATGATTAAATTCACTTTGAATAACTTTTTCGCCTGTTATTAAAATGGAGAAAATACTATTTAACATGTGTTCCTGTTGTTTTGCTTCTTCAGATGAAAGACTCTTTATTGAACCTCCAGAGAGGCATTGGTTTAAGGGACTACCCATCTGAGACTGAGGAGAAGCGCAGTCGCTATCACTGACACACTACCATCAGGCCATGAGGGCATGCTGTGCAATACGGGACCTGTTTTCTTTTTGAACCAGTATGCCGTCAGCGGCAAGACAGAGAGAGAACAGAGGGGGGTGGTGGGACCAATAGTGAGCGGATCCATGGACATAAAGAGAGGAACAGTCATCTCTAGCGTATGGAAGTTAAAACCACCCCCAGAGGACGAAACCACGGACAGAAAGGGTCCCGATCACACACAGGAATCGAGCTATCCCCAACAAGAGGAGGTGCAAGACTTGCTTCCTCTAAACACCTTGGGGATAACCGTTTCCTTCTACTCTCTATATTTCCAAGTGCATCCTACTGTAAGCCATGTGAGCCAGGAGCGTGGCGGAGAGAGCGAAGGAAAACTACTGCATGCATTTAGACAACCTATCTCCCCTCAGTCAGTGTTAATGTGGTCCAGTTCCAGTCTATGTGTGTCTGAAAAAGAACAGAAGAAGAGGAGAGATTGAGTCAAAGAAAAGGGGAGGGGGATCCTTTTGAGTCTTAACGGCTTTCTACACTCTCCGACTGTTCCAAATCAATCGTACCCTAGAGGTCCTCGCTGCAGCGTCCCTTCAGTAAACCTCCAGGTGATCAGAGGACAGGTTCACTCCACGAGAAAAGACGTATTGTAGCTGGGAGATCAGCTTCACTGATCAGCCCTTATTGCCTTGTTTGAGCCTGGACTGTGTGGTTTCTGTCCGGGCTGGTTCCCTGACATACCGATGAGTAGAGCGTAAGATTGATAAGATGCGATTCGCAGGCTCGGTTTCTCCCGTCACAGTGTTACCTACCTTTTGTCGCATTATTTCTCATCCTTCTGATGAAGTCGAATGTATTAGTCTGGGGAAAAAAAGAAAAAAAAAAAGGCTGGACTTTGATCACAACTTGATAAACTTTGAAACGGGGACGCTGCAGCTAGACCGGCCAGTAGGGAGTCCTGTGTTCTTACATGTTTTATTACTAAACTGTGATTATATCTCTTTAAAAATGTTTCAGATTGGAAAGAGGTCATGAATATATTTGAAATATATAAGAATATTTCATTATTTAATAATATATATATATATATATATATTTCAAAATATATAAAAAACATTACCTATATTTATTGTTAATTTATGTACATACAGAAATGATCAGAGCTCTAGACCAGTTAAAGAATTTCTAACAAAAAGTGTTTTCTTCTAAAGATGCATGCCAGATATGTCTGTGACATGTCCAGTGTGCAAGTATGATTCTTCATTCGCGCGATTATGTTCGCGCACGTGAGCGTGTATATGTGTATGTGTGTGTGTGTGTGTGTGTGATTATGTGTGCAGGAATTTTTACCATTCCACATGTCTATGTTTCTTTTCTGGCTCTTCCAGCTGGACTGCCTTTTTTTCTTTTTTTAATGCTGATGTGTTTGGATGCTGCCTTGCATTAGTCCCACCAGGGTGCAGCTGCACATTTGAAGAGTTTTGTTCCAAAATGATGTATCAGACAGCTGGAAACAGCCACGATCGATTGGTTAGGTAGTGTCACATGCACATTTGGCTAAGAAGCTAAACGATGCCTGGCTCGACCGCAGGAGGAAACACAAACCCCTTTGAGGTTGTGTCAGTAAGAGCATCTCGCTTAAAATCAAAAATAACCGGAGCTACCTGCTGTGACAACCCTTTCTAAATAAGGGCAGGAAAAAAAACTTCAAATATATATTTTTTGCAGATTGCAAAAATGAAATGGATACATGCTATTTTGGAAATGAACCCTTCGTGCCCCCTGTGAGCAACTCTTCTGTTCATTTCACCACATTAGCTGCCGCTGTTTGCTAAACAGGAAGAGGTTTTGGCATTTTAGGAAATCTGCACATTTGCTGTAAGGTTGGATGATATGATCGGATGCTACTGTCACGTGTGTAAACTAAGTAAGTAAATAAGAAACAAAAAGAAACTAAGCCTGACAGTTTTGGTTCATTCTTTGTAAGTTTAGATCTACCTTCATATTTGGCATCCTGGTAGGATCTTTTCATCTTACTCTCAGTAAAAATAAATAAAAAGTGAGAGCATAAGCACATTCCTCAAAATCGAAACCTCTTCCTTTAAAAATACCTGCGTTAACTCAAAATGTACTCTACCTTTCCCCGTTTCAAGTGTCTGTCTTGGATGCAGTGAAAGCATGAGAATTAACTTTATGCAACTAAATTGAACCAAAAGAAAGTAGAAATGTACTTTCACAGAGGACGTATTGTTTTAAATTAAGTATTTATCATGTATGTCATATACATATATATATATATATATATACATACACACACACACAGGTGTTAGTATGGTGGTTTACTCATTCACCTAACAACATCCCCAGGTTTGATCCCAGAATGATGCACAAATCCCTATTTGGGGTTGCATCAGGAACGGCACCCGGTGTAAAAAAATAATAATAATAATTTTATCTGCTGAATCAAACACACGGAGCTGCCCGCTATGGCAACCCCCTTGTGAATAAGGGAGCAGCTGAAAGCAGCTATATAAAAAGCAATGTTACGTTTGCTGAGGCCTCGCCCCGAACTTAGCCTGGCACACCTTCTCGTCCGTTTTCCGGAGCAAAGATGGGACGAGCGATCAGTATGAGGGCAAGCAGATAACTTTACTGTGGCGTGTTCTCGACCGACATATTGAGCGCGTTCCATTTGAAGAAGGCACAGTGACGATAACGCACAGAAACCTTAAGACGTGAATGTGAGTGGTTTTGAGATGTTTTCTGTTTTATAGAAATCACCTTCACAATCCCGAAGGCACTGAAAGATTATAGTGAAGTTATGCTTTGTGTGTATGACGGTGCGAATACATGGAAATGTAACTGAAATGCTTTAAGAGTTTGTTTTCAAGTGTAGTGAGTAGATTTTTTCTTCTTCTTCGTTTTCAGATGCTTCTGTAGTAAATGCTTGATTGAGATGGTTTTACTGACACGTTTTCACCGTCGCGGCTGAGTGAAGCAGTTAATGTCACCTCAGTCCAAGTCAGACGCTCGATCGGGCTTTTGAGGAAGCTGTTGCGACAGCAAACTTAAATTTTATTTCACAAATCTGAGCAGTTATGCGAATTGACTTCTTGTTTTTCTTTTTCTTCAGAACTCTGTTTCTCATTTTTACCAGCAAATTAAACAAATTAAGTTTCATTCTATAGCAATCAACACTTTTTTTCTGTCCATTTGCTTTCACTCTTTCTCTCCTAGCATGCACTCACGCAGTTAATCTGTGTTAATCGAATGATTGTATGGTTGCTATCGCTGCACAACTGTGGAACCAAGGTGACCTGGGAGATTTTGTCACTGACAGCAGATGGAGTTTCTGTACGTGCTTTGTTAACTGTATCCATTGGGCATTCGCCTAGAGGCAACAGAGCTACCCTTGCAACACAGTGCTGACTAACAGCCTTGGTTAACACACAGTAGGAATCACACGCAACCTCCTGAAAACGACCACTGATTAAAACTCTTCTTCGAGTGTGTCTTGATAAAACATGTACTGTGTAGTTCTGTTCAAAGAGAATTCTGCTGTATGTTTTTTTAAAGGTTTTGATCTCTAGACTTTTAGTGAAATTTCTACATGAGATGAATATGCTGTATGTATATGTTGTGTATATCTGCAGTGTGCACACACGCACACTGTCAAAAGAATCCGACCTGCGCTGCGCGTAGGTTTTGACTTGCTGATGACTTTTGCCTCATAGAGACGGGAGATAAAAGTGGCTTTCTGGTTCATGTGAAGTAGAGGTTGGAAGTTTGAATAAAGAAAAAATACTAAAACAAATGCTGCTGCTGTTTTTGGTGTGGTTACTTTTGAGTTTCACAAATGCGTGAGAAGAAAATTAACATTCATGAAAATCTGGAATTGAATCACAAAAACGGATCCTTAGCAGATTTGAGAATGAGGTAAATACAACCTCATTCTAAGACAAACAGCAACACGTGAGCTCTTACTGTCAGGATATGTTGTGTTAGGACCCAAGATGGAGAGGTTAACAAAAGGCATTATTGGATTGATGGAAATCTACACAAGGCCAAACGCAAAACGATGCAAAACAAGTGCAAACTATTTCAATTCACGAGGGACCAGAGATCAGAATGACGCTAGAGAACTGAACTACGCTCTGACAACAGAAAGAAAGTGTATAAATACACAGCGGGGAGATTAGAGCAGAGAAGAAACACCTGGGACACAGTACCAAGACACAGGTGGACAGGAAGTAACTGATGAGAGGGAGGAAAACTGAACACAATGCCCACGAGGCTAAGGATTAGCAAACTAAAACAGGGAACATAAATAGAGAGTCAGGGACTATGGAATGTGAACCTGACATGAACATATAAACTAGACACACATTAAAGGTAAACAAACATGGAGGCGAGAGCTGACAACACACTGAGATTAAACAAGGAGCGAGTGGACAGAAAAGGGAACTGATACTATTTAAAGAAGAACTGACGACTAACATAATAAGAAAACTCTGAAAAAAACAAACCCACAAAACTCGAAAGAGTAAATAGCATAGAATTAGAATTTACTTCACAAACCCAAAAATAAATGGAAAAAAATCAAGCAGTGACTCTGACAGTCTAAGAACCTAGCACCATGTCGCTTTTAAGAAGTGCAGAAGCAGCACATAAAAAAGGCAAAGTACACCTCATGATTCAGTAGTTTCTGATTCTTCTCTATAGTTTTTGTTGATTCAGTTCAGCGAGGTTTCATTCTTCTAAGTTTAAGCACAGATCTTCCACCACAGCATTTCAATCAGGTTGAGGTTTGAACTTTGTTGCCACTGAAACACTTTGATTGATCCCTTTTTTTTTTTTGGCCATTCTTTTGTAGATTTGCTTCTGTGCTTGAAGTCACTGCTGCATAACCCAGTTTAGGAAGCTTTAGTTGTCAAACAGATGGCCTCATATTTGACTCTAGAATACTTTGGTATCCACAGGAGCTCATAGTCGACTCGCCAGCTGCCCAGGCCCTGTGGCTGGTTGGTATGAGGTGCTTGTGCTGATTTTCTGTCTTGTTCTCCAGACATGGTGCTGTGCATTATTGCCAAGCATCTCCACTTTAGTTTTGTCTGTGCAAAGCACATTGTTCCAGAAGAATTTGTTCAGATGCAACTTTGGAAACCTGAATGGAGCTGCCCTGTTCCTTATAGAGAGAATGGGCTTTGTTCCAGCAACAGTTACAAAAAAGGCATATTTGATCAGTGTTTTTTATTTGTACTATGATGAACTTTAACATTTAGCATGTTATTAACTGAGACCTTTAGAGTCTTGGGATTTTCTTGTTTTGGGTTTCTAAGATTCTAAGGTCGTTACTGATGTCTTTCCTCTGTGGCATCATGTTAACACACACCTGAATTCTCCAGACAAACAAAGTGCCAAAACTTCTGCTTTAATGGAGATGTTCACACTAATTCAGCTAATTCAGCTAATTCAGTCCATTTCATTGGCAGCACCCAGCCCACACTCTTAATACTGTTAAGAAATAATCATGTACTTAATATTTTGCACACTGCTTCTGCATCGTGCTTTGTTGAATAAATAATGACGCGTTTTAATATGTCATGTCTTCTTGTTGTTGTATAACTTGCTAAGGACCGAATGGTTTTTATTATATTCTGATATCTAAAACCTTAGGATTTAAAGAGCATATACTTTCTTTTGTCTGCGGTTGCTACAGACACAATATGGTTGACCTCAGAAGACTTAACAGAGAGAGTAGTATTGAGGAAAATAGTGTGTGACGCATGGATGAAATATTCATCTGTTACTGCACTCAAAAAATAAAATCATAAGACTTTTAAATATTGATGTCATGTTTAAGTGTTGTTATTTTTAGGATTTGTACCTACAGAACAACTCTGTCATAACCTTCCGCAGTCAGAAGAGACTGCTCACGTGATTCTTACAGCTCCCTGTTGTCTCATTTTATGTTTCATAAATTGCCTGTTAATTATTTAATTATGACGCCATAAAAACCGCAGAAATGTGCATGTGCGAAGTAAAAGCCTCAAAAAATGCTAAATAATGGTAGTGAATGAATTGCTTATCCTGTGTATTGTTCAATATTTGGTGTCTTTCGGCTTCCGCTTTCTTTTTCTTTTCTTTTCTTTTTTTACTTTCTTGCACAGACTAAACAAAATCGTGCACTTTATAAAACATTCATAAACATTTTTACAGCGTTGATTGGAAGACGTGTTCTGCATTCCTCAGCATCCAGAAGACATGCAGCACCGCGAGCAGCGGGGGGTGAAATGAAGAAGGAGGAAAACTTGTTTCCCTCAATAAATCATGAGTTAATCATTTTTCTATAGAAGACACATGGAGATGAGGCAGATCAATACAAACTAGATGTTGGTGAAAAGATATGTGACGATCAGATTATTGGATCCTCTTCACTTGATGACCTTTTTTTCTGTCTTGTCGTTGTTTAATTCATTTCTCCGTTGGCGACGTTAAATTGCTTCATGCGTTTTACTGCCTCCTGAAGAATTACATTAGTGTAGGTCCATGATGGGAAGATGGGTGAGGTCGACGCCTCGCTGTCATGAATCAAGGGGGATGGGACATCGTTTACGCGCATCACCCCGCCAGCCCCTCGTGTCCAATGAAGGCTGAGAGTGGATTTACAAAGGGGCGGAAGGCTCGAGCCCCACTTTTTCGCCGTGGCTGGTCGCAGAGGGCGGAGCTCTGTTCCTGCCGTTTGACAGCTGCGAAATAGAAAATGTATAGCGGATAGACAGTCTGGAGAACCATGCAGCTCCAAGGCAACCATACTATCACAAGGAATGGGATACAGCATGGCCCTTTATAGCCTGCGCTTGCCCTCGTAAATCTGGGTCAACTGGAGAGCGCAAACTACAATACAAGGGAACTAAGTAGCTTTCATTGCACATAATTCCTGGATCTGAGAGGCATGCATCGTGCCTTCTCGTATCCCGTAACTGTGGAACGCAGTCGAACCAAAGAGCGCTTGGAGGCGTGTTTGGCCGGGCTATGCGAGCTGGAGCTCCGCAGACAGCGGCAGGAGTGTCTGGTTCTGGGGGCGCTGGCTCTGGGAGACCCGCTTGCCCAGGAAAGCTCCAGAGGAGAGCTGAGATGTTTCAGCAGCTGGGGCCAGGAAAACTTGACACTGAGACGTCAGCTGGTAAGAAGTTTGTGTTGAGCCTTTTACTGCACTGTATGTTTGCATTCCAGCCCTCCCGCATTACCCCACCCTGTGATAAAAGGGTTATACCCCTGTCATCTATCACAACTCTACATACTTTTGAATATCTAATAGCCTTCAGCGTAGACTCATTGAAACCCGCTTGACCGCTGGATGGTCTTCTAGTTTGGGCAGCGCCTTTTGTGCTGCTGTGAAGTCTAGCTGCAAAGAAAAAAAAGTTACTCAACTTGATTAATAGGCTCTCTGTTTGAAAGGGTGTAATGCGTTACTCTGCTTTTTGGCTGAGATTTATGCCCCTGGGGAACGAAATCAGGGGGTGGAGCAGCCGCCGTTTGTGCCACAGACCGACTATTTAATGGCCCATTGTTCCCTCCGCCTAGACTTTTATATTCCACTTAACAAGCTCTCATTTGTGCTCTCCGCACATCATAAATGGATGAATTATTCCTCTTGCTTTTCTGTTGCTGGTGGAGCTAACGTTTTTATGTGAACATTAGCATCCGTGTAATTCATGGAATGTTGTTTTGTTTTTTTTTTATTTACGTGACGCTCAAGCAAAATAAGACCGATATGTTGCCAGAGTAAAACGGGCGGGGAGGGGGGGTTAAAACTGGTTCTATAACGGCAAATAGAAGTTTCACTAACAGCATTACATCAGCGGTTCACACGGGGAGTTTCACGCACCAGTGAGCACTTATCTGCGCTGAAAACGGTTCTTCTTCACTTTCTCTCTTTTTTTGCCCAAGTTTTTATGTCTCGGTGAGGTTTAATTCCGTTTTAACTTCTGGTGTTGTCTCAACATTACTACAAAAGCATGGCATTATTAAAGAGGGTGGAAAAAAGGGAGAAATTAAATCAGCCTCCTCCTCTTCACATCTCCAGCCCCCCCTTCCTTCTTCTCCTCCTCCTCCGCCGGGGCCCTAACAATAGGCGCATATGGAGCAGAATACTAATGATGGCGATCGAGGCCCCAGTGAGAGGAAAAGGCGCACATAGGTGGCTCTCCGCACTGGCTTTAGAAATATGACATGATATGATTTTCTGTTAAAAAATAAATAAATAAATTAACGATCATCATAAAGTGAGTTTTTCGAGAGTGCCACGCGCAGTTATGCTCACATGTCCACTGGTGCCTTAGGAGCTGCCAGCGCATTTCATCCACATCAGCTGGAGAGTGACGAGTGAAGGCGAGTGAAGGAGTGACACGAGTTTCCTCACAAGGGCGCATAATTTCCCCGTTTTCATTTCTGCGCAATCCGCCTTTGGATCGATGTTTATTAACTGTTGCGCTCATCCAAGCGTGTGAGTAATTACACGGGAAAGTCCTGGGAGAATATTTGGACCCGACAGGACTCTAATTGAAGCCTCAAATTGAGTCTTCGTGATATCAGGTCACCATCTGCGTCCGAGCTAAATCCCCAATCTCATTTCGCGTGTAGGTTAAAGTCTGCAAAATGTATAGTTCACGGTGTGACATAGAAACAACTGACCCATGAGACTGACATCGTGTGTGCCTTGAACATGAATGTGGCCCCAAACAGGCTGAGAGATGCAATTTTTTTTTTCTTCTTTTCCCCCCTTCTTCATACAGTATGTGGTGTTGAAGGTGTTGACAGCTGTGGGACGCCAGACAGCAGCTGGGAAAGCACGAATCTCTGACCTCCCTCTCAGCTTCCCTGCTGTGTGTTTTTGGAGAGAGTGGAAGGGATTATATGAATTTTGTATGAATGTGGCACACATACATCCATCAGCGGAGAAGTGACTTTAGGGGAGAAAATGTGCTCTGAAATGTTATTTAATCTCCTCTGAAGAATATTAATTGGCCTAGGGGATGTAAACCAAATTTTTAATTATTGCATGTTTGGGCACATAGAAAAAAAATCTTTGCATTCTACAGGATTGTGTGTTTGTATCTACAGTGGATTTTGCTATTGTTTTGTGTCTTTGCTGAACTGCTGGCTCATCATCAATCAGGCTGTGTGTGTCCTTGTGTTAAGACAGCAGCGCATCATTAGTGAACGTATAGTCTGCTCAGCAGTGACTGATCACTCGCATGATGGTTTACTGCGCTTTGTTCTGGCACACAAACAAAAACCTCAACCGGTTTTTGTTTGTGCTCTTTGGTTTCTTTGTGTACACAGCCGTTCAAGCAAATAAGCTTCAGAAAATATACAAATTATATGCACACAGACGATACACACGTGCAAACATTATGATACAAGCACACTTTGAGATCAACTCTCATTTAGTTATGCAATTTTCAGTCACATGAGCACAGCCTGTTTCAAGTCTTTCTTTAAGGATTCCCTTTGCAGGCCATGCACCCTGCTGCTGTGCCTACGAGCCACTGCGCACACTGAACAGATTCAGAGGAAACTAATTAATACTATTCACAATGCAATGGATAAACTCTTTGTGTGCGTGTGAAGAACTTCCTCCCAAAATCACTGAATATATTTTACCAAACTAAAACAAATAATTTAAAATGTGTCTACGTGCTCTGAAGAAATAAGAGATCAGTAGCTGAGCAAACACGGGGGGCAGGGTGCCCTGTGTTTGTGCATGTGCTGTGCATGTGTGTGTGTGTGTGTGTGTGTGTGTTTCCGGCCTCCCACTGTGGATCCAGTCACAACATAGCTTTAATTATAGAGAGTCCAGCAGTGAGGCTGCATGCTTTGTGCTCTCTGTTCAATAGATTTCTTTATCCTGGCAATATTGTTTCAAAGACCCACCGGCCTTCACTGGTCATTGGTCCTTTCTAAAAAAAAAAAAAATACAGAGACACTTTTGCCTGCTTCTGTGTTGTCTTGCAGCAAAACACAATGTGTGACTGAATTTGAATGTATCTTTCTATATCAACAGAGACAATCCACTCTTATTAAACTCTGCAGCATCACGTTCTGCATACACACTAAAGCACAGTAGCTAATGACAGAAAAATTTGCCCAGTCACTGTTCATGTCCCTGGTTTCACCTGGCCTCACCTGCTGCTCAGTGTTTTTCACTGAGAGAACAGGTGGTCCTGATGTGTTGTACAGCCACAGCAGCTTAATGGCTATAAGTGAGACTGGCTGCACAGTGTTCTTCATCTCCCCCATCCCCCAGCAGCCTGCAGGATGCAGTAAAAAAAAAAGAAGCAATAATACAGTGTGCAGCATGTCTGGGAACCAGTGTGAGACCTGTAATAACAGAGTGCAGTCAAAGCAAAATGTCACAGTATAAACCAAATGGTTTGTTCATCCACAGAGATTTGTTTGTTTTTTTGTTATAAATTAATATCCAGCCCTGTGGCTTCTACAGTGTTTGTGCATATGTCCACAATTAGATGGCAGTCAGTTGCCACTCTGAAATAGCATCATTGATTTATTGATTTCCAGTAGCCTCCCCTCCTCTCAGCGTTTCTTTACCACAAACCAGCACCCAACGTTTCTGCCATACAAAACAGTATTGATATAGTGATACTAGCGCTTTGTTTATAGTAAGACAATAAGGCCGCTAGCAGAGACAAAAGAGGTAACAGTATTTGGGGTGAAGAGGTTGTCTGTGCTTCCATTATGATTGCATTAAGTCTGCAGGACAGGGGAGTTAGAGCCTAAAGGCACTGACAGAGATCTCTCAGAAACATTGAGCCACTTCCTGTTATAAACATTGTCTTTTCACACATTATTGTTCTGAATAGATAATAACAGCACTGTAACACAAAAAGAATGATCATGTCTGTTTGGTGATCTTTTTAATTTGATGTTAGCATGCCACTATGTCGCTTGCATTTGCGGCCTGAGATTTTAAGATTAAATGAGCATGTATTTGACCCTAATGCAGTTTGTTTATAGACCACATAGAGGAGTAGAAAATGCCACAATACGTAAACACTTTTAAAGTTCTTATGTTCGATTACGTTGGGTGACTTTTCGTCAGCTACAATTCATTACATTTTAATCAGAAGTCTTTTAGAGCAATCTGTGGCTGATTGATGAGCAACAGCTGAACCTACCATCCCTATATAGCCAGGCATTTACAGTGGTTGGCTGGTTCAGTTGTACTTGATGACTTACACCTTTGCATAGTGAGTGTGCGCTTCTTCTTTATGGATGAAGGCTTCAAGTCCCAAAGTGGTGCACAGCACAGCTTAAAAGCCACTTTGTTCCAGCACCACCCAAATAAACAAATCCCTGCTTTGATGCTGTGTTGATTCTCTGATATTATTTATTTATGTATTTATTTATTTACGTATTTATTTATTCAGTATTCTGCATTATCTTTATCTGTTAATAATACAGTGCATTCTTAGAGGATTTCTAACGAGCTTCTCTGCATGTCATCCAGCTACATGTGTCGACGATGACAGAGCTCAGGGAGGAGTTGTCTGTCGTGAGAAGTGTGTAATGTGAAAAGTGTCACCTTGTTATGAGGGCACGCTCAATCGCCTGGTAATGAAGTCTCTTAACGAGCGTTGCGTGTCAGCCATATTAA
The DNA here is from genome assembly GCF_900408965.1 of Simochromis diagramma. Lineage (NCBI taxonomy): Eukaryota > Metazoa > Chordata > Actinopteri > Cichliformes > Cichlidae > Simochromis > Simochromis diagramma. Next base: position 12,572,496 of record NW_024387375.1, read on the forward strand.
ATCCAGCCATCTAAAATGCCTGTATTAGGTCTGCGTGTATCAGAGAAGGTATTACTCACGTTGCTGACACAGTTTGTTTATAGACTCAGATTCTGGGTACTTGTCTTCCTCACAAGTGCAACAAGGAAGGGTTAGGTAGTGACAGCTAGCTGTCATAATGAAAGATAGCCTGCAGGCAGTGAATCAAAGTCCATTTAATATCCTCTAAAGTCTTGCAAACAGAGCTGTCTGTGCACTTGTGTTAACCCATTCAGGTAGACGGGCATGGAAATGCGTGCCCATGTTAAGTGTGTGTGTCACATGCTGTCAATATGACACCAGCAAAAAATGATCAGGCTGGATGAACCAGCATGTTTAATTACTCGGTTTTACCACAAACAGATGGGTAAATGGGAGGGTGGGGGATTTGAGGAAGGCTGTGTGAGGTAGCGGGGTGGGCTTCCAAATGGTAAACACACAAGTGTAAGAACGACAGCGTTATTTATTTATTTGTTTTGGGGGGACTTTAACATATGTTTAACATATACCCAGTCTCATTTGTTGCTGGTTTGAGCTAAATGAGCAATTATTTGTATATCTGGCTCGCGAGTGTCTGCAAGCACGTGTGTGTGTGTGTGTCCACCCACATGAAATAACACCCCACCCTCCCTCTTCCCCCTCCTTCACAGTGCTATGAATTATTCATGTTTCAACCTCTTCAGTAAGCCTGCTTTTATAAATGATGGTCATGTGATGGCCACGTTTCGATTTTACACACTTCTGCATCAGAGTTTTGGCTTTGTTATTTTGATTTATTGGTTTTAATATTTTCAGGCATTATAAATTAGGAGCAATGTTGCAGCTGGAGAAACAAGCTGCGAACGATTCACAGCTGTGCTTCTGCCATTAGCATATCCAGAAAGCACTCATTAAACTACAAACACTGCTGGAATTTTTTTTGTTTTTTTGCTTTGTTCCTAAAATCAATCATTTTTGCTTCGTACTGTCTACTTAACATTTATTTTCCCATCAGTTCAACCAGTTACAGACTGCAAGAAAATAGTCTGAATGCATGTTTGCCTGTTTTTCAGAGTGCTCTTCAGAGCTCCCCGTGGGGTCTAATGCAAACGCTGGAACAGCAGGTGGGAGAGCTGAGGATCGACGCTGCTGATGACTGTTGTGACAGAGCCCAAGGAGAAACTGGCAACAGTCGACCGAGTTCTGGTACTTATTTCTGCAAGGCAGTGAAATCAAAGTGCAAACACACTATATAATTCCCTTTTTTCAGTAAATGAAGTTGTTTTTTTCCAGAGTGTTGCTCAGCTGAACGAAACTTGTGTTCTTTGTATTTCATGTTTGAGTCTCTGCTCTTATTGTTCCTTTATGCTCCAGTTGTTTGTGATTTTAATCTGTGGCCTATTTGTGAAATGCAGTGAGAAACTTTTCTATTTTTTGAGGAGTGGAATGAGTTATAAGAGATGAGATAAGCCTTTCTTTTTTTATTGGTGCCTTTGCCTCACAGCAAGAAGGTCCTGGGTTTGAGTCCAGTTTGAGGCCTTTGTGTGTGGATTCTCCTCCCACCGTCCAACGATATGTGTGGGATGTGGTTAATTCTGTTCAGTTATGATCAGAAGTTTACATAGACTCATAATCTGTGTGAATGTCATGGTAATTTGAGGATTTTAAAGATTTCTTTGAACCCTTCTTTTTCCAGAGTAAAATGATTGTACAATATAAGGCCTGTTAACCTCTCACTAATTAGAAGTTAATAGGCTGTGTTGTTGTTCAATTAAAAGACATTGCAGAACCTGCAGCATCACTCATTAAAAGATTTAAGTGACTGTGCATATATGTGCATATATGAGCCTGTATGTATCCTTTTGACCCTGTGTACATTCAAGAAAATCCCAAACAGAGTCATTAAAGATGCTGTGCAATCATTCCACCCTGGAAAAAAAAAACAGTTCAAAGAAATCATTAAAATTGTGATGAATTAAGTACACTAATTACACTGTGTCCTAGGTTTCTATGAATCAAGTGAAGGTCAGTCACCAAAAGGAAAATCTTGTACCACTGAGCCCATAGAGAGTGTCTCCTCCTGGGCTTACACCAGTGACAGGCCAAAGTCTGTGGGTAAGCAAGACTATCAGACGTGGAAGATTTGAGATATTGTGAAACCTGCATATGTGCTCTTGTTGAAGTAAAATGATTAACATATTAGCACATACTCTTTGCATATTAGCATGAGAAAACAGCAGACTCTTAGTCAACTGTCTTTATGTGAAAGAGGCTTAATAAACAAATGTATGGGAACAGACTGAGAGTGGCATGGCTGCAGACTCTTAGTTTTGAGATTATTTATTACTGTTTAACTATTAGAACTTTTTATTTATTGTATAGTTATGCATTCAGGATGATTTTACTTACTACTTCACTTATTTCTCAATATTTCTCTCTGCAATCAGGAGACCCCCTTATGCTGGATGGAGAATTTGATGCACCACTTCTACGCACCACGCTACCCCGCTCTTTCTCTGCCCCCTACCCACCTCTTGAGGGTATTGCTGAGGAGGGCACTGCCATTGACTCCTGGCACTGGGACCCCAGCGGAGACAATGGTGGCTGGGAGCAGGAACCTGAAGAGGATCAGGTCACCGAAGAGGACTATCAGCTGGCTTTGAAGGTAGAGGGTTACATCCTGAGTCTCATCCAACGCCATACCCTCACACCAAGACCTTGTCAGCCTCGCACCACTCTTAGCCCTGACCCCCCATACTGCAGTGGCTCTGGACACAGCTCCCTACACAGGATAACTCCTTCTTTAACCACAGAGCACCGCCCTTCTGATCATCATCTTCAGCCCCATGGTGACCTTTCTACAAATCCTAATGGCCAGGGATGGGGTTGTGACCTGGAGCGAGAGGCCTGTGGTGGGGAGGCCCCATCTTTGGAGGAGGACTGTTATTTAGCTCTGCCCTACCCCCAGCCCAATCTAATTTCCCTGGCTGGAAGGCTACCATCCCCTCCGCCCTCACTGGACCATAACTGTGGAGTTGGGGCTCTTGACCTTTGTTGTGAACCCCCATCCCCCCATCATTATCTACATCCACAGCCCCCTATTCTTCACATGCACAGTTTAGTAAGTGCTCAGTATATTCCTGGACAAGCCTGTCATGCCCCCCTGTGCTCCCCAAGACATTACAACCAAGAGCAGCCAAAGTCCAACCAAGTTTTCACATCTCCTGATCACCTCAAGTACAGAGCATCTAAGAAAAATCACAGCGAGAGACAGAGATCCAAGAAGTCAAGCAGTAAAACCAATAGATCCCAGTCTGAAAACAGCCTCCTGGGTCAGCGGGTGCTTCCAGAGAGGAGGTACAGCACCACAGAGAGGCCCCAAGGCAGAGGTGATCCTCATACACTGCCTCAGAATCAAAACCAGGTTGTAGGACACCAGGTGGTCTACAACGGCCACAACGAGAGCCGACGCTGGCGATCTAACCTGGAGCTCAGCCAAGATGAGGGGGAAGTCCAAGCAGGGCAGGTACACAGACGACCACCTCGAAAAGTTCGTCACGGCCCTTCTTGTTCCCATTCCCAACCCCAGAACTACCACCAACAGCAGCACGCCAAGCACTGGCAGCAGGACTTTAAGGAAAGCGCACCTCTCTGTCAGGGGGAGGAGAGCTATGGTGGTGCTGCCCCCGCAGAGTCCGAGTCTAGCATGAGCGAGGTATATTCTCCAGCCTCCAGCTCGCTATCCAGCGACTCCGATGAGAGCGGGGGGCTGGTGTGGCCCCAGCAGCTGCCACCCCGCCTCGCTTCTACCTCTTCTTCATCCTCTCCTTCACCACAAGCCACTGCCAATACCCCATCTCAACCAAAAGCCTTTGTCAAGATAAAAGCTTCCCACGCTCTGAAGAAGAAGATTCTCAGATTCCGCTCAGGGTCGCTTAAAGTCATGACTACTGTATGAGAAAATCGTCAAACTAGTTTTAAACACATACTCGTCAGTAACTTACTTGCCACCAAATCCTATGTCAAATATCACATGAATAATGATCTATTCAAAGATCTTTCATTTGTACTATCTGGTTACATTTATCTTCCAGTTGACAACCATCAGACACAAGACTAATGGGCAGTATACTGCTCTAATGGATGACAACTGATACCAAATGACATGTACCACCTAGAAGCGGAGTGACTGAATATGCTGGCAGTTTTTCCTCTGTTTCATTTGCTCTCATCAGACAATTGTGGTTAATTAATGTATTACTGATATTTTCACCAAGTCACATTATTAGTATAAAAACTATATCAAATCTTTGTGATACGGGCCTTAAAACATACTAGGTAAATTTGCTGTGTTCAGATTTCATAATAACCTCTGATGGTCTTTTTTAAAGATTATGCTTTTTGCTGAAAGTCATAAAGTAAACAGGAATTTCTTTTAATTCTTTGTGCTAAACTGCATTCAAACGCAAGCAAAAATCAACATATTAGCAGAAAATCTACAACTAAACTTTGCAATGCACTTGAAATGTTGGAGTTAATCCACTAGAATTGTTCCCTATTCCTACAAATTCACAGTCCTCTGTAAGAAAGTCAAGGGAACGATTTAGAAAAGGGTTAGGATACTTTTCTGAATGTGGTATGAGTGCTAAAACTTAACTGAATAACCATGTTTAAATTTGGTTTCCTGCAGACTCAAAAATCCTGCACCAACTGTGAGTCTCTCAGCAGGGCACACCTCTGCATATCCAGCTGTTACTGAGCTCCTCTTAGTATGTCCTGGATTCACTTCAGTGAACTTCTTACTACCTCCCCTCTGCAGCCAGTGAGCATAAAGAACCAGACATCCATGTGTCAGGGATGGATTTATTAGAGGCCACACTAAGGGGCCTGTGTACATTCACGCATGCATGTTTAAACTCACAGATTCCCTGAAACACTGGGACCTAGACACTGTAAATAAATATGTGGACTTGTTTTGAACAACTGTAAATAAAGAAAGCATTTCACTCAGTTTTGATATTTTAGCACTTATTTGTTTATTCTTAAATCAAAAAAGACAATGTGTTAACAAGCAAAATGAAGGTTAATATATTCTTAATATTTCATATAATGCAAAAATTAAGGTTCTGTTTTATATGTTAAAAGTTAGAAATGCAGAAATCCTGATTGAAAACTTTCAAGAATACATTCCCCCCCCATGTGATGTTAAGCTCTCTGCTTTAACCTTGTGAAGGACTGGTAATCCACTGTAGGATGAGTGGATGGATGGATTTGCAGCTCATGACCAACTCTCTCTGTTGAGTATAGTATCAAAGTATCTATACATCCAATAGTGTGTATTGAGCCTTGATATGTAATAGCAAACTATATGTAATGGTAAACAATATTGATAGTTATGTAATGATGGTCAAACCCCAGATTTTACTATTTGTCGTAGCTCTTGTATCTTTCCAGTCTCTTCGCCTCAAAATACCAACATCATATAGATAGAAATATAAGTACATATATGTACATTTTTTTACATCAACTTTCAAGATAAACATCACAAACTCAAGCTTTAAAAAGATAATTTTTTATCAGCTGTTGTTTGAAAGAGACCACCAAGTCATTGTGATGACCAAGAGGTAGAGAGTTACAGGATGTATGTAAAAGTTCACTAATGTATGCTGGTGCTTGTCCATGGTCAAAATTTGAATCTTAAAGTGGAGACTGAATTAATGACGACCCAGTGCAGCTGGGTCAGCAACAGTGGGACATGAGAGTACCTGGAAGATTTAGTCAGAAGCCTTGCAGCAGTGTTCAGAACAACCTGGAGTGTTCAGAAGTGAACAATGGATTTTAATAATCCACACATAATGAAATAAATGCATGAAAAACACATTTAGTTCAGAGCGTCACACAATGGGACTTCACTTGTTTCTTAAGCAGACATTTGAGATGAACATTCAAAGTGTAAACAAAAGTCAAAAACTACACAGCAAAATCTCCAGTGTTAAATTAACACTGGAGAGTGTCTATATGGGTCCACACCTCTGAGTGTTAAATACAACACTGTTGAGTGTTAAATTAACACTTTTGACAGTGTTATATGTTTAAAAGTAACCTAGTCAGTTTTGAAGATTAACAATGGCTAACACTGAGCAGTGCTGATTTTCTAACACTGGAAAATAACTCAAAATGTTAGAAATATTCCAGTGTTAATTTAACACTGGAGATTTTGCTGTGTACTCCAAGATTCCTGATTTTAGATTTAGCAAAGTGTAGCAAAGGACCAACCACCAGCTATTAATAGAATCTAAGCACCTATGGCTCTGAAACATACTGGGGCTTAAAAGAGATATATAACTGAAAATCATAACTGTTAATAGCAGTTATAACTGGTATTAATAGTTTTGATTTATTTTCAAAGAGTTCTACAGCAAATTGAGTGTCAGCCATTTAGAGTGTGTCTCCCTCTTGTGGTCTATGAAAACAGCATGTATACAAGAAGATGTAATCAGCATTTTTCTATAATCACTGCGAAAAAGTAATCAAATCTCTATGTATTTTATTTCTGCTACCAAACTATACTAAAACATGACAAAAAGTCAGAAAATGCATCATATACATAATGCTCTGAAGTAATTCTTCTGTGAAAGCCAATAATAGAACTTTCATGTGTTTTGTTGCGTAAGACATGGATTTTTATAGAAACCTTACAGTGTAACTATCAGTTCTGCTTTTGAAATCTTGAAATTTGACTTGACTTGACCACCCAAATTCACTGGAAAAAAATCTTCATAACTTGTAAAAATGAATGCACTTTTGTGTATTTGTGTTCACAGACTTAAATCCAAGCCAAAGTCTTTTGCTAAACTTCATGACAGAACTGTTTATGTTACAGCAGTCCTCCATATGCAAGAGAGTTATATTGTTGTCATTTCTTTGCCACTGCTGGTGCTCTTGGTGTCCACATTAGTGACACTCTTCTTGATGGTTGGTTCCTCGCCCATGAAGCGGAAGATGTTACGCAGGGAGCGGTTCATGCTGTCTTTGAAGCTTTGACCCAGACACACATAGAGCAGAGGGTTGAGGCAGCTGTTGAAGTAAGCCAGGCAGAGCGCTATAACGTGTGCCAGGTGAAGTTTGGGACTCACATAAGTACCCCGAGGGGTGGTCAGTATGAGGAAATCCACGATGTGCAGAGGTATCCAGCACAAGAAGAAGCTCAGCACCACAGAGATGACGACCCTCAGGGTTTTCTTGGATCCAGTCCGACTACGTGTCATTCTCCTCTGTGTGTTGCTGAAAACCACCAAGTGACAAACTAGAATAACCAGGAAAGGAATAATGAATCCAATCAGGAAGCGAAAAGCAGAGACAGGCCAGGCACTGTCTACAGTGTACTCCATCCTACACTCTCTCTTCTCATCACCTGCCACAATCTGCTTGGCGTACACAAACTGTGGGATACTGCCTATCAGGGCCAGGACCCACACAGCAACACATCCATAAGCACCCTGTTTGGGTCTCCTGTGGTTCTGACACCAGATGGGTCTGATGACCAGCAACAAACGATCAACGCTGATCACAACCAGCTGCAGGATGCTGCAGTACATCACCAGGTAAAACAGGCCTCTGATGAGCATACAGGCCAGTGGACCGAAGTGCCAGTGATCGTCGTGGACCAGAGGGACCATAAGCAAGGGGATGGAGAGGCAGCACAGAAGATCAGCCAGAGCGAGGTTGAGGAACCAGAGGGAGGTGACAGAGCGGGACATGCAGAACCCCGTCACCCACACCACCACAGCATTTCCAGGCACACCCAGCAGGACCACAAGGCTGTACATGACCAGAGCCACTATCTGGATCGGCTGAATCTCAGGAGTCACAGACTCAATAATGTCAGGAAATGTGTAATTATCATCAGGAAATGTGTAATTATAGTCACCGTAATCCATGATTCCTTACAACTGTGAAGTATAAAAAACATTTTCATAACTCACTGAAATAATATAATTCAATCAAGAAAAAATATTTATTGACTTTTAAATTAATTTTAGTAGTAACAATGATCAATTTTAGACTTTAGTATTAACTCACCGATGTTCAGCCTCTCGTTATGTTGCTCTGTCACCACTGAGAGGAAGTTGTTGAGCTGGTTTGCTTCTCAGCTTTATACTCTCACCCCACCCCACACAGACACAGTTGCACATGATCTCTGTTGAGAGTCCTCATTGTAGGCGTGAAACTGCAGTCACAAAATTGGTGAATCTAAAAAAAAAAAGTTTTAATTGCAAAAAATTCATTTCACAAGAAATAATTAGGTCACAGGCCTAATGACCTAGGTCACTTCTGTGACCTAGGTCATTAGGTCACAGAAGTGATGAGACAATTTGTAATATTTACTTTATTCGTGTGTTTTGCACCTGCAAGTACGCACGATGTAAGAAAAGAATATAAAAATATACAAATTAGAATTCAATTATTTTGAGCTGAGACCTGAAATGAATCTGCCTGAGTTTAAAATACAGATCAACAGATGTGTTTGAAGGATGTGGTCAAAAGATCACTCTAGCTGCCATTTCAGTGAATGTGGGAAATGTGCAAATCCCACAAACATGATAACCTCACCCTTATTTGAATGCAAAGACTAGTTTGCAATAATAAACTTTTGTGTTCTCGTGTTATTAATATTGAATTCAATTTGATTGAGTTTGATAGTAGATGTTTTTCACCAAACAGATTTAACTTTGTTCTAAGTTACAAAAAAGAACAGTTTCAATTTCATTTCTTTTCACTGGTTGCTTAATGTGGGTTATAAAAGAGAGCGAGTCATCAATTTTAATTCCTAAGTACTTGTGCTGACTGAGTTACAAGCCCTGAACTGTTGTAATACCTGAAAGGTTCAGTGGTTTAGATTTTGAATTTGAGAACATCGTGATCTGTTTAGTTTTGTCAACATTTAAAACATTTTAAATCACAGTTAATGCTGTACTGCACTGAATGCTGGCTGGAGATGACAGAGAGCCTGATTAAGTGTGGGTGCAGAGGAGTATATGAACATGTCATCAGCATAAAAATTAAACTTTGCTGTAGTGATATTATGATTATTCATATATAAAATAAATAACAGTGGCCCTAGAACAGAATCCAGGGGCACTCCTTTGTTTCATTAAGGAAGCTAGAAGTGTTTCCTTCTACCTGTACACACTGAGACCAGCCTAATAAATAATTTTTAATCGATCCAACTGTTTGTTTGTTTTTTTTTCTTTTCAGACAACCCTGCATTGACAAGTCTTTGGCTTAGGCATTTATGATCAAATGTCTTGGCTTGATTGATAAAAAAAAAAAAAAGGCTACATAGTGTTGCTTGTTATCCACTGAAACAATGAAATCATCAGATCCCTAGCTTTAAACAAAGGGAGAACTTATTATAAGGTTCAATAAAGTTACTTTACATTAAACCTGATGTTTTAGGCACCAGTCATCATTTTACTTGCTTCTCTCTTTCACTTCCACATGCACAAAAGTGTCTCATTCTTAATAAAGCAAACTACCTTTCCTAGTTTTGTAAATATACCTATTAGGATCCCTGGCTTTGAACCCAGTTCTTCAGTTTTGTGGGTTTTTGATTTGTTTCTAGATTTATAATGTGATTATGCTTTAGCTCTTCATTGCCTAGTCCTTTGGTGTTCAGTATTTTCCCATGTGCTTCCAAGCTTATTTATTTATGTTTCTAGTTCTTAGTTCCTTGGTCTAGTTAATTCCACTTTCATTTCCAGTCTGTCTTGGTCTCATGTCTCTGTCTCCTTCCTATAGTGTCTCCTGTAGTCAATCAGTCTTGATCTTTGTGTTAGTTTACCTAGTCTGTGTCTAGTTTATGGTTTCATTCCAAGTTCGTAATCTGTTTATATTTTCATTTTTCTTCTTAGTTTGTAATATGTAGTTATCTTCGTCTGTGGCCCTGATCACGTGTCTGTGTTTGTTTACTCTTCGAGTTTGTAAAAGTTGAGTCTCTGTCTCTGTTTGTTTCTGATCTTATTTTGATAGTCTTTTGTGCCATGTGCTTTGTGTTTGGCTTTGCTTCCTTGGCTCATTCGTCAGAATTAGTTTGCCTGTGTTCCCAGGTATGTGCTCCGTTTACCTCCTGTGTGTATTTAAGCCACTAGTTTTCATCTGTTCTTTGTTGTGATCGATGTGTCCTGTCAATTTGGAGTTTTGTAGTTAAAATCTTTGTATTCAGTGTCCCTTAAGTCCAGAAATAAAACTTCCTTTGATTTCAGTTAAATGGTTTAAAATATTTTAGTAATAATTGTTATTTAATTGTTATTTTATTGGGGTGTATGTCAGGAGTTTGTGTATGAGTATGTGTCAGGCCAGCTAAAATGGCTTATTTCTGCCTTTGTTAATATTTTAACAAAATACCTCAACACCTGAAAATGAATGCAGTCCTGCATTTATAGGGCAAAAGAGTTTATTCTTAAACTCATAACAATAATTTGACAGTAACATAACATGTTTCTCATATTAGAATGTTATTCACAAATGAACCTACTCGGAAGCTACAGCACAGTTAAAGTGTTTTTAGTGATATCTAGCTCTTGTAATAAAAAGCCACTATTTGTGCCTCCCTTTGTGCCATGCTTCACAGTGCCTCTCAAAAGTGAACTGCAACCTTGTGGTAACTGCTGCCATTAAGACCCCGTAGTTAGTCAGCATTTTTCACTTCCACAACTGAGAGATCAGTTTCTCAATGGTGGAAGAAAAGAGAACAACAGTTGTCCATAAACAAGGAGGAGAAAAATAGCTTTGGCATGATTTCCCAGTTTAGCCTGGTGACATCACCAAGATTAGAAAAAAAATAAAAATCAGGAAATGAAACACAAAGTCATCAAAAAGTTCCAAAAAAGTTAAAATAAGACTCACATTGCATAATATAGCAATATCAGGAAGCTGGCTTTGTGAAAATGTGTTTTTGCTCAACATTCTCACAGCACTGAGTGCTCAGAAGTAATGCCATTTGAAGGGTGGAGCACTGCTGGGTGGAAGTGAAGGAGGTCATCTCTGAACTCAACTGAATAAAGGTCAGCAGAAAAACAATACGTTGAAAAACGCCCAAATACTTTTTGCAATACAAAATATAGTAAGACAATAAGACCCTAGTAGAGAGAAAAGTAGAAGTATTTTGGTTGAGGAGGTTGTGGGTGCTTGCATTATAACTACACTAAGTCTTCAGGGCAAAAAAGTTGAAACCCTATTAGAGCCACTGACCAAGATCTCCCAGCATCACTGAGCTGCTTCCTGTTATTCACATTCTCTTTTCACACATTACTATTCTAATAAATAAATAAAGCCAGCATTTTAACATTATAATAATGATCCAGTCTGCTATAGCTGAAGGTTTCCCAGTTGATCTTCTTAATTTAGTGTTAGCATGCAGGTTAATGGATGACAGTGATGGGAATGTTTTGCAAATGTCATAAATGAATCAAAGTATTCATCAAGTTAAAGAAAATTTCAAGCTTAACTGTACCCCATGCAATAGTCTCATGGCCGTTTTCTCAGATCCTGTCAATGAGTCGTTACAGCCATAGCATTATTTAATGTATGAGAAATTTCTGTTTTTGTCAGTTTTACTTGGAGGCAAAACAGGACTTAAGCGCAGGGTTCCTCCAATACAGGGAATTTATTTACAATGAAAATGTGCAATAACTACAGTCTTGCTACAACAGGCTTGTCCACAGATGCTTGAGCTGGGAGAAATGAAAAGTGTTATGGATCTTCATATTACAGAGCAAGAGTAGATGAGCAAACAAAGGGTTAATCATTGATTGAATCGTGAAAGAGCCAGTATAATTAGATGCACGTTTCTTAGATTCAGTTCGCAGTGGGATATTTTCTGCTGATAAATCTGACCTGTTTGATAAGGTGTAGCTGAGATCCTGTGACAGTCGCCAAGGCGTTTATTCTGTCCCTCGATTTGGAGCAGAGTGGCACGGGTGGACCTCATACATGGCGGCAATTGCGGAAGGTGAGGCTTGATAGAGGCAACATAGTGCTCACCTTCTATCACTGGCAGGAATGCAGATCGTATTCCTTGCTCAGGTACCAATGGACACAGACCAGTGGCTGAAGAAGTCAGATTATTGGCATACTCTATTTAGGAACGAGTGGAAAACGTGAGTGAACAAGAAATCCTCAATGCATAATGGGAAGCCCCGAAAAGCCTAATTCTTTTGCAATGTAAATAAGCGTTAGGGGGATCTCTCTCACCTCACGCCCAACTGGTCACGGCAGATGGCTGCCCCTCACTGAGCCTGGTTCTGCCAGGTTTCTTCCTGTTAAAAGGGAGATTTTCCTTCCCACTGTGGTCAAGTGGTTGCTCATAGGGGGTCATCATACTAAATATTAGAGATGGACCGATCCGATATTACATATCGGTATCGGTCTGATACTGACGTAAATTACTGGATCGGATATCGGAGAAAAATAAAAAATGTAATCCGATCCATTAAATATCAAAAAAGCACCTCACAAAACTTTCGACACGGCGTAACTCTCCTCATAACCTTAGCACGTTGGAGCAGTGTGCTCACATGATGGAGTGGCTGTGTGTATTTGTAGCCTTGCTACCAATCCGGCATTTCATCTCCGAGGAAGTGATCCCAGAGAGAAGTAAAGCAAGTGTGTAAGTTCATCTCTGAATGTTTGTAAAGCATTCCTGCATTAAGCTTAACAAACGATATATGGAGCGACTGCCTCTTCCCTCCCCCTCCATCTCCTGCTGCTACTTCAATCATGAAACTGATCAGTGATCAGCTGATCGGCTTTTCTGTCGCGAGTCTGTCTCTCTTGTTTGTTTATCTCCCACTTTGCACCAGAAAGAGGAAACCAGCGGCTGAATAACAGCAGCACGTTTAAGCTTGATAATCTGTTGTTAGAATTTATTTAATATTACTTTCTAGACCAGGATCCCCTGCACAGTTACCAGCCGTAGCTGACGGCTGGTAACTGTGCAGGGGCGGATCTAGCAAAGTTTAGCCAGGGGGGGCGATAGGGCATGAACAGGGAGAAGGGGGCACAAAGACATACTTTTCTTTCTTATTCTCATTTAAAATGTCTAGCTTTTATTAAATAATTATCTGAATCTTACACCCAAAGTTTTAATCTGATGTAAAATGAATAGAAGTCCATTACTGTATATAGTAACTATTATGTCTAATATACCCTAGTAAGCTATAGTACTTTTTCCTTTGGGAAGGTACCATCTGTGCAGTCTGCAATTTTGTTGAAGAAAGATGTTGAATCTATTTAATTATTCTTGAAAAATAATTTATTTCTGTGCATTTTTTTTCACACTGCATCAAATTAAAGTTGATTACGTCGATTAAGCAACATGAGGTGGAAGGTGGGGGGTGGTTCCTTATTTTTTCGTTTTTTGTTTTTTGTTTTTGCTGGGAATTTTAGAGCCCTATTAGTTAGGTCGCTTACTCTTTAAAATACCAGAATAGGGAGGATGGAGTAGGTTTAAGTTTATTAGATTGATCAGTATTGCTGAAGTATGAAATATTTTGGGTGCAGTGCATTTTTTGCATACAGGTATAACAGAATAGCTTTAGTGGGGGTTTTTTGGGGGTTTTTTTAACTTGAGTATGAACTTATACAAAAAGCAACAAGATATTAAAAAAACTGTTTTATTGATTAAAAAACACACTATATCGGATTCATATCGGTATCGGCCGATATCCAAATTTATGATATCGGTATCGGTATCGGACATAAAAAAGTGGAATCGTGCCATCTCTACTAAATATCACATTTTCATAAATCTAGAGTATCAACATAATGGTAAAAAAATTCTTAATAGTATAAACCAGTATCGCTGAGCATCACAAATTTTCACAAATCAAATCAATAAAGCAAATCAACCAAAGTGGCCAGACCAACACACACATCAAGAAATTCAGTGACTGAACATAACAATTCCCACAAAGCAAGAATTTATTGCAAGCCTGTTGTATTACACCGCATTAGTTTTATTAGATTGGTAGAGCAGATTCTAAAAGCATCCTGTCAGAATTCATTTGTCCCACCGTCCACACATGTTAACTCTCGTGTGTTTAGTTACCAAAGTAAATGAACTAAATTCTCCACATTTAATTACATCTATTTAGTCTACTGTGCCATGTGACAGTGTAATTGAGCTCAGTTATCTTTCAGTTGTTGATGACAGGTCAATTTCCTCCTGCCAGACTAAACCTTAACATGTTCCCAACTGTAAGACACAGTGCTACAGCAGATCTCATATTCATGACAACATAAAACTATCAAACGTAACAATGATTCAGATAAGGGAAATGTTTCTCCTTTGAACACCCTTTTGAGTGTTAATGTTCAAGTTAACAAATGTTATTATGCTATAACTAGTCAATACATGTGTTGTATTTGTTCTCAATGTTAGAGGAGAATATGATGTCACACAGTCTTCCAGTCTATATTCGAGTTTTTAAATGTGTTTCAATAATTGTTGAAGCTGTTATAGCTGAAAATCCTCCCAAGACAGATCTTTTTCTTCTAATTTTGTGTTTCTGATATATCTAGAATAGAATAGAATAGAATAGGCTTTGTCAATGTGCAATACAATAGTGCACAATAGTACAAATCCAATATCACATCCACAAGTCCAATAACAGTTACTTTTATTGATGTTGACATGGCAATATGCTTCATATTTAATCTTTTCAGTCTATATATTCTCAGAACAACCCTTTCATGGCCTGGTGAGTCTCTTTTAATTGCATTTCTTGCCCAACCAAAAGTTTGTTTTGTTGTCCTTAAGACTTTTTAGTTAATACATTATTTGTAAATTACTCTAATGATCTAAGTCTTTTATTTGCAACCTCACTTAAATTTAATCCAAGCTATAAATTAAAAAAAAAAATACAGTTTTGTATTGCTAATAGAACAGCAGGTGTGCAGACAATCTGAAGTATATACAGTAATTCAATAGAAAATGTTGTTGTTCATGCATTTTTTTAAACTAAACTAATGGTGTTTCCATTTTAAACATTATTTCAGGATATTGGTCGCACAGTCTTCATTCATGTTTTTATAAGTTTGACAAAAACTGATAAAAACTTCTCTTAAGCAATGGCATTTATCCACCACACACCAGGTTTTATATATTAGTTAAATCTAATCATGGATAAAACCCCCATAGATTGACCCTGTACAATGTATGCAACACAGGTGTCGAACTCAAGGCCTCAAGGGCCGGTGTCCTGCAGGTTTTTGATGTCCTTGATACAGCACAGCTGATTTAAATGGCTAAATTGCCTCCTCCACATGTCTTGAAGTTCTTCAGAGGCCTAGTAATGAACTAATCATTTGATTCAGGTGTGTAGACCCAGGGTGTTATCTAAAAACTGCAGGACACCGAACCTCGAGGCCTGGAGTTTGACACCCCTGCTGTAAAACGACAAAAGAAAACCTAAACTGTGACACCTAAATTGTCAAGACCCTGTGGATGTACTTGAGTGAATTACATTTGTGGCTTTACTTGTAAAAGTCAAAGTAGGTGGTTCCACAAAGTAAATTTAACCTGGAAGTGTATTACGTTATACCAGGAAGAAGAAAAAAACTGTGTATATATTAACTTCACATATTGCTAAATGCCTGACAGGTCCCCAGAAGAGTCTTTCTAGCACAGTCTGTGAACTCTTTGTCTGATCATTTGACAACACTGTTTAGGTCTTTTCCACAACTGCTTTCAGCTGCTTGCTTTAGAGGTCACTGGAGCAGAGGTCTACCACCATCTCACCATATTCCAAGCATCCGCTTCTGTCACACAAGCCCTCCTGTCCTCCTTTATCCATGAATCTGCTAGGCCTTCCTCTTCTCTTCCTGCTAGGCACTCCATATTCCACATCCTTTGTCCAGTGTATCCACTGTCCCTCCTCTGCACATGTCCAGACCATTTCAGTCTTGCCTCTACTCCAGTCTCATTGTCACAACACACCACCATCAGAATATCTTCCCAAGGGTAACAGGCCTGAAATATAAAAGATCCTCAAGAGGGAACCAAGTAGGCTTTGAAAGGGGAAAGAGTTAAGCAACTGAGCATCAGAAGAGTGTTTCGCCCTCTTGTGATTAATGAAAAGAACACTTGCACAACTGGACGTTACTGCATTGTTTTGTAATTATTTGAAATAAGTTTAAACCTTAAAACATTCTTGAAAACATATTTACTTACCACCCAACTTAACCAGAAAAAAAAATCTTATTGACTCAAAAAGTAAAGGCAGAGTATTTGCATCCACAGACCTTTTTTACTTATACACAAGTGATTTATTTTACTGTCAAATATAAGGGCTCATATCCAAGCCAAGGTCAGCAGAAATTACTTATTCTTTTGCGAAACGATTATTCTATTGCAAAAGTATTACAGTCAGTGCACAGTCATATTGTTGTCATCTCCTTGCCATTACTGGTGCTCTTGGTGTCCACATTAGTGATACTCTTCTTGGTAGTCGGATCCTCGCTGATAAAGTGGAGGATGTTACGCAGGGAGCGGTTCATGCTGTCTTTGAAGCTTTGACCCAGACACACATAGAGCAGAGAGTTGAGGCAGCTGTTGAAGTAAGCCAGGCAGAGCGCTACAACATGTGCCAGGTGAAGTTTGGGGCTCGCAGAGGAAACCCGAGAGGTGGTCAGCATGAGGAAAACCACAATGTGCAGAGGTATCCAGCACAAGAAGAAGCTCAGCACCACAGAGATGACGACCCTCAGGGTTTTCTTGGATCCAGTCCGACTACGTGTCATTCCCCTCTGTGTCTTGCTGAAAACCACCAAGTGACAAACTAGAATAACCAGGAAAGGAATAATGAATCCAATCAGGAAGCGAAAAGCAGAGACAGGCCAGGCACTGTCTACAGTGTACTCCATCCTACACTCTCTCTTCTCGTCACCTGCCTCAATCTGCTTGGCGTACACAAACTGTGGGATACTGCCTATCAGGGCCAGGACCCACACAGCAACACATCCATAAGCACCCTGTTTGGGTCTCCTGTGGTTCTGACACCAGATGGGTCTGATGACCAGCAACAAACGATCAACACTGATCACAACCAGCTGCAGGATGCTGCAGTACATCACCAGGTAAAACAGGCCTCTGATGAGCATACAGGCCAGTGGACCGAAGTGCCAGTGATCGTCATGGACCAGAGGGACCATAAGCAAGGGGATGGAGAGGCAGCACAGAAGATCAGCCAGAGCGAGGTTGAGGAACCAGAGGGAGGTGACAGAGCGGGACATGCAGAACCCCGTCACCCACACCACCACAGCATTTCCAGGCACACCCAGCAGGACCACAAGGCTGTACATGACCAGAGCCACTATCTGGATCGGCTGAATCTCAGGAGTCACAGACTCAATAATGTCAGGAAATGTGTAATTATCATCAGGAAATGTGTAATTATAGTCACCGTAATCCATGATTCCTTACAACTGTGAAGTATAGGGTATAGATTAGTGTCGTGCATAAAATTAACATTAGAATGAGAGAATGATTCATTCAACAATGGGCGATCGTGGCTCAAGAGTTGGGAGTTTGCCTTGTAATCGGAAGGTTGCCGGTTCGAGCCCCGGCTTGGACAGTCTTGGTCGTTGTGTCCTTGGGCAAGACACTTCACCCATTGCCTGCTGGTGGTGGTCAGAGGGCCCGGTGGCGCCAGTGTCCGGCAGCCTCGCCTCTGTCAGTGCGCCCCAGGGTGGCTGTGGCTACAATGTAGCTTGCCATCACCAGTGTGTGAATGTGTGTGTGAATGGGTGGATGACTGGATATGTAAAGCGCTTTGGGGTCCTTAGGGACTAGTAAAGCGCTATATAAATACAGGCCATTTACCATTTACCAACAATATCTGAACGTGAAAGTTCTAACCGGGCTTTGGAGCGCCTACTGTGACGTCCTTTACTGTGACTTAAAGGAGCGCCTACTGTGACGTCACAGAACGTTTTCCTTTGAAGTGTAAGATTAAAGGCATGTGAGGGCTTAAATACTCCTCAGGTAACAACCACTGCACCAACTGCACCTTCTAAAAGTCGTCTAAAGGTTTCGCTATAGGTTCTTTATCATTAGGCAAGGCAACAACTGCACCTAGCGTTGAAAACAAATTTAAACAAAATGAAATGCGGCGCTCAGTATTCAGCCGCACAACTTCTTCAGACACAGATGGCTTTGAGGAGCTTGACAGCTGTTATGTTGAGCCTGATGGGTTCCTTTTACCGATTTTCGATTCCAGAGATGAACAGTTACCCACCTCTGAAACACCTGAGGTTCCCGAAAATCCCCAACCAAATGACCAGTACAGTCATACAATTCCTTCAGATACTGATGTCTTTGATTGTACAGAATATTATTTTGAAGATGATGGGCCCGTTTTCCCGATTATTGATTCCAGAGATGAACAGTTACCCACCTCTGAAACAACTGAGGTTCCTACAAGTAGTGATGTCTGTGATAATCCCGACCCAGGAGACCGGTACAGTCATACAATTCCTTCAGATACTGATGTCTTTGATTGTACAGAATATTATTTTGAAGATGATGGGCCCGTTTTCCCGATTATTGATTCCAGAGATGAACAGTTACCCACCTCTGAAACAACTGAGGTTCCCACAAGCAGTGAATTTGATGGATCTGAGGACAATGATAATGTTGTTAGAGGAAGTCTTCAAAAAGAGGAAGGAGAAACAATTTTTTCCCGAGCTCAAACAAGCCTTTCAGCTCTTTCTTCCTTTATTATGGTTCCAGTTGAGTCTGTGAGCCGAGGAGTAACTTATGTCACCGGCCAAATCCTTAATATTGGTCGAGCACCATTTACCTCCCCTACTAGTGAAACTGAACTGCCACCCACTTCTGAAACAGCTGAGGTTCCCACACCCAGTGTTTCTCTAAACACAGATGAAAAAGAACAATCACCCACATCAAAACAATTTGTGGATTCGAGGGACCGGTATAATACACCCGACTGGGCATTCTTGTTTGAACCTGAAAACACAAGGGAACAAAGATTAAATTTGATACCTGAAAGCGAGGAAAGAAACGAACAGTCCCTGTAACAGGGCGGCCCTTAGCGGCTGGAAACACAGTGAGACAGACCAAGGCAAGTATAGTGGAACAAAGTATTTATTTGCTATATGGCTCGCCTTACAACAATTAACTTGTCGAGCTTCTTCACAGCACAAAAAATCCACCTCTAATGACAACTGGCAGCCTTAAATATGTTCAGCTGTCACAGACTCAACCATTATTCCACTCTCAGGTAAATTCTTAAATCCCAACCTTCCACCACAGTATACAATATATCAATAAGAATAAATAAATACATAAATACATCTTCACATTTACATATTAATAAATATTTCACACTTTAATGTTACACAAAACCCAATATTATAAAAACCCAGAAACCCAAGCACAAAAAGATTCACCACACTCTCTTTACCAATGGTCTCTCCCGGAACCTTTAAATGGTGTCTGGACCCCCGGGGAAACATTTGCCCAAACACCTTGAAGAGGACACAGGCAAGAAAGGTGAGTAATCATTAACTTACAAACACTTATTTGCAACACTTTTCCCTAGATTTCACACACACATTTGCATTAGTTTTCCTTATTGGTAAACCTTAATCACAATCTCAATCACCATTCTTCTCTCCTGACAGACAACCACCACATTCCTTGACGAGGAGCAGCTGTGCAGGATCTGAAATAAGGCTACCAACTGATTTTAAAATTCCCAATAAATAGACAATAAATATTTAAACTGCTTGTGTGCAAATCCATGCTTAAAGTGCAATGCTCATAAAGTGCTTGATAAGGTGCTTTTAATAAAGTGAACAGTGTGCTCCAAAGTGCTATACATATAATATACATAAATGCAGTAAGGGAGTCCTCTTCCTTACATTTCCTCCTCCCTCTCTTAAGCGCGAAGTGCTTCAGTCCTCTGTCATCCTAGATAAACAATCAGCAACCACATTTGACTTCCCTGGCCTATACTGGACCGTAAAGTCATAAGGCTGCAGAGACAGGTACCATCCTGCAATGCGGGCATTCGCATCCCTCATGCGGTTCAACCACTGGAGGGCACGATGATCAGTCTCCAGAGTGAAGTGACGTCCCAGAAGATAATACCTCAAGGCCTCAATAGCCCATTTCATGGCCAAGCACTCTTTCTCCACCGTCGAGTACCTCGTCTCCCTGTCGAGTACCTCGTCTCCCTGTCGAGTAGTTTCCGACTCAGAAACACCACAGGCCTTCTTTCACCATCCACCTCTTGCTGAAGGACAGCACCAAGGCCAACTCCTGAAGCATCAGTTTGCAAGATGAATGGCTTGTTGAAGTCTGGACTGTGTAGAACTGGATGTGTGGAAACTGCTTCCTTGAGGTCTCTGAATGCTCGCTCACAGTCTTCCGTCCAACACACTTTGTTAGGGGCTGAGCCTTTTGTGAGGTTATTAAGTACAGTGGATCGCTCTGCAAAAGAAGGTATGAATTTCCGGTACCAGCCTACTAGACCCAGAAAACCTCTCACCTTCCTTTTTGTTGTCGGAACTGGGAAGGACTGAATTGCTTCAATCTTCCCAACCTGCGGCTTTATCTTCCCAGAGCCAACCACAAAGCCCAAGTACTCCACTTCTCTCTTGGCTATGGAGCACTTCTTGGGATTGATAGTCAGTCCAGCCATTCTGATGGAGTGTAGCACCTTCTGTAGGTGAATGACATGCTCTTCCCAGGACTGGCTGTACACCACCACGTCATCCAGATATGCTGCAGAGAATGCTGACACATCTCTCAGTACATGGTCCATTAATCGTTGGAATGTCGCTGGTGCACCTTGAAGCCCAAATGGCATGACTTTAAATTGGTACATACCAAACGGAGTTTTGAAGGCTGTCAGCTCTCTCGCTTCTGGCGCCAAAGCCACTTGCCAGTATCCTTTACACAGATCGAGTGTTGTAATGTACCTTGCTGATCCAACTCTCTCCAACAGGTCATCCACCCTGGGCATTGGGTAGGGATCAAACTTGGATACTGCATTCAAATATCTGAAATCAATACAGAATCTCAGGGTGTCATCTTTCTTTGGTACCAAAACAATCGGGCTGCACCACTCACTACTTGACACCTCAATGATTCCCAGGTCCAACATCAGTTTTATTTCTTTCTGCAGCACTGGCACCAACCGTTCTGGAATTCTGTAGCTCTTTTGTCGAACGGGTGCATCCTCCTTCACCCGTATCTTGTGCTGAACCAGTGATGTGAAGCCTGGTGTTTCTCGAAAGAGCTGTGAGTCCACGAGTGGTTTTATATCCGCCTGCTCAGTAGGAGACAAATGAGAAAGGTCAACTGAAGCACAAACTTGAATGTTAGTTGGAAAGAACTTCTCAGTCACCTCCTCATCCTTAACTGAACGCACCAGTAACTGATAGACCGGCTCTTGTCGGCTGTGGAATTCCTTCAACAAGTTCACGTGAAATGTCTGATATTTTTTAACTCTTTCTGGCATATTCAGCTCATAAGTGACTTTACTCACTTGTCTGACGATCTCGTATGGTCCATGCCATTTTGTCAGCAACTTGTTATCGCTGGTGGGAAGCAATAACAGTACTTTCTGACCTGGAAGGAAGACCCTATCCCTGGCCTTCTGATCATACCAAGTCTTTTGATGTTTTTGTGCAGCTTTCATGTTGTCTTGCATCAATGATGCCATTTTCTCCAACCTCTCTCTCATGGTGATGACGTAGGCTGCGATGTTTTCGCCCTCTGCTTTGGATTCCTCCCAGCAGTCCTTAAGCAGATCCAGGGGGCCTCTCACTTGGTGACCGTATAAAAGTTCAAAAGGCGAGAAGCCAGTGGAAACCTGCGGGACCTCCCGGTAGGCGAACAGAAGGTAGGGCAGCCATTGATCCCAGTCAGCACCTGTGTCAGAGACAAACTTGCGCAGCATACTTTTGAGAGTCTGGTTGTATCTCTCCACTAGCCCGTCCGTTTGGGGGTGATACGGGGTGGTCTTAAGTCCCTTTATCCCTAACAGCTTATAAACCTGCTGCAACAACTTGGATAGAAAGTTCGTTCCACAGTCCGTCAGAATTTCTCTTGGTATGCCTACCCTAGAGAAAAGCTGCAGAAGACAATTAGCAATGTGACGAGCTTTAATTGATCTGAGTGGGAAGGCCTCAGGAAACCGTGTTGCATAGTCACATATGACTAATATGTAGCGATGACCTGTGGAGCTCCTCTCTAAAGGGCCCACAATATCCATGCCTAGCCTCTCAAATGGTGTTTCAATAATTGGCAGTGGTTGCAACTGGGCTCGCGCTACTCCTTTGCCTGAGGTCAACTGACATTTTTCACAGGAACGGCAAAACTCAGAAACCTGGACATACATCCCTGGCCAAACAAAACGGCTGCTGATCCTATTCAGTGTTTTGTGAAAAGCCATATGACCTGCCCATGGAATTGAATGACCCAAATCCATAACTTTGTCTCTGAACTGTTGTGGGAGTGCCACAGCTTCGCACTTCCCCTTTCTCTGGTACAAGATGCCTCCTTTAAGCAAGTAAACAGTATCTGCAAGACAGCTTACCTGACCTTGACTAGCCCCCTCTACCTCTGTTACCTTCTCAAACCAGGGTTTTAGAGTAGGGTCGCTTCTTTGGAGTGCACCTAAATCTGAGGGAACATCAAACTCAAGTTGGTTATTTGGCTTAGGGAACAATGCTGTACCTTTTTCCCCTGAGCCTTTGAACTTTTCTCTTCTTTTCTGAGCCCTAGACTTCCTAATCTTCCCTGGCTCCGTTTCGAGAGACTCCTCAAAAAAGGGTAGTTCTTGCATCATTTCCTTTGCACTTTGTGCTCTTGTGACTACATGACAGGGTGTAAATGGTTCAACTGTCATATCTAGAGGAAGTGAGCTTCCAGATTCATCACTTAAGCCTTGAATGTCTTTCTCAGCACTCACTTGAGGGTCATAATCTGACTGATGTATTAGATCAAAAAGAGTGGGGATGTCATTACCAAGTATCACTGAATATGGCAAACTGGGAACCACAGCTACCACTAACAAGTAGGTTTGACCTCCTACTGTCAGGTAAACCTCAGCAGTGGGGTACCTGTGTTCGTCTCCATGCACACAACTTATTGTAGCCCCAACCCCACTTAGCTTTTCTCCTGAAATTATGCTAGAATGTACAAGAGTCTGAAAGCACCCAGAGTCAAGCAAAGCTTCCTCTTTACGCCCATTAATTAAAACAGGGACAGTACAAGCTTTCCTTCCTACCGGCTCTGTGGCTGGTCTTGGAACTGCACACAAAAGAGATGGTTTTGAATTAAGGGCAGGGCAAAATTGTTGTGTATGGCCAAAGTTATGACAGTGATAACATTTAATATCCTGAACTGAAGACTTAAAGGATTTCTTCACATTGTGAGGTCTATGAGAAGGGAGCTGCCTAGAACTAGAAAGATTTCTAGCCTGAACTTGACCAGAACCCTGTTCACCCCCAATGGACTTACTTGGTTGGGCGTAGTGGGTCTCCCGACTGAAGTAGGTGCTCTTGCTTCCTTTTCTGGCTGAAGTGAAAACCTCTGCGAGGCTAGCTGCTTCCTTTGCAGTCTTCGGGTCATGCTCACGTATCCAAATCTCCAGCTCTGGATTAACCATTCTCAAAAACTGCTCCAGAATTATCTGCTCAGATATTTCTTCTACAGTTGATTTTTCAGGTTTAATCCATCTTGAAAACAGGTCTTTCAATCTTACATAAAGTTCACGTGGCGTCTCACATGGCTCAACTTTCAGAGATCTGAAGCGGCGTCTGTAGGTGTCAGCAGTGATCTCATATTTTGCCAGAATTGCCTCTTTCACCTTATCATAATTCTCAGAGTCTGTTAAATCCATAAGAATGTAGGCTGTGCGGGCTTTACCTGTCAACAGGGGAACCAGGCGAATAGCCCACTCATCTCTGGGCCATCGACACACATTTGCCATTCTTTCAAACGTAGTCAGAAAATGTTCAATGTCATCTTCTGGTGACAGAGGAAAAAGTTTTGGTTCAATTAAAGACCTGGACCCACTGGCCACTGGAACGTCTTCACCATTGAATCCAAGTTCTTGTTCTTCAGATGTTGTAGGGGGCGCTGGCGCCTCTGGCGGGTCAGGCTTATCAGTTACAGCATTAACTTGTAGCTGGATTTGCTGAAATTGATGCTGCATGCCTTTCCACCTTTGCTCCTGACGTGACAAATCCTTCTCCCACTTTTGGTCTCTGGCTGCTTGAGACCGCATAAGAGATTTCACCAACCCTGTTAACTCCTCCAATTTGTCCTCAGGGCTTGTTGCTGCCATGGTCTCTAGCTCAGATGAAGCTCCAACTCCTTCATCAGGCTGCTCCTCTTGGCCTGGCTTTCTTCCACCTCTTGTCATCATCTTCTCACTGTGGCATGAGTGACACACTCCTGACACCACTTGTAACAGGGCGGCCCTTAGCGGCTGGAAACACAGTGAGACAGACCAAGGCAAGTATAGTGGAACAAAGTATTTATTTGCTATATGGCTCGCCTTACAACAATTAACTTGTCGAGCTTCTTCACAGCACAAAAAATCCACCTCTAATGACAACTGGCAGCCTTAAATATGTTCAGCTGTCACAGACTCAACCATTATTCCACTCTCAGGTAAATTCTTAAATCCCAACCTTCCACCACAGTATACAATATATCAATAAGAATAAATAAATACATCTTCACATTTACATATTAATAAATATTTCACACTTTAATGTTACACAAAACCCAATATTATAAAAACCCAGAAACCCAAGCACAAAAAGATTCACCACACTCTCTTTACCAATGGTCTCTCCCGGAACCTTTAAATGGTGTCTGGACCCCCGGGGAAACATTTGCCCAAACACCTTGAAGAGGACACAGGCAAGAAAGGTGAGTAATCATTAACTTACAAACACTTATTTGCAACACTTTTCCCTAGATTTCACACACACACATTTGCATTAGTTTTCCTTATTGGTAAACCTTAATCACAATCTCAATCACCATTCTTCTCTCCTGACAGACAACCACCACATTCCTTGACGAGGAGCAGCTGTGCAGGATCTGAAATAAGGCTACCAACTGATTTTAAAATTCCCAATAAATAGACAATAAATATTTAAACTGCTTGTGTGCAAATCCATGCTTAAAGTGCAATGCTCATAAAGTGCTTGATAAGGTGCTTTTAATAAAGTGAACAGTGTGCTCCAAAGTGCTATACATATAATATACATAAATGCAGTAAGGGAGTCCTCTTCCTTACAGTCCCCCTCTGAAACAGCTGAGGTTCCCATAACCAGTGTTCATATGAACAACTCTGAAGATGAACAGTCTCCCACCAGTGAAACACAGGTTCCTACAGACAGTGTTTCTGTAGATATACATGAAAATGAACAGTCACCTTCTGAAACAGCTGAGGTTCCTACAACCACTGTTTATATGAACAACTCTGATGAAGACACTTCAACTAGTGACAGTTACAGCACTGACTTATTCAATGTTTACCCTCCAGAACCTTCAGATATTAACAGATCTGAGGAGAATGAACAAACGAGCAATGCAAGTATTTTTTCCAGAGTTTACAGAAACCTTTCAGCTTTGTATTCATTTATTAGAGCTCCAGTTGAGTCTCTGGGACAAGGAGTACTTTTCGTCATCAGGCCCATCCTTACTATTTGTGGAGTACCGTTTACCTTATTGTTCAATATGTGTTTGGCAATTACTCGGCGTATGTTTCCCCAGACCCACAGACGAATTTCATCCCTAATTCCTACACTGAAAAGATTCTTACGTGCACATTGTTGTGCAATTGTTATAATTTTTTTCTTCCATGTATTGACAATTGCACTTATAATATTCTTCGGCATGAAAAGATCTAATTTGTTCAATCACTAATTTTAGCAAACAAACACCAATTGCTATAGCAACATTTTCACATGAAATTCAATATCCTTAACATATAATGACATCACAACTATCCCCCAGCCAGTCGCAGCAGATGGCTGCTCCTATGAGTCTGGTTCTGCTGGAGGTTTCTCTCTGTTAAAAGTGAGTTTTTCCTCCCCACTGTCGCCTTAGTGCTTACTCATAGGAGATCATTTGATTGCTGGGGGTTTCTCTTTAATACTGTGCGGTTTTAACCTTACAGTATAAAGAGCTTTGAAGTGCCTGTTGTAACTTGGCACTATTAGATAGACTTCAATTGGCTTCAACTGACAAAACATTGAAAAAAAAAAAAACAATCAATAAATAAATAATGGTGTGTGTGTGTTTTTAATTTTTCTATACCAGGGTAAGTGCTAAAGCTTAATGGGTTACAATTATAGCCCATAATTGTAAGAATAATATGTAGCTTTTAACAGATTATTGTTGTTTCAAATGTGACTGTGCTGAGTGGCCGTGGCACTGTGCACAGGATAAAACCTCTTGATTTTAGTGTCATGTAGAACTAGATTCAGGCCAAAGATCGCATTTAAGTAACATTGGTGATTAGAAGCCAGTCTCTTGATCTTTTTGTTTTTGTTTTTTTAAAGTCTTTCTGATAAGGTTATTTTAAAGTTTATTTTTTTAAGTCATAGACCTATTTATATTGGTTTCCCTGGTTTTAAACAGAAAATTTAAGCTCTTCATTAAAACAAATGCAGTGTTTACCTGTACGGGCACTGACAGCCACTAGAGGTCCCTTTACTCAAGGTTTACATTCATCAGCAACTTCCTTCTCAAATGCTAAATGCTGATGCTTGCCAGATTAAATAGGCTTGTTAAGGGACAATATATTTTGTTCTTAATATCATATTATTTCATCTCTCATGTCTTTTCTATGATTCATATTTTATTGATGAGACTTTCGATGGAGGAGTAGCAAATACGCAAAGATTAACTGGTGATTTCTACAGGGTTTTTACTGGCTGCATGTACAAAAACTCAGAAAGCCTTTCAAGAAGACAGAGTAAAGATGAATTTATAATACCTTCATTTAGACTGCGTATTTATCAGATTTTTGCTGACATTGACTCTACTTCAGAATATTTATATATTTTTGCGTTCAACGTTTGATAATGTGTCACGCGCAAAAGCATCAGTTCTAAGAGCCGTGCTTAGAGAATGCTTTGTAGTAAATCAGCAGAGTCGACTGCCATTGAGCGAGAGCCGGCTCCTCACTTTATTTCCTTTCGCTGCTCAGCTCTCACACAGTGGCTCAGCTATGCTCCAATCCCTCCATATTGTGGCCAATCACATGCGAGGATATAGGATAATATCATTATGTGAAAAACAGAGAGGGTGAGAGACGCGGCAGTCAAGTGGAGTGTGCGTCTGTCCTCTCAGTAAGTGAGTGAGACAGACAGCGGTGAGGAGGGCTGTGCGAGTGCATCACAAAAACACATAAATATGCCTGACACCCGTAAACGAAGCAGCATCTGGCTGCAGTTTAAAGACTTTTTTGTCTCGGTCTTGTCTCAACTTTGTCTTGGTCTCGATACCATCTGGTCTTGGTATTGTCTTGGTCTTGGTTTAGGCGGTCTTGACTACAAGTCTAATGATCTCATCCACTTGCATATCTGGTGTGATCAGAGGTGGCAAAAGTACAGCTATTCGGTACAAGTCGTTCAGTTATTAGTGTTAAGAAATACTCCAGTAAAAGTTGAAGTATTAAACAGATTAAACTTCTTTACTCTTTGAGTACATTTCAGAGCCTCTTAAAAAGTACAGCATCTGAAATGCACTTAAAGAAAGTAAATGGGTAAATGGGTCTAGTTTATGTTGCCTACATTGTTGAGGATGACTTTGCATCTAAACAGGAAAATGAGCACAGTCAGGGGTTAAAGTTGCATTCAGCAGGGGAACCCTAAATTTGGTTGTAATGGCTCAGTGTGGGGAAACACGACTGAAAATAAATTCTACTGAGAGCTCCTGCAGATTTTCTTAGTGTAGAGGCTGTGATCAGCTGATCTGCTGCTCTTTGTGGATGGACACAACTGAACTCAGCATGATGTCAGCAGATGTTTCATGAGTTGTCCTGGCTGATTTCCATCCTCTGCTCTAACAATGCACTGTTCATACTGTCTTTTTTTCTAGATGGTATAAAGTTTGTATGTTGGTGGAATTCAGTCAATGAATCTCAGTATTATCAGCTAAAAGTCATCTTTAGTCTGACCATGAGCACCACAGCCACCGTGTATCAGTCACACACTGTTCTTTTCTCTGCACTAACCTGCAAAGTTTTTCAAGCAACCTTTAAATAGCAGTTAGTCTGCCTCAGTTTGATTTGCAGCATGTTTCGTGATACAAAAAAACATAGTGCCACATCCAGTATCTGATTTAAAAACATAAGGACTTACAGTGGGGTAAAAAAGTATTTAGTCAGCCACCGATTGTGCAAGTTCCCCCACCTAAAATGATGACAGAGGTCAGTAATTTGCACCAGAGGTACACTTCAACTGTGAGAGACAGAATGTAAAAAAAAAAAATCCATGAATCCACATGGTAGGATTTGTAAAGAATTTATTCGTAAATCAGGGTGGAAAATAAGTATTTGGTCAATAACAAAAATACAACTCAATACTTTGTAACATAACCTTTGTTGGCAATAACAGAGGTCAAACGTTTACTATAGGTCTTTACCAGGTTTGCACACACAGTAGCTGGTATTTTGGCCCATTCCTCCATGCAGATCTTCTCGAGAGCAGTGATGTTTTGGGGCTGTCGCCGAGCAACACGGACTTTCAACTCCCACCACAGATTTTCTATGGGGTTGAGGTCTGGAGACTGGCTAGGCCACTCCAGGACTTTCAAATGCTTCTTACGGAGCCACTCCTTTGTTGCCCGGGCGGTGTGTTTTGGATCATTGTCATGTTGGAAGACCCAGCCTCGTTTCATCTTCAAAGTTCTCACTGATGGAAGGAGGTTTTGGCTCAAAATCTCACGATACATGGCCCCATTCATTCTGTCCTTAACACGGATCAGTCGTCCTGTCCCCTTGGCAGAAAAACAGCCCCATAGCATGATGTTTCCACCCCCATGCTTCACAGTAGGTATGGTGTTCTTGGGATGCAACTCAGTATTCTTCTTCCTCCAAACACGACGAGTTGAGTTTATACCAAAAAGTTCTACTTTGGTTTCATCTGACCACATGACATTCTCCCAATCCTCTGCTGTATCATCCATGTGCTCTCTGGCAAACTTCAGACGGGCCTGGACATGCACTAGCTTCAGCAGCGGAACACGTCTGGCACTGCGGGATTTGATTCCCTGCCGTTGTAGTGTGTTACTGATGGTGACCTTTGTTACTTTGGTCCCAGCTCTCTGCAGGTCATTCACCAGGTCCCCCCGTGTGGTTCTGGGATCTTTGCTCACCGTTCTCATGATCATTTTGACCCCACGGGATGAGATCTTGCGTGGAGCCCCAGATCGTGGGAGATTATCAGTGGTCTTGTATGTCTTCCATTTTCTGATGATTGCTCCCACAGTTGATTTTTTCACACCAAGCTGCTTGCCTATTGTAGATTCACTCTTCCCAGTCTGGTGCAGGTCTACAATACTTTTCCTGGTGTCCTTCGAAAGCTCTTTGGTCTTGGCCATGGCGGAGTTTGGAGTCTGACTGTTTGAGGCTGTGGACAGGTGTCTTTTATACAGATGATGAGTTCAAACAGGTGCCATTCATACAGGTAACGAGTGGGGGACAGAAAAGCGTCTTACAGAAGACGTTACAGGTCTGTGAGAGCCAGAGATTTTCCATGTTTGAGGTGACCAAATACTTATTTTCCACCCTAATTTACGAATAAATTCTTTACAAATCCTACCATGTGAATTCATGGATTTTTTTTTTCACATTCTGTCTCTCACAGTTGAAGTGTACCTCTGGTGCAAATTACTGACCTCTGTCATCATTTTAGGTGGGGGAACTTGCACAATCGGTGGCTGACTAAATACTTTTTTGCCCCACTGTACATGCAAGCTTTAAATTTCCAGTTTATCAAATACCACCGAGAAGTCATTACCTTTAAATATAACCGCTCTTCTTCCTCTCCTGACCTCTTTCTTATCTTGCTCCATCTCTGAATGACTTTAGCTCTTTCTATTTTCTTCCTGTGAAATACAGCAGCTGGAGCTTTAGCTAGCAACACACTGTGAGACAAACAGCACGCAAACAGTTTGTGTGTTTGCTGAGCTGATAGAAATGCTATCTGTTCCGATAGTAATAACTTAAAAGTAGGGCTGTCAGCGTTAAAGCGTTAATGCCGTGTTAAAGCATTAATGCTGACAGCCCTACTTAAAAGTGGAAATAAATAAATAAATTAAAAGATCAATCAATTGGACCAGTATGGCAAAGCTGTAATGTTCCACTTGGGAAAATAAATCTGTTGCACATTTTTATTGGCCTTCAGACAGGCCTTCTGATTGCTACAGTGCCGAACAACACAGGCCAAAGGAAAAGAAACTGTTGTGAGGAAGGCAAGGGAAGAGCAGGGAGGAAAGGATAACTGGAAAACCATACTATGTTATGCCATGTTTTGATTTTCTTTAAAGGGTAGAAAACATGTTGGATCACACTACATTCAAATCTACCACAGAAATGTAAATAGCATGTTGTTCTTTACCACTGATATTAACTAAAATGACCAGTTTGCCTGCTGACCCTGTAAAGTTTACACCTGCACAGGTGCATTGTCAAGCCCTGACTGCTGGCAGAACGCAAGTTCTGAGAAATTACCATTTCAGGTCCTCCATAAACCCATCATGTTACCTCTTCAAAGTGATGTCTGCAGCTCTACAGAAAAATTCTGCCAGTCACCCGAACCATGACAGTACCCCCCCCCCCCGTCACCATGGGCTAGTATACTGTGGTGAAAGTTTGCGTGACTCAGTCCTGAGTGGAATGTCCTTGCCCGCCAGCCATACGTTTTGTCTCCCCGTGTAAACTGGAGCAATTGAACGGCGTTGATAGGCATACTGGTGTTGGCAGTTGACTGACCTGAGTAGTGCTTGCCTAGTCTGATCCCAAGCTCGTCGACAACGCTGTAGATGGTGTTGAATGGAAAGCTACTCAAGTTGCAGAGGATGTGAGTGAATTATGAGCGTATTCTGCCCAGTGCAGACAGGTGGACCACGTAAGGTCATGCAGCGGAGTATGGTTTCTAATTCTTGATTTAACCATTCAGTCTGACCGTTTGTTTGGGGATGATAACCAGAACTAAGACAAGGTTTGGCTCTGAGAGCGGTGCAGAAAGCCTTCCAGGCTCATGAGGTGAACTGCAGGACACGGTCGGAGACTATTTCTACAGGTAGTCCTCTGAAAATGAAAATGTCCTCTGAAAAACCAGAATTTGAGTAGTTTCAGTGGTAGTGGGAAGCTTATCTAAGGCGCCAAAGTGGGCGGCTTTGGAGGACCTGTCAATGATGGTGAGTATGGTGTTTTTGTCAGCTGACAGGTGACGAGCATGATACGTGACCATGGCACAGGGAGCAGTTGTAAAAGCCTAGCTGGGTGTTAAGTGTTAGACTTGTTGTGTGCACATACTGGACAGGCAGCCACATACTCTCAGACATCCTTTTCCAGGGTGTCCCACTAGAAATGTCTTTTAATTAGGGAACTAGTCCTACCTCTTCCTGGGTGGCATGCAAACTTCACCTTATGAATCCAGGACCTTAGAGCGAGCTGCAGCTGGAATGAATTGTCAGGTCCTGTGCCTGGGTCAGGCTCCGTCTCCAAAATCCAATTGATTTCCTCCTCCACCTCCCACATGACCGCCCCCACCTTGCAGTTGGCAGGAAGGATGGAAGGAGCCTCTTCCGGTTCCATGCTGTGGGCAAACTGCAGAGAGAGCGCATCCGGTTTGATGTTACGGGAAACTGGTCGATATGAAATGGAAACATTGAAAGAGTTAAAGAATAAAGATGTGCAGATGAGCATTTACCCTCTTGGCTGAGTGAAGATACATGAGATTCTTATGATCTATCCAAATTACAACGGGATGCTCAGCACCCTCCAGCAAGTGCCACCACTCCTCCAATGCAAGTTTCACAGCCAGGAGCTCCCTGTCCCCCACATCATAATTTTGTTTTTGTGGGACAAGGGCAGCGAGAGAAAAAGGCACATGGTTTGAGCTTGGAGGGTGTTTTGTAAAAGCACTACTCCAACCCCAACATCAGAAGCATCAACTTCTATGATAAATGGGTAATGGACATCTGGGTGAATCAGGACTGGAGCCTTGGAAAATAGTTTTTGAGTTATGCAAAAGCGGCATCGGCCTCAGGAGACCAGGTGAAAGAGAGCTTAGTGAGGCATGTGAGAGGTGCTGCTACCTGACTGTACTTACAAATGAAGCCACGGTAGAAATTAGCAAGCCCAAGTAATCTCTGTAGGTGTTTCCTGGAGGTGGGAATTGGCCTTTCCATCACCTGCCCCCCTGCAAGGATGTAGGGGGTAACCAACCACTAAACGTAACCAACAAATGACACAGAGTTAGAGTGGAATTCACATTTTTCTGCTTTGATGTAGAGTTTCTTCTCAAGGAATCGCTGGAGCATTGCACAGACATGAGCATGGTGTTTAGTGGGGTTTTTTGAGAAGATCAGAAAGTCATCCAGATAAACAAACCTGTCCAGAAAATCTAGAAACCAGAAGTAACCGTATTGCACAATTGCAAGGGTTGTGGAGAGGTAAGGTGAGTGCTTTGTCTTTACTGAAGACTTCAGCAAAAACATGCACAAGACCGAAAGCGTCACCCCCTCTCCTCCAAAGATAGCTGCGATCTACAGATACATCAGTTCCGGGGCAGGCTCGCTGACGGAGTAGGTAGAAACCCTCTACAACTACCTGGCTCAACTACCTGGTTCCCCAGAAAACGGCTCTGGCTCAGGGGAAGCAGCGCCCCGGAAACAGGGCGTAAACGAAAACATGGCTGAGCCTTGGGGAATAGGAGTGGCTGTCTCTAGAAGAGGTGGCGGTATAGGTGCAGCTGCAGCAGCTTCCAATGTGGGAGCTCCACTGGGCTTCTTGGATGGCTGTAAGAATCTTAACCTGGCTGTAACAAGGATTTTCACTGAGCCAAAAGGTACTGGATTGATTGCTTTTGGCTACCAAATATCGCACCCTGCATCGTGACAGCCGTCCGGGTTGGATCTGCAGGGTCCATAGTCCATAGCCAGATCGTGTTGTCACAGCTATTATTTCATACTATTTAATTATCAATAAATGTTACAGAGAAATAGACAAAAGACAGTCTCCCTTCAGCGGAAGCATAAAATGATATGGTTTGAAAATGCCATAAATAAACCTAGGTGCAACTGGAGAGACTATTTTTGGCATTGCTGTGATTAATTTGGTGAGAAAATGTTTACTCTTATTCAAACTGTTTTTGTGCCTTCTCTCAGTTTAGCACTAGGTTTATGAACTTGCTAGCTACTAGATAAGAGCCAAGGCTAAACTTTTCCGGAAGGTTTAGCCGTTAGGGGGCGGGGCTTTTTTCAGTCCTTGTGAACTTTTGTAACATATGAACTGTATATTCTCTACCCCTGTATTTATTCTAATGGTTTGTGGCCGTTTTTGAACATCAGTGGCATCTGTTAATGCCAAATCTAGGCAAGGAGTTGTAGGTGTGGTGTGCTCAAAATATAGCTATCCCCCCCTCCCCCCAAGTAATTCTAACATTTTTGGGGGGGCAGAAAAGGGAAAAAAAGAATTTGTCAGGGTTGGCTGAAGGAGAACCCAAATGCTGGACTTTTAGAATGGAGAAAGTGAGTTTATTTACACAGAAAACAGTGCCAACAGTCCACAGTGTGTGCTTTCCCAATTCCCCGTGCCGTGATTCCTGTCCGTGATGCGTGGTTGTGCTTTGTCCTCCTCGGTGCCTGTGTTCAACTGTGTACTGCTCCCTCCACACGTTTCCGTAATCACCCTGGAAACAAGAGATGCCACAATGAGTACTGCCCCATCCACTGGCCGACTAAACACGTTAACCATTCCAACAAGAAAGTATTGAAAACCCGAGCTCCGCACTAACTGTATTTCTAGTTTAACGATCCCGTGCCGACTGCTGCTCCACTGCTCTCTTAAGTAGAGCCCCTTGATTAGGCAGATCAGCAACAGGTGAGTTATTATCACAGGTGTGGCTGGCTCCAAGGCAGGGACTCTCCAGACCTGGTGGGGCAGCAAAACTGACACAACAACACACAGGGGAACGAGGAACGAGGAGCAGATCACACCACAACCATAAATGATTAAGGAGGACGAATAAAACTCATAATATTCATTAAACTCAAAAAATAACACATGATCCCCGGGTCACAGACCCAGGCCCATGACAGAATTAATTGTTTTACTATGTGCAAAAATTATAATCGTGCATCGTGCACTTCTATGAAATTATGGAAGCAATATGGAAGCTGGCAGCTTGGTGCTACTTGCTGTTAGAGAGGCTGGATGTTTGGGTGGTTAGAGGTCAATCAACCCTGAATTAGACAAGCAGAAGAACATGGATGGCATCTTATTTTTATGTACTGGACATTTTAATAATAAGTTCCACTTTCTTTCCTAAGAGGGTCCTCTACACTTCTATACAAATCTAATATATTCATATGTATTATTCCTTTCAACTTAATAATTTGCATTTTGTATAAGTCTTTCCAGTTCATTAAAGACTTGCTAATGTTTGTTTTAATCAGCTAGTTGTTATTAAATAGAGACAGGCAGTTCTGCATTTTGCAGCTCTGTTTCTTGCTTATTACACAGAAACTACCAGAGATATTTCCAGGTAATAGTCACACTTCTTAATAGGTTATTAATGTGTTATTAAATGGAAACAGGCAGTTTTACATTTTGCTGCTCGATTTTCTGCTTATCACAATTTAGCAGGACTTGAAATGTTTGTCAGTGGGTAAAAAAAATAGTATTATGCACTCAGAAAACATGTTTGAAACATGTTTGAAACATGTTTGTCCTACAGCAGCCACAGTAGGCCACATGTAGTGTCCAATACACTTATATGATACAGGTTATTAATCATAAGGTCCACCTGTTTTTTAACCTTAAGAAATGAAGCTTCAGAGATGTAAAGTGTGTCTTCCTCTTGTGGTGTATGAAAATAACACTTACTGCACCTTTCTGTAATTACAGGTGTGAAGAAATCAAACTTCTGTGTATATATTTTATTTCTGTCAAACAATTTGAACAAAAACATGACAAAAAGGCAAACGATACATGATAAAAAACAAATACCTTAATAGAATCTAAAATATTCCTTTTGTGAGAGAAAAAACTAGAAGTGCCAAGAATTTTGTTGCATAAGACGTGATGTTTCACAGAAATGTTGCAGAATGAGTAACGGTTCCACATTTGAAACCTCTAACGATTCTTTAAAACATATTTACTTACCACCGAACTTAACCAGAAAAAAATCTTAGTAACTCGTGAAAAGTGAAGGCAGGGTATTTGTATCCACAGACCTTTTTTTGCTCATATAAATCAAGTCAAATCTAATGGCTCATATCCAAGCCGAGGCCAGCAGAATTTACTTATTCTTTTGTGAAACTTCAACTGTGATGGAAATTGTTATATTACACCAGTCCTGTCTGTGTATTAGAGTCAGTACACAATCGTATTTCTGTCATCTCCTTGCCATTACTGGTGCTCTTGGTGTCCATATGGGTGATGCTGATCTTGGTAGTCGGGTCCTCGCTGATGAAGTGGAGGATGTTACGCAGTGAGCGGTTCATGCTGTCTTTGAAGCTTTGACCCAGACACACATAGAGCAGAGGGTTGATGCAGCTGTTGAAGTAAGCCAGGCAGAGCGCTACAACATGTGCCAGGTGAAGTTTGGGGCTCGCAGAGGAAACCCGAGGGGTGGTCAGTATGAGGAAATCCACAATGTGCAGAGGTATCCAGCACAAGAAGAAGCTCAGCACCACAGCGATGACGACCCTCAGGGTTTTCTTGGACCGGGTCCGACCTCGTGTCATTCCCCTCTGTGTCTTGTTGAAAACCACCAAGTGACAAACTAGAATAACCAGGAAAGGAATAATGAATCCAATCAGGAAGCGAAAAGCAGAGACAGGCCAGGCACTGTCTACAGTGTACTCCATCCTACACTCTCTCTTCTCATCACCTGCCTTAATCTCCTTGGCGTACACAAACTGTGGAATACTGCCTATCAGGGCCAGGACCCACACAGCAACACATCCATAAGCACCCTGTTTGGGTCGCCTGTGGTTCTGACACCAGATGGGTCTGATGACCAGCAACAAACGATCCACACTGATCACAACCAGCTGCAGGATGCTGCAGTACATCACCAAGTAAAACAGGCCTCTGATGAGCATGCAGGCCAGTGGACCGAAGTGCCAGTGATCGTCGTGGACCAGAGGGACCATAAGCAAGGGGATGGAGAGGCAGCACAGAAGATCAGCCAGAGCGAGGTTGAGGAACCAGAGGGAGGTGACAGAGCGGGACATGCAGAACCCCGTCACCCACACCACCACAGCATTTCCAGGCACACCCAGCAGGACCACAAGGCTGTACATGACCAGAGCCACTATCTGGATCGGCTGAATCTCAGGAGTCACAGACTCAATAATGTCAGGAAATGTGTAATTATCATCAGGAAATGTGTTATTATCATCACTGTAATCCATGATTCCTTACAACTGTGAAGTATAGGGTATAGATTAGTGTCGTGCATAAAATTAACATTAGAATGAGAGAATGATTCATTCAACAATATCTGTGACAAATGTTTCATCGAAAAGATTTTCATGATTCACTAAAATAATACAGTTCAATCCAGAAAAGCTAATGTTTGTTTTTTAAATTCAAACTAATACTTTAGTATTAACTCACCAACTGTTCAGCCTGTTTGTGTTGCTCTATCACCACTGAGAGGAAGTTGTAGAGCTGGTCTGCTTCTGTGCTTTATATTCTCACCCCACCCCACGCAAACACAGTTGCACAAGATTCCTGCTAAAAGTACAAGTCCTCTGCATGTGAGTGTACATTTGGTGACTGCAATCAAAAAAATTGGTTAATGTAAAAATGCCGTTTTTATGTCAAAATTTAGGTGTAACTTCACAGGAAATAATTAAATCATAGTTCATACACTGAGAAAAAAACCAAAACAAATGGAAGC
Source organism: Simochromis diagramma (assembly GCF_900408965.1). NCBI lineage: Eukaryota > Metazoa > Chordata > Actinopteri > Cichliformes > Cichlidae > Simochromis > Simochromis diagramma. Next base: position 12,609,702 of record NW_024387375.1, read on the forward strand.
TGACCTCGACTACTTTGTCGTGCTTGCTTTATTCACCAGTTTACTGGTAGTGCTACAAATTATTTTTCCCTTATTTCAGTGCTCACTATAAAATAAAAGTCTATTGATATGTCAGGATCGGTAATTTTAAAAATAATTACTTCAAATGTCTATCTTGTCAAAATAAAAGTCTTAATAATCGTGTTTAAAGTATGAATACTAAATGTCATGGAGTAGCCCTGTGACGTCTAATCACACAACTAGGGATGGGTATCGTTTAGGTTTTATCCGATACCGGTGCCAAATAGGTACTTTTGAAACGGTGCCGGTGCTTAAACGGTGCTCGAACCGGTGCTTAAAGAATGGAGAACACAAAATTGGTCCATAAACCTCTCATGTTCAGCTGGTTTTTGTAAAAAGATAACAATGTTAGCCTTTTCTGCAGCTATGGGGCATATATGGTATCACTCTTGGCTGGAAGCAGTGCTTAAACAATGGAAAAAACACAAACTTTGTCCAAAAACCTCTCATGTTTAACTGTTTCCCACTTTTTCTTTGGTCATTTTAGCCTTTTTGGCCAGGGTGAAGGGAGTATCTGCCATCAAACAAGAAGACAGCCGCATGTAGCTATGATGATGTTTGCTAGTTCACCTTACCTGCATTAATGTAATAACGTGTTTAGCCTACTCAACATAAATTACACACGAACATTAAGCTACTCACGCAGAGAAGAACGGCTGCTGCTGCATCATCATCCTCATCATTTCTGCTACACTGGCAGGGCTAGGGGCCAGGACTCTATTCTTCGGGTTTTTGGGGGATGTTGCTCCGGGTCCGATAACTGGCAACCCACCCGACGTGCACGGTGTGAGGTCTCGCAGCAAGCTATCAAATACCGCGCATTTCTCGGCTTTTAAAAAAAACGCTATGCGTCGCCAGCTGTTTAATCGGATTTGAGGTGTTACCTCCTTTGACAGTATCACAGTATCAGCTTAAAGCACTTGTTGCAGGCTGCTGAGTTTGCATATTTTGCTGTGAAGTACAGCCAGACTTTTGACCGCTTCGCCTTGGACATTTTTAATCTGTAGCTCTGCTCTAACAGAACGTACGTACCTGGCCCCGCCTACTATCCTCGGAAACGTAAAATGATTGGCTAGAAGTGTATCACAGCTCAGGAAAAAAAAGCACCGAAATAAAGCACCGAAATGTGCGCTGCTTTTCGGTCTGGTTACTACCGTTTATGTCAGAACCGGTGCCATCATGGCACCGGACACCGGTACCCATCCCTACACACAACACAGCATGCTGGTACTGTAGCCTTGCCACCAGTGATGCCGGTAACGCGTTGCTTAGTAACGCGTTACTCCGAATATGACCACTTTTTCAGTAACGACTAATCTAACGCGTTACTATTTCCATAACAGTAGTCAGATTAAAGTTACTTGTCCAAACCACTGTGCGTTACTATTTTTTTAAGCAAAAAGATTTGGTTTCTTCTTTTCGTCTCAGCGGATGACAAACGCATACGTGTCGTGAAACGTCACATAAGCGACAGGTCACGTTTCCCGCTCACAAGCAGCCAGCGACGTAAAAAAGTGTAAACAACAATGGAGGGAGAGAGATGTTCGTTCTTTAGCTGGAAATATGGTCACTATTTTGAGTTTCTGTCAACTAAAGATTTAAATATTAAGGTTCGTTGTACACTCTGTGTTGGCGAAAAAGTGTTATCTACCTTCAAAAACACTACGTCAAACTTAAAGAAACATTTGGAGTCGCAGCACAGCACAGTCAAACTCACAGAGAGAGTCCCACCAAGTGGTCCGAAGCAGAGAGCCGTGACTTCCGCAGAAGGTCCTACACCCCCCAAACAACAAAAGTTGGACTTTGGTGCAAAACCAGTAAGTGATGAAGAATTGAAGAAGTTGGTCGCGCAGTATATTGTAGAAGAAATGCTACCTATAAACACTGTTGACTCGCCCTCGTTTCGTGCCATAATAAAAAAGATCCCTACTTCTGTTAATGCCGAGCTGCCTCACCGAACGACTTTTACTTCTTACTTGGAGAAGGAGTTTACAGAAATGGAGAGAAATTTGAAGGCCACACTGAATGAGATTGACTTTGTTTCAACTACCGCGGATATTTGGACTGCTAACAACAGAAGCTATATGGGAGTAACGCTCCACTGGATCAGTAGAACCACATTAGAGCGTCACAAGGTTGCATTAGCATGTAGGCGAATTCGTGGTAGACACACGTATGATGTCATTGGTACAGAAATCGAAAACATCCACTCCTCTTATGGATTACTCAACAAAGTAGTTGCAACAGTTACTGATAATGGATCCAACTTTGTTAAGGCGTTTCAAGTTTATCATCCTGTCACGGAGTCCGATGATGAGACGGAGGAGGAAGAGTCCAGCCCCAAAGACGATGATGTCACTTTTTCTGATCTGTCAGAAATCCTCTCGGCTGAGAATGAAAGTGATGGTCAGCTGTCTCTTCCCCCGCACCGCAGGTGTGCTTCGCACACCATCAACATAATTTGCACACGTGATGTGGAGAAACATTTAACAACCAATGCAGAGAGCAGGGCTGTGTATAGGAGCAGCACAGCAAAATGCACAGCTCTTTGGACCAAATCGAGTAGATCTACACTTGCATCAGAAACAGTGGAAGAAATCAGCAAAAGAAAGCTCCTAATACCAACATCCACAAGGTGGAATTCCTTTTTTGATGCTGTAAAGAGAATTGCAGAAATCCCCATGGGTGAGCTGAATACTCTGTGCACAAAGCTAGGACTGAAGTGCTTCAAAGATCAAGAATACCAGTTCCTGCATGAGTACTGCATGGCCATGAAACCTCTGACTGCAGCACTGGACATTTTACAAGGCGACTGTCCATATGGAACTTTACTACCAACACTTGAAGTTCTGATGCAGAAGACCCAGGCTGTGAAAGATGACCTCTCCAGGATGACTGCAGGCCTTCCAGATGCCATTGTACAGGTACGCTCTATCTTGAAATTAGTCAGATTTTTTGCTTCATACAATTCACAAACATGGAACAGAATATTAATTATCATTGAAAAATAAGATTAAAACAATTAAAATGTTTACAAGTAACCTAAAACAAAATAAATCCATAATACTGATCTCATATTAGGCATGGTTTGCAAATAATTCAATAACATAATAAATTGTAGGCATAAAAATATCAATTATGTTTTTTAGGCTATTCAGACTCGTTTCGCCGGTGTGCTGGATGACAAAGATGCCCTTCTTGCAGCTGCCAGTTGTCCAAAATTCAAACTCCGATGGCTGAGAGATGCAGGGAGGAGGGAGCGAGTAAAACAGCTTCTGACAGCAGAGTGTTGCACCACTGCTCCTCTGGCAAAAAACCCTGCCAGTGTGCCCAGTGCTACTACATCTAGCAGCCAAGGTGAGATGGACTTTTTCACTTTTGAGGCAGAGCCAGAGGAGGAGACCTATTCTGCAGAAAAAGAAGTCATGGACTACCTGATGTCAGGCTACGACCTTCAGATTCTGCATAAATTTTCAAGCATAAAGACAATTTTTTTAAAGTATAACACTCCAACCCCATCAAGTGCTCCTGTGGAGCGACTTTTTAGTCTGGGAGGTTTGGTGCTCACGCCTAAAAGAAATCGACTTTCTGACAAAAGGTTTGAGAAGCTTCTGTTAATGAGGTACAACCACTGGTTTACTCGCTCCACTCTACTGTTTCCCCCATAACATGCGATGACAACATATACTGAAAAAACAGAGAATGGGGAATCCAATTTAAATAATTCAATTACTTGTAAATAGTTAAGTTTATCAAAGTCACTTAATAAACTTATTAAAGTTTTCAAGTTGATTAACTTAAAACAATTACCTGCAAGGAAGTAAGGCAATTTAAGTTGGACCTGCAGTCTCTTTTTTTTTTTTTTCATAAGATTAGTCCAAAGTTACAAAAGCGGACAATAGTGCTTACATGTGGATGGTATAAAAAGTATCTTAAGGGAAGTCAAGAAAGACTCTTTGTTTGTTTGTTTGTTTTTTTATAAAAAGTATTTATGTTAAGTGAAGTAACAAAACTGTCTTTATTTTCATACAAACAAGTATTTCTGTCAGGAAAAAAGTTAAGTTCAACTTCAAATGTCAGGAGATATATTGTTGACATTACTGTTAAAATACACTTCCAATAAAGTGAGTATTGGCAAAATCGGTTGATGTTTTTATGTTGAGGCAGTGGGGAGTGTTATTGGCAGCTTCTGAAAGTAACTAATAAAGTAACTAGTAATCTAACTTAGTTACTTTAAAAATAAAGTAATCAGTAAAGTAACTAAGTTACTTTTGGAAGGAGTAATCAGTAGTCCGTAATATATTACTTTTTCAAAGTAACTGTGGCAACACTGCTTGCCACACGTGAAATTCTAGGAAATTAAAAGTTTTAGAGTTTTAAAATATAAATCTCAGTTGTACTCCCAATTGCAATTGGTCGGGAGGGGGGGGTTTTAGACCTTTAAGCCTAGTGTTATAGTCATTAGGGGGATTTAGTCAATGTGCTATAAAGGAGCAAATAAAGTTTTTGAGATGTTTGCAGCATGATTTCATTGTATGTGGTTTCAGATAGCTAGATATGTTTCCTACTTTTACCTAACACCTGTCTTTTGATAATGGATTAAGCAATGTTATAAGATAATTTAGTATTTAATTGTTATTTTTTTTGGATTATGTGGCAGGAGATTGTGTATCATTGTGTATCAAGCCATGGTGCTAAGGAGGCCACAGTGGCTGTACTCCCAGGACCTCCAGCTGTAATGAGTCACAGCCTGGTCCAGAATGGCTTCCTCAGTCATTGTATTTAGTTTTGCATTGGTGTATTGTAGTGCCAATAACACTGAACTGTTCAACTGTGTGAAGGCCTTTTTATTTTCTGCAGTAATTAATCATTTTGCAAAAACACTCAAAAATGATTTCCTGTTTCAACGGGACAAAAGACTTTATTGTCAAACTTGAAACAATAATTTTACAGTAACACATCATCTTTATCATATATACATATTATTCACAAATTAGCCTACTCACAACCTATAGTACAGTAAAAGAACTAGAGTTTCAGCTGTGGTAATAGAAAACAAGTAGAGCTCCCTTTGTGTTGATCACCATGCATCACATTTCTGCAACCTTGTTGAAAATGCTGATATTACACAACAGCAGTGAGCATCTGTCACTCCCATGATGTAGCTGCCTCATAGACGAGTTTAAATCGAACAATATCATGCCTGAATTTTAACGCAAAGTAGGTTTTTAAAAATGTGATTCTCCAAACATTCAAGACATATCAGAGCAGAACTGCACGTGTGTCCAGAGAACAGCCAACTCAGTTTACAGTACTGTAACACATACTACATACTAAAGGTATGACTAGGTAAATATCCTTAAGAAGACTGACTGTGGGACAGAAAAATGAATTAAAGAGACAGAGAAACACATTTGCATAAACATAAATACGTGTGAGGAAAATTGAGTGGCAGGATTTCATGTTTTTAACAAAATCAGGAAATGACAAAGAAGATCAAACACAGAGTCAGCAAAATGTTCTCTAGAAATTCTAAAAATTGCTGACTTTGGAAGAACGTGGGTTTGCTTCCCGTTGCACACGCAGTCTTGTCATAGTTCACCTCTTATTGTGCGCATTGGTATAAAGACGAACATTAAAGTCCCAGCTGGCATGGAGTTGTTACCGTGTAAAACACATTATCAGTACAGTATTTGTTTAATTTTGT